>NC_139218.1:22681168-23281168 GCF_055691185.1 Crinia signifera
ACAGCCATACCACCACATTCCCCTTCATTATGTAGCGGGGGAGGGGGCAGAGGCACCACCAACACTGCCAAGCGAGCGGCACTAATAAGGAAAAAGGGTGCAGGGGATGCCTGCTGTGCTATGGGGCCCGGGCCCCATAGCAGCTGCATCCCCTGCACCCTCCATAATTACGCCACTGGCTGTAGGAGAGATCATGCAGCTATGAAACGCCAACATGGGCGTTCCAGCTTTGGCAGTATAGTCGCAAGAACGGGCAGCATATCGATCGAACGTGCGTACACACTGCACTTTTGTTCTGATATGGGCCCGTCCTGTCGGATGAAAATGAAGCAGCAAAGAACCTTCGACCGACCGAGTATGGACGGACAGGACGTTTTATTTGCCATTTATCGCTCGTACGGGACAGTGTACACACATATACAATTGAACGGCCGTCCGACCCAGAACGGAAGAACGGCCCGACAATTGTATGTCAAATACAATGTGTACCCAGCTTTACTGTGTGCTAAATCTGATAGAGGAACAATGTATTCTCTGTACAGAATAGGATAAATAACTACAGGACCTGGTATATGTCTGTACAGGCCCACTAGCCGGACCTGAGGCTCATTTTCCCCTTTCAGTTTAGAATCCTAATTGTCCGTTGCCCAGCAAACTTTCAATTCTTGAAAAAGACAATCTGATTGGCTGAATTACTCCTTGTCTGCAGAACTATTTACATATGTCGGTTTGTTTTGCCCCTTGTTAAAAAAAAATATATATATATATTTATTTAGGACTTTGGGGTCCAACACATAACCTATGTTTTCTTTTTTCACACAGTTGACCCAGTCGGCTTCTGGCTTTCTCATACAAATGAAGATCTGATACAGAACTGCAAGTTATTGAAAACCTATTTGCTGTGGCCGGTCCTCGTAGGCGGAGGCGAGCCTGAGAAAACATGTGAGCGCCCTAGGTGAGTGACACATCTTCTGCTCCTGTAGGTCCTGGGACTATTAGACATTGGGCCTGATTCAGGTTTGATTGCTTAGCAGTGGTCTTTTTTGCTAACCACGCCCATGAATAAACATGGCAGCATGCAAATGGATGTGCACGTTCGCACATCCCTTCCCATGCGAGCGTACGCCTGCACATTATTCGATGGTCGCCAACAATTGAATGATTTTTTTCAGGTGTTTGCAAATAAGTCAGTTTAGGCTGACTTTTATTTGGCTCCTAAATGGCCGAGAACGGGTTGGGCGCTGATGTCACGTGACATCAGGCGTCCGCCTCATGCATGTTTTGACCTGCCTGCATTTGCATGGGGACACCCAGCATTTTTCTGGGTGCACCCACCTGTTTTCTGGGCACGCCCAGGAAACGCTGGGTGTCCCCATGCACCAGCCCACTGCCTCCCCCCCCCCCCTCTGTGCAAACCACTCGGCGACTGTGGTAGTCGCCAAAAGGCCGATACACATGCGCAGAGATGCACCATCGGTCCGAGAGAGAATTCTCTTTTGGCAGAGCCAACGTGAATCGCCCCCATTGATTTGATGTGCGTTATATAATGCACCGATAGTAAATTGTGATGTCGCCCACACACAGTGGAAGTTGGCATTGTGTGGGCGTAAGCTAGTTCTCAGTTTGGCTGTCTTGTAAACTTCGGCTCTGCCCACAAAATGGCTGCTTTCACCAGGTGCTACGTGAAATCCTTTGAAATGCAGACTGATGACCCGTTATTGACACACAAAGGAAAAAGGTTGATGTGCACTATAAAATTTTTATTGTCATTGTTATATTTTAGGTCTGCTCAGAGCGCCAATCTGAAGATCAAAGATTTATACTTCATTGAGCTATTAGAAGATCTTGCTGACCTGTTCGAGAAAGTAGCGGTAAGTAGAATGGTAACTGAGCAATCTAAATACTTGGCGCCACCTTCATCTATTTATAGTATTTCCGCCTCCTGTTAACAAATACCTTCGTTATTCAGGGGCAGATTTATTAAGCCTGGTTAAGTGATAAAGTGGCTGGTAATAATGCAACAGCTAAATGCCACTAACTGCCGTGTTACAGACTGGCTTTGAAAACGGACAGTTGGGAATTGTTTGGCTGATGCGTTATCACCTTTCACTTTATCACTTCACCAGACTTAATACATCTGCTCCTCAGAGGCCAATGTATGAAGCCTGCTGAAGTGACCAATTGGAAGGTGTTAATGCACCAGCCAATCCGTTCCCATCACCTTCCACTTAATCACTTCACCAGGTTTAATACATCTGCCTCTGAGGGGCAGATGTATTAAGTCTGGCGAAGCGATGAAGTAAAAGGAATTTATTCACCTTCCACTTTATCACTTCACTGGGTTTAATAAATCTGCCCCTCGGTTTTGAAATTCAAATATGATGAGCAGGGAAGTGATCGACCCACCTTGTGTCCGGTTCCATACTGTTGACTGTCCCCATGCCTGTTACTACTGTCACATATGCATCATTCCTCTGTGCTAGAGAGAACATCGGAGGTTTCACCTCCGTCAAGTCTTGATGAGAACCCTGTTCTGCTGCAATACTCACACTGTGTTATTGTTGTTTTAGAACCAACGTCATATTATTGAAGGATTATTAAAAATTGGACATAAAATGAACGAAGTAAGTAATATTTTCATGCCGATGATTATCAATGTATTTTAATAATGGTAATGATGATGAAAGACTTGTAAAACCTGAATCTCCTCAATCGACAATTTTGCTAGTCATTGTTTTATCATAAACCCTCCCGACGGAGCAGCAGATTTTCTGTGCAAACGGCTAATGATTGAACTAGAACCATGGTGAGGCCACACCCCAGGCGTAACCTCTCTCAGCCACTCTCTTCCTCAGCGTAGATTGCTGGCCCACCCATGCTGTGTCCTGTCTCGGAACCTGGCACTGTAGATCTGCAACAGCTGAACCAAGAAAGGGGGCGGGGGGTGCCGTGCCCTTATATAACAAACAAGTACCCTGTATAAAAATTAGGGATGAGCGCCGGGGCCGAAGATTTGGATTCATCGCTGAGATTTGGATTTGGCTTTGTCGAACGGCGTTGAAAAGCTTTGGATTTAGATTTTTTTTTAAAATGGTCAAAATTCGCTCAAATCATGTAATTTGTAATTTTTTTTGTCCCTAGAGTAATAATAACCTCAATAACATTAATTTCCAACCCTTTCCAGATAATTTTGACCATTTTACACCTCAAAATATTGTTTTTAGGGCAAAAGGTTGCACGAAGGTAGCTGGATAGCTATGCTAAGCCACACAAGTGTGCGGTACAAGCACATGGCTCATCTAGGAGTGTCACTGCAGCAGCAGACAGGATGGCAGTTTAAAAAAGTAGGCCTCAAAAAGCACATAATGGCAAAAAAAGAGGTGCAAGATTGAATTGTCCATGGGCCCGCCCACCCACCGTTAGGTTGTAAATCGGACATTGCGCACTTGACAAACCAGTCATTTCAGCCAGAGGGGACTGCCAAACCTTTGACTGAATTGACTGGTTCGTTTGGGCCCCCACAATAATGTACAGACTGACTGATGTCATCATTCGCCATCCTAATATTCACTCTCATTAGTGTGTACATCCTTGGAGTCCTCATCATCACACAATATTGGTTCATCACTGCTGGAATGATGGAATTGGAGGGAAAGGTCTTCCTTGTGAACTTTGTAGTTCATTTTTGTGAACATAATTTTTTCAACATTTCGAGGAAGTAGTCTCCTACGCCGCTCACTCACAAGGTTCCCAACTTTGCTGAAGACTCTCTCCGAGTACACACTGGAGGGTGGGCAGCGTAAGTAATACAAAGCCAGCCTGTACAAGGGTCTCCATATTGCCTTTTTTCTTTCCTGTATGTGAAAGGACTCTCTGACAGGCCTACAATGATGTCCTGAAAATAGTCCTCCACTAACCTCTGCATGGTGACCGTCTCTGATGGAGTAGTCACGCTAGAGGTGTCACTGATACGGCTCAAATCACTTAGACCCGACCAGATGTCCAAAAAAGATGTTTTTGTGGATTGCTTTTCACCCCCACTAGATGTTTTTGGAAAATTCAGTTTTTTTACGGGCAGATTCTTGCGAAATTGAAGGAGGAGACGTCCCTTCAGCTGCCAACTTGCTCACCAGGAGCTCTTTGCATGTCTTAAGATCTGTGTCAGTTGGAAAGAAAGAAACAGCATAGGACTTGAACCTTGGATCAAGCACGGTTGCCAAAATGTAGTGTTCTTCTCTCAACATATTGGAACCCGTGTATCCTGTCGAAGACAAAAAAGGACTTGATCTACAAGTCCAGCATATTTTGCGCATGAGCCTTGTTTGATCTCCTCCTTCAATTTCGCATATTGATTCTCCAAAAGCCTAATTAAGGGAACCACCTGGCTCAAACTAGCAGTCTCGGCACTCACTTCACAGGTGGCTACTTCAAAGGGTTTCAGCACCCTGCACAGCACAGATATGAGTTTCCAAAGTGCTGAGCTAAGGTACACCCCCCCCCCTCCTCTCCCAAAGTCATGGCTTGTTGTATAACTGTGAATGGCTTTCTGCTGTTCTTCCATCCGCTGATGCATATACAGGGTAGAGTTCCACCTTGTTGGCACCTCCTGCTTCAGCTGATGGAAGGGCAGATTAAATTCATCTTGCAGCTGATGCAATCTCCTGGACGCTGTTGCGGAATGTCAGAAATGCCCCAAAATATTTGTGCAACCCACAGCATCTCTTGCACGCCTTTGTCGTTCCTTAAAAATGCCTGAACCACTAAGTTGATCTTGTGAGCAAAACAGGGGATGTGTTCGAATTCACCCAGCTGTAATGCTCTCACGATATTACTGGCATTATCTGCAATGATAAATCCTGAGGAGAGTCCAAGTGGGGTAAGCCATGTCGCTATGACATCTCTCAGTTTTTCCAAGAGGTTCTCAGCAGTATGCCTCTTAGTAAAGCATAGAATAGCCTGCCTAGTATGACTGAGCTGGTGATGCTTGCTAGAGCCTACTGCTGCTAATGGAGGGGATTCAACCACCCATTCGGCTGTCACAGTCATGTAATCCTTGGTCTGTCCACTGCCTCTTGCCCACATATCCGTGGTTAAGTGGACACGGTCTCCAATCGCACTTTTCAGGCCATGGATTACTTTAGACTTGATGTCCTGGTACAGCTCAGGAATGGCTTTCCGGATGAAATGGAACTGAGATGGAATCTGGTACCGGGGACACGCAGCCTCCATTGATTGTGTTAAACCCGCACAATTAATGGCAGATATTGGATGCACATCCAATACTACCATGGCAGTCATGGCTTCAGTGATCCGCTGTGCCACTGGGTGAGAACTGACATACTTGTGTTCCCTCGCCAAGCACTGCTGAACAGTCAGTTGTTTTTTTCAAAGTAGTATAAACGGTTTTCTTGGGACACTTCAGGGTTGAAGAACTACCCCGAACGGCAGCAGCAGTAACAGAAGGCCTTTCAATCAAGGATTCTTCTGCTGAATCCTGGAAAGGGGAGGATTCTTCTAGCATAACAGTAATATCAGAAGAACCATCCCTGGTCATTACTGAGGATACTGGAGTTGAGGGTGAGGGTGTTGGTAGTGGAGATCGCAAGCGGTGGGGTCCACTTAAGAGAAGGAACACATTTGATGCTGGACTTCTTGTTGATGTTAATTTTTCAGCACCAAATTTCCCTATACTTCCCATGAGCTCTCTGCAGATGACGTAATAGGGTAGATGTTCCGAGATGCTTAATGTCCTTACCTCAACTTATTTTGTTTCCACAAAGGCTACAGATGGGTTGGCAAATGTTTTCTGAATTGGTGTGAAAATAATTCCACACATAAGATGTGCATTGTTGGTCCTATGACCAGGCATTACAATGGCTTATCATACCCAACAGATGCTTCCACTTGTGTCTCACTTGCACACACACACACAACATCCTCATCCTCAATATCCAATTCCTCAGTAGTGCCTTCGTCTGTTACACAAGTCAACCCCTCATCCTCTTGCTGTAACTTGATGGGAGTGGAAGGAGGCTTCTCTGAGCACTCACATGTAGCACTCAAGGACACACTTGGACTCCCCTCAGTGCTTTGTGACATTTCTGTTCCTAGATGCACAGTTTGTTTTGATGACTTAGTGGTTTGGCCTGTTTTGTCACTTAGGAAAGCGGAATGACAAGGTCTTTCTTTGTCAGACGCATGAGATGCCTTACTGGCAGCTGCAGATTCCCAAGCCTGACTCAAAAATAGAGGGCAAGCCCAGAGTCTTTACTTGCCACTGCGTGATGTGAATGGCATTCTGTCAATTTTCATTCTTTCAGATACAGGAGGATCACACTTACTTTTTATTCCTGTTTTGAGGTTTTTTGTTTTAGACACTTTTTGGGGTTACTCTCCTTGCACGGTTTGAGGATGAGCATCAGCGACCGCGTTGGTATTAGTAGTAATTCCCATTTGTCACCATGAATGATGGCAGCAGCTGGTGCAGGAGTATTTGGTCCAAGATCTTTGTTCTCCATTTTTAATAAAATTTAAATAAGAGCAAAAAAAAATTTTCTTGTTTTTGAGGACAGCTCAAAAAGAAAGACGAGAAAAATTGATTAGGATTTTTAAAATTGAATTTGTTTTTTAATGCGCAGCTTGTACAATGCTGCTTGGACGTAGAACAATCACACACCCACCTTCTGACAGTATGGGCCTTATTCTGATCGGATCGGTGAAACGTGCATACGGACATGCACACCGAACGTTTTCCTCACTCTTTCGCTGAGCGTAAGTCTGCCCACAGAACAGCCGCACACGGACGGTCTCAGACACCGGCAAAGGGGAAGTGGCGTACATTTGAGTGTACACCACCGTGCACGGACGGATCAGCCCTCTGCCACCGACAACCGGCGTACATATGAGCGTACGCCAACGTGCACGGGACGGATATCAGCCTTTTTCGCTCGGAGACTCATACAGAGTGTGCTACATAAAGTTATTAGGAGATAGGAAAATTCATAATTTATGTCCCTGGCAAATATTATTGAGATTGTGTGCAAAATAGTGCCCATGGGCATACGACATTTAACCAACATTGCAAGTAGAAATGGTGTCCCAATAACTCATTGTTGGTGTTAGACGTGGTCGATGTGTTTAAAAAATTAAATAGACTTGTATGTTTGTGTTGCAGTGAAAAAGTTGACACATGTCGACTCCTATGAATTGTGTCTCCTGCTTTGTAAATATGTAAAACACACTTTCAGTAAGGGTGTAGATCAGTGGTTCCCAACCTTTTTTCTCTCCCGTACCCCTTGATTAGGCCTTTCATTGATAAGTACCCACTCCCCTCATTTTGAAATATGGACAGTACTTAGCGGTATGCGGTTCCTTATGCATGTCCTTATATTAAGGAGGAGCGGAGGAGTAGTATACAGCAAGGAATCATGCCCTTCTGTGTCTAGACACTGGTTGTGTATTATCTCCAGGATTCCCGCTAACACCGGTAGGATTAATGCTGCTGCTTCCTTCACCTTTGTCAGTGCTGGGCAGGTGACTGCTGATGTCTGAAGGCAGCATGGGAAGCTCCCAGTGTATTGCTGGTCAGGCATATGACACAACATGGTTTGTCTCCATGGCAATGGGTCTTCTTCAGCCATCAAAAGACCTTTTCATTGTCCGCCATTACCAATATTATTTTCAAGTACCCCCAACTGGTCTGCAGAGTACCTCCAGGGGTACTAGTACCCCAGGTTGGGAACCACTAGTGTAGATGGTTAAAAAATAACTACCTGGACATATAGAAAGGTCTATTTGGATTAATAGTACTTAGAAATAACCAACCTTTATATGTTGAAAAGTGTAGAAAGAGAACCTTCCTATGTATTTCTGGCCTGTGTGTGGCTTGTAGGTAGTGAAATGATGCATTTCACTTAATAGACTGCAGCATGGCTTATTGCATTCAGGTGTATGTAATTTACTTGTAGTCGGCGTTAATTAGCAGACCCAGGCGCTCTTTGGCGTCCGCCTGTTTTTTGTCCAAAATGCACAGTGCGTTCGCAGATCGAGGCGGTTGTGGCACCGTGCTTTTGTGTGCACACCCCCGTGTACGCCCAGTTTTCCTCATTATTCCAGCCACTCATGCCACCCACAATGATCGTGCTCTTGCAGACAAGCTTTTTTGCACGGAGAGACCTGTCCGTGAGCAGTGTGCGGTAGCCGCACATGCGCATAGCGAAAGATACGCATGCGCAGACAAAAAAAAGCCCGATCCGCACTGCACTACACACAAAGAATGAATAATTAAAGACGAGAAAAATTGAATAGGATTTTTTAAATTTGTTTTTAATGCACAGCTTAAACAACATTGCTTGGACGCAGAACAATCACACACCCACCTTCTGACAGTATATAATTTCTGGGTGCAGTACACAAAGAATGAATAAAGAAAGACGAGTAAAATCGATTAGGATTTTTTTAATTAAATTTGTTTTTAATGCGCAGCTTGTATAATGCTGCTTGGATGCAGAACAATCACACACGCAACTTGTCGTGTATACTATTGGGGTGCAGTATACAGCAAAAAAATTAAGAAAAGCCAATATATTTTTATATTGTATTTATTATTTATGGACGGCCCTTGGATAACACTGCGTGGACCGTGGATACAGAACAATCACACACGCAACTTGTGGTGTATACTATTGGGGTGCAGTACACCGCAAAAAAAATAAAGCACAGCAAAATATATTTTTATATTCTATTTCTTTTTATGTCACTTGGACAGCGGAGGAAGAATAATCACACACTGAATTTGTTCTGCTTCTTCTGACAGTATATGGTGTATACTCTGCACTGCACAAGTTCACAGCACCCCTCTGTCTGCACTGCACAGCACCGCTCTGCACACTAATGTACTGTAATTGTAATGATGACTGAGTGATTGATGACAAGTACAAGTTCAAGTTTAAGTTAAACACCCCAGTGCCAAACCCTTCTGCAGTCTGCATGCACTGCACACAACATCCCTCTGTTTACTCTGCACTGCACAACACAACACCCCTCTGTCTACTTTGCACTGCACAGCAACCCTCTGCACACTAATGACTCTGAGTGATAACAAGTACAAGACAAGTTCAACTTATGTTAAACACCCCAGTGCCAAATCTCTCTGTAGTCTGACTCCGCGTGCACTGCACACAACATCCCTCTGTCTGACACTGCACTGCACACAACTTCCCTCTGTCTGACTGCACTACACACAACACCCCTCTGTCTGCACTGCACAGAACCCCTCTGCAGTCTCACCAACACCCCCAGTTAAAGTTTAAAATAGCCCAGTGCACAACGCCCCAGAAGCCCGCCACCACCAAGAACAGCAGAGCTGTGTACAGCAGGAAGCGTGACTGTGAAATTACGCCGAATACTCTGTATAGACTTGGCGTCTCACGAGAATCCGACACCAGCTTCCCGCGTTCGGCCGTGCTCGGGTTTCCGAATAAAGCCGGAAACTCGTGAGCACCGCTCGCAGGCACTCGGGCGGCTATGTTCGGGGCAGTTCGGATTCCGGATAATCCGGACCTCTCATCTCTAATAAAAACCACCGACTGCTGACTTGTGGATGAACACAAGGGTATTCCCCCAACTTGCCTGTTTCTATTATGAGAAAAGTTCCAAGTGACACAGCGATCTACATACTAAGTTGTTGAGATAAAGTACTAGCCATCCATCTCCTAACTGTCATTTTCTCTTACATCCATATGCGATACAGGGAATCGTTCATGACGATGGGGAAAAGAGGGTATCCGCAGGAGACAGGCACATACAAAAAACTTTACACTGGGTGTACTGGCTCCTCCCCTCTGCTTCCCCTGCCACCAGCCAGTTTAAGAAAATGTGCCTTCAGCGGAAGAGCTCCAGTTTACTTTCATTATTAATTTGGGACTACTGTTTTGGGCTTAACAGCAGTCCTGTGTCGTGGGAGACTAGGGGAAGGGTACAGGCTGTACCCTTCCCCTAGTCTCCCACGACGCAGGACTGCTGTACCGTACAGCTGCATGCCATTCATGGTACTGAGCTGTCCCTGCCGTAAAACCACCGTCCTGCGTGGGTGATGTTACCGTGGGCATTGCGCTGCAGCGCACACACCCCTAGTCAAGTCTGAAGAAGTCAGTGGTGAGTAAAACTCCGAGGTCCCCCTCCGTGGGTTCCTTGGTTTTTGGTGCGGCAAGATGGCGGCGGTGTTCCTGCAGAGGATCCGCACAGCCCCCTTCCCAGACTGGGACTGGTACTGCCTCTGTATCTGCCAGGGCAGTTTACCACCGTAACTAGCTGTTTCAGCTGTTCCAGTATAAAATTCACTGAAGCACCATATGATGGGCGGGGCTTCTTTAGAGCAGGACCAGTGCTATGTGGGCATGCTTTTGGTTACATGCTGACAAGCAGCCGTTAGGCAGCACATGACACTCCCAACAGTGTATGTGCTGCAGGGCAACAGAGAGGCTCTATTAAAAGCACTATGTAGCGCATACCTCCCAACTGTCCGGCTAAACTAGGGGACGTCCCGGGTTTTTGGAGACGTTCCCACGGCCGGCAGTGTCCCGCTGTGGGGGGGGGGGTGTCAGTTGGGAGTCCCCCCCAATCTGACAGAATAGACACCATGCGCATATCTGTGTCCTAAACCCACTTGCTTGTTAGCAGACACCACACTATGCTCTGATAGCTTGTACTGTCTAGCCCTGGGGTAGCCAACCCTAGTCCTCGAGAGCTACCAACAGTGCATGTTTTGCAGGTCTCCTCACAGAATCACAAGTGAGCTAATTAGCTCCATCTGTGTATCTTTTAAAATGTGTCAGTGATTAATGAGTGCAGCTGTGCAGCAGCTAGGTTGTCTGGAAAATGTGAACTGTTGGTAGCTCTCGAGGGCTAGGGTTGGCTACCACTGGTCTAGCCTCACACTGTGTAACATGACACGTGTGGGCTGAATTGCGGCTTGTGTGATGGGGGAAGGGTTTCCTGTCTCTAAAGCTGGGTACACATATATACAATCCAACCGTTTGGCCGACTGTACTCCCATCGGACCGTCCGCAAACAACAGCCGATCACGCGCGTACACACCTGTACAATTTTACTTGCGGCGTCCGATGTACTCCCGTCCAAACAGTCGCAAGAAAAAGATTGTACCACCGTACACACTCTCTCGATTTGGGCTTTTGACACGATATATATGAACAAAATTATCATAATGGGCTGGGTTAAGGGCATACCAAAACAAAGAGGCGTGAGTACAGAACCTAAACAAAAGTGACAGGGTACGCGTCTACTAAACTTCAAATGCCGGTCTGGTCCCGCAGTTAAATTTGAGAGGCACAAGCAGACAGACAATAGCCCTTAAAATGGCCAAGGATAATACAAGGCACAGTTGCTAATATTTCAATATGCATTACATAATGTGACACACATGGATCACCAAACTTCTATAAAGCCGGGTACGCGACTAGTTAGTTTGCGGTAGTCACCCTGCCAAACTTCTATAAAGCCGGGTATGCGAGTATAGTCAGTTTGCGGTAGTCACCCTGTAGTCGCAAACTTCTATAAAGCCGGGTATGCGAGTATAGTCAGTTTGCGGTAGTCACCCTGTAGTCGCAAACTGCTATAAAGCCGGGTATGCGAGTATAGTCAGTTTGCGGTAGTCACCCTGTAGTCGCATACCCGGCTTTATAGCAGTTTGGCAGGGTGACTACCGCAAACTGACAAGTCGCATACCCGGCTTTATAGAAATAATGAACTACAATATTTCAAATGGGGATTAGTGCAGCGCTCTGCTCCTTAACAATTAACCTATTGTTAATATTCTCAAACCAGAGCTTCAGGCTCTTTTGGTCACCATCTAACCTATATATATCTGCTGTATAATGTGATCATATAGGATGGTCCTTCATTATAATACATGAAACGGAACACGTGCAGTGTCTATTATCGGCATTAGCCATAAAGCCAGCTGTTTGTTCAATTGCCGGCTCTGCTGTATGTGTTATATAAATATCAGCACCTAAATTCCATTGTTCAATCGGAACTTGCAAATACACACAATATCAGTGGCGGTGAGGTGGCCTGGGTCCCGGAGACGCAGGGTAGCTCGGGCATCAAGGCTGTACGCGGTGGGAAGGCAGAGTGGTACCCGGTCGGTTGCATCAGCCGGCATTCCTCTGAGCCCCTGCATCCGTGCTGCCAACCCTGCTCCCCCGTCGCTGCACCACGGTCACTGGCGGGTGCTCCACGACTATGGAGGCGCCCGTACAGTCGGGACACAGTCGCCTCAGACTTCCTGTCACAGCGATAGCGCTGCTGCCCCGGTTCCCATAGTCGTGGATCGCCCTCCAGTGATCGTGGTGCAGTAACAGGGGAGCAGAGTAGGCAGCACGCCACGGATGCAGGGGCTCAGAGGAATGCCGGCTGATGCAAACATAGTGTAAGCTGCCCGGGTACCGCTCTGCCTTCCCACAGCTTACAGCCTGCCATTCATTCCCGAACACTATATGTTCCGTCTATGGTATGTGTTCCGTCTAGCAATTAAAAGGTGGTCTGTGCTGAACATGAATTTGCCAGACATGGTACACATTATGTTACACTGTGGCAATGTAATGTGTAACATAATGAGCACCATGTCTGGCAAATTCATGTTCAGAACAGACCACCTTTTAATTGCTAGACGTAACACATACCATAGACGGAACACAGACGCTCGCGCGCCAGAGCATCCAGGACAACATTACCGCAACAGGCTCCCGCGTCCTCACTGCCTCGCTTCCAGTCACAGCGAGTGCTGGGGAAAGGTAAGGTGACCCTCACCAGCACAAGCAGCAGCACCACCACCACCACTCTCCACGTGGTATGCGGTGCACAGCACGCTGCACCTCATCTTGGGCTTGTGCCCCCCAGAGCTGCCCGTCACCAAGTACCTCCAGGGCCCCCTCTCCTCGCTTTCTGTGGCCCTGTCTGTAGGGGGGGGGTCCCCGCAGCACCCTCCCCTCGGGATGCTGCTCCAAGCTGCCCACTGTCTGCAAGTCTGGCACCCTGATCATAGTGCACAGACACAGGGGCTCCAGCTGTAGCGCCCGTCGTGCTTGCCCCTGCTGCCATCATCCTCCTCCCCCAGTCCTGTTCCTACTCTCTGCCTGCGCAGTGCATATCCTGCTGGTCCCCCATCCCCAGCACCATGACCCGCACACAGCAGCATTAACAGCCTCCAGCGAATCGCTGTTGTGCTACCGGGTCCGTGCAGTGGCCTGTGGCACCCCAGCTGTGGATATTAGGGGGGCAGGTGCAGGGGATGCTGCCTGTACCCCACACTACCCAGGTATCACCTCACCTCTCCCTGTATCCTTCCTGGACTGGGGGGGGGGGGGCACCTTTGAAATGCTAGACGGACATAGATGGAACACAGACTCTGTGATACGTCTATGTGTTCCGTCTAAGGACAGCGGCAGGGAGCTGCGGGGCTGCAATTATCTACTAACCTGAAATGTAAACTACGGTGCGGCCATACTACCTAACCTATAATTTTGTTTACTGGCAACACCAACAAGCAGAGAAACCTTCCACTTTCCATTCAATCATCTTAATAGTGGCCGCGCTTTATTCCACCCGCAATAATCCCCACTATCCAGTGTAATGACACTACACATACTCATACAGCTATGGAACGCCCACATGGGCGTTCCAGCTTTGGCAGTATAGTCGCAAGGACGGCAGCATATCGGTCGGACGTGCGTACACACTGCACTTTTGTTCCGATATGAGGCCGTCCTGTCGGATGAAAATTAAACTGCAAAGAACCATCAACCGACCGAGTATGGACGGACAAGACAGTTTTTTGCCGTTTATCGCTCGTACGGGACAGCGTACACACATATACAATTGAACGGCTGTCCGACCCAGAACGGAAGAACGGCCCGACAATTGTATATATGTGTACCCAGCTTTAGAGTGAGACAAAGCTCACAAACACTTGTGAGCGGCGCAGATCATGTCACCATATCAAGAGGTGTCCCTGCCACTCAGGACCTTATTCTAGTTCACTCTTTCTGACAAAATCCTTCTTAGATGGACAAAACTATGTGCACTGCAGTTGGGGCAGATGTAACGTGCAGAGAGAATTAGATTTGGGTGGGGTTTTACTTCAAAGTGAGATCTATAATGCAGTGTAAAAATAATGCAGCCAGTATTTACCCTGCACAGAAACAAAATAACTCAGCCAAATCTAATTCTCTCTGCACGTTACATCTGCCCCCCTGCAGTGCACATGGTTTTGTCCATCTAAGAAGGATTTTGTCAGAAAGAGTGAACTAAAATAAGGCCTTCAGTGCTGTGTTATAGCCAGCAACAGCAAAACCGGGGTCCCCTCAGTGTGAGTCCCCGGTTTTGCGTGTGGCATGATAGTGGTGGGGTGGGGTGGCCGCAGTGTCCCTGACAGGGACCGCATGTCCCCCTGCTTACAATGGACTGCCTCTGCACTATTTCAGTGCAGTTTACCTGCAAATCTAGCTAGTTTCAGTGCTGTCCAGTATAAAAATCACTGAAGCACCAGCGTGGGCGGAGCTTCCTCAGAGCAGGGCCAGAGCCCAGAAAAACTCCAAAATCTGCTTCTTCCCTGGGTGCTGGAAACGCCAGTGCAGGGAATCTGCAGGCAGCAAGTACTAGTGCTATTAAGTGTTACCCTGTGTACACTTTCTCTGAGATATATATATATATATATATTTATATTAGGGTTGCCACCTCTCCCGATTTTGGTGGCAACCCTCTAGGAGGCTTTTTCAGTCTCCCGGAATCCGGTTGTCTAAAAAAGCCTCCCTGCCCTATTTGCCTCCTCTCCGCGTCCCCATCCATCACGTTAACATACAGCACCTGCCAGGACTGCCTCCGCAGCCTGACAGACGCACTCGGGAGATGATGATGTCATCATCTCGCGAGCATTTGTCACAAACCTGGCTATTCTTGTATCCTGTCAGATATCTTCACTTTAGTCTGCAGCATTTCTGAGGTTCCCTAGCCTTGCTCCATACAGATTGCAGTAATGCAGCTAAGCTTCAGTGAGAGACTGTGTACTGCTGCTGCATTACTGATTGGACACCTGTGATCAGCTATTAACCATTCAGTTGTCTGAAGCTGCTGGCTCTCCTATTAAGCCCAGTTGACTTCATACTGAGTTGTTCCTGGTTTTGCAGCTACCATCTGGCCAGTTAACCAATCCATGCAAGGCAAGGGGGTTAAATATCCTGCTCAAGGAACAAGAAATTGCCTTGAGCAATGTCGCTGACCACCCCTGTTGCCTGGCACCCTGCTCTGTAACTTTGTTACCACCTGCTACAATTCCTGGATTCTGCTTCCCATATCCAGTCTCCTAACTGCCATTTTACCACAGCCGCTATCCGGTCATCTGCTGTCTGGCAGCTGCAGCCACCATCTGCTCCACTGGGCCCAGCCCAGCCACAGTACCCGCTAAACCACTCCACTGGGCCCAGCCCAGCCACAGTACCTGCTAGACCACTCCACTGGGTCCAGCCCAGCCACAGTACCTGCTACCTGCCTTACTGGGTCCAACCCAGCCACAGTACCTACTAGACCACTCCACTGGGTCCAGTCCAGCCACAGTACCTGCTACCTGCCTTACTGGGTCCAACCCAGCCACAGTACCTACTAGACCACTCCACTGGGTCCAGTCCAGCCACAGTACCTGCTACCTGCCTTACTGGGTTCAGCCCAGCCACAGTACCTGCTATCCCGCTACCATAGCTGTTTGTGGGTTGTCCAGCTCCATCAGGATCCCAGATGCTATTATCAAATCATCCACCACCTGGTTCCCCGCCACTACAAACATATCATCCACTATCCAGATTATTTCACTATTAATGCATTATCTTCAACCCAGTTACTTTAGTTAGTTCCAGTGTCCCTGGATTCCATTACGTTGCCAAGTTGGCTATCCTCAGTTTCCTTAAGTTAATTCCATAGTCCTTGGATCCTGTTATGTTGCCAAGTCGGCCATCTTGAGTTATTGTTATTTTGGCATCCCTGGAATATAGTATCAGTCTGGGTTCACAGAATTGAGTACCTTAGAGACTTTCCAGCATCATTGGTCTCCTGATCCTGTCTGGTGTCCCCAGAGTAAAGTGCCTCCAGTTCCATTCTGGTATTTCCAGATCCTGTCAGCTTTGCTGTAAGTCTGATCCAATTCTCAGTCATTGTAGCCAACACAGCCCACCACGGTTACGACTGAGTGCTCAAACCCTTATTCGTGCCCGTATTACCCTGCAAGTCCGCCGGCGCCGCCTGCTACCTCCTGCTGAGGTGTCATCATGCGTTTTTCATTTGTTGGCTGCCTGCACGTGTACAGTACACGTGTATCCAGACTCCCAGCATGCCCTGCCTGCTGCCTCCGCCCCTCCGCTCTGACTGCTGCTAGTTGCGGGACGGACTGAAACCGCGCTGCTGCTGGTGGACCTGACACATGCTGGCATGTAAAACTACCAGTGCCAGTGGGTGAGTGAAATGTGGACTTCCTCCCTGCCATCTGCCCCCTCCCCCCCCCCCCCCCCCCGGCCTGCCAGCGCTGGCCACCCCTCCAGCCTTCCTGCACTGCCCACTCACCCCTCCGGCCTGCCAGCGCTGCCCACCCCTCCACTCCGGCCTGCCAGCACTGCCTGCCCACAGCCCACCCCTCTGGCCTGCCAGCGCTACCCACGCCTCCGACCCTGCCAGTGTCAGTGCTGCCCACCCCAGGCAAGCTAGCTCCCCCCCCCCCCGGCCTGCAAGCTGCCCCCCCGGCCTGCCACCTGCCCTTCGGCGCGCGCATTAGTATTATAGGAGGCATCTCCAGGAATTGAAGAAGAGTGAGGTGGCAACCCTAATATATATATATATATATATATATATATATATATATATATATATATATATATATATATACACGCAGCCTGGTAGATGTCTGGCACTCCCCGCTTACTGGTGATTCTGAGGGCCCGGGTGCCTTCCCCTGTGGCAATGCAGCCACCAATATAGCTTCCAAAATACAGGCGTCACTCCGGGGCTTGTGTATCAAACAAAAGTGAAGTTTACGTGCAACAACAATGTGAAAGTACTGGCATTGTATCACTTTTCCCTAGTGTGGCCTCCTCCGCTGCCAGGACGGACGGGTCACTTCCGGGAGATCCCGGAAGTTGTCAGCAGGAGTCCCAGACGGAGTAGGACGCTACATGGCGGGTCCCCTATATGTAAGTTCATTTTTTCATTTCACATTGTTGTTGCACGTTTGATTGTCTTCTGGTCCTGACGAAGGGTTAATTCCCGAAACGGCGTAGACCGTATAGAAGCTAATAAACTTCACTTTTGTTTGATACACAAGCCCCGGAGTGACGCCTGTATTTTGGAAGATATATATATATATATATATATATTACTGTGGTTCTATATGTACTTCATTACCAGCTCTTTGATGTGAGAGCTACGGTAAAGAGTGTGCTGGGCTGCTCAGTGTCTCTGAGTCCTTATGCACTGGCTTGTTAAGCTATTGTGCAATGTGCATACACTGTAATGGTAGAAGCTTCACAAAGTTATACCTGCTACACACTGCCATGTATTCCTGTGTCGCTGTGTTTGTGTGGGAAGGTTCTCTCTCCAACATGGTGAGAAAGTTAACCTGCAGGTTTTGCAGTGATAAATTTACTCCTGCTTCCTCATCACAAGTAAATTGTCAGCCATGCATGTCGTCCCGTCTCAGGGGGGTGTCCACTTAGTGGGGGGCAGCAGGCAGACTCCCAGGAGTCAGTTCGGCCCAGCCATATTAATCAAGGCTGGAGAAGGTGTCCACACATCATCAGTTGATCCTTACCTGTTCCTCCTTAGGGAAAAACAAACAATGATGGAGACTGAGTATGTAATTATTCTAATCCTCAGCACCATCCTGACCAACAACCGGTGTGTGTGTGTGTGCGTGTGTGTGTTATTCTGATACACTGAGGATCACAGTTTGCTCCTAACAAAGGTACTTAGTGATGCACAGAAGGAGTAGATGCCATTAATGCATGCAACTCTGCTATGGCGGTGTCGGTCGCAGGACCCTCTGGCTGTGCCAGTGGGTCGCTGGTAATGACTCCAAGCGCAGTACCTCCCCTTCACAGGGGAAAGGTTGTTTGGGAGCAATAGATGATCTGATCTCTAAAGATTGGCAGGGAAGTTTCCCTTTAGCTCCACCTGCACCTTGACGTCCCTTCTCATCAATCCTTTGGGCTGCTAATCCCGCCTCAAGGCCAGGGGTAGATTTGTTTCGTATAGGGGCTCCCGTGGTAAGACCTCCTCCTCTGCAGCGCACTGCCAGTGCAGCAGCTGCCAAACCCTCCACATGAATGCCTGGCCCCTCCGGGAGTCCCCTCACAGTGGGAGCTCATCTGGTGCTACATTGGGACTACCAGCATTGCCCGCAGATCAGATGATCTTGCAACAGGAAATTCACAAGCAGGTTTAGTCATGAGGTAGAAATTCCAGTCCCTCCTCAGGGACTAGGTCGGGGTTATTACTCACACCTATTCATGGTTTTGAAGCCGTTTATTAGTGTAAACAATAAAGTTTAGAATGGAGTCCCAGCAGGCCGTAATTACGGCTCTGGAAGAGGGAGAGTTTTTGGTTTCCTGGATGTGAAGGACACCTTCGGTCTGTCGACCGCCCCGCACATATTCACCAAGGTGATGGCGGAGATGATGATTCTTCTCAGGAAGAAAGGGATCTGTGTCATTCCATATCTAGACCATCTGCTATTGAAAGGTGAGCAGAGGCCTTGCAACAGGCCTTACTGGTGTCCATGCGGACCCTCTTGGACCACGGTTAGTTATTGACCGAAGTCCTCCCTGATACCATCCCAGAGACTCCTCTTTCTGGGAATGGTTTTGGACACTGTTCAAATGAAAGTGTTTCTTCCAAGGGACAAGATATCTTTCATTCAGTTGCTCATTGTGGACCTACTGGCACGACGTCAGGTTTCCGTGCATCAATGAATCAGGTTGCTTGGGAAGATAATGGCCTCTTTCGAGGCACTCCAATTCAGGAGAGTTCATTCCAGGATATTCCAAATCGATCTTCTGAGCAAATGGTCCGGCTCTCATCTTCATATACATCGGAAGATTGTGTTATCGTCCCAGACCAGACTGTCGCTACAATGGTGGCTCCACACTCCCAACCTGCTGGCAGGCTGGAGATTTGGTATCCAGGATTGGATTATGGTCACCACGCACCCAGCCTTCTGGGTTGGGGGGCTGTGATGAAAGGAAGGTCCTTTCAAGGGAAGTGGACCTTCTGGGAAACAAAGCCCCACATCAACAATCTGGAGTTGATAGCAGTGCATTATGCACTACTGGAAGCAGCCCCTCTCTGGGTCGGTCATGCGATTCGCATACAATCAGACAACGCAACGACAGTGGTGTTTCTAAACCGACAGGGAGGTACCAAGAGCAGGTCCTGTATGCGGGAGGCAACAAGGATCTTGTCCTGGGCAGAAGGGAATGTTCAGGCCCTCTCAGCCATTTTCATTCCCGGGGTGGACAACTGGGAGGCGGCCTTCCTTCGTCACGATGACCTTGACCCGGGGGAATGGTGTCTAAAACACCAAGTATTTGATGCTCTGGTGGCTCGGTGGGGGACCCCACAGGTAGACCTAATTGCATCCAGGCACAACTGGAAGGTGGCCAAGTATTACTCGAGAACGAGAGACCCTCAGACGGAGGCAGTGGATGCTCTATCGGTAACGTGGTTATTCAACCTGGTCTTCATCTTTCCGCCAATCCCGTTAGTGGCTCGGGTTCTTAAAAAAGATCAGAAGGGACGGAGTCGAGGCCATTCTAGAGGCCCCGGATTGGCCAAGAAGAAGTTGGTATGCCAAGTGGACGACACGTGGCATCTCCCTCTGCAAAGAGACCTGTTCAGGCAAGGTCTGTGCATCTTCCAGGCCTTAGAGCAACTTTGTTTAATGGTGGGGAGATGGAGCGGCAGATCCTAGCAGAAAAAGGCTTTCATGCTTTCAAGCCAGGAAGCCTGTTACTGCATTGCATTACCATCACATTTGAAGGAAATATGTGGAATGGTATGAAAACTTGAAGTTTTCTCCGGCTGAATTTAAACTAGAAAGATTCCTCAGATTCTTACAGTCTGGTTTGGATTTAGGCCTACGATTGGGTTCATTAAAGGTCCAGGTTTTGACCTTGTCCTTTTCAGAAGAATCTGGCTAATATTCCTGGAGTACAGACATTCCTTCAAGGTGTTTTGCATAACAGCCATTTGTGACTCCCACTCCACCGTAAGCATTAGACATCGTCCTGTCGTTTTACAGTCCTCTTGATTTGAACCTTTGGATGAGGTAGACTTGAATTACCTCGCTTGGAAGATGGTGGTCTTCTTAGCCTTAGCCTCTGCTAGGCAGGTCTCTGAACTAGGGGCGTTAGCCTGTAAGAGCTTGTATTTGATCTTCCATGAGGAAAGGGCGGAGTTGCGTACCAACCCGCGTTTTCTCCCTAAAGTGAGGTCTGCATTCCATTTGAACCAGCCTATTGTGGTTCCGGCTGTTGGACCTCAATCTCTGGATATGGTTAGAGCTCTCCGAGTGTACGTCCGGAGAACGACCAGAGTCCGTAAGACAGACTAGTTGTTCTATATGATGCTCAAAAGAAAGGACGTCCAGCTTCAAAGCAGTTTATTGTACGATGTATCTGTGCAATGATAAAACAGGCTTATGTTGTGGTGAAACTTCCAAAGCCTTCTGGGGTGAAAGCCCATTCCACTCGTTCAGTGGGGACCTCCTGGTCGGCTGCACGAGGAGTCTCGGGCCTACAATTATGTAGTGCCGCTACATGGTCGCATCAACATACATTTGTAAAATTCTACAAGTTTGACGCCCTGGCCAGGGATGATACTCAGTTTGGGCAGGCAGTGCTGCGGCAGTCTCCGCACATTCCCACCCATTCTGGTGTCTTTGGTATGTCCCCATCATCATGAACGATTCCCTGTATCCCTTATGAATGGAAGAGAAAATTGGATTTTAAACCTTTTCTCTGAGTCCATATGGGATACCGGGCACCCGCTTCTGTGCGGAGTTCTTCTGTTGTTCTCACTAGTGTGAGCTGTTGGGTCACTTAGGTGACCTCCTGTTACTTTCGTGTCACTCAGGTGACCAAAGGTGTCATTTTTGTCACTACGGTGACTGTCGGTAAATCTGTTGTCACTTCGGTGACCAACTGTACTTAATGTCACTAAGGTGACTGTTTATTCAACTGTTGTCATTATCAGGGCTGTGGATTCGGTAGATAAATGGTCCGACTCCGACCCCGACTCCGACTCCTCATACGGCTGACCCCGACTCCTCGACTCCAACTCCTCTGTATTAATATGCGAATGTATTTGATACATTCCTTGAAGGAAAGAAAGGCAACATACATATTATTACTACAGAAATTAGAGGCTGGGAAGCCAACAGTCTACTGTATTGAACAGTTTAAGAAAAGGACAAACACAATGTATGTCCGCTGGTTTGCTTGCTCGTCACCGTTCAATTCACGGACACAAGGAACGATTTCTTTACCGAATCGTTACTGGCGACGAAAAATGGTGCCTGTACATCAATATGAACCAGCGTAAGGAATGGCTTAGCCAAGGTAAACAAACGACCACGCGCATGAAACAAGATCTTCATCCGCGTAAAAAGATGTTGTGCGTATGGTGGGAGAGCTTGGTTGAATGAATTTTTCAAGGTATTGAAAACCTTATTGAACGTTGGAAATAAGTTGCAAACTACAAGGGAAAATACATTTATAAGTATTGGTGCTCCGAATTGTGCGTTGCGTGCCATATAGTGAAGTACATGAAAAGCATGCTTTTTCATGGTCACTTAACGTGTTCGTTTTGCGGTTACATGAGGCACTGCATGCATTGGTCTTTATTCTTACAGTAGAGAAGTCATTAATTATAATTTTCGGAGTCGGAGTTGGAGTCGGTGCATTGTTTGCCGACTCCGACCCCACGTACTCGAAATTTGCTCTGACTTTTCTATTAACTGGCTGGTGGGAGGGGAAGCAGAGGGGAGGAGCTAGTACACCCAGTGTAAAGTTTTTTTGTATGTGCCTGTCTCTTGCGGATACTCTCTTTTCCACATCGTCATGAACGATTCCATATGGACTCCGAGAAAAGGATTTACTGCTAGGTATTAAAATCCTATTTATTAAACACTGTCAGTAAGGTGGCAGTTAGGGGCTGATTGGTTGGTACTGTATCACTCTCAAAGACTTCTTATTTCACATCCTGTTACTTGATGTACATTTGATGACTGTCAGTATGGCCCAACATCGATGGTGTGAGGGAGTGCGCCTAACGCGCTGCTTTTTGGGCCAATATCAAAAGCCTTTATCAAAGCATGTATGAGACCATTGTGTAGTGTGTTAATAAAATCTTAAGACACCGTTGCACTTCCGTTACGTATCTCTGTCCTCCGATGGCGTCTTATCGTGTTTTCTTTTAAATTTGTGAGCATGTATTTTAAAGGGGAAAATGTACTGTGGATACGTTATTGGGACATTTGGACTGAATTTATTATTGCATGTGAAACCCGTCTAAGTACCAAGACTTGTGTTATACTGGTTCCTGCTTTCTTTCAGTCTAAACCTGAAGTCATACAGGAAGCCATGAACTGGGTGCAGGCCACTAGAGACGAAAGTGTCTACAAGAAGCTGGAGTCACAGGATGATCATCGCCGTAATAAGGTTCTACAGACCTTCTTTAAAGAGTGTAAGTACGGGAACCCCATTCCATTCAGGGTGGACGTATATGCTGTACACAGGTACCTCTGTAGCGGGCACGTACAAACTATGGCCCTCCAGCTGTTGTGAAACTACAAGTCCCATCATGCCTTGCCACAGTTTTGGCATGCTGGGTTGTGTAGTTTCACAACAGCTGGAGCGCCGCCGTTTGGACGTGCCTGCTCTATAGGTTTGGTTCGGAGTCCGATGCCCATACGGCTGCCTGTTTCCTATGCTAATGAGAGATTCCACCATGATCTGCAGATGATCTGCGGTTCTGCATGTAAAATCCCATTCTGCCCACCATGCGCTGACTTCTAGTATTTGGGCTTACGCTCACCCCATGCAAAATATTTGCCTGGCTCGGGTGTTTTATTTCCACCCGCACACGATGAATAAGCAAGAAACTTGGCTTACACGCCCAAAACTCTCCACAGAATGCAACCGTTCTGTTCGCGTGGTTCATCTGACTCAGAATCAGACCCAGTGTGCCTGGCCATGCCCATACTGAGGCCTTCTCCTTTATTTCCCCCGATCTACAGGTTCTTTTTATCTGAACAGGATGGGAGAGGATTGCCTGACGCTGGTGGAGCAGGACAAACTGTCTGTGTGTTTTACGTGTGAAGAGGTACGGAGATATTACCAAGGCTTTCATTAAACATTTCCCTCAGCCAACAACCAAAGAAGACATGATAA
The DNA here is from genome assembly GCF_055691185.1 of Crinia signifera. Taxonomy (NCBI): domain Eukaryota; kingdom Metazoa; phylum Chordata; class Amphibia; order Anura; family Myobatrachidae; genus Crinia; species Crinia signifera. Next base: position 22,704,676 of record NC_139218.1, read on the forward strand.
TGTCTATTTCTAATCTTTCTGCTGCCGTATTGTAGAACTACAGCAGTTATGCCAGTCAGCTGGTCTTAGGGTTACCTACTTGACAATGAAGGGAGGAGTGACTGACTACTGGATACTCATCATGGTCTGTGCATTGGGGATAATATAAATTCTGTACAGTCCTCCACTGAGGACTTGCCACTGGTGGCTCTATTCTGAGTAGGAACATGGTGGTGTATTCGATCAATGTATTAGCAGTAAGGGGCCTATTTATTACTAGTAAGCCCACTCGATGCAAAAGCTTCGAAATCTAGTCTGCTACCTTCTGTGTTTGTGCATGTGTTAGAGATGTGTAGTTTCACTCTCTGCCAGCAGATGGCAGTGTTTTGGAGACTCACGGACACTAGACATATATAGATGATCCCATGGTGAGCACATTTTTTGGAACAATTTTCCCCAGAGATTAGCATTTGCAGAACCTTCTGCAATTTATTAAAGTCTTCATGCTGGCGAATGCCTCAACCGAACTACAAATTATGTGACTGGCCATCCTAGGGGAACCCCTAAATCACTCTTTCTGACCATGGTACGAGTGCGTATCCGGTTGACTCGTTCGAGCAAGAGTGATTGTTGATCTAGACACCGCTATACCAGAACCGTACGGGTGTAGAGCGTAATTCTTTCCATGCTGGTAGGCTGTATTCTCAGGAATGTTGTGATTTAGCCCACATTATGAGGTAAATTTACTAAAGCTTCTTGAAATGAAAAGGGTGGTTGCTATGGGCAACATCAAACTCAACTAGGCAACGTTATCAGTTGTCATGTCACTTTGGCTTCATGTTGCGGCCTCCATGAAGCAACCTCACCCTTCCTCCCTCCATACATATATACACTGCTAGCCTTGGAAGAAGGAACCCTGCCCAGAAGGAGCGTGACAGAGGGTGCCCAGGATCCACCATTGCTTCAGAAAAAAATGATTTTTACAGGTAATAAATATCCCCATTTTTCGGGCAGCTTAACGTGGATACTGGGATTATAGGATGTCTCTTACGGACAGGAACACTACAAGCTGCACTCAAGACCCCACGCCCAAAAGCAGAAGCTACTGAGACGGAGATGTAGAAACTATAACATTTAATGAAAGTATTCACAGAAGACCGAGTAGCGGCCCTGCAAAGCTGGTCCAACCGACAGAGCGGAATGAGCCCTTACTGAAGCCCGGATCCTACCTCCCAGCCAACAGATAGGCCTACCGAACAACAACACATAACCAACAAGTTAGTATCTGCTTAGGAGCAGCCCATCCCTGTTTGACTCTTTTATTTGTACTTTATGATATTTACAGTCTTACAAAATGTGTCTGTCCTGCGAACATTAATGTGCAGGGCACATAGTTTCCAGAGATTCCGCAGCATCCGGAGAACCTGCAGGCAAAAAGCCGGCATGATAATTGGTTCATAGGGAATCACGAGACCTTGGGAAAATAGTCAGGTCTAGTGCGCAGAGCACCACCAGGAACGGGGATGGATGAGAGAGCGCACCCAAATCAGAGACTCTACAAGCCAAAGCAGTAGCCAATAGAAAAATCGTATTTCAGGTACGCCAGTGGATATCAAAGGAGCTTTCTGAAGAACAAGATGAGAAATACCATGGATGTACTGGAGGTGTAACGGGAATATGAAGAAGTAACATCCCCTGTAAGAAAGTATAGTGGAAGAGTGGACCACCCTATGCTGCAACTTTGGGGGGTGATTAAAATGGATGTGACTAAGGGGGTTATTCTAGTTCATTCTTTCTGACAAATTCCTTCGTAGATGGACAAAACCATGTGCACTGCGGGTGGGGCAGATATAACTTGTGCAGAGAGAATTAGATTTGGGTGAGTTATTTGGTTTCTGTGCAGGGTAAATACTGGCTGCTTTATTTTACACTGCAATATAGATCTCACTTTGAAGTAAAACCCCACCCAGATCGATTTCTCTCTGCACAAGTTACATCTGCCCCACCTGCAGTGCACATGGTTTTGCCCATCTAAGAAGGAATTTGTCAGAAAGAATGAACTAGAATAAGGGCCTAAGTCCTGTTTCAACAAATGCAGAATCTTTGGGAGAAGATGAATCTGGGGAAAAAAGGTACATTTTCTGAAAGGGCCATGGAGCCGAGAGCACGTCCACCAGGCAAGCCGCTACATCAATGTTTTTGATCCATACTATGGGAGTTTGTGGTTGTGGCAGGAGGGCCATTAGATCTGCTTGAGGCTGACTCCAGCGAATTGTCAGGAGGTAAAACACCTTAGGGTGAAGCGATCATTCTCCAGAATGGACATCCTGCTGACTGAGGATGTCTGCTAACTAGTTTTGGACCCCTGGAATGTAAACTGACAACAGGGCTGGCATTAACTCCTCGGCTCATTGACCTCTTGCATGTGGCCCAGCTTTTGGTGCCGACCTTATTTTTTATGTATGTGACGGCCGTTGCGTTGTCTGTCTGCTTGACCGAAGGCAACCCTGCTTGACAGAGGGCACCGTAAATTGTGCATAGTTCTAGGTCATTGATGGGGAGACATGCTTCCTGGGCTGACAAACAACCCTGAAAAGACTGATTCTCCACCATTACTCGCCATCCTCTGAGTTTGGCATCTGTGGTAAGAAGTACCCTGTCATGGCTTTAAATTAAATGGCCTTTGGTCAGGTGTGATAATTGTAGCCACCGTAGAAGTGAGAGATGCACTTCTTCTAGTTGACAGTGTGAGAAGTTGAGTTGGGGCTTATTTATATATTTGCAAATTTATGTAACGAAGATCTCTGAATTCTATTATTATGTAGTATGTAAATCTGGTTACTGATATCATTCTGTGTGCTGGGGGAAACCATGTATTTCTCTTACAAAGACCTAAAGATTCTTCCTCTTGTTAGTAAGAGGGCACTGGTGTCCAATAATGCCCCAAAGTGAAGCATGTCCCTGGATGGAGTCAGACTGGATTTTCACCAGTTTGAGCCAGCCGTGGTTGTGAATCCAATGTACTGTTGGATGTAGATGATCCACAAGCAATTTCTATGATGGAGCCATTAGAAGGTATGCTATGGAAGAATCCTTACACCCTGAAGGCAAAGGTGAGATGCCACCACCTCTGTAAACACTATTGGTGCTGTGGAACGGTCTAAAGGTAGACCCTGAAATTGGTAGTATTTTGCCTGTACAGCGAGACACAGATGAAGCCGCTGACGAGGAGAGGCGGGGAAACGCGTCATCAATCTACTGCCTGTCGCACTACCACTGGAGCCTGGGAGACAGAAGCCGGAGCTGGGAGTCCTTGAGAAGGCTGCACCATCGGTAAGACCAGCAGCCAGGGACCCGCTCCAGGAGTGCAATAGTCACCCAAAGTGGATTACAAATTTATAGTCCCTAGAAAACGGAACTTAAGTATAAGCAATTTTTATACATACAGCACTGCACTAATGAGCTGCTTCAAAAGGCAATTTATGTGGCCATACTAACAAAGGACCTAACCTATTGTGTGTTTCTAAAATCCAACTGGGCGCATTATTGGAGGTCTCGCCAGCGAATATACTAAGTTGTGTTTGCTGTAGTACATAAATTAGATCTTTTATCTTTATTATCTTTATTATTCGATATTTAGTCATTATATAATTTTATTTGATTGTATACAAAGTGTATGAAATTGTCTCACCGGCCGGTGGTATTGCTGAAATCAATTTTTTATTGTGAAAAATAAATAATTTAAAATGTATTCAGATACTTGTGTTACAGTCCATTAGCGCCGTTTACATCTTGTGGTTGTCTTCTGGTTTATACTTAAGGGTTGAGTATCCCTTATAAACGGCAGCTGGTACTGTAACTGGTGACCTGCGCTTGGTTAAACTACATTTTCTTGAGACACAGAAAACACTGATCATTTCGAATTCAGATGTGCAGGTAGCGTCCTAAATATCTAAGGAAGCCATAAAGTCTCCTGGTTCCAAAGCCTGCATAATGGAACAAAGGGACTCCATCCTGAACTTGTGAACCCAAAGAAACTGATTGAACCTTTTCAGGTTGAATATAGGGCGAAAGGAACCATTGGGTTTCCGAACCAAGAACAGTCTAGAGTAAAATCCTGTTCTCGTCTGAGGCAGTGGGACCAGAATAATTACTGCTGCTCCTAGAAGGGTAGCAATGGAAGACAGCAGCTTGGTAGCCATTTTGATGTCTGTAGGCAGACAGGTGGAAAAAACTGAACAGGCAGTCTGTCCAAAAAGGTAAGGGCGTATACATGAGATGCTGGACACATATGAGCCAGAAACTGACTTTAGCCAATCTTCTGCGAAGTGAAGAAGACGACTGGTCACCCTGGAACAACCATGGGGTGGACTGCTTGGAGGCCTGACTGTGACCAGTCAAGTTTCCTGGATTTTAAGGGTTTAGGGGAAAGTGATTTGGCCAAAAAGAACATTCCTTGAAAAGGAAAAAGCTTCTTTTTGATTCAGTGTCTGCCCTCCATGCCGCTACCTAGGAAGGAATAACTTTGAAGATGCCAATTCCAGGGACATTTCACTGAAATATCTGCCTGCTTCCCTGATGTTACCAAAGAGGGCTAGCAGGTCAGAGTGTCAAACTCTCATTTGAAGGCCCTTCTGCCAGGTAATTGGCCCAGCTGCCTATTGCCATTAAGACCCAAATTTGTGAACATTGACCTTTAAAAACTATTGAAGTTTTTTGTCAGTATTAAGGTTGACAGTCATTTAGTCGCCACACCAAACAGGTTGAAACAGACAAAGGACAGTATTCAATGAGAATTTTCTCCTTGCATGGCGAGAGGTTTTTTTCTCTCGCCATGCACTCGCTGTGTTTTTACGGAGATTCTCCATGTTTGGAGATTCTCCGTCACGGGTCTTTAGACACTATTCAATGTCGCAGGGGCTCATTGCCCCTGGCGGCGAATCTTAACCCCTGCAGCAGACGAGCGTCCGCTGCAGGGAGCCTTAGGACGGTGGCAGGCAGGGAGATGTAAGTCTCCCTGCCTGCCCCAGAATGTATGTGGAGGGAAGGAGGGCTCCCCGGGACCCAGGCAGCACAAGCTGCCCCCCCCCCCCCCCCCAGAGCCAGCAGGGGACCGGGTATATTCACTGGTCCCGATCGTGCATATGTAATGATCGGGTGCAGTGAATATATGAATATCTAATGAGTGGCTCTCGGCTCCAGCCCCCTGCTGGCTGTTATGTGTAAAAAAAATAATAATTTTAAATTAAATATATATTCATGTGCACATGAATAAAAATAGCATGCCCCTTCACAGAATAAAATCCCTGATTTTTTTACACCAAAATTAAAAAAAAAAACCTTTTATTTTAAAAGTTCACATTCCACTTCTCCATGAAAAGATGTCACATTGAATAGGGTGGTTCACTTTTTTAGACCAAAATTCTCCATCCAATGCGAAAAAAGCACAAATTCGCCATAAAACACGGCAAATTTTTCTCATTGAATACTGCCCATAGGGTCAACATGAACACCGGATAGGCTTCACTTGCCATGTTTTGAGCACATTTATTTCCCCCCTCCATGTTCACTGGGATGGTAAAGTATGGACATGTCCTTTTTTTTAAAAGAAAAATTGTGAAAAACTCATGTCAACCTTTTGCTTGTGTCGACCTAATGCATGTTGACCTTTTTCACTTTACGACCGAATCCCCTCTGAAAGACGTGACATCTGGAATATGAAAAAGTGGTAAACTTAACCACTCTAGAAATGCGTCCATGGGAAGGGGAATTTTCCATTTCTTCTGCTCCACCTCCGAGAGTGAGAAGGAAGAGATTCATCAGGACAACAGGAACTTCTTGTTCGGTTATGTCTAGACCTCTTAAAAAAAAAAATTCTGAGTGGAAGGTGGGAAAACCATGGGGTCCTTCTTTTTCTTAAAGAAAGGGACCTCAGAAGAGGGCTGGGTATCTGCGACCTTAATTTATAATGGTCAGTCCCAATGACTTACGCAGACTATCCACTCCGGCCTTAGTCATGTGATTTTCCTGCACGGAAAATGTGTGCTCTACCAAGTGTCTTCTCCTAACGACTCTTCCAGGAAACTCCTTCTGTGAAAAAACAGAGGGCTTGCACCTATAAAACCTTAGGTTGAACCAACCAATCGGGCGCAAACACTCTATTTCATCCTTGGAAAAAGAGATTATATTAAACAGTTGGACGGCTGCTCCCAATTAACAAATTGGAGGGTTTGTTGGGATGGAACAATAAACAGATGGACACATGTGAATACACACATGTATTCAGAGAGCGCCACACAATTGGAATTAATTCAAAGCGTTTGTAAATTTATTGTTGTAAACATATAAAAAAAAAATGGTTATACCATAAGTACAAATTTATAATAAAAAAGACATATATTAAAAATGAAGATAAAAGGAGCAACGCATATTAGTATAAAGGTAATTGCAGCAAATAATAGTCCTAGTAATTGGTAGTGCAAATGAACTCTCCTTAGTTGTAAATTACAATTAGCTTAATCGCTCACTGTATGAAGCTTGAAGATATTTTCCAGGGAGACTGAAAGGATATTTAGTAGCTGTTTTTTTTATAGATTTTGTAAATATAGTCCATCCTGTCCGTGGAACGCTCAAGCTGCACTGTCGACTGTCGCCACCTGTTGACAATCAGCTGATGTGCTTTATACAGTAAGCGAGCAGTCCACCTTCGGCGCACAGCCAGATGGAAGCCGCTGAACTGCCGGGGACTAGGAGGAATAATGTGAGGTGCAGGTAGACTCACCCAGGCCGCTCTGGTTTTATCTCTTCTGCGAGAGAACGGCTTGCGTTGTAGATGCCAGGGCACTGGGGGTCTCCTGTTGATCACTGGCGTGGATAAGCCGGCTCCAGTTGGTAACTTAACCACTCTAGAAATGCGCCCATGGGAAGGGGAGTTTTCCATTTCTTCTGCTCCACCTCCGAGAGTGAGTAGAAGGAAGAGATTGATCAGGACAACAGGAACTTATTGTTCGTTTATGTCTAGACCTCCTTAAAAAAAACTTCTAACTGAGTGGAAGGTGGGAAAACCATGGGGTCCTTCTTTCTCTTAAAGAGAGGGACCTCAGAAGAGGGCTGGGTATCTGCGACCTTAATTTGTAATAGTCAGTCCCAATGACTTACGCAGACTATCCACTCCGGCCTGAGTCATGTGATTTTCCTGCACGGAAAATGTGTGCTCCACCAAGTGTCTTCTCCTAACGACTCTTCCAGGATACTCCTTCTGTGAAAAAACAGAGGGCTTGCATCTATGTGTGACCAAGGAACCCAGGGCCTGCTGTAGAGCGGCACAGGCTGTGATAGATCCTGAACCCATGCTAGTTTTGTACCGGGTTGTGGTACTTGTGCAAGCTGTACAGCTGCCTGAGATGCAGATGGTTCAGGCAGATGAGAAGTTACCTGCTGGGAAGCCAGCGCCTTCATGGCCGAAGATTGTGAGATTGTCCAGTTTGGTCCCATGAGGGACAGAGTTTAGAAAAGCCCTGTATGTTCTTGCTTCTAACAGGAAAAACTTTCCTTGCAGGCTGAGCAAGTGTTTGTGTGCAGCCCAAGCGTTACGATACTGTTACCCCAACACAGCCTGGTTACTGTTAAAGGTAACAGTAATCCACAATATTACAATACAGATTAAGGTATTCAAGTGATAGATATAATTGGTACTTGTTTCCTATCTGGGCGCCCAGGATTTCTACGTACGGCACCGTAATGAAATCGGATCGCATCGCATCGTACACACACACGATATTGAACGATGCGATGCGATGCGATGCGATCCGATTCGATTTCCCATAGGAAACAATGTGAAATGGCTCAATTTAGCCAAATTCTCATAGGAACAATAGTAAATGGGCCAAAAACACCCCTGAACATTGAAATGTCCCCCCAAAAGTAGTTTACGCCACCCCGCCATCAACGTGAACCCGAAGCGTGGCGAGCGCAGCGAGCCCGCGAGGGGCGGCGGTACGCGTCCTCCGACCTTTTCATGCCCTACTATCCACGTCGGCGTGGAGTGAGAATAGAATAGTGTGGCGAGCGCAGCGAGCCACCGAGCCCGAAGCGTGGCGAGCGCAGCGAGCCCCGCGAGGGGACGCGGATACCTTCACAGTTATACGCGTCCCCTCGCGGGCGACGCGGACACCTGGGAAGCCCGCGAAGGGACGCGTTTACCTGTGAAGGTATCCGTGTCCCCTCGCGGGGCGCGCTGCGCTCGCCACGCTTCGGGCTCGGTGGCTCGCTGCGCTCGCCACACTATTCTATTCTCACTCCACGCCGACGTGGATAGTAGGGCATGAAAAGGTCGGAGGACGCGTACCGCCGCCCCTCGCGGGCTCGCTGCGCTCGCCACGCTTCGGGTTCACGTTGATGGCGGGGTGGCGTCAACTACTTTTGGGGGGACATTTCAATGTTCAGGGGTGTTTTTGGCCCATTTACTATTGTTCCTATGATAATTTGGCTAAATTGAGCCATTTAACATTGTTTCCTATGGGAAATCGAATCGGATCGCATCGCATCGCATCGTTCAATATCGTGTATGTGTACGATGCGATGCGATCCGATTTCTCTACGGAGAATAGCATGGTGCGCAATTAACTTAGTGGGCGCCCAGATAGGAAACAAGTACCATATAATTTTATTATTTCTCTAACAGTATGAAAGTACCAATTCTCAAAATATAGTACACAGGTCTTTAGGAGCCTACATTTCCACAAAGAAATTAGGTTATGGACACGTTAACCTGACACCAGGACGGGGAGGTATAAGGGGGTAGAAGCTGTCACTCTTCTCCGCTGGACAGCCAGGCTCCTAATGATGTAAAATGGCCACCAAACCCAGGCCCTTATTCTGGTTGGTGCGGTCAGAGCCGCACACGGGGCTCCGACCGCACAAACCAAGGGCCGCCCACCCGACGGATCGCCACGGCCGTCCGTACACGGACGGCTGGCGATCCGCACAAAAATGGTGGAGGCTACGCCTCCACCATGGTGGGAGCTGCCCCCTGCCTTCGATGGTCGACGACCATCGAAGGCAGGCCCGCACGCCGCGGCAGCTCCCGCAAGCTCAGACCACACGGACAATCGTCCGTGTGGGAGCTTGAAAGGGGGCTGAAAGCTGACATCCGGCGACGTCAGCTTTCCGCCCCCATGTCATGGTAATGAGGGCGTCATGCCCTCATTACCATGCATACGCCCCGCGTTTTCATGGGAACGCCCATGAAACGCGGGGCGTACACATAGGGAAATGAGGGGCTGAAGCCCCTCACGCCCCTATACGCCCCCTTTGCGGCGGACGAAATCCGTCTGCGGCGAAGGGGGCTGCACATGCGCAGAATGACCTCTGCGCATGTGCAGAACAAAAACATCGGCGGTACGGCCGCACGCGGGCCGTACCGAGCCGAGTAGAATAAGGGCCCCAGTGAGGAGGGAGGAGATATTTCCCTTGGTGGGAAACCTAGGTCAGGACACAGCCAAGGGAATGGAGCTACAAGAAGGGAACCATCCCCTCCTGGAACCCCAAGGACGCCGCTTTAATAATCCCTAGTAAATGGCCTATAATCACTGGTTGTCTAGCGGTTGCTCAGAGAGAATGGAGCACCGCTACCAGGTCTGCTGGTATCAAACCACACCAGTACTGGGAGGTGGTCGGTAAGGGTGGCTTTAAGGTCCATCCGCCAGGAGGGGATACGGTCACTAGGTCTACAAGCATTAGGTCGACATGACTGAAGGTCAACATGGGTTATTAGGTCGACATGTTAAAGGTTGACAGTCAAAAGGTCAACATGGGGTTTTTCACTTTTTTTTGAGCTGACGTGCCGACATGCAGTATTTCATGCCCTACCATCCACTAGGACATAGTGGGAGAATAAAATAGTGTGCCTGAAGCATGGAGAGCACACGTGGTGCTACGTTTCAGTGTCCATGTCAACTGTGTTGACATTCGGGGGCAAAAAAGTGAAAAATAAAAACATGTCGACCTTTTGACTGGCGATCTTCCCCATATCGACCTAATGACCCTGTCGACCTAAGCCATGTCGACCCAGTGGTGTCGACCTAATGCTTGTCGACCTAGTTGCTGTCTATCCAATGATTTATACCTGCCAGAAGGATGTGGCTTATTAAATAGTGTCTAGATAGACAGTCAATAGCTCAACCCCAAAAGGTCAAAATGCAATAGGTCGACAGGGTCAGAGTGTTGACATGGAAAAGGTAGAAACATAAAAAGTGTTTCACTATTTTTTTTTTGTATACAACTGTGGACATGGACCCATAATTAGTGGTAGCTACTCTCGTCGACATGGATGGGGAAGTAAGAACAAGCCAGTTTAAAAATAGACATAGGAATAACAGATGCTCAGGCAAAAATTGTAAAACTATGTGTTCAAACGCTAGAAGCCTAGGAGACAAAATTCCTGAGCTAATTGCAATACTGACAAAGGATGACCTAGACATTGTGGCTATTACAGAGACATGGTGTAATGAGAATCATGACTGGGACATAGCTATACCAGGATACAATTTATTTCGGAAGGACAGAATGGGAAGAATCGGAGGAGGGGTAGCAATGTATGTAAAGAAAAGCATAAATACTACTTTAATACAAAACATTGAAGAAAAAACTGAGGCCCTTTGGGTGACCATAGAAATGGGGGAGAAGGACACTATTCGCACTGGGGTAATCTATAGGCCACCAGGCCAGGGGCAGGATTTGGACAGGAGCCTATTGCTTGATGTCACTAAAATGGCTTTAAAAGGAGAGGTCATAATCATGGGAGACTTTAATCTACCTGATGTGAATTGGGAGGAGTCTTTTGCAAGATCATCTACAAGTGGCAAATTTCTAAATTCCCTACAGGGAGCATCGCTCAAGCAATTGGTGAGGGAGCCTACTCGCAAAGACTCAATATTAGATTTAATACTCACAAATGGTGACAGGATATCAGACATATATGTGGGTGAGAACCTGGGATCCAGTGATCATCAAGCAGTATGGTTTAGTATCAAGGCAGGGTCCAACTCCAGTCACACAAAAACTAAGGTGTTGGATATTAGGAATGCTGACTTTGCAAAAAATGGGGAGATGTTTAAGCGATTCATTAACGGATTGGATGAACTTGAAAGGAGTACAGGAGAGGTGGAGAAAATTTAAAAGTGCAATACTAAATGCAACGGACCTTTATATCAAAAGGGTTAAGAAAAGTACCAGGAAAAGGAAGCCAGTGTGGTTTACTAAAGAGATATCAACTAGTGTAAAAGCAAAAAAGATGGCCTTTAGGACATACAAGCAGACTCAAAATAATAACGACAAAGAAGTGTATCTTGCCAGACACAAAGAGGCTAAGAAAGTGATCAGGCGTGCCAAGGCACAAGCTGAGGAGAAAATGGCTCAGTCGGTAGATAAAGGAAACAAAACTTTTTTTGGGATATCATATCTTTAGGTTAGCAATACTATTCTTATACTTATGCTGCAATTTATGCTGTCAATATATTTCTGTATACTCTGTCATTCCACTATGATGATATTTTACTGTAAGCCAACTGTGCCTGACATATATGTATGTCTCTGGGGGTTATGTTTATGTTCAGTATGCAAAAATCAATAAAAAAAAGTTGCAAGGACATTCATAAAAATAAGGTAGATGGAGGTACATTTACTAGGGAGAAAGTCCTAACAGAACTTTAAAGACTGAAAGTGGATAAATCAATGGGGCAAGACGGAGAGCATCCAAGGTTACTAAAAGAACTAAAAGATGTGTTGGTAGCGCCATTAACAGATTTATTCAACCAGTCACTAGATACAGGTGCAGTTCCAGAGGACTGGAAAAGAGCAAATGTAGTTCCACTGCACAAAAGCAGAAGCAAAGAAGAAGCAAGTAACTACAGACCAGTGAGCCTTAGTAGTAGTTGGGAAATTAATGGAAACACTATTAAAAGAAAGAATAGTGGAATACCTGTATTTTAAATTAAACAATTTACAGGATCCAGAACAGAGTGGTTTTACTGCAGGGAGCACATGCCAAACAAATCTTATTGACTTTTTTGACTCCGTAACCGAAATACTAGATGAAGGGGGGGCCGTAGATGTGGCATTTGACACTGTCCCACATCGCAGGCTGCTAAATAAACTTGAAAGTGTGGGATTGGATTATAAAACAATTAAATAGATAAGAACCTGGTTGCAGGATAGGAAACAGACAGTTGTAGTAAATTGAGTGCATTCTATGGAGGGACATGTTACCAGTGGAGTACCCCAGGGATCTGTACTTGGACCAGTGCTCTTTAATATCTTTGTTAGGGACATTGCAAATGGTATTGAAGCGCATAGGCGTGCGCACATTGAGTGTTATGGGTGCACAGGCACCCCCTAATGCTGTGCCCACCCTTATAAACACCTCCCTGAAGCTAGCAACTAGCAATACCTTTTACTAAAGACTTTTGCTTTTTAGAACTGTTTTCCATTAAAAGAAGAGCACATATTCAATTATGTGTGTATTGCATTGTTAATTTTACTAGACCATTGTCATATCACTACACACTGTACCTGTGTCATCCATAAATATTTTTGACTTTATTTGCATGTATTGTTACACAGAGTAATTAAATAAAATGAAATAGGAAGGAGATTATGGTGTGGCTGAGAGACATTTTATATTGTAGCGAGTACCAAAAGACACACCTGATTGGCAGTGTTAGACACACCCAATGGGCGTGTTAGACATGCCCAGTAGAATGGTGCACCCAGTGGCGTAACTATAGCACCGCAGCCCCCGCGGTCGCTGGGGGGGCGCTGTGCATATGGGAGCGCCGCGGTGCTATAGTAATCCCCCCGCCCCCCATCCCCCGCATACTTACCTGTCCGCGCGTCCCGGCTCCCCTCCTGGCTTCAATCAATGCTATGTAGACGGACCATGATAAAATGGCCGCCCCATAAAGCAGACTGTTCTCTGAAACTATTTGCGGTATGGGGCGGCCATTTTATTGTGGTCCGTCTGCATAGAATTTATTGGAGCCAGGAGGGGACAGGACAGGTAAGTATGCGGGGGATGGGGGGAGGGGGGCCGGACGGACGGGCGGGGAGAGGGGGCGCCCCCTCATTAACGGCGGGGGGGGGGGGCCCAAACAAAGCTCCGCCGCTGGGTGCACCCCCTAATGAAATGTGCTGCGCACGCCTATGTTGAAGGGAAAGTATGCATTTTTGCAGATGACACAAAGATGTGCAACAGAGTAGACACACCAGGAGGGGTAAATCAAATGACTGATGATCTAGGTAAACTTGAGAATTGGTCAAGAGCATGGCAACTACAGTTTAATGCTAAAAAATGCAAAATTATGCACTTGGGACTCAAAAAACAAAGGCTCAATATAGTATCAAGGGTACTATAATGGAAACTACAGATGATGAAAGAGATCTAGGAGTCACTATTTCAAGTGACTTAAAGGCAGGAAAGCAATGTAGCAAAGCAATGAGGAAGGCTAGTCAGATGCTTGGTTGCATAGGGAGAGAAATCAGTAGCAGAAAAAAATAAGTAATAATGCCACTTTATAGGTCATTGGTACGGCCTCATCTGGAATACTGTGTCCAGTTCTGGAGGCCATATCTCCAGAAGGATATAAATACATTGGAGAGTGTACAAAGAAGGGCAACTAAAATGGTGCATGGCCTACATCACAAAACTTACCTGGATAGACTAAAAGATCTTAACATGTATAGTTTGGAGCAGAGAAGGGAAAGGGGGGACATGATAGAAATCTTCAAATATATCAAGGTTTTAACATAATACAGAAGGGAAATTTTCTTCAAAGGAAAAGAAGTAATAGAACACGAGGACATGCACTGAAGCTGGAGGGAGGTAGGTTTAGGGGAAATGTTAGAAAAAATTATCGTTAGGTTTTTTGGGTCCCTGCGCACGGTGGTCGGGGTTAGCTGCTTCACTTATTGGTTGACTGGTCCAATTGGGGGTACGTAGTTCAGGGTGGGTTAAGTGTAGCGCTTGGCCCCTTCGGTGCTAGGTGTGTTTTATATCACACATCAACAAACAGCAGGGCCCTCTCCACCCTCTGTATTCTTGCAGAGCCTGCCCCTGTCTCAACAGCTGCTGACTGCTGAGTGAGAGCCGTGCATAGTCAGCACAAATAGCACAGCACATAGTTAGAAAAAATTAAGGTACTTGTTTCCTAGCACGGCGCCCATCACATCATATACCATTATACTAAATAAGGTATACGATGGTATGCAATGCAATGCGACGCGATATTGTACAATAAAATATCGCATCGTATGCCATACAATGGCATATGATGCGATCGTATACGATTTTTTATTGTACAAGCACCCTGATGGGTCCTTACAATGTTAAATGGTCCCCCATAGTCAACGCCACCCCCAGGATCAACGCCAACCCGAAGCGTGGCGAGCCCGCGAGGGGCGCCGGTACGCATCCTACGACCTTTTCATACCCCCACTATCCACGTCGGCGTGGAGTTGATTTTAGATAGTGTGGAGAGCACAGCAAGGGGACGTGGAATACATGTGAAGTAATACGCGTCCCCACGTGGGGCTCGCTGCCCTCGCCAAGCTTCGGTCTCGGTGGCTCGCTGCACTCGCCACACTATCTAATGTCAACTCCACGCCGACGTGGATAGTGGGGGTATGAAAAGGACGAAGGACGCGTACCGCTGCGCTCGCCACGCTTCGAGTTTGTGCTTCGCCTTTGTATTGATAGTGGGGGTGGCGTGGGGGTGCATTTAACATTGTAAGCACCCATCAGGGTGCTTGTACAATTTAAAAAAGCATTGCATCGTATGTGGCTATATGGCATGCGATGTGATGCGCTGGCGTACGATGGACATCGGGTGCGCCGTGCTAGGAAACAAGTACCAAAAATTACTTCACAGAAAGGGTAGTGGATAAGAGGAATAGCCTCCCATCAGAGGTGGTAGAGGCTAAGACAGTAGAACAATTTAAACATGCTTGGGATAGGCATATGAATATCCTTACAAAGAAATAAGGATTAAAAAGGGTTGAGATTAGCTGAAGGGTAAAAAAAGGGGCAGACTAGATGGGCCAAATGGTTCTTATCTGCCGTCACATTCTAGGACATATTGTCTATCTATGAACCAGAACCACCGCTGGAAATGGGAGATGGCGCAGTCAGCTGCCGTGTTGAATGTAGTAGTGTTGACTGTTGAAGTAGTTAAAAATTAAAATGATAAAATAACAAAATATAAGGTGCCTTTTACTTCAGGAACCAAGAAAAAACAGGTCGGGTATAGTGGAGGAGCAGCCTCAGTTACACTTCAGAAGTTAAACTCCTTGGTGCCTGGGTTCTCCAATCCCACTATACCCAAGGTGCCAGTATCCACCGTTGGCTGGAAGAAAAATATAAGTTTTATATACAGTACAGTATATTTTCATGTAGAAGTTTTGAATTCTTCCAAAGTCAGATGTTAAGACGATTTTTATTGGATATTCCAGATATCTGAGGAAGGTAAGCATCGCGGCAATGTATGGTTTGCAGAAGGACAGTTCAGCGCTGCGGTCGAGGCGTTTTCCATTGCACTACAGTATAGGTAAGCTGCTTCCTCTGTGTTATCTCTTTTCCATACGTCATCATAGATTATTTGCAGTGCGGCTACACAACTGGGCAGCAGCACAGTTCAAAATTCAGATAGGGGAGCAACTGCCATTTCAAACACTCACTGGCAGTTAGTATGGCCCCAATTGAATTTTGAATTGTTCTGCAGCCCCGCCTCTGGAAACGCCATTGTTTATTTATTTATTTATTTTTGCAGAAACAAGTAATCTCTGTTTTTCTATCCTTTGTTGTGCTTGTTTTTTTATGAGCATTATGAATCATTACTCCTATGTAATTGTTGTGTGTATTTCTGGTCTGTTGCTGACATCCTCTGTACAGTCTCTTCCTGGTTACTGTTTAGCAGTAACCGTAACCTGATACCAGATGGCTGTCTGTCTCGCGTGGATTACAAATAGTACTGTAGGTGTTTTGATTCCTCACACTGCCCTGCCTTCTCTCTTCCCAGCCCCAGTAACCACCTCCTGTTCAGCAACCGAGCTCTGTCCTTCAACCGCTGCGAGAAGTATGGGTGAGTAAAACATCCCAGCTGGATATGTCAGAGAAGGCTGTGTGTGCTCAGTCGGGGGAGGCCGGGAATATTGGCCCTTATTCAGAGCTGATCGCAGTACACATCTGTTCTCAAAATGGGCAAAACCTTGTGCACTGCAGGTGGGGCAGATGTTACATGTATAGAGACAGTTAGATTTGTGTGTTACTTTGTTTCTGTGCAGGATTTCAAATCATCGATGGTTTATGGCCAATGTCAAATACTTTTGCCATCGATGTGGGAGAACCAGATGCTTTCCCTACATTGATGGCAAAGGAGAGCCGATGTTTCCTTCTTCTTTTTTTTCAAGGTGCCGGGACACGGAGCATAGCTCCGCCCCCGACACCCAGAAGCCTCGCCCCCGAGTTTTGATTGGCCCATGGGCCATTCAGAGATATATAATGGATAACCATCGATAGCTAAAACTGTCGATGGTTATCCATCAAATAGTTTACTAGGTACTTGTGTGTTATCACGGCGCCCATCGCATCGCAGACCATAAGGCATGCGATGGGATGCGATGCGATTATAAATTGTATAGGCTTACAATGTTAAATGTACCTCCACGCCACCCCCAGTATGAACGTGAACCCGAAGCATGGCGAGCGAGGGGACGCGTATACCTGTGAAGTTATGCGCGTCCCCTCGTCACGCTTCGGGCTCGGTGGCTCGCTGCGCTCGCCACACTATATAAAATCAACTCCACGGCGACGTGGATAGTGGGGGTATGAAAAGGTTGGAGGACACGTACCGCCGCCCCTCGCGGGCTCGCCACGCTTCGGGTTCACGTTCATACTGGGGGTGGCGTGGGGGTGCATTTAACATTGTAAGCACCAATTAGGGTGCTTAAAAGCACCCATTAGGGTGCTTATACAATTTAACATCACATAGGGGGCTTACATCGCATCGCAGTGCATCGGGTGTATGGCATGCGATGCGATAAAAAATCGTGCAACTTAATATCGGGGGCGCCGTGATAATACACAAGTACCGTTTACTACTATCGATGGCTGGGTGCAGAATCGCCATCGATGGCGTCTGCACCGATGGCCATCCCTAGAAGTGAATACATTCCATCAGTGTTGTTTGTCACACGGACCAGACTTTGTTGACAGTCAAAAGATCAACATGAAGTTTTTCCGCACCTCTATGGGGGGAATTCAAGTTTTTATGCGCTACTGTTATGTTCCCTCATTTTGCTGAGCTGGGAACTAGTAGTATACAACTGACCATTCTCTATATGTGTTGCAGGAATGCACTGAGCGACGGGAAGAAAGCGGTTCTACTGAAAAATGATTGGCCCAAGGTAGGTGTGATCAGTGGGCGTGGTGTCCAAACTGTGGCCCTCCAGCTGTTGTACAACTAGACATCCCAGCATGCCTTGCCATAGTTTTAGCATTCCCAAGTAGCAAAACTGTGGCAAGCAGGGCCGGATTAAAGCATACCTCCCAACTTTTCATCCGAAGAAATAGGGACACTCGCGTCCGAAAAGGGGGCGTGGCGTATGCAAATGAGGGCGCGGCTTATGCTAATTAGCCGCGACCTCATTTTTATACGAGAATAGACGCTGTGCGCATAGCGTCTATTCTACTACATTGGGGGGTCTCCCAACTGCCACCCCCCGCAGCGGGACAATGCCTGCTGCGGGTGGGACAGCGGGACAGGACCCGAAAATCGGGACTGTCCCTCTAAAATCGTGACAGTTGGGAGGTATGATTAAAGCAGGGGTCAGTACCCCTGGGCCCCCCTCTAGCTAGGGGCCCCCTGTGGTTGGCATGTTATTGTTATTATTTTTTTAGCTAAAGGTTTTGTGCATGGGAGTGGGGTAGTGCTGCAGCTTCACCTATCTGCCCATACCTCCCAACTTCAGTCCGGACGAAATAGGGACACTCGCGCGTATGCAAATGAGGGTGCGGCTTATGCTAATTAGCCGCAACCTCATTTTCATACGAGAATAGACGCTGTGCACATGTGCACAGCGTCTATTCTACTACATTGGGGGGTCTCCCAACTGCCACCCCCCGCAGCGGGACAATGCCTGCCGCAGGTGGGACAGCGGGACAGGACCCGAAAATCGGGTATGATCTGCCAGTGTGACAATGATTAATGGTGCTGAGCATCGGGCACCAAGGCACACTGACTGCACAAGTGTGGAGTGCATTACTGGGAGTTGACACTTTGCACAAGAGGGCAGAGTCTGAGAGGTTTGTGCTGTACTCTGATTGGTGGAGCTCATTACATGCTTCTCAGGCCCATGGAGAACAGCAGCAGCCTAGTCATGGGAGGGGTTTTAATCAGATGCAGCACTGGGACTGTG
Organism: Crinia signifera; assembly: GCF_055691185.1. Lineage (NCBI taxonomy): Eukaryota > Metazoa > Chordata > Amphibia > Anura > Myobatrachidae > Crinia > Crinia signifera. The sequence continues at coordinate 22,723,123 of NC_139218.1, forward strand.
AGGTCTCCTACATAGTAAGGTGCAGAGGGACAAACACAGGCTTTTCATGTGGTATGTATATACAGATGGGTCAGGTCCCATCTTTGCAGGGGATGGCGCTGGCGTCGCCAGCCGCCATGGCGATGGTGAGAAGGGGACACGCGCGCACGAGCGGCGCGCGCGTCCCCTTCCGACGGCGATTCGATCCGTTCCCCCGGGTCCCCGCCGGCTTGCCGGCGGTAACCCGGGGTCCCCGCCGCCTGCCCGCACCCCCCCCTAACCCCCCCCAACCCCCCCCTAACCCTGTCCGTCTCCCTGAGGCGGAGACGGACAGGGTTTCCATCGCGCTAGCGACGGAGACTGAGACGCGCGTGCGCGTGAGACGCACGCGCGTCTCAGTCTCCTCGCTGGCGAGGCTGCTGGCGGGTCGCCAGCGCGTACGTTCTGGCGACCCGCCAGCAAGGATGTATACAGTAACATACTGTATGTGTATGTGTGTGTGTATATATGTGTGTATATATATATATATATATATATATATATCCCCTGCAGTTACCCATTGACCAAGTTTATCCTGCCTTTACTCTGTGTTTTGACAGTGTAATATTCTCCCATGCAGTTTGCGGCCAGTAATGGCAAGTGCAAGGGGGCCCCCCTGTTTAAAGTACCCCAGGCCCCCCGAAGACTTAATCTGGCACTGCTGGCAAGGCATGATGGGAATTGTAGTGGTTATTGCCATTCATGCTACGTGAATATGGGCCTGATTCTGGTTCACTTGCAAAAGCGAATTCTCTTTCTAATGGACAAAACCATGTGCACTGCAGGTGGGGCAGATGTAACACGTGCAGAGAGAGTTACATGGTTTTGTCTATTGGAGAGAGAATTTGCTTTTGCAAGTGAACCAGAATCAGGCCCTATGTGTGTATGCAGTCTATGTATAGGTTTACCATCGATGGTTAATGGTGGGAAACCATTGCTGGTCATCACTAGTATAGTGACTGTCATCAATGTTTGCAGTGCTATGGTATACATTCTGTGGAAAGGATCTGGCCCTCTACTACCACTTTTACACCAAAACTGCTGGGTCGCACCTGGGTTTTTGGACCCAGATGCGACCCGGCAGTTGTTCCCTTTTACACTGGCACCCCCCGGCATTATGCCGGGTAGGGGACGCCGGTGAATTCGGGCCCTGAGCCGGGGCTCGGAGATGACATCATCTCCAAGCTCAGAGAAACCCGCCGACCATCACCCCCGCAACGACGACCGACACGATGGGGGCAAGCTCAGCACCCAGGTAAGCTGCTGGGCTGCCCCCAGGCATCCATTCACCTCTGCTGCTGTCTGCATAGTACCGCAGACAGCAGCGGAGGCTATACGCAGCCCCTGCCCAACCTCCGGACTGACCTCAGGGCGCTGCGGTCCGGAGGTTGGGGCTCCCTGATTGGAGGAAATGGGTCCCTGGGTCGGATGACCCGGGTTACCCATTTACACGGCCCCTGACTCCGGGGAAGCCCCGTGTCCGACCCTGAACATTTGCCGGATCGGACACCGGGTAACAGGACCCGGGTTATTAATTTTTTTTGCCGACTATATCATCTGAACATGCAGCCCAGTCTGATTATCTAGTTATGTGATGCAGAACCTTCAACCAGCTGTTGTTGAACTACACATACCAGCATGCCCTGCAAAAGTTTTGCTATTTGGCCATGCTAAAACTGTTGCAGGGCATGCTGGGGTGTGTAGTTCAACAACAGCTTGACTGCCAAGGTTCTCAATCACTGATCTAGTCAGTGGGACAACAGGTGACATCCCTGAACTATATAGTTAACGATATTGTTCATCTTTTGAATAGCGGAACCTTTGCTTAGCGGCACCGCCAATATGAGTAACGATATAGATGGTGCCGTATACCGTATAGTGTGTACGGGGCATTACGTGATTCCTAATGTAGTTATATCTAACCATTCCTTCTAGGTAGGTAAGGCGCCATCGCTGAGTATCGGATGCAGTAAAGACGCCTTCTCTGTATGCTTGTTTTCTTTACACCCAGCCATATTTGTACATCTGGCCAAAACAATTCACCTGCTCAATGGACACAATATAATTCGTTAACATCCATCCAGTTATTAGGCATAAGACTTGTTGCAAGAATCATGTTGTAAAATGGTATGTTGGTAATGGGGCGTGATGTAACGCCATGTAGGGGCGCGCAGTAAAAGGAACTGTGTATTTTTGACAGAGCCCCATAAACTTGGTTATGCTGTGCCATTGATATGGAGAGAAAGGGTGTGGTTCTCCCCCATCGGTGGCAAACACATTCAACGTTGGCCATAGAACATCGATGTTTGAGGTTTTATACATATGTATATGTGTGTATATATGTGTATATATATATATATATATATATGCCTGTGTGTTAGTTATGCACGTGTGTAATTAGTATTGTTATCATTCTTATTTTTCTGCAGGGTCATTACCAGTACTGTGAAGCTCTGTTTATGCTTGGGGACATAGAAAGAGCAATAGCGTCCAATGAGAAGGCGCAGGAGCTGTGCCAGGATTGCGAAGGGATTCGTGGCCTGATCATGCAACACAGCCGCTTCCAGAAGGTAGGCGACGACTCCATCTAGAGCACATTATGGGATGTGTAATGGTGCCCATACACGTTACAATTATTGTATACAATATTGTATACAATAATTGTAATGTGTATGGGCACCTTAAGCCAGACAGACATAAGGAGAGATTTACCAAAGCTTGGAGAGATGTAATGCGCCTTCTAGGTGGCCACTCTCCTTATTTTCCCGGGTGACATGCGGCGCCACTGCGCCTATGATGGAATACTCTGCAGAGTCGTCAGTAACTTCATTTCTGTTTCTCATTTCAGGCAAAAGAATATGATGAACTGACAAAAATATGCAATGATGTCCTCCTGAAGATGGCGATTTGAGCCTCCGCCTGTGCACAGCACGTTATACAGTCTTGTGTCTGTGTGTTTTTGTTAAATGTCAATAAATAATAATTTGATCCTTTTAATTTATTGCTAATGTTGTTCTTCTCGATACCTGAGACCGTAATGTAAGTATTGGAAATGATTGTAAAGACCCCCATACACTAGGGCGATATACAGATGGAGCGGGTCTTATTGTTGCTGGCGAATCGCCAGCAACACGGAGGTCCATCTGACTGAGACGCGCGTGCGCCCCCCGCGCACGCGCGTCTCAGTATCCGGGCGGCGAGGCGGACGCAATCCAGTCCGCCTCCCGCTTCAGGGAGCTGCGGGGGGCTGCGGGGACCTGTTGTAGACACCGGGCTACCGCCGGCAGCACCGTCGGAAGGGGACGTGCGCGCGCGTCCCCTTCCGGCATACAAATGGTGCGGGGCAGGGGATGGCGGCTGGCGTCGCCGTCCCCTGGATAGATAAGTCCCGCTCCATCTGTACATGCAATTTGGGCAGTTTACATGCGATTTCAGTGAAAAATCGCATGTACAGTGCCCAGATTGCATGTACATGACAAGAGGTGCGATGCAATGTACGTTCCCGTGCGCATTGCATCACACCTCCTTGGTCGCACCTTCCACCAGTGAAATCTGTCCCCGGGTCATCAGGAGCGCAAACCCTTGCCTGCGAAACATCACAGCAGGGATCGCCTCTTCCTCCTCCTCCCTCGTCTCATCCGGCGGCAGCAGCAGCTGGGAGGACACCTCCTCTCCTCCCTCCCTGCTCCCTCTCCCTCCTCCTACCCAGCGGCACAGCAGCCTCGGACAGGAGAAAATCCAAGGCTTCCGCTTCTGGTCTGACCAGTCAGGGTGATCCTGCTTTGGCTACTGGTAGCTCGCGGTAGCGATCCGGGTGGCTCGACCACTGCAGTCGCCCGCACGTCCCTTCCTCCATTGCCTGTCGCCACTTCCCTTCTGAGGGGAGGAGAGCGAATTGCGCATCTCTCCATCCCCTCACTGTGTATCACTGTGATGGGGCCGTCAGCCAATCAGGAGCCAGCCCGCAAGCTTTGATTGGCTGCAGGCCCAGTCACAGGGAAGTGAGGGGAAGGAGCGATGCGCAATGTGCTGTGCTCTCCTGCTCTCAGAAGGGAAGCAGCGGTGGAGGTAGAGACAGACCGACAACCAGGCCAGCCAGCCAGCAGGGGGACACCGGACTCTCCTCCCCCTGGCAGCAGCAACAATGGTGAGTTGTGCTGCTGCTGGCACAGTCGGGGCATACCTATTTCTGGCACAGTTGGGGCATATCTGGCACCATGGGAGCATATGTGTATCTGGCACTATTGGGGGTATGTGTGTATCTGGCACTGCACTATTGGGGGCATATGTGCATTACACCCCTATTGTGTTTATGGCATAACTGCGGGTATTGGGGGCATTGTGTTACTGGCACGGCTGGTGTCATGTGTATATGTGGCACAGCGTCTATTCAGAGATGCTGGGGGCATGGCCTGCAGCTCTCAGTGAACTGACCATACCCCCATAGCGGTAAAAATGAGGGATGTGGCTTAGCAGGAGTACCATGATAGTAGGTCATAGCCCCTAATTTCAGGGATTGCGAGGATGTCCCTTCTCCTCTGCCTCCAGTGTTGGGAGGAATGTATGCGGCCTATTGAACATTGCAGTGTGTGGCATATTGTGTACGGGGCATTGCGGTATGTGGCATAATGTGTCAGGGGCATTACAGTGTGTGCCATAATGTGTAAAGGGCATATTTTTTTTTTTTTTAGTAGCTTTTTGTCTAGAGTAACTCACGCTCCAAAAACAGTTGGAGACCACTGCCTTAGGCGAATTCACAGGTAGCGCCCCTTGTAATGGTGCACGTGTATATGCGCTTAGGGACTTGCCAGTCCTACTGCCCATGTGCATGTAATGAAGGTTATACAATTGCCATGTAGGATCTAATGCTTGTGGCGTGTGAAGAAGACAACTTTGGCCGCCCAGCTGGTGCTGTAGGCAGGGCCGGCCCACCCATTACATAGATACACAACTGCGTAGAACGCCACCACTGCCTTCCCCATTTGTCAGGCATTTGCTGAGATTTTATTACCAGTGGGTGCCCTGCTCCTTCACAGTGCTTGAATTGCCTGTGTACCTGCAGCCAGTGCTAGGGGAGCTACTTGTCACACCGCAGGGAGCAGAACAGCTCTAGAGACCCAGCTCCCATCGTCCCATCTGGCCAGGTCAGTATGTGCATTGTAGCGTTACTGCACGCACGCTTGCCCTGTGCCAGTTCATTACCGCGCACACCTTACACACCCGCAACACACACATCTCTTGCACCTTGCACACCTATGAGGTATAGGAGGAAGAGGATGGGCTCCACGAGCAATAGTACCTCCGACCCCGCACCACTGCACTCGCCATGGTAACAAGACACAACCACGTATCCGCTGACAGCTGGAGAAAGGCTACCAGGCTCAGGCCTGACTGGATGACAGAGTAGGTCCCCATCCAGGTGCAGGGCTGTGTATGCAGATGGAATAAGGTATTATGTAGGAGGACATGGTGACTAGGAGATGTGTGTGGCAGGAGGGGTGGTATAGAGGGGTATTGGGGAGACATGGGCAGTAAGACATGGGGATAAGGGGTTAGGTGTATGGTGATGGGGGGGGGGCTTCAGGATGAGAATCCTGGGGGGGGGGGGGGGGGGGTGTTAGAGGTGATGGAGATTTCAGCTCCAGGGTGAACCCAACGCCCCTCCTCCTGGAGAAGCGGCTCAGTATCAGAGGACATAGGTGGTGGACCCCAGCCCAGAGAAGTCCAAACTCTGGCCATAGGCCTCACTGACTCCCCACTCAGTGCTCCCTGGCTCTCCCTCCAGATGTGGCTTTAACCAGGGCCCGACCCGCTGACCAAACACTGAAACACAGTAAATACTCAAACATATGGGCAGATTTATCAGGGTGATATATTTGTTATCACCCGTTAGAAATGTTAAACGGTCCTCAAGCCAATCAGGTCCTATCATGTGTTTGAACAAAAATATGCCAGTTAGGAGCTGATTGGCTGGATTGCCATTTAACATTCATAACAAGTGATAACAAGAATATCAGGTACTTATGTAGTATCTGGGCTGCCGATTTTTTGATTGTATGCCTTAAGTTAAGGCATACAATCAGATGCGATGCGATGCGATATCGCATCGCATCGCATCCGATATCGGATGCGATATCGGATGCGATGACCCGATTTTTCCATAGGAATCAATGTTAAAATGATTCCTATGGAAAAATGGGTCCTTTTCATACCCCTACTATCCAAGTGGGCATGGAGTTGGATATAAACCTGTGGCGAGCGTAGCGAGCCACCGAGCCCGAAGCGTGGCGAGCGAAGCGAGCCCCGCGAGGGGACGGTATTCGTCCCCTCGCGGGGCTCGCTTCGCTCGCCACGCTTCGGGCTCGGTGGCTCGCTACGCTCGCCACAGGTTTATATCCAACTCCATGCCCACTTGGATAGTAGGGGTATGAAAAGGACCCATTTTTCCCATTGAATTCCATGTTAAAATGGACTCAGTCCATTTTAACATTGATTCCTATGGAAAAATCGGGTCATCGCATCGCATCGCATCGCATCGAATCGCATGGTCGCATGCGATGCGATGCGATCTCCCGATCCGACCCGATTTAGAAATCGGCAGCCCAGATACTACATAAGTACCGAATATCACTTATTGTTAAATCTGCCGCCATACACTGTAACATGACAGTTAGTAGCTGATTGGCTGATACTCTATCCATACCATCCCAATTTTCGGGGACAGTCCCATTTTTTCGGGTCCGGTATTGCCATGCAGTGGAGGGAAGGAGGGGGGAGTTGGAAGCCCCCCCCCCCCCCCCCCCCGCACAGCTTCTATGCACGAAGGCATGGGGACAGGGCGCATGACCAGCAGCTCACGCAGCGCTGGCCATGTTCCCAACAGCACAGCATTGCCATAAGGCTACCTTCCCATCTAATTTTAATAAGCTTTCTCTGTAACTTGCCCATGTACGGCCCAATATTTAAGGTAATCTGTGGCAGTCACTGTACAGCATTTCCCAGGGTGCAGTTCAAAAAATAAAAGGAAGACAAGAAGGGCCAAAAAAGTAGTAACATAAGTATCTTTCATTATAAAGGACATTTTTTTGTTATCATTTTTTTTTTATATAAAAATGATCGGCAAAAAAAAAAGTTTTATAAAAAAAAACCAAAATAAAAATCAGAACAGAAATAAAGGCCTTAAACACGCATCGCTAACGCACTTAAAAAAATATCCTTCGCATTTTTCTAAGTAATTTACATTAGAACATATGTACAATAATGAATTTTACATAAACATAAAAAATAACGAGGTTCTGTACAAGGGTTTGTTACGGTTACATATATTCAGGAAATCCGGGGTCGCCTGAAGACACATGATCACTCTATAGAACATGAAATGAATAGGTTGGCAGCTCTCGTCACTGGAGGTGGGGGGTCACGGTAATACACTTATTCCGGGGTAGTCCTGCAAACAGCCACGTGTACTATTGGATCTCTATCGGTGTAGGATTCTTCGGGCTCTACAAGTGGAAAGGGTCTTTTTCTGTCCACCTTTGAACAATGCTTTAGCTCCTTGTCTTCTAGAAAGAGTAGGCAATTATAATGTAACTATGTGGCTTAAATACCACATCAATGGCCGCACCCGAGTGTCACTCACAGGGACTAAACTCGCACTGGAGTCCAACTCCGGTACACCCAGAGTGCCAAATTTGGGGTTCAGGAGGCACAAGGCTCCACCCCTTATATGCAAGTCTATGCCCCATTTTACCGATGCACACCAGGTGCGATCACTGTTAGTAACACCCCTGACTACATGGAACACTACGCTCCAAATAGCAAAGGAGGACACCAGGGTTTGTAATGGGTGTGGATTATGTCGTCAACAGTAATTATGTGGTCAGTGTCTAGGTTAGTCCAGAAAGGTCGATGTGCACATGATAAACATAGCAAAAAGGTCAACCTAGGCGACATAAAAAAAAAAGTTGACAGTTTTTCATATCGATGTCAATTTGTACATTTGAGAATATGGACCAATAATAATTTCGCCGATCTTTACGATTCCCAAATGTAGTCCATGTATGAAAAACTGAAGCCGGTGATTAACGCATGTCACCCAATAGCAGACGCCATTTTTAATTTCTATTAATAGACTTTTTTTCCCCCCGTAATTGCCCATGATCATATCCTGCATTATAAAAGGGGTAGAATGGGTCTTTATAGCAATTTCTGATAATAAAGCCACTGATTCATTAAACACAATGGTATCTTACAATTTAATTTATATGTATTGGTTCTAAACGTATGCACACTTTGAGGTGGGGACCGATCGTTTCCACTGGCAGATGGAGAAAGAGGCTGGGAGCCGGCAGGAGATTTCAATACTTCTATTATTTATTCGAATAGGATGGCCACTGAGCTCTCTCAGCCAATCAGTGCCAGCCTTATTCATTTGAATGTGAGTTTTGAAATCTCCTGCCCAACACTGGCCTCTCCCTCTCCATCTGCCAATGGGGGGGGTGGGGCGGAGATGGAGATGCCGGAACATGTCCACGCCGGAACATGTCCACATCATTCAGCATGCCTTCACATGAAATGCTGTGGCCATGGCCCTGCAGGACGGGTCATTCATATTTCCACCTGCTGAATCGATCATGAGGCTTGATGAACGACACGCGGGCACCCGCATTGAATCGTCATCAAGCGCTCACACACAGTAAGATTTTAAACGATTTGTCGTTCCGATCGGTTGGAAACACCCATATCGTCCCATCTTCAATAGAACTTCCGTCTTAGTAAATATGCCCCTTAGATTCCAATAGTACGAGAAAAGATTTATCTAAACATTTGGAAAATATTAACGTTCTTATCCGAGCAAATGAAACGGCCATATACAAATTATCCTCTAAACATGCCGCAGTTTCATATTATAAAGGAGATTAACTTCAATACACATTGGAGGATCCGGAGGGAGTGATCAAGGCGATTGCCCAAGCCATCCCTTAACACTTTTCTCCCGCCCACTGACGCTGGCCGCTATACAGTTGCGCAGGGGCCCATCAGGCAGGAAGAGACTGAAAGACCAGCTTCAGTCTCTGCATTTTCCCTGTCAGAGAGCAGCGGTAGTGGGCACAGGAGAAATGTTACTTGGCGCGGAAGGGGGCACGACTCGTCCCCCCCTGGATTCTATCCTGCGAACACAGTAGTCTATTGACACTTTTGCGCACTAAACCAATATTCAGCCTTGTGACATCACTGCGGCACTATGATCCAGCAGATTGGTAGTTTAGTAAATACCTACTTGCACTGTGTGTATGTGGTCAATCTATTTTTTTCTGAACAGTGCCAAACATATTTATGAACATCGCCATAGAGTGTAAGGCGCCCAACTACGTCTACTATGCCCTTTTGAGTCACATAATACAAGGCGGAAACCAAAATTCCATAAATACATTTAAAGAAAGGGCAATAGAACCCCCCCCCCCCCCCCCGCTTCCAATAGAACTTTTCTGTCAAACTTTTAAAACACTGATTCCGTTTCTTCATTTTGCAGTTTAAACATGAAAAAAATACAGCAGGTTCAGTTTGAAGTTCTGTATAAAAAATGGGAGGAGTCAGAAGTATGCATAAATATTCTTTGAAAAAATAGATGCTTATTTCACTTATAAATTTATCATGGAGACGCCTGCTGCAGGGACCAGAAAAGACGGAGGTTTGAAGTTTTCCCAGCAGTCAGACCAGCGTTATGTTTATGTTAGAAGTTTAAATAAAGTTTTTTTTCCAACAGAGTTTGTAGACAGGAAACAATACAACGTTGGGTTATTCCTTCCCATTGGCTTGTTTCTCCGCCTGCTCTAGCACTTGTGCTAAAATCTCATCAATCACATCGACGTCATGATCAATCTGCTGCAAATCGAGATCCGGCATCAGCATGGTGAGTAGCTGGGCTATGTTTATCCGTAGGAGGCGCAGCTGTGAGCTGTAAGAGCAGAGGTGTAAAGAGGAAATATTTAATACAGATAACCCATACTTTACTGTATTTACAGTAGCGTGGTATATATAGGTTTTGTGTCAGAATAGAGTGTTACTGACTTTTATTTTTATTATTGTAGCTGTGCAGCTGCCAAACTGTCCTCCCTTAACCCCGCAGATGATCCCCCTTACAGCAATATGGCCCAATTAAGAGAACATGTTCTGTCTCGTTGAATGCTTACATGTTACATCACTTGATTAAGCAGCACTTTAATGCAGACCCTCCAACATGACCCCTCACACCCAATACAAAAGGATCTGCTCCTAGACTTCACGCTTAATGTATGAGCGTTATTTATGGATGTTAAAAAACAAACAAGCTTCGAAACCAAAATGATTAATGCAAACGTTCAAGCAGTAAGCCAGATAAATAGACAGAAAGACCAAAGGACTGACATAGGTTATCAGGCAGGTCGAAGACCAGACAGAGACCGGCAAGCAGGCAGGACAACGAACCAGCAGACAGGCCGAAAACCCAACAGAGACCAGCAGGCAGGCCAAAGACCCGACAGAGACTGGCATGCAGGCAGGCCCAAGAACTGATAGAGACCAGCATGTAGGCCAAAGAACCAACAGAGACCAGCAGACAGACAGACCAAAGAAACAACAGAGAATGGCAAGCAGGCAGACCAAAGATCTGAAATAGACAGGCAAGGAAGACCAAAGAACCAAAAGAGATCGACAGGCAGACCAAATAACCAAAAGAGACCGGCAGGCAGACCGAAGAACCAACAGAGGCTGGCAGGCAGATCAAAGAAACGTCAGAGACCGCCTGGCAGACAGGCCGAAGAGATGACAGACAGACCCCCGAAAAAAATACAGAAAAAAAAAACAAAAAAAGACCTAACGGCAGAAAGAAAGAACAGACCATAATGCAAAGCTTGGAACTGTGGGGTTTATTGAAGGGAAATTTAGTACGTATTTCACTACTCACCTTTCATCTGCAGATGTACTTGTGGAGGCACCGTTCTCCTTTGTGGCTTCTTTTAACTTTTCTATTTCGTTCTTAAGTTGGTTCATTTGAGAGTCTATCTGCATTTTATCTGTTTTCAGTTGTTCAATCTATCATTCACACATTAAAAGCAAGTCTAAATTAATAACTTATTTACAACACGTTACTTTAATAGATAATAAAAAAAAACAATTATTGTTTTGCATAAAACAAAAAGATACAATATTCAACAAAAGCAGGAAAGGTAGGACGGAGTGCTTTGTATCAATTAGGCCCAGCTTTACTAAGGTGCAATTAAAAAAGTAACCAGGTCTCCCTCTGCTCACTATATCCTGACAGGAAGTATCGGAAAATTACAGATCTCTAGCTCTAAAGCAAATAGGCTGCAAGTAAAAACAAGCAGATGATAGACTGGTTAATCTATAGCAAAGGAAAAACAAAAAAACAAAATTCTGACTGAGCCTGATGGTCTGTGAGGACGAAAGCATTGAAAAGGAAAAAAGCATTCATGTGCCACAGTTCACTCTGTGACCCTCAGACCAACACTAATTTTGATACAAGGGAGCTCCATTGGAAATATAGGTATTAGCCGACACAGACAGCCAATAACATGCTGTGGTCTACAAAGAGGAAACCTTCATCTACTGGAATCATGGATCGGTACAAAAACTCATTAATGCATTTTAGGTGATGTCAAAGACATATAATTCTAGTCATTGTCCTTCAATATCATATTATATCAGATCATGCAGCAACCAACTTATCTAGCTTGACTAGCTAACTATAATCAAGCACAGATGTTCTGAAATGGCAAATCACGTGTTGCATAATGTTCATTCTTTCCAGAATATATGCACATGGCTCAAAACTAATCATCATTTCGATCAGTTCTTGCCAGACAGGATATGCATAAGAAAATACTTTTGTTTATATTTGCAAGAGAGAACTGTCCAAATAGGGACAAGAGGTATATACAAAGTGATGTGTCAGGGTTAATAGTAATAGGAGTAGAAGTGGGAGTGTCTATAGAAATTATCATCATAACATATAACTGATAGTAACAGCCACACCCAGTGCTTTTCTTCTTGATGGGCTTGATAAATTGATGATTGCTCTGTGAGGATGTAGTCCCATTGAATGATGTTGAAACGTATTAAATTAATAAAAAATAATGATTAAGAATTGGAGTCTAGTTTAACTTCTTGCATCAGTACCACAGCATGGAAACAGCAGGGTTTTCAACAGTGGGGGCTCGTCCGGGAAACTTCCCCAGACAGCCACGTAAAAAGTTGAGGGAGCTTACAGAACTACTATAACTTGAAGTTTGAGAACCACATTTGGTCCCTCTGCTTCAAACTCTCAGACAAATGATCTGGGATTTACTGTTTTAGGAAGCCACAAAATTCCTACAAGACGAGTAAACATCTTCGGACATTGCTGGGTTTTCTAGTAAATATATTATGGATATAAAGGCCTGCAGGAAAGACTTTCGATAACAATCCATCCTATCTGGGGGACACTGCAGACTGCGGGCGTAGAGGGAGGCTGGTGTTTCATAGTAGCATGCATTTTGGCTTCTGAGGAAATTGGGTAAGCTCACTCTTATGCAATGCTGCAATATCTAAAGCGGCACCTTAAATAAAAAACGCAGCAATCCAGTAGGTATATGCCCATTGGTTTACCCAGAAACTCAGCCTCATCACAAATATACATGCCAACATCACCGGGCATTAATCTAGGCTTCTAATCTGCTCAAGCTAAGCTGCCAAAACCACTAATGCAAAACCTTGACAGGTAAATAGAAATAGGTGTAGTTCTGATGAGCTACGGGGGGAAATTTATGAAGATGTGTATTCTACTTCACATGTGTTGTTGCTATGGGCAACCAATCAGAATATACTTCTTATTTATTTAGCACCCTCTAGAAGATAGTAGGCAGGATCTGATTTTGGTTACCCGTAGCAACATCCCATGTGAAGTAGAATACACTTCTTAGTACATTTTCCCCACAGAATCTTAAATATACTTTGACCATCCAGATTTGTGTAGATGTTACTTACCACCAATAACTGATGGTTATGCAATCCTCTCATTGAAATTACTTGCGGCCACCAGCAGGCTACAACATTCACACCCGCAACCACACGTGTCCTTGCCCATGTATTTAAATGCACACTGTAAATGTAGAATATTAAAAACGTTATACCTCGGTTTTATACTGATCCTTTTCATTTGTACATGCATCCAGTTGCCGGAACACCCCATCAAGTTGTAATGCCATTTCGTCCACCTCATTTGCATCGTCGTTCTTTTCCTCCACCAGTGGGGCATCACGGTGCTCGCATTTCAGTTCCTGCAATGTGCTGCACTGTGTTTTCAGCCTATGGATCTCTTTTAGGGCCTGCTCGTACTTTGACATTAACTGCTTGGTGGAATTTTCATGTAAGTCCGTTTGGGCAAGATCAGTCTGGGTCCACTGGTCTAAGGGCTCTTTCTTGACCTGCTGGCTTAACGTTTTGGACAACTGATCTTCTAAACGTTTCACTTTAGTGCGCAGTTCCTCACAATACTTTTTGTAATATTCTCTTTCATGGTCAGCGGCAGATGTGTGACCATGCTGGTTCTTTGCCTGGTGTGTGGTGGTTCCATTGCATTGTGAGGAGGAGGCCACCTCATTTGGCGCCTGCAGGTTATCGTGAAAGTCACCATAGTTACTGGAATCTTCTTCCTTTTTAACAGTTATTAATGGCATTGTTGTCTGGGTGGCGGTTGTGACCATCCCTCCCGCACCCTGCACCTCAGGAGGATCACTATGCAAACTCTCCATAGGGGCAGAGCCGGGGCTAGGTTTTGTGTCCTCCGGCTTGGGTTTGGGTGTGCTGACATCTTCAATGATGATCACATCTCCATCGTCTCCATCATCTACTTCATCATCTTCATCGCCGTCTGGAAGCTCAATAGTCTCCGTTACAGGGACTGGAGACTTTTTAGCAGGGACTGGAGATGAATCCAGTGGAAGAAGACGTTTTCGCCTGAAAATAATAATTAGAGACAATTTAATTGTATGCCAGAGAAGTGAAATCTTAGATTATGGAGGATACTTTAAGGGCTTTTAACTCAGTCTTGTGGGGCTTTAACACGTTAACTGCTCACCAGTGTGATGCCTTAAGGCAGCCTTGGGCAAACGATGGCCTTCCAGCTGTTGTGAAACTACAAGTCCCATCATGCCTTGCCACAGTTTTGCTAAAAGGGAATGCTTAACTATGGCAAGGCATGCTGGGATGTGTAGTTCAACAACAGTTGAAGGGCAATATTTCAGACATGCCGACCTCAAGGCGATTGGCTTGTGCTGGCCTGGGGGTCCTGATGCCTGGACTTGAACCTCAGTGTTAGGGACCCACCAGATGAGGTCACATGGCAAAATGTGCATGCATCTTCAACCTAAATTCCTGAAAGGGACCGTATTGGCCTTCGCATTTGTCCAAGTTAAGTATTTAAGAATTAATATATAGTGGTGTCCTTGTTTATGTGATGGTGCCAAAAAGTCTGATGCGAGAGATCGCTAATAAGTACATTAAGATAGTTCTCTTTCTTTTAAACAGAATCCCTTTGGTATCCTACAGATTGCCATCAGTGTCTATATAGACAGTAACAGAAGATAGACGCAAGAGTGATCTCCGAGTCTGTATGTGAAGTGCTACAATGTAGCAGTCTCAGCTATTTTCCAATACAAGTCCTGTTCTGTATACAAACTCTGTAACACACAGTATACAAGTGCCATGTATGATATTACTCTGCACATATCTTCTGGTGTGTCCAAGCACTGCGAAAAGACGTCCACTAGCAGTTGCCCGGGACATGGCAGACTCACCTCAGACTGCAAAGCGGATTGAGGCTAGAGGTATTGGGACCAGTGGCAGCTCTGGGAAAGGGGGGGGGGTTGCATCATAGATCAATCAGATGAACCACACCAGCTGCCATTGTAAACTGACTATCTGGCAACTGGTGCGGCTCTTAATATTAACTGGGTGAAGTGTCACAGGCAGATTTTTAGGAAAAGAGTAGAGAATGAAGATAGTGAATAACCAACATTAGACCTATTATGGGAAAGATTAGCATAGGGTACTAGGTTGGCGGTGCTCCCAAAAGTTCAGCGAAATAACTGAATTAGAATTAGTGTCTACAGAAAGACGCAGGAAGAACAAAACGGGTTATTGGGGCACACTTTAAATAGTAAGTTGGTGAAAAGATAGTGAACAAATGAGTGAAGTAAAATCTAACCTTTATTTATTAACACTTAAAATACATACATGCACATGTCAGTTTTGATGGTGCGGCTCCCCTATTTGAACTTTGGACCGTGCTGCAGCCCCACACTCTGGAGCCGCCACTAATGAAGACGCAACTGTAGGTCAATTAAACACGTTTCGCAGGTCCATGTAATATTTAGATGTCCTAGTGTGTGGTGTTGTGAGACAATGCCGAGTAACATTTAAGAAAACAGTGTAGCAAGATTTTGGAGTGAAAATCATGCAAAGATTAATTTAATGTCATAATTAATTGCATCGTGTATGTTTTTGTCCAGCAACAAGGTGGATTTAACCCCCCCCCCCCCCCCCAAAAAAAAATCACATATTGCTCTTTAGAAATAAAGCACCTTTACTGGCAGTTGATCATTGATGTCCGTACATATTTAAATTATAAAACAAACTATGTGAATAAATAGTTCAGTAACTAGATGCAGGTATGTACACAGGAGGTATGCCCACCCTGAAGAAGTCACCTGTGTAACAAAACGCGTTTCACCGCCAGAGTGTTTAGTGAAGAAGAGGACCTTATACACTGTGAAGCGGCTCAGTCAGGGATAGATTTTATATGTCTGATATAGCAGCAGGCCAGAATTCATATTTTACCTGTGTGGGTTGGTCTCAGGCTGGGCCTCAGGCTCCGCAGTGATCTCAGGCTTTATGGCAGTAGCTTGCGTTGAGGGGAGTGGTTTATAATGTGTCTGAACATGATTCAGAGCCGCTTGCATTTCTTTACTTGGCGGTGTAAACAGAATTGTGCCTTTATTTAGGAACTAGAACATAAGAATAGCAGTGTTATAGTAGAAGTTCTCAAAATGTTTTTTGACTTTTTGCAATACAGAATACCATAAAATAAACAATCCTTTCCTGATTTTAATTTGGTGATCATGATTGTGTGCATTATGAGACCTAACATGCACAGCGCATGCCACCATCTCTCCCTATGCGCGTCGTGCATATTAACATGATTTGGAACAGCACAGGAAATGTAAGTATTAGCAGTGAGCTAGAGAGGGGGAGGGGGAAGAGAGGGGTGGGGGGAAGAGGGGAGCAAGAGAGGGGAAAGGTGGGGAGCAAGAGAGAGGGGGGCGGGACCAAGAGAGGGGGGTGGGCACCAAGAGAGAGAGAGAGAGGGATGGGGAGCAAGAGAGAGGGGAAAGAGGGGAGCAAGCGAGAGAGGGGGTGTGGGGAGCAAGAGAAGGGGGCGAGGATCAATAGGGCAGGCGGGAAGCAAGAGAGAGGGGGCGCAAGAGAGAGCGAGGGGGCGGGGAGCAAGATAGAGAGGGGGAGGGGAACAAGAGAAAGAGGGGGCAGGGAGCAAGGGAAAGAGGGGGCAGGGAGCAAGGGAAAGAGGCGGGGAGCAAGGGAAAGAGGAGGCGGGGAGCAAGAAGGGGTGAGAAAGAGAAAGGGGGCGGGGAGCAAGAGAGAGAGGGGGCGGGGAGCAAGAGAGAGAGGGGGCAAGCAAGAAAGAGAGAGGGCGGGGAGCAAGAGAGAAAGAGGGCGGGGAGCAAGAGAGAGAGAGAGGGCGGGGAGCAAGAGAGAGAGAGAGGGCGGGGAGCAAGAGAGAGAGAGAGGGCGGGGAGCAAGAGAGAGAGAGGGGGAGTAGCAGAGGTTGACTCAGCAGATGCCAGGTTTAGAACACTAGTATAATAAATACAGTATCAGCTTTTTAAGGTTAACAAAATAAAAATAAAGCACACACACACACATACATACATACACACGCACACACATACCTGTTGAAGTTGCTCAGATTTTCTGTAAGGGAAAAAAATAATCTATTAACCATGGAGAATAGACTCATTTACATTTAAATCAATGTGTTAATTTCCAGTTTGCACTAAAAAAAAGAAGAAAATAAAAATAATGTTCTTCGAAAGAGGAAAAAAAATCATAATAGGATAACAATGAAAAAAAATTTGGAACAACAAACACAAAAACTGTAAATCGGGGGTTTCCAGTGTCACCCAATGGGCTAGCAGATTTTTTTTTTTACAAAAGTACAAAATAAACTTTTTCATGAAAATGATCAAAACTTCTTAGGCCATTATGTGACTCGAAGGATGTAGACACGAAACAAACAAATGTCACAATTTGCGCATCTCTCCTGTCATTTCCATTGAGTCTGCCCAGAGACCTACATAAAGGACTCCTCAATGATCTATTGCGCATAATGGACGGCGTTAATATCTATATGCGCCAAAAGATTTTAGACTGCATTAAATACACCACAAAGACCTTTATAAATCTGACTATAAAATTCAGAAAAGCCCTTACAAGGGAACTCGTGCGCGAGTTAAAGAAGAAAATCAGAACTTGGTCTACATGATCCTAGAACCATCGCTGGCCATTCTGGAGTTGCATCAGAAGAAAGCTTGGTGCAAATTTGATGATGACATCCTCAGCCACATCGCACAGTATCTCGATGATAAACAACCAAGCACCCGACTATATGCAACTAAGCGGTTAGCCACACCCAATGCGCTTTGTCATACCCTGACGAAGTCCACGGATGACGAAACGCGTTGGAAGAGGCTATCAGCATTAGCGTTGTATGCTTGGTCCACATCGGGGAGTAGCAGTGGCGATACAAGGCCGGTCCCGGTCTCCCTGCGTTTTCTGCTTCACTGATGTTCACCGCCTGTGCTGGCAAGGTTTTATCAATTTACCCCATGTATGTGAGCATATACTGTTTCTAGTAAAGTACTTTGACAATTTGGTCATTGTGCGCTTTTCTCCCTTCTTTTGAATGCATGTCGGGATCTAAGCTCGCGGTTGAGCTTTGCCAGCATTCCCGTTTCAAAAAAAAAACATCCAAAAATGATTTTTGGCCTGTTCTAAAACATTGCAACCGATTATATTTGGCCCAAAGTGTTTGAGGCAGGCACCAAGTCTATACCATCTGTCATTCTCAGGATGCCCGTGTTCCAAGCAGGTGCTTTGTATAAACATTTTGGAAATAAAAACCCACTGATCCAATTAGACTTAACAAGAGACCGTGAGATGGAGTGAAATCTCTCCTGGTCTTTGGAACATCATAGAGTCAGGTTCTAGTCCTGTCCCACTCCAAGATAATGAACATTTTTTCTTGCGCGAGTTAGTATTTTAAGATCTGCAAAACTGCACTCACTCACAGCCCCCACCTCAGGAATCTTAACTGTCCCAGGGGGTCTTCTACCCATTCCTGCAGGGGCTGGCTAATTATCTTTCTTTTGAAGATGAGCAATTAGCTCTTAACAAACAAAACACTGACAACATAGCTAGTTGAGGGGGATCTGGTTTGTGTAAGAGAGAGCCCCCTTGGTGCCTCCCAATCCTTATCTCTGATAAGGATTCATCCTGAATTTCTAAGGAAATTACTTTCTTGATGTCCTACTGGCCGGAGAAGACAGTTACCAGACCTCCAGAGGAAATTACTTCTCTAAAGTGTTCCATTGATGCTAGGCTGATGAAATATCAGCCAGGCCAACACAACATAAACAGGGGTTGGTAAAAATACCTTACCACTAACAGGCAACATGCAGGTAACTTAACCATGACATATATACAGTTAGGCCCATTCTGGCGTTAGAATGGCATGGTACAGTAGGGCCCATTCTGCCGTCAGAATGGCGCCTAATTATGACAACCGGGTGTAGCTAGATTAGAAGATTAGCCAGAAAATACAAGAAACCTACATAATGGATCCCTTATCTGGGAGAAAAAGGTGTCCAAACTGTCACGTCATGTGGTTGACCCCAATGGCCGATCAAACCAGTAGTATGATCAAGAAAAAAGTCCCAAGACGTATTGGTTACATACAGAAAATGGCAGAATCCAGTACGGGTAGCAGACACTGACACGTTAATTTACTGACAGTGACAAAAAGAAGAGAGGCTTTGAGGATTAATTACCAAACTCTCTGCAAGAGAAAACCCAACTCACCTTTTCTTGTGCGTCTTCTCGTACGTTGAATGAGTGATTTCATCGTCATCCTCTGGTTCCTCCGGGACACTGCAGTCTCTGTTCCAAGTAAAGCACACAATTCAGCAATACATTGAATACAGAGAACATTATGGGGTGCAGGATACATTGATAAATGCGGTCACATAAGAATGGTAATATATACCGAAACTGGGGGTCGGGGTTCAGACTACAGAACCACTTTGATGGAAGTTTTCCCATTTCATCAGGAAGTTTTCTCCATTTCAGACAATAGTCGCACTGGGCCCAGAGCTGATCAGGTTTTTTCCTAAGTAGACAGACAAAGGACAATCATAACAATATTTCGGTGTAAAATAACAATACACATAAGTGGTCACAAGATTGGTGCATTGGAACATTTATTGGTGCAGTTTCAGTCAACAGTATGAAAACTATATACTGTCATTCATATCACATTGGGCTCTCCTGTAAGATCAGGGTTAGAGGTTGTCCCTGGCAATGCCTGTGCGGGTCATTCATATCACATTGGGCTCTCCTGTAAGATCAGGGCTAGAGGTTGTCCCTGGCAATGCCTGTGCGGGTCATTCATATCACATTGGGCTCTCCAGTAATATCAGACTAGAGGTTGTCCCTGGCAATGCCTGTGCGGGTCATTCATATCACATTGGGCTCTCCAGTAAGATCAGGGCTAGAGGTTGTCCCTGGCAATGCCTGTGCGGGTCATTCATATCACATTGGGCTCTCCAGTAATATCAGACTAGAGGTTGTCCCTGGCAATGCCTGTGCGGGTCATTCATATCACATTGGGCTCTCCAGTAATATCAGACTAGAGGTTGTCCCTGGCAATGCCTGTGCGCGTCATTCATATCACATTGGGCTCTCCAGTAATATCAGACTAGAGGTTGTCCCTGGCAATGCCTGTGCGCGTCATTCATATCACATTGGGCTCTCCAGTAATATCAGACTAGAGGTTGTCCCTGGCAATGCCTGTGCGCGTCATTCATATCACATTGGGCTCTCCAGTAATATCAGACTAGAGGTTGTCCCTGGCAATGCCTGTGCGCGTCATTCATATCACATTGGGCTCTCCAGTAATATCAGACTAGAGGTTGTCCCTGGCAATGCCTGTGCGGTTCTCTTTCTTCCTCTCCATTTTCTCCTATTTCTACTCATCTCACCAGTTTACTTGTTTTATCAGCATTTGGTTTTATTATATAGAATACCCTTAGCATGACCTTTTTTTCTTTTCATCTTTGTACTTTTTGTGACGGCCTCACCTTGACCTCTAGAAACAATAAAACTACCTAATATTGTGTAGGTTCCCATCATGCCTCTAAACCAGCTCAGAACTGATCAGGCCCGGACATCTATATATTCCAGTGTGTACAATCAATATCGTTAATGATGGGCACAGCCGTGAGTCTTTAACGACCACCCCTGTGCTCAATCTGGCAATGTAGTCAGTGACTGCATGTACGTGATGGGTGACCGTACCGGTATCGCCCAATGTGTACAGTCTATATAGTTAATGATGGGCACAGCCGTGAGACTTTAACGACCACCCCTGTGCTCAATCTGGCAATGTAGTCAGCGACTGCATGTACGTGATGGGTGACCGTAACCGATATTGCCCAATGTGTACAGTCAATATTACCCTCCGGTGGAACCGATGATATAGTTCGCTATATTGGAGGCCACGGCAATTGTCGAGAATGTACCCAGCATTATCCTTGGCCATTTTTCCGGCTTCCAACACATCAGGTTTAAGAACTGAGTGTTCCCTTATTACCTAATATATCCCACCCCTGACTGGTGCCATTGTAACACGATAATCAATGATAATCACTGTCAGCGGTTTTAATGATACAGCTTATGGATAGAGGGATACAGATGACGCGTGTGAAATGGACCAGCGGTTTCCATTGCACTTCAGCCTGCCCCCCGTCTTGCCCCGCCCCCTCCCCGCTATATTTACCAGTCATACTGTCCTATCCAGCACTGGAAGTGTGAGAGCCCTTCTCCCATTGTAATGGTAGAGACATGACAGCCGTTCTGTATTATTATATCGGTACTCTTTACTTAGTGCGGCGCCCGTCGCGGGCATCGCGGGTACATTAATGTATGGCCGCGACGCGACCGACGCGATGCCCGCGATTTCCCATTGAAACCAATGTTAAACAGGGAAATCGTGTCGGTCGCGTCGCGGCCGCACATAAATGCACCCGCGATGCCCACGACGCGATGCTCACGATTTCCCATAGGGAACAATGTTAAAAGTCGCGATGGACCCGATTTTAGTGTTAAATGGCTCAATCAACCCGATTTGGCCATAGGAATCAATGTTAAATGGGCCACAGAGCCCATTAACCCTTAAATGTCCCCCCAAATTTTTAACGCCACCCCACGATCCACGCCAACCCGAAGCGTGGCGAGCGCAGCGAGCCCGCGAGGGGCGGCGGTACGCGTCCTCCGACCTTTTCATGCCCTACTATCCACGTCGGCGTGGTGTGAGAATATAATAGTGTGGCGAGCGCAGCGAGCCACCGAGCCCGAAGCGTGGCGAGCGCAGCGAGCCCCGCGAGGGGACGCGGATACCTTCACAGGTAGACGCGTCCCCTCGCGGGCTTCACAGGTGTCCGTGGCGACCCGGACACCTGTGAAGCCCGCGAGGGGACGCGTCTACCTGTGAAGGTATCCGCTGCGCTCGCCTCGCTGCGCTCGCCACACTATTATATTCTCACACCACGCCGACGTGGATAGTAGGGCATGAAAAGGTCGGAGGACGCGTACCGCTGCGCTCGCCACGCTTCGGGTTGGCGTGGATCGTGGGGTGGCGTTAAAAATTTGGGGGGACATTTAACGGTTCATTGGCCCTATTTGGGCTGTGTGGCCCATTTTACATTGATTTATATGCCAAAATCGGGTCCATTGAGGCATTTAAGTGTCAAATCGCGGTCAATCAGGCTTTTTAACATTGTTTCCTATGGGAAAATCGCGGTGATCGCGGTCATCGCGGGCATCGCGACCATCCAATTTTACCCGCGATGCCCGCGATTACCGCGATCACCGCGATTTTTACCCGCGATGACCACGATTTTGATCGGCGGCGCCGTTCTAGGTAAAGAGTACCATTATATCCCTTAAGAGACATCGCCACCATATAATAATCTACAAGGCCTATGTGGACTACTGTATGTAACTTTTTTCTTCCATAATAGTAAGTTCACGGGAGCTGGCATACCACCTATTTCCCTGGTTTCCACCAATTCCCCAAGTTCTTTAGGTCAATTTGCCTCACCACCTCCCAACGTAATGACTTTATTTACCATCTCTCTATGAAACGAACGGACTTACTGCACATCTTCCACCGGGAGGCTTAGAGGATGTGTGTTCATCTTAATTTTCATCTCGTTCCAGTAATCGTTCAGCTTGTCTCCTAGCGCAACAATTGTAAGCCTAGGAAACGAGAGCCAGGATATCACAGATTTGGGATGGAACATGAAAAATAATAGCGCATATTTTGTTATTTCCTATATACTCACCTATATTCATTAGTGAAGTCAAAGTCCTGTTTGTTATGCGTGGGTTGTAAAAACTTACATTCAATAATGCCCACAACACCAACGCCCATGTTGTTAGCCTAAAAAAAAAAAAATTACAAAAAATGTTTATGTAAAACTGTGGTGTTTTATAGTACCAACTATGATAACCACACGTTAAAATTAACTCGCCTTCAACTGACAACCGACTCGTAAGTACGCCTTGATAAGCCGGTTTTTGTGGTACATCATTATCCCGTAATGTTCCTTGTTTCGACAGTTATAGCCGAAAGTGATCTTCACGGTATTAGGCTGCGCATATTAAGGAAAATTCAAGGTATTGTACATCTAACTTGTTTGGAATATGGCCCTTATTCAGATCCGATTGCAATACAAATTTGTGCTCAAAATGGGCAAAACCATGTGCACTGCAGGCGGGCAGATGTAACAATGGTCATCGGTCAGTATACACGCTGGGCAAAAATCGCCAGTGTGCATGGACCTTTAGTCTCCCATAGACAAGACCCGCTTAGTGTACCACGCAAGCATAAAGGATACAGCCAGAAACTTTGGTCTGTAGACATCTTTCTCTATAAACGCCAGGCTTTTGGAAACAAGTTGCGTCTGAACTTTTTGGCCCCTGAGAATAATCTGCATCCGCGGTTTCAGATATAAGATGCTGCAGTACGCCTGTAAAAGAAAGGAAAGCTCACATCAGACTATTTAGCATTATTTTATATAAAATATAGGCCGTATAACTACTCATAACAATAAGCCATGGCACTTTGTAGAAATCATTTTTAATGGATCATTATAACCATCTTCGCTAATAAAGTGTAAAAGTATTGCTAGGAAAGTATTTAAAAGGGCTCATCGAGACAATCAGAAATGGCGGGTTATAGAACCTGACCCCTTACTAAATAAATCCCACAAGTCACATCCCCAGGTTGGTAGCCTTTTAATTCTGAGTTTTCTAAGAAAAAAAATCCCTTTCTTACCAAACATGGAAATTCACCTAGCTTCCATTAGAGACTGCTGCAATAAACCAGGCTGAGCCTATAAGGGGCCAGTTGAAAGACCCTGGCATTTCAACACGGGTAGCAATTAGGATTGAACACAGGTTCAATGTGATCTCATTTCCATATGATAGCACAACACCTGTGTGCGGTGACTTTGTTGACCCATCAAAAACACCGGGGATGGACCAGTGTACAAAATCCCGAGTTGGGCCTGGGAATGCAGTGTGGAAGGGGTAGAAGACATTTTTAAACAGTTCTATAAAAGGGGAACAATAATCCCAGTTTAAAGTTTGTGCTCTTCAAAGGAAACACGGAACGGAGCGTGAACATTTATTATGGTGTACATGCTCTTCCTTTATAGAAAGAACTGGTTCTAGACCAAGTTTTTTACCCCCCCCCCCCCCGCGCGCCCGCCAAGTAAAGTTAACCCACCCCAACCCTGACTTACCCCTCCGTGCGCGCGTCCCCCGCCGCTCAGATCTGCGGTCCCGGCCAGCGCTGCTTGGATTCCTCTCCTCCTCGCTCCTGCAGCTGCTATTAAAAACTGACCCTCACAAAATGGCTCCCCCTAATAGCAGACCGTTTTTAAGGATGCCAGAGGAGGCCGCCGCCTTTTTTTGAAGGTCAGTTTTCAATAGCATAGCAGAATCCAGGAGGAAGCCGGGACCGCGGTCACGGGCAGAGAGGCGGCAGGTCCCGGCAGCTGGGTAACATAGACCCGCAGACCCCCGGCGCCCATATTTTCTCAGCGCCTCTCCGCGGTGCTATAGTTACGCCACTGTTCTAGACCACTAGTGTGCCTTGTGCTGTTCTCATATGGGACACCAGATCTAGAGATGTCCATATAAATTTACAGCCACCCCCACCAATTCAACGGTTATTCACTCGTTGCGTTTTCATGTGAGGGCCACTGGGTTTGGTTTATTCCTGTGGGGCCCTGATAGTGTGCCTTGGCAATTTTCAAATCTTGTTTGGTGTGCCGCGAGTTGAAATAGTTTGAAAATCCCTGTTCTAGACTACAGTCTCTAGGAGGAAATCCATAACAATCTTCTCGCTTGCTCCCCTGGAAAGCGGAAGAACTGCAAACATACCCTTAGGGAATAATCACTCTCCGGAGCAACCTGATCGTTCCGGTCTTGCCTCTTGTAGCCTTTCTTCAATGTCCCATTGATTTCTTCAGGAATCTTTATATCATATTTGTCAGATACAAAATCAAACTCCATACATCCGCGCTTGTCTCTAGAAAAGTGCACAAATATATGAATATGGAGAGCCGTGAACCCTTAGCCAAGAACAATTTCACACTAATCCACTAACGTTTGTAGTTGGTTAGAAAAGCCATCTAGACAAAGGCGCACTATCGGGTTCTACTGGTGAATGAGTTGAACTGGTTTATACATAGGGCAGAGACTTTCTCAAAGTAGCAGTAGTTTGATACATTGCTCCGTACAAGACTAGGCAAGTTCAATCGGACACAATTAAAATCAAAAATACTCCTTTCAGACAGAAAGGTCTGAAAATTCCGGGTCATTTTGCAGGTTTCAGCCAGACCTCCTCCTTCACAAGAAAAGCAAAATTACCAGGTTAAAAATTTCAACCCGGCCATTTGCTGAATAATACGGGATTTTTTTAGTGTGAATGGTCAACTAGGGTTGAAAATCCCAGGTCCTGGACCTGGTAAATTCCTTGGCCGAAGACCTAGGATTTACGACCCGGGTTGACCCTTTCATACAGGAAAAGGACCCGTGTTGAACGGCAAATTACCAGATAGAAATTTTGAAACTGGCAATTTGATTTTTTGTGTCAAAGGGGTAAAGGCCCCCATACATTAGTCTGACTTGTCCTAAGGACCTGATTTCCCCCTGCAGCTCCCCAGGAGGGGGAAACACGATTAGGCACTTGATGTGGCAAGTTTTGCAAATGACACATCGCATTCAACTCCCGGGGAGCTGCAAGGTGGAGGGAGCAGGGGGGCGGGGGACATCAAGGTAGCAGGAGGGGAACGCTGCGAGGCGGCTGGGGAGGCGCTGCTAGTAGTGCAGAGGCAGCGGACGCTGTGGGGGACAGTGACACAGAGGCGGCAGTAACATAGAGCCAGGCAGGGGGAGCCGGGAGCTGTCAGTAGTGAAAAAAAAAGCCCATACAATGAATGGGCAGCCTGTAATTGGCTGAGCGCTCTCTAAGCCAATTGCTGACTGGCCGAGATAGCGCTCAGCCAATCACAAGCTGCCCATTCATTGTATGGGCTTTTTTTCCAGCGCTGACAGCTCCAGGCTCTCCCTGCCCGCCTAACCCTCTGTTTGCCGTGTGCGCACACTCACATGTGCAAAGCGAAAACACTGGGCCCCGTGCGAATGGACCTGAATAAGGACCACTGTCCCAAAAGTAATCATGCTCAGGCCAAGCCGGAAGACCTTAGCGGCCCTATAGATTTGGGAAACGGTTTGTATTCATTCCAAAAAATAGTTGACTCGCCCAAGTTCAACTGTAAATTTTAAATATTGCATGTACATGATTAAGAACGGGACAATGCCGTTGTCTAGTGCGGCCTTACCTCCTTATGTTCCAGATAATGATCCGTGTTCCTTTTTTGCCGACAATTGCATCTAGCTCTGCCAGCAGCTCGTTTTCACTGCCCAGAAGCGAGTGCTTTAAGATTGCTCTCAGGTTCGTGTCCGAGTCCTTTGTCTGCACCAGCTTCCGTTCGGAGAGTTAAGAAAGCTCAGAGCAGCAACAGTTCAGTAATTACAGCATCGGACAGGAAACGATTCAGCCATAACGCGTAACCCAATGAGGCGTTCACATATAACATTTTATAAATACAAATACAACACGTGAATCCGTAAAGTCTCCAAAGCAAACGACTCATCATTAAGCGCACAACAAATGTCAAACGTGCACATAGATAACAGGTGTTACCACAGAGGACCATGGACTTAGAAGTCCGGATATGTAGGATTATTAGAATAGATTCATGCTGCATTTATTCTGGCAGGTGATCTCCAAGGCAGCGAGGCCCATAGAGGCATCCTGGAGGGAGGGAACTCCTCTCAATGGGACTGCCTTGGGTGACTGGCAGATGAAACTTCCAATAGGAAGTCACAGTGAAGCCAGTGCAGTCCCACAGACTACATCAGACTTCACACAGTGGCGGATTTTACCTGGGGGGGGCAGCAGCCCTGCAGCCCATAGGTAAAAACCGCCACTGCTTTTCCCACTCCATCACGCTACCAAAAGAATGCTGGCCCTTTCCCAAACAATATACAAATCGTGAGGGTATGGGGAAAAAAAAAAAAGGTCGGGGGGAGGGTTTGCATGCTCCTTGGGGGGTAGGGGGGGGGGGGTAGGGCTTGGTGCACAGCACTCCCCTATCAGATGCTAGAGGTCCAACCTCTAGCAATGGTCTCTTCCAAGATGGCAGCCATTTTTGGAGGGGTGGGGATCTCTGTCCTGCGGCACTGGCGCTTGGCTGGTGGTACGGGATATCAGCACCTAATGTTACACCAAACCTCACGTCTATAGTGAATTTCATGTAAGTTCAGGTCTACGGTCTATACGGTATACGGTCATCTGTAACAGTGTTTTAAAAAAAATCTCCTTTGAGCAAGATAAGGATATTTTGTTTGTTGAAGGAGATGATTGGAACGATGACATGTTCTGCGAGAATATCCTCCAGGAAAGTCTGCGATAACATCCCGATATGCATCCCAGAGTCATTCTTGGTAAATACAATGGTGTCTTTGCCCAGGCGCATGGATCCGGATTTGAAGCCGTTTCCATAAAGGCCGACCGGAACGTGACCATTTACTGCAACTTTTTCACTGAACCCAAAACTAAAAAAACACAAGAAAGAGTTAAATCGGTGAAGTAGGAGACCAGCGTTTCCCAAACTTTTTCTAATCAAGTACCAGCATTTTTTTATGGCATCCAAACGTTTCTTATTGCAAAATTCTTTAATTAAACAAATTGTGTTTATATTGTTCTCCTTGGGGGTCAATGGTGGACAGGGCTCTGATCCGGTTTGCCCACATATTTCATGACTGGTGGGCGCCAACTCTGGTTTTGTCTCTCTTATGGACCTACTGTATAAATTATTTGATTTGTTCTTGGACCAACATTGACTCCACAGCACCCATTTATGGAACCACTGCAACCACCCCTATAGACATAGCATCCACCCCATTCCTTTATATTTCCCTCTGCTCAGGTTTACAAGTCAGCCACACCCACCACTGACATCACAGGCATCGGGTGCAACAGTCACGGTGAGGGTGTGGTATAAAAGTTCTACAGCATCTAAGTAGACAGACATTAGGTCAACAGGGCAAACGGTTGACAGTTGGCAAGGCTGAAGAGGGTACTCAATCTAGTCCGATATTTCAAAACTATCGACCATTTTTGATAAGAAGAAGAAGAAGAGGTCAGAAAAGATTCCAAGAGTCGGGAAGCCTGTAGATCAAAGAAAAACGGTTGCGGATTTGACAATCCAGCGTCGGTTTTTGACAATACAGATTTTACTTTTTAAAAATTTTAATTGGATACTGGTGGCCAATATTTCTGTCTGTTGACAATATTGGCCGGGATTGAACACCCTTTGAAAGGTACAAAAAAAAAAATCAAGGCAAAGTTGGAAAAAGATGTATAGGTCACGTCAACTTTTATTTAACCTCTTCGACCTTAAGCACTGTCCACCTTTTGTACCTGTTGACCGAATGCATTTCCGGATACCTCGTGGTGACCACTCACCTGAGCATTTTATGCAGCTTGTCCATTGTCATCCCGTTCCCGTTGTCTGTAAATGTTAAGCATGTCCGTTCTTTGAGGATAGTCTTATCAATCCACATTTGCTTGGCATTGACATCGGGGTCATAGGCATTGTCTGAAATCAGTAAAAGAAGAACGCCATCAATGCCACAATCCCCAAAAGCAGAGGTAACGGAGTGTCAGGGCCTGATTCAGGGGTGCGCAGTTACATGCGCAGCGGTGATTTGGGTTGCACTGCACTTGTGAAATTATACTAATGACTCAGCCACCAAGATGAGCAGTGACACTCATTGCTGGCGTCTCACATCCGCTGCTCCCATATTTAAGCAGAAACATCGGTCGCACCATCGGATCTGTTAGAAACCCTACAGTATGCTGTCTCAGACCGACACTAGGGCCTCTAATGCGGTAAACGAATTTGCAATGGGCGACTAGAGCACACCCAGAAAACCGCCCTGAAACGCCTGCTGTTTTTTCAAGCCACCCCCTATTAATATCAGTCACTTTGCAAACAAATTCTGTAAATCCGCAAATGCTTTCCAGTCGCTGCTTGTGCTCATTGCAGCTATGGGACATATTCAGGGGCACCTACAAAATAAAAATCGGTACTTGTGTACAATCACGGCTCCCATCGCATGCCATATGTAGTGGCATGCGATGCGATTTTACCGTGTTTTTATTTTTGTTAAAAATCGCATGCGATCGCATCGCATGTGATTGCATGAGATCGCATGCGATCTGATGCGATGTCATTTTTCAATGAAATTGTCATTTTTCACACACTGTACCACCCCCACTATCAACGCCAACCCGAAGCGTGGCGAGCCCGCGAGGGGCGGCGGTACGCGTCCTACGACCTTTTCATACCCCCACTATCCACGTCGGCGTGGAGTTGAGAATAGAAAGTGTGGCGAGCGCAGCGAGCCACCGAGCCCGAAGCTAGCCCCACGAGGGGACGCGGATGCCTTCATAGTTATCCGCGTCCCCTCGCGGGCTTCACAGGTATCCGTGTCCCCTGGCGGGCTTCACAGGTATCCGCGTCCGCTCGCCACGCTTCGGGCTCAGTGGTTCGCTATGCTCGCCACACTTTCTATTCTCAACTCTACGCCGACGTGGATAGTGGGGGTATGAAAAGGTCGTAGGACGCGTACCGCCACGCTTCGGGTTGGCGTTTATAGTGGGGGTGGTAGTGTGAAAAATGACATTTAGGGTGCATTTTACATGATTTCAACTCATGTCTATAATTTCAGTGAAAAATGACATCGCATCGCATCAGATCGCATGCGATGCGATTTTTCCGTATACGATGCCCATCGTGGGAGCCGTGATTCTACACAAGTACCTAAAAATCAATCACCCCACTGTGTCCAGTATCGAAAAGTTTTGCAAGGCATTCTGGGACTCGTAGTTTCACAACAGCTGGAGAACGGCTGGTAACCCAGGCCTGCGCTACAGGCAATAGTGGTGGAGAAGGGAACTATTGCATGGTTTGTTTGGTTTTTATCTTTTCTTAGACATATAATAAAACCAGGTCTCCCCAAAATATATTATGCTAAATAATTACAATTGTAAAAAAAAAAAAAAAAAGGGGGGAAGAAGAATACAGCACTATTATAAAACAGACATACCTATCAGCTCCGCAATAGCGCTGAATGGCCAGGTGTGACTCGTGGAATTGGTGTGAAGAAACTTGGGGCACAACTGAAAAAACAAAACAAAAAAAACAGTGTAAAATATCGGCACAACTTTGCAGAAAACTGTACTGCAGTATATTCCTTTATCCCTAAAGATGCCCATATACTGTGCGAGGGTGCCGTGCCATGCAATGCTCACTCCGGCGGGCATCCCATAGCCCAGCACATACAGTCTGTGCATTTTGGAACTAGCTTTGGATGGCATCACATCGCACGCGATGCGATCTAGTTCAAAACGCACGGAAATATTGTACCGTGTATGGGCACCTTTAGCCTATTATGAGTTGATAAACCCCCTTAGACTAGACTTTATATTTTCAGATCTAAAGCCCCGTACACACGGCAAGATATTGGCTAATGGCCAATTTCGACTAAGCAATTTTGAGAGAGATTTTGACTAAGTGATTTTGTCTATAGGTGCGTACACACATTTTGTATAATATTGAGGGAAATATGGTCGCTAAGCGACCATATTGCCCACGATGGGAGTGTGCACCGGCGATATATCGCCGGGTACGTGCTCCCGTTTTTACCACTGTAGTGATCGCTGGTCGCAGGAACATGCTCCTGCGACCAGCTGATTACCACCGCCGGGCTCCCCCTGGCAGTTTCTTTTTCATCAGCGACCATCTCTGGTCGCTGATGAAAAGGAGAAACTGAGCAATATATTGCTCAGCCATATATTGCTCAGCAATATATGGCAGCAATATATCTCCCCCGTGTGTACGGGGCTTACGTAATTATAGTCTATGATCTAGTCAAAATGGCCTTGCCTGCACAGACTATTTATGCTAAGCAATCTATGCTAGACAATTTTGACTAAGAAGGAGAAAAATAGGGAGATTTTGGCTAAACTTCTAGGAGATTTTGACTATATAGTCAAAATCTCACGGTGTGTACACCCCTCAGCATTCTGTGAACTAAGCAACAGTCCTGGTAACACAGCAGGTTACGCTATTAATATCAATGCTGTTTTTAATTTCTGGGTAGAACGCACAGGTGCGGGTTGCTTCATGTCGAAATGAAAAAGGTTGACATGGGAAAGCGTTGGCGTGAGGTTTTCCTTTCCCTATGTTGACATGGACACTGTATAAGGGTACCGCACCCACTATGGTCTAGGTCGACAGTCACTAAGTCAACCACTTATGGCTGACACCAAAATAGGGTCGACAGATCTTGGGTCATTCTGGAGACTGTTAAATGTGGTGAAACAAATGTATTTTATTCCAACATGTTTCGGGACACATATATATATATATATATATATATATATATATATATATATATATATATATATATATATATATATATATTAACCCTTTGACCATGTCACCCTAACACACACAGGAGAGTTTTTTACAAAAGCCACTTCGTAAATTCAGCACCATTCCCTTCCGTATTCCTTGGACCTGCCCCAAAGTTTGCAATGTGCCGGTGTAAGAATAAGAATCATAATCTGTCTTTAAAAAGATCAGAATATACTATATAACAAGGTATAAGCTATTAAAACTTAGGTTGAACTCGATACAAGCAAGTCTTTATTCAGCCTTATCTACTATGTAACATGTACATTTCAATGCAACCGGTAATAACCCAGAATATAATTAATAAACAAACAAAAATTTTAAAAATAAGACACCTGTTACTATCACTAATACAATATAGCACATCGGACAGTGTACCGTAATCATTGTAGACCGACAGTCTTGCTGCTAATAAGGTATTTACTACTAAACTGGTACTGAGTGCTAATTACGGATTACAGACAACACTGCCAACTAGAGAAGAGAATCAGCAGGATTGTGCTGCCAAGAATACAATATACTGTAATATAAAGTGTCCAGACAGCCTTTAATAAACCTTTGCAACATACTCCACTGTTCTAGCGGTAATTATCATAGAATTGGTATTTAATCCCAGGATATTAGAACGGATGTATAGCAGGCAGCATAAAGTGAGCATATTGTGTAGAGACAACCTCTGCATATTAAACATCCTCTACCACCCTGGAAGTTATGTATCAGGCCCCTTCATTCAGCCCAATGCCCCCTTCATCCACCAAATCTCCCACCATCTGTGCAGTAAATGTGTAATTAGTGGAAATTACTGATCCAGGCCCTATATGCTGAGCGGTTGATATAATACCCCCTACCACCTGCGGGACATCTTCCCCCCAGTGCCGTCTTTCCCATTTGGCACGATGGGCAGTTGCCCGGGGGCCCTAGGACCTAGGGGCCCCCGGCCCAGCCCAATGGGAAAGATGGTGGCCGGGGTCCGGGAATCCGCTCACCCTCGCTGGGGTATCCGGGCAGGGGGATCAGGGCGGTGGCGGCAGAGGCGTAGCGAGGGCGGTGCCGGTGGAGCACCAGCTCCGGGCGATGGAAGCTATCCTGGCGCCGGAGCCGTCCCAGCACCGACAGCTCGCCCGTTCCATCTCCCCCGCTAGCTCCCACCGCAGCTCGCTGTGTGCGGGAGACGTGATGCTATTTAAAATTCACGTCTCCCTCTGGACCGCCAGCCAATAGGCGCTTGCGGTCCAGCAGCCAATCAACTGGTGGCTGCTAGACCGCGAGCGCCTATTGGCTAGCGCGGTCCAGCGGGATATGTGAATCTTAAATAGCAGGCGCAGCAGCACACACTAGTGCACTGTTACAGCGGGTACTGGGAGCGCCTGGGCAGCGGACAGCTGGGGGGTCCCCACTGTCAGATGTCGCGCGCAGGGGCGATCCGCGGCACTGCTCCCCTCTCGTGACAGCCATCACAGCCGCCGCAGCTAACATCATCATCCCGCCCACCCGGCTCCCAATGTGCTGGTAAGTTGTGGCCATCAGAAGGGGGACCATGCTCGAGCTCCAGTATAACAAACCTAAAAGAGGTCCAGACTCACCACCCTGGTGTTGGATGGTATGGGTATGTTGGGGACAGTGAAAGAGCAGGGTGTGTAATTGGGAGTGGTGTAGAGGAATAGGGAGTGAATGTGGCACAAACAGGGGGACTAGGGTGTATATGTGAGTAAAGCTTTATAGGGGGTCTGTGGGTGGAACAGGGTGTTTGTGGTGGGGATAGAGGGTTATGGGGTGTATGTTGGGGGACAGGGTGTTTGTGGTGGGGATAGAGGGACGTGGCAATGAGGTCTCTCCTCTTATATGGAATCAGTATGGGAATTCTGTAAGGGGCAGTAATATGGGCAATGTTTAAGGGGCACTACGAGGGGAATTATGTGTAAGGGACATTACGCCGGAAGCTGACTGGCTGCCG
Organism: Crinia signifera; assembly: GCF_055691185.1. NCBI lineage: Eukaryota > Metazoa > Chordata > Amphibia > Anura > Myobatrachidae > Crinia > Crinia signifera. Next base: position 22,756,609 of record NC_139218.1, read on the forward strand.
CACGGAGCCAGAGAGGTGAGGGTTGGGGAGGTGACTGTGGGCTCCTGGGCAAACTAATTTTGGGGGGTCCAGTGAACTAGGTTGCCCAGGGGCCCTTCCTAATGTTAAGACGGCCCTGCTTCCCCCACCCCTACCGCTAGAGGATCGGTAGGCGCCCCAATACATTGATATGCCCAGAGGTCTACGCTGCTGTATATATATATATATATATATATATATATATATATATATATATATATATATATATATATATATATATATATATATATATATATATATATATATATATATATATATAAAATTTCTATACATTTGGTATATCTATAATACTTTTACTGACTCGGCATATACTGGGTCACCTAAGTTTCCATCTCCATGCTGTGCTCCGCCCCTCTCTGGAAACCCCCTTCTGAAAAGCCTGCGTTTGCCCCTGATTATATTTTAGAAAGTCACCACTAATTGGCCCTACACACAGAGCGATATCCAGGCATTTTCTGAGCGATGTTACATCATTTCACTAAATTGCTCAAAAAATGCCTGAATATCGCTGTGTGTGTAGGGGGGGTACACAGCGATGTAAATGCACGGCCCCGCGGGTCTGTATCTGCCGCCAATTAATAACCTGCATGCAGGTTATTAATCAGTCGGGGCCAGTGTTCTCAGCGGAGGACACTGCGCCTGACACATCGCTCAGCACACAGCGCTGTGTGCTGAGCGATGTTGTATTTCTCAGAACGTAAGTGGTCGCTATGTGTGTAGGGACCCTTACAGTGTGCGCCCCCAATAGATTTCAATTGTTCTGCTAACTTCCTACGCAGGAGCACCTCCCAGAAACATATTGAGGATTTTAAAATAGGATTTGAATTACAAATAACTTTATTGATATCTTTTGGTTAACATTTAAGATGATGGAATTGTCGTGTGAAGTTATAAAAGCAGGTTTAAATTTGCAGCCAATTAAAATTGTACTGTTTTGCTCTTCTTAAGCACGCATGTATAGATAAGACACAAAGGGGGGTATTCAATATGGGATTCTGACTGTCAAATCGTCCTGACAAGCGGAATCCCGGGCTGTTTTCGTTTCATCCGACAGTAACTCGACAGTCTGAATTCAATATTCCGGAAAGACCGTGGATCGGCAAAAAATGGCTGTGATTTTGACAATCTGTCTTTTAAAGTCAGACCAGACAATCTTCAATGCTGTCGTTAACGGCAACATTGAATAGGTGAGTGCCAATATCCCCCCTGTTGGGAACTATAGGCAACTATTGAATAACCCCAAAGGTCGAGAAAACTAGAAGTGGTCAGGAAGGAGAAATAACTGAAATCATCCATTGTTTAGGCACCTTTCAAAGTTCCACAGCCACCAACTGCATTATTAAAATAAGGAAGTAATATTCAGCTGTGTAAAGATGGTGCAATATATTGCTCAGTGTCCAGTTTACATCAGTGACCAGAGATGGTCACTGATGAACAGAAGACTCTGCCGGGGGGAGCCGCAGAGGTGTAAGGGCTCTGGAGGGTACCGCCAGACCTGCCCCCATAACTCTATTGCCTCTCCTTGCAGTTGAGGACACGTGCGGTGCTAGGCTTCACCAATAACAGCCACGTTCGACGGAGCTGGTTATGCCGGCTCCGTCCCGATGCCACCTGGTCTTATGTGGGACAATGTGTCCGCCAAGGCAAGGAGAGTGCAAGAGAAAAACTGACTAACCCGGACGGGGCAGGCTGGGACACCCCCAGAACCACCCCAGGAATGGGGAACAACCCCGGTTGTAACTGTGTACAAGGTGACTATAGCACACAATGGTGGTCACAAACACAATGTAAATGCAACAATGCACAGAGATGGTATATAAAGGTGCACCGGTATGCAGAGGTGGTCAGGGCCGGCGCCACCACTAGGCAAATCTAGGCATTTGCCTAGGGCGCCAGCCACTGGAGGGCGGCACTTCGCCCCTCGCCTCTCGCATGGAGGCTGCAGGGGTGTCCGTGCCGGGTACCTGCGGCACTGTGTGATCTGGCGGCGGGGTCCCTGCAGTGATGCGCGCTATCCGGCAGCGATGCGGGAAGCACTGCTGGGTTTGAAAACATTCCGCATGCTGATTGGCTGAGATTCAGCCAATCAGCGTGCGGCAAGTTTTCAAACCCATCAGCGCTTCCCGTGCCGCCTGGCTGCCGGATAGCGCGCATCACTGCAGGGACCCCGCCGCCAGATCACACAGCGCCGCAGGTACCCCCCCCCCGTAGGCACCGGGGCGCCCCACCCCCCCTCGCCTGAGGCGCTCCGGTGCCTTGCACCGGCCCTGGAGGTGGTGAGGTACACGGTGCAGGTGCAACAATGCACAAAGGTGGTAATACACAGTATATGAATGTAACAATACACAAAGATGGTAAATAACAAAATACTCCCAAAACCCCCACACTGAGGAAGAACACCTCTAGAAGGTGAACTGCCTCTCAGTGTGGGAAGACACAACAATGCAGATGTAATATGCAAATATGATAAAGAAAGGAAGGCTGCAGAGAAACCCCTGACTTATCTGGGAAGATGTTAACCACAGATGGGATCAGGTAGCAGCAGTGCAGGAATACAAGAACCGACTGGAGACTCTGAAAGAGCAGGATCCAGGAACACACCACTGGGAACTTGCACAAGACAGGGACCAGGATGCTATAACCGGCGCCATGTGCAAGCAGGAGCTGGCTTTTATTCAAATCTTCCGCCCATCGCGGCGGAAGTGACATCGGGTGCCCCGACAAACTGGTCCCTGTCCTACTGTATCTGCGGTGGACGCTCGGGACATTGCCAAGCAATGCCCTGATGCTTCCGTCCAGCGCGCCGCTGTCCCCGCCTGTCGTGCTGGGACAGAGACACACGGGGACACGGCGGCGCCTACCAAGACGCCTAACAAGAGGGAAAAAGCTAATCTTAGGGACTATAAGGGGGCTGAACACGGGAGTGTGCACCCGGCGATTTATCGCTGCAGCACAAACTAGGGTTACCACCTAGTCCCTTTAATTCCGGACACATGTTAATTACACAGGTTCTGTGGCAGTTTAAAATCAGGTGAAGTGGAGTCTTGAAGTCAGCCAGCCACAGAACCTGTGTAATTAACATGTGTCCGGAATTAAAGGGACTAGGTGGTAACCCTAGCACAAACACATCACTGGCAATATTGTCACACAGTGACCGTATTGCCAGCTATATTGCACAGTGTGTACACAGCTTTAGACATCTTCAATTTTGTGAGATACAGACACCCCACCCCTCCACAGCCCAGCGCCCTAGTGACTTGCCTAATGGTAGGTGCCAGTCCTGGATATTGTCAGGGCTTTCTGTATTGAAGGCTCGGGGCATGACACAAGGAATGCTGGCTTCTTATTGTACAAATGTTCTGAATACCAGAAGTAAACACACTTGAACACGTTGGTGTGGACACAGAGCTATCACTTTAATGCTAGTGATCGGATTCTGTCTAACACCTTCTCTCAGTATATACCAGGTACTGGAAACCACCTATTTCTTCCGTTATTCGTACAAACGAAAGAAAACTGGATAGTGAACATGGATATACAGTATGAACCGGGATGTGTGGAACGTATCACCCTTCGCTGCCTATCCATTATACATGGGGAGAAACATGAAACAAAAACTCAATACCCCTTTCACACTTGCAAAAATATCCTGGGTTTTTGCACATGAACGTGCATCAACCCGGGATGTAGCTCAGTGTGAAAGGGTCTTGGACAAATATCCCGTTTTCAGCATTCCGGGATCTCTACCCAGGTCCTGAGCTGGGTAGAACCCGGAATCGACACGGGATGCGGTCAGTGTGAATGGGTATTCCGGGTCATCGTGACCCAGATCCTGTTCACTGCAGTGAAAATGCACCACTGGGAGGTGCTGACACCTCCCAGCGCCGCCCCGGCCAAGCCTCCACATGACGCCACCCGCCCGACTTCATTCCGGGTTGGGTGGCCAGTGTGAAAGGGTACATTCACAGGTAGTGTCCCGGGAAGCGTCCAGGAACACATTTCCAGGTATGACCTGTGTGTGCAAATGTGAAAGGGGTATTAGCCTAACAAACATTGCAGTATAAAGATGCTTTTTTCAAACTAGAGTGGCGTACAGCTCTCCCCCATCCATTTATAAATGTGGGAAGCATGTAGTGGAGGAATCACACGTGTGACACATGTATACTGTAACTGGTCGACACCATTCGGTTGACGCGGGAAGGTCGACCGTGAAAAGGTCGACATGTGGCTTTAAAAAAATTGTCCTGAATGTCGACACACTCGACATGGACACTGAAACGTAGCACCGCGTCCCCTCACCATGCTCTGCGCGGCACACCATTTTATTCTCCCACCACACCCTAGTGGATGGTAGGGCATGACATACCACCTGTCGGCACATGTCGGCTCAAAAAAATGTGAAAAAACCCATGTCGCCCCTTTTGACTGTTTGCCCATGTCGACATAATCCTTGTGTCGAGCTAATGTCACATCGACCTAAATGTTGGTGACCCAATGAGCGTTTCCAGAAAAAGATAAGTAAGGGAATTATACACAAACTTATTCAACTAAATTTTTTATTAAAATGTAACCTTTATTTGTAGTGCTTTTGATTAAAATGAATGTAGATAATACGCACACACATATATTAGCCCACAGGGAACTGCTGGAGAAAAGTAACAATTTTCATAATAGAACTAAATTACCCTACAGGGAACTACTGGAGAGAGGTAACCATTTCCACAAAGAAATAGAAACCAAGTAAAACAAGATATAGAAACAAATAATTGGCAGAGATCCCAGGAAGGGATAGAATATCAAGTTACTTGAAGTATTTTCAAGTAACTTGATATTCTAGCTATGTAGCTAAGCCTCATTCCTTTTTATAGGTGTGAGAATACTCCCCTTTTTTTTCTGATTAATTTACCGGCCTTGAGGGTCGCTATAATTATTTCTACATAAATTCACCTAGTGAATGTGTGGTTAAAAACCACGTGATTGCTCATGCAATTCGATAAATATTATGTGCAGCTCATAATACCTATCGATGCTACATTCGACGGCGTGCCTGCGCATCGCGTTGAATGTCAGCTTAAAAATGCATGCAATCATTTAATTTATCGGCCAGACGTGGCCGAAATCGAATGATTGCATTCGATATCTCACATATGTATGGACAGTATAAGTTTTTCTGGATGAATTTTGTCCTTCGAAGACTACTAATTAGGCAAATGCAGACCCTTTAGTGCTTTCAGATCTTCAAACTGAAGATAAGAGAAGGAATGTTGGATACAGCACAAGGCTGATCTATTCCCACAGAATATATCTTTTTCCAGCCAACCGTTTTTAATTAGGTAGATAGTTTTGAAACATTGTCAGCGGCAGCAGTTGACTTTGAAACACTGGGACGGCCCTCTGATTGGCTGAGGCCGCTGAGAGAGCACTCTCTCAGCCAATCAGTGACCTCACATTCATAGGTAGATAGTTTTGAAACATCTTTCTATTTGTGATATTGCTACAGTTGGCAAATTATTGTCACATTGTGTATCTCAGACAATTTTACATTTACACACTATGTATTCACCATTATTTATAGTTCCCAGGTTTCAGAAACCCAATGCGGGTAAATTCTCCACTTATCTATTTTTTTAAGCAGAAAGATCCATATTAGATATTAAACAAGTAACATATGAATGTTGTATCATAATATTTCTTATTACTTATAAGTATCAAATAGAATAAGTATTACTAATCTGTCCCAATTTATCATCATTCTTGCAGAATTGCTTTCTGTTGATCAATATATGTACAACCTTTTTTTTTTTTTATGATGTCATTGCCTGAGCAGAATAAAAACTATTGGTCCATAGATTTCCGAATTTAAATTTGGCATTGTAACTGTTATATTTATACTAGGTATCTATTGTAATAACAGCGCCAAACTATTAACTCACAGGCGCAAACATTTTAAATAAATATATATTCTGATTGAGATCTGTTTCTCTATATTGCATCACTACACAGATCTCACCACTCTTCTTTAACACTTTTTTTGTTTCATTCGGGCAGATGTATTAAGCTTTAACAAGAGATAAATGTAAGGGTGATAAGGAGAGATAAACGCCCGGCCAATCACCTGCTAACTGCCATGTTACAGCCTGTGTTTGAAAAAAAGTCAGTGAGGAGCTGATTGGTTGGATGTTTAACTCTCCTTATCACCCTTGCATTTGTCTCTTGTTAAGGCTTAATACATCTGCCCCATTGTGTAATGCAATATTCAACAGACACATGTTTCTGGAACTGTGAGATATTTATCTGAACAATCTGTAGATAGTTTGGCGATCCAATGTGCGTACCTGCCGGTCCATCTAGCTTGCGGATCCCCCCAACATGCGGAAAGATGAATTGTCGGTCTTGCACTATTTGGCACACATCGTTCTGTGTGTAGACATGATGAATGATGTCTACAGCATATGATTTGCAGTCATTAAATGGAATCCCGGCGGTCAAAATCCTGACCGCAGAAAACTCAAATCTTTCTCCCTCAGTGGGTGTCCACGACACTCATAGAGGGAGAATAAATTAGCGTGGCGAGCACGCAGGGGGGGGGCATCCACGTCCCCCCCCCCTTGTGGGCTCGCCACGCTAATTTATTCTCCCTCTATGGGTGTCGTGGACACCCACTGAGGGAGAAAGATTCGGGATTCCGATCGCCGGGAAATTGACCGCAGACCATTAAATGACCCACCTAACCTTATCGTTTACTCCTTCTCGTGTGTGTGTGTTCGATATATATTGGCCAGGAGTGTTCTGGATTTCAAGGGAAATTGTATAAGATTGTATTGTTCATTATGTCTATCCGTGTGTGGGCACCTTTACTCTACCCCTAGGAAATTACATTCAGATGGTAAGTTCAGTTGTATTGCCATGACGATCTCATGACCATCATCAATATGCACACCTACAGACTGCTGAGATATGGTCATCATCCTATCAGTATAGTTTTTTTGAATCAAGTGTTTTTTTATTAAGTGTTTCCAGATTACATATAATACAATAATATAACTAATTTAACTAAAAAGAAAATAATAAAGACATACATCTTAAACTTTACTTGTGTGGTACATTATTCCAAGATTTGGAAAGGCTGGTGTATATCAGTTATAGTTGTTAAGTACAAACATTTGCACAGCATTACTGAACAGAGATCATGACCGGTGTTGTACATAAAGTTACTCAGGGGAATGTGGAGACAAGGTCTCCAAAGGGTGCAACCGAGTCCTAAACGTAAGCAGAGCTTTATCGGTTCTGTAATTACAGAGGAGGGGGGTGGGGGGAGGGGGGGGGTTGGAGGGGGTCACTGACATGGGTCTTGCAGATACAAGGCAGATGACTGCCACAGGCTCCAAATTTTATCATATTTCCTCAGGCAGTTCCTCTTGGTGTACATAAATCGTTCATGAGATATGGTAGTGTTGACCAGAGCCACCCACATAGCATGGGACGGGGAGGAAGAGCCCATCCAAGTCCTGGCTATACACACACGTGCCAGAGTGAGCAGAGTATTTACATAAATTCTATGACATTTAGGAAGCAGCTCCTCCAACTCCAGTACAAAAACACAAATGCGGGGATCAGCAAGTGGCACCTGCACACCCGTATCCCGAGCACTAGTCAAGACAGCCTCCCAAAAGGAGCATATCTGCGGGCAATGCCATAGTAAATGCCAGAAATCTGCATCTGGATTCCCACACTTGGGACATGTATCAGACCTGGTACCCCCCATCTTCATAAGTCTATGTGGAGTCCAATAGACCCGATGCAGGATATATAGTTGGATCTGTTGAAACCGTGCAAACGCTGTGGCCTCCCTGGGTGAGCCCAACATATGAGACCACTGTTCGTCCTCAATGGGCCCTATATCTACCACCCATCTAGCCCGCAAGCCTTCCAGCTGGTCCACCCCGGAAAAAGTAAGAAGAGGAGAGTACAGAGCAGAGATCTTCCCCCGGTCCGGTAGCTTATTGACCAATGTACGGACTGGGGATACGGTAAGTGTAGGCACGTTCCCTCTCCACTGTGCACCCACTGCATGTCTAAGTTGAAGGTACTTATAAAAGTACTGTCTTGGTATCGCGTATTTGGTCACCATTTGCTCAAAAGAATATAGCGTTCCTTCCTGAAAAAGGTGACCCATTTCAGAAACCCCAAAGGAAGTCCAGTCTGGGCCCATCCTTAATTTATAAAGTTCAGGAAACTCCCTGTTTCTCCATATGGGGGAGGAGGAATCCACAACCGGGTCCCCCCGTATGGTCCCCACCGCCGCCCACACCCTGTGGGCCTGTTGTAATAGAGAGGGAAGTTTCCCCAGCGTGGTTTTAGCCAGAAGAAATTGCAGGGGCGTGAATGACAGGTTCGCCCGGCGTAATAAGGCACTGGGCAAATTCCCGTGATGTATTGGTGTGACCCATTCAGCTAGTTGGGCCAGTTGCGCTGCCAAGTAGTATAGCCTAAGGTCTGGGAGTGCTAGGCCTCCATCATATCTAGATCGACATAAGGTCTTAGCCGCCACCCGAGAACGTTTGCCCCCCCATATAAAGGAGACTATATGTCTAGTTATAAGCTGAAAGTAGGAGACAGGTATATAAGCAGGCGAGTTCTGGAGTATATACAAAAATTTGGGCTGAACTGTCATTTTAACGAGATTCACCCTGCCCGTCACTGATAAAGGGAGTGTCTGCCAAGTGCGGGCTCTCTGTCGTAGATGGTCAATCTGCGGGGTCAGGTTCAGGGATATAAATTCAGCGGGGGAGTGGGAGACCTGGATACCCAAATATTTAAATTGCGAGCACCACCGTAGGGGGCAACTGTAGGATAGAGGCTGTTGTGTAGTAGGGAGTAGAGAAAATACCACTGACTTATCCCAATTTATACCTATCCCTGAAAATCTGGCATATTCCGTCATGATGGCTAGTAATGCTGGGAGGGAAGAGGTCATCTCGGACAAGTACAATATCATATCGTCTGCATATAGTCCAATTTTCTCCTCTGTGTCTTCTATTTGAAACCCTTTAATTAGGGGGGATGCCCTGACATAGCAGGCCAGTGGCTCCACTGCCAGTGCAAATAGCAGGGGAGACAGGGGACACCCCTGTCTAGTTCCCCTGCCCAAGCTAAAGGAGGATGTGGTGAAGCCATTAACCATCACTCGGGCAGTCGGCCCGGAGTACAGCAACTTAACCCACGATAGAAAATTTGGACCTATTCCGAACCTGCTCAGCACCTCCCACAAATAGCCCCACTCTACCGAATCAAAGGCGCGGGCTGCGTCCAAGGAGACCACCACCGCGTCATCCATTCCCTCCCGAGCCCACTGTAAATAGGTAAAAAGGCGGCGCAGGTTAAGGGTTGTCGATCTGCCAGGCATAAAGCCGGTCTGATTGGCATGTACCACCTGAAGCACAACCGCATTTAGACGTATTGCCAGTAGTTTAGCCAGTATTTTGACATCAGTGGACAGTAGCGAAATGGGCCGGTATGAGTCAGGTGACAGCGGGTCTTTACCAGGCTTTGGAATAAGGGCTATCAGCGCCTCCGCCATAGACGCAGGGAGAGATCCTTGCCTCAGCAGATGATTATAGAGGGCCAGCAATCTGGGAGCAAAGAATGTTATGTGGGTTTTGTATAATTCGATAGGTAGCCCATCCACCCCCGGGGACTTAGAATTGGGGAAGGCCTTAATTGCCGCCTCGATCTCCTCTAACGTGAGGGGGCCATCCAAAAATTCCCTGGAGTCAGCGTTCAGACTGGGTGTCGTTATCCCATCAAGGTAGTCAGCTAGTTCTGTCGGGGCGTAGGTTGCTCGGGATTCATATACTTTTTCAAAATGTTTACAAAATGAGGTTGCCACTGGGAGGGTCCCTGTACAAATTGTACCGTCGTCCTGTCGTATACTGTGTACAACTGTAGGGGGTTGGTTTTCTCTAGCTAAATAAGCCAGGAATTTATCCGACCTGTCACCCTGTGTGTAAAAGTCATGTGACTGGAACAAGAGACGCCGCTTGGATTTATCCAGCAGCATTTCGCACCATTTTTTGTGGACAAGGAGCCACTCCACACGATCAGCTGTAAGCCCTGACATCAAATATTTCTGCTCAAGCTCTGTACTCTGCCTCTCCAGCTCAGCCTCTGCCTTTCGGCTAAAGACCTTAAGTTGTGCCACCCGGGAAATCAGTGAGCCCCGCAACACCGCCTTAAATGTATCCCAAACCAGTGGGGTATCTCCCTCTATAGGATTATTTTCAAAAAATTCCTCCCATAAAGCCAGTAATTCAGAGGCCGCCCCCATCTCCGTCAGCCAGAAAGGATTGAAACGCCAGAACTTAGCGCCTCTGGTGCCCTCCAGCTCCACCTCAAGACACACCGGGGAGTGGTCAGAAACACCTCGGGGCAAGTATTCGATGGCAGTCACAGAGGGAACCAGCCGCCTGGATATCAGGGCCATATCTATACGCGAAAAGACCCCATGAGTACCCGAGAAACACGAAAAGCAGCTAGCCGTTGGGTATCTTAGTCTCCATACATCTATTAAGCCCACTTCTCTGACAAGTCGTGCAAAGGTCGTCATCCCACTTCTCCCTCCACCAGGGACAGGTCTCCACTTGTCCAACGACTCGTCCATTACAGCATTAAAATCTCCAACACAAATGACTGGGTATGTGGGGAAGTCTTGCATAAAGGTACATGCCTTATTGATGACAGTGGGCTGGTATGGAGGTGGGTTATAAATGGCCAACAACACCAGGGGGGAGTCATGCAGAGTGCCTGCCAGGAACACATAACATCCCCTAGGGTCCGTCTGCACTTTTTGACACCTGAAACCCATGCATTTATTTATCAATACTGAGACCCCCCTAGAATTAGGGTGAAAAACTGAGTGGAAAAACCACCCCACCCAAGGTTTTTTTAGTGACAATACTCGGCTACCCACTAGGTATGTTTCAAAAAGGCATGCAATTCCTGGGGAGCGAGCTCTAAGCTGATTCATCACCAAAGTACGCTTGACCCGGTCATTAAGACCTCTGACATTCCATCCTAGGACTTTCACCATTGTACAACAGTGGGAAAAATAGCAAACAGAGGGAGATGATACTCAGTAAGAGTATCACATCACACCTTCCCATTCCATTCAGCAACCAGGAGCAAATATGTAGGAACAATGTACACACTTCAAGAAAAACAAAAAAACTAGATCAATCCCAACCCACCCGGCATACCCACCCAAACATAGGTACACTTTGTTCCCCTAACGTCAACCCCGAATCGACTCCTCTAAGGAGACCTTTCAATTAACCTAACCCGAGAAAAAGAGAAAAAGAAAAAGGAAAAAGGGATTTTTGTAAGAACTTACCGTTCGAATCCCTTTCTCTGATATGGTCCTGGTGACACAGCTCAACACTGGGATGTAGGAGGGTCCGAAGGAGCCAGGCACCTATCCTAAAGTTTTAGAGGGTAGGCTCCTCCCCTACTGCATCCCTGGACTCTTCAGTTCATCTTTCAAAGCCACTGGAATACATTAACTCAGTACAAACGCCTGCACATATTATATGCACATTTTATAACAGAAACTGTTAACTTTTAACCATTTTAACATGAACATCATGAAACTTCTGGCATACTTACTGAGCGTAAGGGAGGGATAGCTGTGTCACCAGGACCATATCAGAGAAAGGGATTCGAACGGTAAGTTCTTACAAAAATCCCTTTTTCTCTTTCAATGGTCCTGGTGACACAGCTCAACACTGGGACGTTCCAGAGCCGGTCCTTTGGGAGGGTACGCTCAGGTCTGCAGCTCTCAGCACTGCTCGCCCGAATGATGCGTCCTCCGACGCGAACTCATGGAATCTATAGAATTTGGCAAATGTGTGAACAGATGACCAAGTGGCAGCTCTGCAAACCTGCTCAGCTGTGGCCCCATGTCGAACCGCCCAAGAGGTGGCGACTGACCTGGTGGTATGCGCATTTATTTTGGCCGGTACCGGTCTACCCACCTTGGTGTATGCAAAGGCTATCACAGACCGCAACCACCTAGCAATAGTCTGCTTAGATGCAGGCCAACCAATTTTGTGTACGTCATACAATACCAACAATGTGTCAGTTTTCCTGACACTCTTCATTCTGTCCACATATATGCGTAAAGCACGCACAACATCCAAAGTTCTCAACTTGTCCCTTTTCTTAGAACCCTCTGGGGGTTGAAACACAGGTAGAACTATCTCCTGATTTAAATGGAAGGTAGATACCACCTTCGGTAAAAACTGAGGCACTGTTCTCAAAACAGCCCTGTCATCATGAAAAATTAAGAAGGGAGATTTACATGACAAGGCTCCCAACTCTGAAACTCTTTTAGCAGATGCTACTGCTAACAAAAACACTAGCTTCCACGTGAGAAACTTAAAGTCAGCCGACCTTAAAGGTTCAAATGGTGCCTTCTGAAGGCATTCCAAAACCAGTGATAGATCCCAAGGTGCTACTGGTTGCTTATATGGAGGCTTCAACCTGGATACTCCTTGTAAAAAGGTTTGAATTTCCGGTAAAATGGCTATCTTTTTCTGGAAATAGATGGACAAGGCCGAAATCTGCACCTTCAGTGACTGAAGGCTTAGCCCCGATGAAAAACCATCTTGTCAAAATTCCATCATTCTTGATAGCTTAAAATGAGACGTATGAGCCTTTCTCCTCTCACACCATCGAATGTAAGTCTTCCAGACTCTATAATAATTTGCCGAAGATACAGCTTTTCTGGCTTTTATCATCGTCTGTACTACTGCCTCAGAAAACCCTTTCCTTTTCAAAATGGTGGTTTCAATAGCCAGGCCGTCAAAATCAATCGATCGGAATCCAGGTGATTGAATGGGCCTTGTCTTAGAAGGTCTGGTCTCAGAGGTAGTCGCCATGAGTCCACAGACAACCTCTGAAGCCTCGAGTACCAGGACCTCCTTGGCCAATCTGGGGCCACTAAGATCACTGGAACCTTCTGCCCCTGTATTTTCTTCAGAAGTCTCGGTAACATTGGTACTGGTGGGAATGCATAAAGGAGATCTCCCTGCCAGTGAATAGTCATGGCATCCACTGCCTCCACCAGTGGATCCCTCGTTCTGGCATAAAACCTGGGCACTTGACGGTTGACCCTGGATGCCATCAGGTCCACATCCGGGATTCCCCACATCGAGGTGATCTGGTGAAACACCTGAGGGTGTAAGCTCCATTCCCCTTCCTTGAGCTCCTCCCTGCTCAGGAAGTCGGCTTCTATGTTCTCTATTCCTGGAATGAATATAGCCGATACAGCTGGAACATTCTGTTCCGCCCATAGGAAGATTCTGGACACCTCCCACATGGCCAATCTGCTGCGTGTACCTCCCTGGTGATTCAGATACGCCACAGCTGTGGCATTGTCGGTCTGAATCCTCAAAGGGAGGTTCTGTAACCTGTCTCCCGCCAAGGAAATCACTTTCCAGACAGCTCTCAGCTCCAAGATGTTGATCGGTAACGCTGATTCCTCTGCCGTCCACAGGCCCTGAAGCCTGAGATCCAGGACTACTGCCCCCCAGCCCCTGAGACTGGCGTCGGTAGTTACTACCAACCAGTCCCAGGTCTGTAATGACCGACCCCACTGAAGGGAATCTACTTCTGTCCACCATTTCAAGGATTCCTGAGTGTCCGAAGACAGCACTATCATCTCGGATTTCATGGTCAAAGTGTTTCCTGACCAGGCTGACAAAATGTTCCATTGGAACCTCCGGTAGTGGAACCTGGCAAATTGAAGCGTCTCGAATGACGCCACCATTTTCCCCAGGAGCTTGAGGCACCTCCATACTGAAATGCTCTGAGCCCTGAGAATCTCCTGGACTAGGGTGACCAGATCCCTGGCCTTTATCTCCGGGAGGAAAACCCGATGAAGATGGGTGTCCATTATAACTCCCAAGAATTGGAGTCTTTGTGACGGTACCAACTGAGATTTTTGCAAATTTTAAATCCAGCCGTGAGCCTGCAAAAAACTGATGGCCTCTGCCAAGTGACTCTGCAGCATGGCTGCTGACTCCGCTTTGAACAGGAGATCGTCCAAATAGGGTATTACTGTGATTCCCCTGAGCCTCAGCACCGCCGCCATCACTGACATTATCTTTGTGAATACCCTTGGCGCGGTTGCTAGCCCAAAGGGTAACGCCCGGAATTGTAAATGCAGGTCTCCTATGGCAAACCTCAACAAGGTCTGATGCTCCGGGTGTATAGGGACGTGCAGATATGCGTCCTGGACATCCATGGACGCCAAAAATTCTCCCTGGTCCAGACTCAGGAGTACTGACCGTAGAGACTCCATTTTGAAATGGTCTACCCATAAATGAACATTTAGAGACTTCAAATTTAGTATTGGTCTGAAAGACCCGTCTGGTTTGGGCACCAGGAACAGCGTGGAGTAAAAGCCTTTCTTCCACTCTGTCTTGGGGACTAGTGTAACCACCCCTTTTTCCAAAAGGGAGTGCGCTGCTCTCACAAGAGCTGTACGCAGCCGTGCCTCCTTTGGTAAGGATGTGGGAATGAACCTCTTCGGAGGTGGCCCTCTGAAAGGGATTTTGTAACCCTGTGTTATGATGTCTAGCACCCAGGCATCCTGGCCTAGAGAAGCCCAAGCGTCCCTGAAGAGTGTGAGACGCCCGCCCACTTTTGTCACTGTCGGGCAAAGCCCCTGACAGTCATGCAGAGGGTTTATCCTCTCCTTTATTGGCAGGCTTCTTGTGAAAAGAGCCAAATTTTGACTTTTGTGTCTTGCCTCTAGAGGACTGAAACCTTCCCCTGAAAGACTGTCCTCGAAAGGACGCACCACCTCTAGGGGAGGGCCGAAAGGACGGCTTAAAAGCAGAAAATCTGGACGTCTGCTTTGCTGAGGAGGCCGGCAGAAATGTACTTTTGCCGCCTGTGGCCTGTTTTATAATCTCCTCTAATTCGGTACCAAAGAGTACCTTTCCTTTGAAGGCTAATGTTTCCAGAGCCTTCTTGGACTCATTGTCTGCTTCCCAGGCTTTAAGCCAAAGCACTCTCCTGGCATTAATGGAGACTGTGGACACTCTGGTTGCCATTTTAATAGCTTCCTCCTCTGCTTCAACTGCATATTCTGCTGCTGCCTTAATCTTTTCTGCAAGCAGTAATGCACCCGGGTCAGCCTGCAGCATGGTGCATAATTCACCAGCCCACTCTATCATGGCCTTAGAAACCCAGGCTGAAGCAATAAAGGGTCGTAAGGTAAACCCCACCCCTTCAAAGATAGCTTTGAGGTTTCCCTCCAGCTTTTTATCCACAGAATCTTTAAAAGCTGCACCGCCTTGTACTGGTAATACAGTAGCCTTGGACAACCGTGCCACTGAAGCGTCCACAACTGGGACCTTTTCCCAGAGCTCCGCATGAGACTCTGGCATGGGGTACAGACTAAGGAATCGTTTTGGCATCTGAAGCCTCTTATCAGGAGTTTTCCAAGCCCCTTCTAACAATTCCTGTAACCCCTCATCTGAAGGAAAAGTAACAGCCTCCTTCCGCTGTCGCTTAAAAACACCTTTAACAGGAGTCTTATCCTCCACAGTCAGCTTTAAAGCCTGCTTCACAGCTACAATGAGATCCTCTACACCAGCAGCAGAGTTCTCTTCCAAATCATCACCCTGATCCCAGGGGATGTCAGTATACTCTCCTTCCTCTTCATCTACCACAGTAGTTAAAGCATAAGACCTTCTAGGGGTCCCTGCCACATCATCCATTTTGTCCAGCATTTCACTGAACCTGTTAATCCCTTTTGCAGTATCCTGCATCACCTGGATAAGTGCAGGATCTGCCTGGGTAAGAGGCAAGGAGCCAGACGACTGCTGAGATGATGGCATAGGTCTCTGTGATTCTACCAGCCCATCACTCTGCCTGTCCAAAAGCTGCACCAAAGCGTTTACTGACCTGCCTAGGGCCCTGGCCCACGCAGGTTCCATCTGCTCTGCCCTATGGGGATCACTGCCCTTGGGTCTCACATCAGCGCAAGTAATACATAAGCCCCCCTTGGCCATCTGCTCAGGGACAAACTTTTGTGTGCAAACATTGCACGCGCTCAGTGCACTAAGGGCTCCCTCCCCCAAAACCACAGCCTGATGCTCAGACATGATGCAAGTGATAAATGTATATCTATCAGTATACACAGTGCAAACAATGTACAAGCGTTTATACAGAGCAATGCACCCAGTCACTTATCTGTCTGTTGGTTTCAACTGCGGGGAAGCGATGCCCAGGAAATCCAAGTCACTCTGCCAGGATCAGTAAGCCAGCTCAGCTCCGCTGCAAGCGTTCTGAAAGGCGCCAAAGTCAGAGTGAAGGAAGAGACCACAGGTCCCTGCTGCTGCGGGGTCCGTGACCTTTTGGCGCCAACCACCCCCAGCAAGCCGCTCCTTAGGTAGGATTTCCTAGTTCCAGTGTCTCCCCCTCAAACGGGGATCACTTGGAACATGCCTGTCACAACGCTGCTGTCCTCTCATCTAGGAGCTCAGCGTGTAAGCTCCGCATAAAATGGCCGCCGCCATCACGGAGCGCCTGTCCCCCATGATCCCCACCTAAACGTGGAGCCGGTTTCAGGGTACTCCGGAGCCCAGGCAGCCTTTTAGAAAAGGCTATAAGCGCTGCACAGGGAGACCAGACAGTGTCTACCCTGTGCACAGTGAGCTGACAGGACGCGCTTCTGTCAGCTCCTGCTGCGCAAGCAGTGTGAGGATTCACTATGAGAATCCTCACACTGTGCCTACCTAGCTAGGGTAAAAGTTAATAAAATAATAAAAATCCCCTAACTACTCTAATTCTTCGGCTGCTCCTGCAGCCCTTTAGAATAGCACCCACTCCAGTGGGCACCTAACACGAACTGAAGAGTCCAGGGATGCAGTAGGGGAGGAGCCTACCCTCTAAAACTTTAGGATAGGTGCCTGGCTCCTTCGGACCCTCCTACATCCCAGTGTTGAGCTGTGTCACCAGGACCATTGAAAGAGAAAAAGCCTAGACCCTTAGGGGGGCAGCTACTATTTATGGCCTAAAGAACATGTCGCTCCTGACCATGGAGCATAAACATTTGATCAAATAGGAGAGAATACCTCTTAGAAATCATTTCTAAATAACATTTCTAGAAAACATGGCTCTACATGACAGATATTATCAATGCAAGGTGCCTGGGAAAAATGAGAGACAGGGTTTTAAGCATATCAGACAAACTTCAATAGACACATCAATGGAGGGGCAGTTCAGGGAGGCAGCTCCCGTGGGGCTGGCTGTGTGTCCATCCAAGTTGAAGCAGCCTGGGGTGTGTCAAAGAAATGGGTGCGGGCACCAGCAACCACCCGCAGTCGTGCCGGATAAAGCATCGAATACTTCAGCTGGAGGGTGCGTAGACGCTGTTTAACCCCAGTGAATTGTGACCTGGACTTTTGGACTTCCACAGAAAAGTCCTGGAAGGCCGCCACCCGCTGCCCCTCATATTCAAGGGGACCCTTCACTCTCGCCAGTCTGAGTACCGCGTCACGGTCCTTGTAATGCAGAAATTTTGCGATGAATGTGCGTGGCGGAGCACCAGGAGGTAGCGGACGCGTGGGCACCCTGTGTGCCCTCTCCACTGCAAACTGTGGGGTAAAAGCTTCCTTTCCAAACAGAGATATCAACCAAGACTCAAGGAAAGATTCAGGATTCGCACCCTCCGCCTTCTCAGGGAGGCCCACAAATCGCACATTATTCCTCCTCAGCCTCCCCTCCATATCAGTCAGTTTCTGCTGACAGGTTGACATTTGGGATTCTAACGTGGTAAGGCGATTGGGGATAGGCGCTGTGGTATCCTCCAGCATAGAGATTCTGGTCTCAGTTTCTTCAACCCTGTCTCTCAGCTTCTGCATGTCCTGTCTTATAAAGGATATATCAATTTTAACTTCTGCAACCTTGCCAGCAAGTCTCTTCTCTGAATCAGTAATGGCCTGCAGGAGTTGTGCCAGCGTGACCTCTGGTGGCTCCGCCATGTTGGGTTCAGGGGAATGGACCTCAGCAGGGGGTGGTGTGGGGTCTTGTCTAGCAAATTTTGCCAGTTTAGCCGCAGCAGCTGGTGTATTTCTGCGGGACATAGGGCAGGCTGAAATCTCCCAGCAAGTCAGGACAGCACTCACTGGTCCCCTGCAGCAGTTATTTGAGCAAACCACGGTAACCCGTGATCAGGGGGGCACACTCAAGGGGAAGCACAGGTGTGAATTCCTTATAGATGGTCTGAGGGGTACAGCATGTGCCTCACAATATTCTCAAACACCAACCCGTGTAATAAGGGGTGTCAGCAATAGGATAGGGACTCCAGTAAAGAAAGCAAACTGTTCCCAGGGGATAGTCAGGTCACTCCACTTGCTCACAAAATGGTGGAAGGTGCATACTATTTGGCAGCAATTCCTTTCCCCTCATGTATATGCTGTCCAGCCAGGGGGTATACACTCGATGAAGCTTCTACTGCGCCTATACCCCTTGTAATTGCCCGGTGACAGGGGGTAGGGGATCCCTCTTGAGCCTCAGGGTCCCAATATGATGCGCGGGGCGTCTAGGTCTCACAGCTTTCCCTCCTCAAGATGGCGGCAGGGGTACTCACTGTTACGCAGGGCCCTGGTGAGAAGTTCTCCGGGAGCTGATCGTCAGGCACAGGGGAGGCACGTTTGTCCGGCGCTGTGGTTAGCAGCAGCTGTCCTCTCTCCTACTTCTCGCCCGATATCACTGCCGCCTCAGGTGGAAGCTATAGCGGGAAGCGCCCTCTTTCACCGCCGTCACTCTCACGCGGCTGGCGTCTGTGCTCCCGCAGCAGCAGTTCTCTCTCCACAGACCCCTGTAAGGCTGCAACGTTATATTCACAGGCGCCGGGGGGCACTGCAAGCACCGCAGGGCACGGAGATAGTCGTCCGTATAGCCCTGCACGGTGGATCTCCGCAGCAGCCGCCGTCCCCCTCTCAGTCCCAAGATGGCGCCTGATAGCGCGTCCAGCAGGGAGATGTCCTTCCCAAGTTGGACACAGGTCACTCCGGCTGCGCAGGCACCTCACCTCAGGGCCAGAATGATCAGGGGCATGTAGGTCACCCGTCTCCAGCAAAACAGAGGTTCTCCCCGATGACAAACAGTGTTTGCAGGATGATATGGTCAGGAGCTCAGCAGGCACGCGTCCTACACCATCTACCGCTAGGCCACGCCCCCCCATCCTATCAGTATAGTTACTCATACTTGTGCATTCACTCAGAAATAAAGTGTTATACTCTGTGAGAGAAGCCCCCTGCTGCCTGTACTAAGCAATTACATATTTGGATTGTGGGTCCCTGATGGACCTGAGTCTATATGGAATTCCCTCTTACTATCAGTAATTGCCTGTTACTGACTCAGCCCACTGAACAGTGGGCAAGTATGTTCGCTGCCACCACCAGGCTCCTACCGCTTGACACCTGGAACCACATTTGGAACCTCAGGCTAATTTCACTCATAAATCACTCATTTATGTGTATGCATGGTACACTGAGGACATTCCTCCTGGTTAGCTCAATGGTCAGGGTTGCCGGGCTTACTCCAGGAAATGTATTTATTTATTAGCAGTTTCGGTACTTGTGAGTTATCCGGGCTGCCGATTTCTAAATCGGGTCGGATCGGGCACATCGCATCGCATGCGACCATCGGATGCGATGCGATGACCCGATTTTTCCATAGGAATCAATGTTAAAATGGACTGAGTCCATTTTAACATGGAATTCAATGGGAAAAAGGGGTCCTTTTCATACCCCTACTATCCAAGTGGGCATGGAGCTGGATATAAACCTGTGGCGAGCGTAGCGAGCCACCGAGCCCGAAGCGTGGCGAGCCCCGCGAGGGGACACAGAATACCGTTCGCTCGCCACGCTTCGGGCTCGGTGGCTCGCTACGCTCGCCACAGGTTTATATCCAACTCCATGCCCACTTGGATAGTAGGGGTATGAAAAGGACCCCTTTTTCCCATTGAATTCCATGTTAAAATGGACTCAGTCCATTTTAACATTGATTCCTATGGAAAAATCGGGCCATCGCATCCGATGGTCGCATGCGATGCGATATCGCATCGCATCTGATTGTATGCCTTAACTTAAGGCATACAATCAAAAAATCGGCAGCCCAGATAACTCACAAGTACCGCAGTTTCTTATATAGCGCAGCATATTCCATTGCGCTTTACAAAGGAGACAGTGATACAACAAACAGGGTATTTACAGACAGTCAAAATGTAGGAGGGCCCTGCTCGCAAGCTTACAATCTATAGGGAACGGAAAAATGTTTTATCGCATTAATCACAGGATGAAAAAAATTGGCTTAAAAGCAAGATGTTTATTGCTCAAAAAAGTCTTAAAAAAAAAAAAAGAAGATGAAGTCCTCCGTTAAAGGTGCAAAGGACCATTCATTCACCCCATACAAGAGGTTATCAGCAGCATACTCTCCACCCTCTTCAGGGCTCACATGTAGTTTTTATTCTGTTCTTACACATAGCACCACAGGGGGTAGCTCCAACCTGAGGACTTTTTAACCAACCATGATATCTCACAGCATTAATAACTACAGACTACATTTGAAAGGAGCAAACAGATTGTTAGTGGGTATATGATAAGGAAAGTACTGCATTTTTTAAAAGGTGTCAAATGCTAATTTATCTTTTCCTTTGAACAAATTTCGTAAGTTTTTTGTGCATTTTTTTAAATTACTAAAAGGAACTGAATATCGAATGCAAAACAACAAGTAGAAGAGGGAATCAGTTGAGGATACTCTACATTTTCTTCAAAAAAATTATAGAAAAGCAATCATTATATTTGGGGTGCATAAGCTAATGAAAAGTTGTATTTGGGGTACTTTTAAGCAATTTTTTTTACCCCAGTTAAGCTAACTGAAAACTTACAAATGCCTAATTAGTCATTGGGGTGATAAAGGGGAGAATTTCTGTGCTCCCCAACCACCTTAGTTCACAGTAAGCGGCCAGGCAGGCATCGCAGAAATTAGTACAGCCGACTGGAGACAAATACCAGACCGAGACTATGGCCCTTATTCTAGTTGATACGGTCGGATGCATATTTTCGGACAGGAACCGAGTGTTCTTAGCCCCGCCTTCTGTACGGATCGCTCACACTGTCCGAATGCGGTAAGACGCCGTCCGAATGGGCCGCGAGTGGATTTTTCATGTGAAAACCTCCTCCATATGTGGGAACCTCCCCATCATTCGATGGTCGCCGACCATCGAATGCTGGACCGAATGGTGAGGCAGCACCGAGTGCTCCAGACCACTCGGGCATTTCTCCGTGTGAAAGCAGGGATATGGGCGGGCAGCTGGCATCCGGCTATGTCATATGTCCGCCCCCCCACACGTGCGTCACGGCCGCATTACCATACGTACGCCCAACATTTTCATGGGAACGCCCATGAAACGCGGGGCGTACGCATATGGTAATGAGCCCAAACAGCCCATCACGCCCCTCTCCACCCCCTGCTAGGATGGTTCCGACTGATCCTTTTTTTTGTACAGAATTCACGCCGTATTCATACATGCACGGCGTTCGCACATGCGCAGATACGCCTCTGCACATGCGCAAACACCAACTATCGGCCGTCCGTCCGCATTCAGAGCCATAGGGCCAGAATAAGGCCCTATGTGCTGACATAACTTAAGCTGGGTACACACTGGGCGATCTACGACTCGGTCGGGTGAATTAGCATGTCGCCCATTGTACACGCACACTCTTGCAGTCACTTGCGACAATGCTAGGTTTGATGTGCTGTCCATCAAACCTAGTGACGCCATGCATGTTGATGAAGGATGGAACAGTGGTCACTCCATCCATCATTATCATGGTTCCAGTGTGCGTGGGTGATTTTGGCTGATGGGGATTTATTTCAATATCAGAATAAATCCCTGTCATTCCAGTGTGTCCCCTTCAAGCACTGACTATTTATAATGTGTGAGGGGTTATATAGTCTTCTCATTTTGTTATCGGATTTCATACTACATGTGTTAATTATTCAAGCATTACACACAACAGTAGAGGGCGGCATTACCTAAAATCATTAGAAAAGCGAAACTACTAAAGGTCCATACACACTTGGCATAATCGCCCAGGGTCTGTCATCACTGGGGGAAAGGCATACACACTGAGTGGCTTTCCCTCTGCCTGGCGCTGTCAGGGGGGTCCGGACGGCTTTGTATAGCCCAGCGCTATACTAAGCCATCCAGAAAGCTGCTCATTTGCTGGTATTACCAGCAGATGAGCGGCTTTCCCAGCGATGATGCGGGAGCGCGCAGCAGCGCTCATCGCTGGGGCATACACACTGGGCGGATTTGAGCTGAAAGCTGCTCAAACTTGGTGTTTTGAGCGGCTTTCAGCTCAATATCGCCCAGTGTGTATGGGCCTTAAGTAACCAAAAGTCATTATTTATTGTCTACAAAGATATTCATTCGGTCTTCGGACACAAGTTACAAAAAACAGCTGTAGAATATAATTGTCTACATACTGTACTTCTACAGGCACATTCTTAAAGCTGGGTACATAAAATATGAGATCTTTCAGCGATATGCACGATAACGACTCGATATTTTTGTGTATATCTTCCAATATGTATGCACTCTGGGCTCGATTTACACCGGCTCGCTAAGCTATGTATATTCGCAGGGGTGGGTCCAAGAGGTTTTGAAGTTCTGAAGCAAATGTCAACATTTTTACCTTGGAAGGGTAAAAATAGGAACGGGAAAATTACTTTGAAATAGAAATGCAGGTTTGGAATGGAGCTGTAAATGTATTACATCGACTTGGCTAAGGTCGACACAAGCATTAGGTCAACAGTCAAAAGGTCGACATGGGTTTTTTCGGGTTTTTTTTTCCCGCATGTCCACATAGACACAGTCAAAGTGCTTCGGGCATGGTGCCTCACTACGCTCAGAACACTATTCCAGTCTCCTAGCACGCCCTAGAGCAGTGGTTCCCAACCTGGGGTACAAGTACCCCTGGGGGTACTCTGCATACCAGTTGGGGGTACTTGAAAATAATATTGGTAATGGCGGAAGATGAAAAAAAAGTATTTCGATGGCAGAAGAAGACCCATTGCCATGGAGATGAACCATGTTGTGTCACGGTTCTGTCTTTAGCATCATCCGCATCATCAGTGTTTCCTTGTTTCACCGTGCTGCCCTAAGACATCAGCAATCATCTGCCTTGTGCCGACACAGGTGGAGGAAGCAGCAGCATTAATTCTACAGGTGTTGGGGGAACCCTGGAGACAATACACAACCAGCAACCAGACATGGAAGGGCACGATTCCTATCCGTTACTCCTTAATAGAAGGACAGGCATAATGCTCACTTCCTCTCCACTCGTAAGTACGGTCTATATTTCAAATTGAGAGGAGGGGGTACTCTTCAATGAAAAGCCTAATCAAGGGGTACGGGAGAGAAAAAAGGTTGGGAACCACTGTACTAGAGGATGATGGTAGAGCATGAAATACCGCCTGTCGGCACAACCAAAAAAAAAAAAAGTGAAAAACTCACGTCAACCTTTTTGACTGTAGACCTTCCAACCCTGTCAACCTATTTTATGTGTTGACCTAAGCCATGCCAATCTTCAGTGGTCGACCCAATGCATGTGAATCTAATATAGGTCCATCTAGAGATCATATTCAGTTTGTTCCACTTTTAACATATAACTGAAGTCAATTAAATAAATATGTATTCACACTAAAACTCAAAATCTGTATAATTACAAAGAATTAAGCAACATCCATAGTACTTAACAAGATGAACCCACAATTGAAGGTCCTAATAGACAGACAATCTACCAGCACATTTATTTAATCAGACTCATCGGTATTTTTCTGCTAAGATTCACTTGTACAATATGTTGCAAAAAAACCCTTCTATAGACAGCTGATACTATGTAATTACCCGGAGCTGATACTATGTATTCCCTTTTGCCCAGGCGGCTGTGATTGTAACAATATAAAACAACATTGCAGTATTTCCGGGATGTGTCAGAATAATGACAGATACGGTCAGACCCGGAAACGAAAATGAAACCAGCGACATCAGAAACAATAATATAACACAACAGTACTATGGAGCAATGTAGCTCCCAGGCCCCCACCATGGAGCAATGCAGCCCCCATACTCCCTGCTCATCCATCATGGAGGACTTAACCCCCACCACTCTCACTGAACCAGCAGCATATAACAATGCAGCCCCAGTTTCTCTTGAACCTTCAGTCATGGAGCAATGCAGCTCCCAGACCCACTTTTCCCCCCACTGAAGAGTCATGCAGCCAGAGAGAGCCTTGCACCCACAGCACGGAGCAATGCAGGACCCACATACACACTGCACCCCCCAGCAATGAGCAATGCAGCCCTCAGGACCCCAGTACCGTAGGGAAGAGAATCACCACATACAGGTCAGGCACAGGCACAGATACTTATACAGACGGTTATTTATTAATGGACTTAATACAGTTTCCCCAATACAGACACTGAGTGCTCTAACAGTTACTATGGTATAATAATAAGGGCACTCTCTGTCACGCCCCCCGGAGCTCTGCCACGTCCAGCCCGCACTATCTCACCGCACTCAGCCGTATTCCCTCCGTACTCAGCGCCGCCATGTTGCTTAAAGGCACAAGATGCCCAGAGAGGGCAGAGCAGCTGAGCGCATCCGTCTTCCGGGGCGGGGCGTCACCCGAGGGTATCGGCCAATCGCGCGGCGCGGCGAGTCTGACGGCAGCGCCAGTCCTGCTCTATTTACCCACGTGACCGTGCGCCGTGCGTACGAATACAAACATGTCATGTACTGTCTGCAAGGCGCTGTGTAGTGTGTATGAGGCGGGGCTGCCCTGATTGCTGTCAGTCTGGGTGGTGTGGTTCAATGACAGCTGTCACCAGGGAGATGGGGAGGGAGAGATTACAGGCCCCGATATGGTCTGGGCATGGGATAAAAAATGGAACATTCTGTGTGTGGCAAAAGATTTTGGCTGTGCAACTTTGGAAGGAAATTTACATTTTTGTGCGTCATTTATATAACTGGAAAATGACGTTCAGAATTTTACTTCAAAATGATATTAAACATTTAAACATTCAAAACACAGCACACAATATAGTTAATGGGTGAAACGCACATTAATTGAGTCCACAACTGCAAAAAGGGACCACTGCTGCTTTGTGCGCTCTGTTGTAATGTCTGTGTGCACGCTCGGCGAGTTGTGTGTGCGCGCACAGCTTAGAGGGAACACTGGTTACCTGCTCAAAGCGCTCATGGAATCAGTAGCGATATATACGCTCTGTGCACCCCTGACAGTAGGACCTCTAGTATCTGTCTAACTCAAGGCGGCAGCTATTTTTTGGATGTCCATTTTCAGCAGATTCCATGCAGACAGCTGAGCAGCATGGAATCTGCAGACAGCAACCATACGCTCCCTCAGCACCAGGCAGCTCCCCCTGCCTGGGCTGCAGTGGCATTGTTACGCCACTGGGACACCCCACGGACAAGAACATGCACCATAAGCTCGTTAGTGGCAGAGGTTGCAGCTCGGCTGTCTGCAGGAGTCGTTGTGGGATCTGGACCATTCCAACTTTTATCTTTTTTTTTTCAAAAACATTTTATTGAGAAAGTCACATAATAAACATGTCATAAATCAAGGCGACAAATCACTCCTTGTTAGACAGAAGTACACCGCGCAGGGTGACCACATTTTCATTGTTTTGCTCTTCAACATATTACAAACATACAGAAATGTAAACATACGGAATTGTGTAGGCTTATACATATAGGAATATAGAGCCACCATAGATATATATTTATCAATACATATTGATTTTGCTTTCAATGGTGTTGAATATATTGCTCGCCTTCAATTCCAATTCCATATAATATAAAAACTAATACTCTAACTTGGACAGACTAGACAAGACAAAGGGAAGGTATGGGGGAGGGTGGGAAGTGAGGCTGCTGCATTTGAATTCTAAAGGATATTTCTAGAAATGATACTATGCTTTGCTTTAATATTTCAAGCCACCTTCTTCCATTTATATTGGTTGGGAGAGTTGGTCATGTATGACTCAGTTGTCGCACCAAATACCATGATGTGTTTTCATACAAGCTTAGAATTTGTGATTGTGTGGCGCTGGGTAAAGTCTCAATGTAGGGTCCCCATTTACGATAAAACCTCATAACGCCTGTTTCTATGTCCGGTAATGTGGCCTGTCTCTCCATGTATAAGATACTTATTATTGTGTTCTTTGTTTCAAGAATGGAGGGTGCTGATCTTTTGATCCAGTATTTCATAATTAATTTTTTTGCTATTCCTAAGATTACTGTTATCACAGGCAACAAGGATTTTTTCCGACCTCCCCAATCCCAATCTTTCAATACTAGGAGTAGACATGCCGTAGGGTTTTTAGTTACCTTCAGTTGGAAGGTATTATTTATGAGCATTATCAGTTTATTCCAATATGTGGATATCTTGCCACACTGCCAAAGATTGTGAAAAAAGGTGGCCCTTCTCTGACCACATTTGGTGCAAGAGTCTGGTGCGTCAGGTATCATGTGTGCTCTCTGTATCGGGGCCACATATGCCCTGTTTAGTATTTTCCAGTGCACCTCCTGGAGAGATGCTGAGTGTAAATATTTCATGGTCTGTTGGCAGTGTTTCATGACCTCCCCATATTCCGGGATCGAAGGGATCTCTAATTTCCAGGCATTTAAAGTTTTATTCCATTTCTTACCCCCATCTGTGACTTCTGCTACTGCATAATAATATCTAAGTCTATAAGTTCCCGTATGAGCCAGTGACATGATGGTGGCAACTGGATCAGTCTCCGCTCCCTCCGGACCAGCCGGGGGAAGGGACTGAATCATATGCCTTATTTGTAGAAACATAAAGAAATGATTTTGATGTAATTTATACTTTTCTTTTAGGTCCGCGAATGACATAAGATGGCCTCCCGGGTCGTACACATCCCTGATTGCCGCCAAACCAGCTTTCCTCCAAGCCAAAAACTGGGGGTTGTCCATTCCGGGGGGAAACCCGGGGTTACCCCAAAATGTTATAAATCTTGAAACCTGGGGGGATCTTTTCAACGTTTTGTTCGTGTATATCCATGCCTTGTAGGTATCCTTAAATAAAATATTATCTTTTATGTCTTGACTAATCTTTTTCCTAGGTGTATGTATTAATGCTATTGGTGAGTATGGAGCAAATAGTGCTTCCTCTATGGCTCGGTTGGTGAAGGTTGAATGTAGCCAGCTCCAATCTGTTATATATCTAAAGAAAACTGCCCTACTAAATGTCGCCGGGTCTGGGATATTGAGTCCTCCCTCAGACCTAGGGAGTTGCAGTTTTGCGTAAGCAATTCTCGGCTTTTTGCCAGCCCATAAGAACTTAGAGAACACAGTTTTGACTATGGCGCAGTCTTGTTTGGTAAGGGAAAGTGGTATCATTTGTAACAGGTATGCTAACTTAGGGAATGCAATGCTTTTGATGACCGCCGCCCTTCCCATCGTTGAGAGGGGAAGGGCGGTCCATCTATGGAGCAGTGCGGAAATTTCCGCTATCACGGGTCGAAAGTTAGCCGAATATATTTCGGATACAGAGTGAGGTATGCGGATGCCCAAGTACTTCATTGTGTTCTTTACTATAGAGAATTGGGCCAATGGGGAGTCTATGCCTGACGGGAATTTGGGGCCAGAGAGGATCATCGCCTCAGATTTATTGTAATTTACCTTAAGACCGGAAAAAGATCCAAATTGTTCTATCAAGGGGATTATTACGGGAACAGTCTCCTTTGGGTTTGATAGGAAAACCAACATATCGTCGGCGAAGAGGGCTAATTTAGCCTCTTCTCCACCGACTTTAATTCCAGTATATGCAGGGGATGCTCTAAGGGCTATGGCCAATGGCTCCAGAGCCAGGGCAAATATTAGTGGGGACAATGGGCATCCCTGTCGGGTGCCACGTTTTGTATAAAATGGTTGTGAAAGGAAGCCGTTATTGAGGATTTGCGTGGCGGGGTTTGTATATAGAGTTTTGAGCAGAGTCATAAATTGGGGGGGGGCTCCAAATCTATGGAGTGTTTCGAATACATGGTCCCATGTAACTAGGTCGAAGGCTTTCTCCGCATCCAGGGACAGAACTACGTTCTGTTCCCCGGATGGGTGAACTCAAAGCCACTCCATTACAGCTAGTAATTTCCTAATGTTCACCACCGACTGACGCCCCCAAATAAATCCGGACTGGTCTGGATGGACCAAATGGGGAAGGATCAGCTTAAGTCTGTCTGCTATAACCTTGGTAAGTAATTTGTAATCACTGTTTAACAATGATATAGGTCGGTAGGAACTTGGGTCTTCCGCATCTCTACCTGGTTTGGGGAGGAGTCGTACCACTGCCGAATTAAAATGTAGTGGGAGGGCTTTCCCTGCCATAATTTCATTAAACATTGCTGTTAAGGGTGGGGCCACTTTAGGGGCTAATATTTTAAAATATTCATTGGCGAACCCATCTGGTCCAGGGGATTTTCCGTTTTTAAGTTTCATTATTGTCGATTGTATTTCCTCCATTGATATGGGGGCCACCAGGGATTCCTTTTGAGCCTGTGAGAGGGTGGGAATTTGGAGATTTGACCAGAAACTGTTCTTGGCTTCTATATTTATTGTGGGGGCAGCATAAAGGGAGGAGTAAAAATCAAAAAACACCTTGGAAATATCGGCATTTGATTTTTTAGATGTTCCCATTGGGTCTTTGATAGATTTCACTATCGTGGGTGGGCGTCTACCTGCTAATAAGTGTGATAGTAGCTTCCCCGCCTTATTGCCAAAGCGGTGAAATTTACTGTTTTTATGAAAACTAAATTTCTTTTCTATGCCTGCCAGAACATTGTCAAATGTTGTTTTGTCCTTATAATAGCGTGTTTTATTGGGCCCTGTAGGGTTGTTTTTAAAATTAGAATAGGACTGAGTTAATTGGGATTGGGCTTCTAGGTAGTTATTGTCTAGGTCTCTGTCTCTTTTCCTGCAGTAGGACATAATATTACCCCTTAACACAACTTTAGAAGTTTGCCAGAATAATAAAGGGTCTGTAGTTTCCAAGTCTGCATGATTGTGCTTGAAGTCCATCCACGCCGCCTCCAGCATGGCTCTGAATTGTATGGAATTTGCCAGGTAAGCTGGGAAACGCCATTGGCGTATCGGGCCTTTGTCAACCTGGGCGGCGAGCTGGACCCAGCACAAAGCATGATCAGATATGCTAATTGTTTCTATCTTTGTGTCAGCAACCTTGGGAAACATATGACGAGGGACCAATATGTAATCTATTCTGGAAAGGGTACCATGGGCGGCAGACAGACATGTGTAGTCTCTTTCCACTGGATTGCATGAACGCCAAGAGTCCATCAGTTGAAATTGGTCACATAGGGAAGCTATAGTGTTATCTGGATGACGGTTATGTTTAGGCATGGGTGTATTTCTATCTAATGTTTGTG
Organism: Crinia signifera; assembly: GCF_055691185.1. Taxonomy (NCBI): domain Eukaryota; kingdom Metazoa; phylum Chordata; class Amphibia; order Anura; family Myobatrachidae; genus Crinia; species Crinia signifera. The sequence continues at coordinate 22,786,217 of NC_139218.1, forward strand.
ATGCCACCACGTTGAAATCCCCCCCCAGGATCAGAGAGTGAGTTTGCATAGATTCAAGCTTGGCAACCAGGGATGTGTAGAACCCACGGGGGTTGGTATTGGGGGCATAAATGTTACACAGAGTATATGGTACATCTTGCACTGTTACATTTACAATTACATATCTACCATTTTCATCAATCTCAGTCGACGTTATTGTATGGTTAATAGCATTCCTGATAAGAATCACCACTCCCCGTGATTTAGAATTAAATGATGCCGACGCCATCACAGACCATCTTAGCATATTAAGTTTCAAAATCTCACTTGGGATAAGGTGGGTTTCCTGTAGGAAGGCAATATCTAAGGACATTTTATTCAAGTATGTTAATATTTTCCTGCGTTTAGCAGGGGTATTGAAACCGCCCACATTTAGTGAGCCTATTTTAAGCATTAGCATCACAAATCTTTACACATACCTTTGTCGCAGTACCTCAAATCCTAAAAACACCAGGGGAAGACACATGAAGGGAAAGAGACAAACTAGGGAAAGACAAATCACAGACAACATAAAGAACACAAAAACAGTAAGACCTCCCATCATGGAGCAGTTGCTCCCGTGGGGGTCAGAAAATACTCTAATCAGAACTTCCTTATTCACCACCCTCCAATCTAGCGATAACTCCTAACGAAATCCCCTTCCCCTCCCATCCCCCCCTAAATCCCCCCATAAATCTCTCCCATAAGCATCTAAATTATCTAACAGTGTTATATACCTTTAGAATCTTATTCTGACTGTATCACTTAAGCTGGTTCTGTAGTAAATATTTAAGCATCCAGTAGTGCTTGTATTAAATAATTTTGCTTTGTGTCTGGTAGTTTCCCTTATCCATATATACTACAGGCATTAAAGGTTTCCTCTTTTTCTTTTTCTTTTTTTTTATATATATTTTTTCTTTCTCTCCCCTCCAGATACTCTTGTCTAACATATATTATAACATATCTTATATTTTTACGTATTATTTAAGTAAAATTAACTTTAGAGACCAGCATTGCAATTCTATCATCAGCAGTATAGTCTACCAGGTGGCCCAAAATGTGAGAGTCTGCCGTGTGCTGTAGCCAATCTTAGCTAACCATACATGTCTCTCATCAACCCTCTAAAATAACTATTTTGCCAAACCTATTCAGTTCCCAGAGGCGGATGCCCCCTGGGTGTCAGGATCAGTCTCTGATGTATTATCCTGTTCAGTGATGTAGCGGTCTGCGTCAGCAGCTGAGGTGAAATCCTTGACCTTGTCTCCATCAAATATTCTCAGTCTTGCTGGATAGAGAAGCGCAAGTTTCTTTTTGGCATTGAATAGTTTTGTGCATATTGGGGTGAACTCCTTGCGGGCCCGAGTGACTTCCGCAGAATAGTCCTGAAATATGAATATTTTTGAATCATTCCATGTCAGGTCCCGGTGTCTTCTGGATGCCGACCATATAGCGTCCTTGTGTAGGTAATTTAGGCATCGAAATATCACAACCCTCGGTCTATTTCCCCTTGTGGTGCGTGTCGGACCCAGGCGATGTGCCCTCTCGATCACCATGTCACCGCACTGGTCTGATAACTGTAACATCTCAGGCAGGGAAATTTGTAGAAATTTATATAAGTCAGGGCCCTTTATGCTCTCATCCAGCCCTACAATCCTCAGGTTGTTCCTTCTCGATCTGTTTTCAAGATCGTCAATCTTATTCTGAAGGTCATAACAAGTTTGTTGGAGGCTGGAAGAGGAGTTTTTGAGTGTAGATACATCTTGAAAAAGCTCTCCCACCCTGCATTCGGTGGCATGTTGCGTCTGTGCTACTTGTTTCAACTGTGCTGTAACGTCTTTAATAGCTATGTTAAATTTGGCAGCCTGTGCCTCCATCAGGGGACCCATAGTTTCTTGTATAGCCTTCACCACTTCAGAGTAGGTGACAGGGGGCCCCTCTAGTGTGTCAGAGGCCTGGGAGAATAGTACCTGTGAGGCTGGATCCCCTGCCTTGTCACGTGCGGCGGCCATCTTAGATCTAGATAGTGACTGTGATCTGGAGCTGGATTTGGCCCTCTTATCATCTGGTTTTTGTGACCTCCTCGGCATCTGTGGAGAGAGAAATCTCTCCATCCACCGCCTGAGGTGGGAGTATGGGTGCTGTGTTGTGTAGGCCTGGGTTTGTGGCCTATTACGTTCTGTCCAGCAGGCTCTGCCCTCTGTAGTGGCCCGGTGCTATATGTGATCTGTCCCCAATGGGAGAGTTTTCAGGGTTTTCTAATATAGCTCTCTATTGGTGTATCTGCTACCAGATAGATCTGCCAGTCGTGGTGAGCCTTTTATGAGGAGTAAATGTCTCTAGCAAGTAACCAGTGGGGCTTAATGGCGGAGGGAGGGTCTGGCGTCTAATGGCTGACCGGGTGTGGAGCAGCGTGTCCTCTGCGTGTGAAATATCTTGTGCAGCTGTGCGGCTCTGTGCTCAGCGGGGCCGTCACCGCCCGCCTGGGGTTGCTGGCGGGGGACTCCGTGCGATAGGCGTACCTGGGTGCTGGCTCCGGATGCACGCTGTGTGTCCGGTGCTCAGCGCGTAGTAGATAGTGACCCGCTGCAGGCCGCAACTCGCCGCGGCGTCTCGCGTTGCTGGTGATGGCCGCGATCGTGCGGCTCACTACACGGCGGGGGCCTCTCGGCTGGCTCCGGAGTCGGGTGGGGGCTTTTTCTGGTGCTCGGGGGGGAGCAGGGGGATGGTTGGTGCCGGGGATGTAGCGGAGGTCTCGCTAGCCGCAGCCGCCTACATCGGGACCGGAACCGGAAGCCTCCAACTTTTATCTTATCCTAAGGAAATGTGTCAAAAATGATTCGAAAGAGCAAGAACGCTACTCAACAAATAATTACACATACTTTGAACATATGTGTTTGCCTGACCTAGGGATGCTAAAATAATAGAAACAAATTATGTTTTCTCTCCCATCACATGTATACGGGTATTAGGGTTATTGGGTCGACCACTAAAGGTCGACACAGACAAAAGGTGGACATGCCTAAGGTCGACAGGGTCAATAGATCGACCCAAGCATTACGTCAACATTGGGAAGGTCGACATTGGTTTTTTGTTCTGAATGTCAACATAGTTGACATGGAGACCGTGCCATGCTTCGGGCGTGGTGACTCGCGACCCTCAGCACAGTATTATATTCTCCCTCCACGCCTAGTGGATGTTAGGGCATGAAATACCGCCTGTCGGCACATCAGCTACACACAAAGAAAGTGAAAACCCCATGTCAACCTTTTGACCCTGTCGCTAATGACCCTAATGCTTATGTCAACCTTTTGACCCTGTCGACTTTAGGCATGTCAACCTAAGGCCTAATCAACCTTCAGTTTGCAACCCAATGTATGTTGACATTAATAGTGTCGACCTAACAAGCGTTTACTTCTGTATACATACAAATAAGAAAAGCGGTAATAGCTTCATCTGAATTTTTTTTTAAATTGAATACAGGGTCCTTCCAATGTGCGGCTAATTGCCTGGCAGTCTAAGAGACACTGTCCCGCCGGCGCCGACAGGCAGTGTGGGGGATAACGCGCGTTTCGCCTTCTGACGGCCTGGTCACATCAGGTCCTGATGTGACCAAGCCGTCAGAAGGCGAAACGCGCGTCATCCCCCACACTGCCCGTCGGCGCCGGCGGGACAGTGTCTCTTAGACTGCCAGGCAATTAGCCGCACATTGGAAGGACCCTGTATACAGCCAAGGACGTACTACATCGAGCCCGCTTGAATCTGTGATAGAGACCCCACACTGGGCACAGAGAATCTCTCTCCTCTCTCCCTCCACGTCAGGCACTCGTCTCTATACAGGTATTCTGCTGATTTACACAGGCTGCCATGCTCTGTTGTACGAACAACATGGCAGCAGTCGTCATCTAACAGCACAAGTGGAAGCGGTGTTCTTTAACTTTTACTTATCTTATACCACATTGCAAACTTGTGCCTCTCCTCTCTCATTATTTAAGTCCGCTGCAGGAGCAAGACTTTCCTAAAAGCAGAAGGCGGCATGTGGGCTACCTGAAAAATCCTTTCCACGCTAACATTGTCATATTTTCTTCTACGATCCCCATGGCAGCCATACTTAGGGATATTTCCCCTTTCCTCAGCTTAGACAGGGTGATTTTTTTCCACATAGGCTCCGCCCACCTCAGGTACATAAGCCTTCCCCTCCCCTTCCTCTATGTCTTTTTTCCTGTCTCCTTTGAGTTTAGACAGGGCAGGGTGTTATTTTATTTTTGCAAGGGCTCACCTAAGCAGGGGGGAAGAAGAAGATGCAGGGAGACCTGTGTCAGCTCGACCCTGCACTTATGGATATACGCGGAAGTTACCTGTCAGCGGCGATGTCTCCCCGTCTGTCAGGGTAAGGTCTGGTTCTGCAGGACGGCGTGTCACATCCCCGTTCTTGCGGCCAGCTCCACACAGCTTCTGGCGCGTCTCCTCTGTCTCAGCGCACAGGAGCACAGCGGTACATGCCGGCAGCGTTACACGCCGGAGCGCGTGTACCGGAAGTAAGGTCTCCGTTGTTGCGCCCAGAGGGCGGCTCAATGAGGGGCATTTTAACAGGTCTAGTGACCTGTGCTACAGAGTACTTCCGGGTATACAGCTGGGGATAAAAATCAGGCAGCCCATGCTGGTTTATTCAGTTGTTTGGTGGTTTTCAGTATACTGGAGTGTCTGCTGTTGCTGCGCATCATGGATCCTTCCCCCCATAAGACTGATACTGCTCTAGCGAGGTGAGCCTGCAGATTGTGTTTTGTGCTTTAGGAAAAATATTTTATTTTTAGTTAGTAATAGATATATATATATATATATATATATTGCAGTGTGCCTTCTTCTCCAAGCAAGAAATGTTCTTCCAAGAAGAAGCATACTACAATCAATTGTGTCACCTGTGACAAAGTATTACCTGGTTCCTATAAAGGCAACAAATGTGGAGAATGTACTAAAACTCTGACACAAGACAATCAATCAGAAATGTTATCCCAGTTGATGGATTGGATGAAGAAATCCTTTGTGACTAAAGAGGAGCTTACTCAGTTACAGTCTTCTAAGAGATCTAGGTCTCAAACAAGTTTAGATTATGATAATAGATCTGACGATAAACAAGAGGAGGTCTATGTTTCTTCAGGTGAAGAATCTGGGGAAATTAAAGAGGAGAGCTCTTTTAATTTGGAGTTAGTTCAAAGCGTATTAAAATATATACATAAAGCTATTGACTATAAGGAGCCTGATAAGCCTGTGGATAGTCAGGATATTCTGTTTGAAGACCGTACTAAGGCTGGCAGATTCTTTCCATTTCATCGGGTGATGAAGGAGCTGATTGCTAAAGAATGGTTGTCAGTGGATAGAAGATTGGGTAAGATACCCAGGATTGAGAAAATGTATCCATTTAAAGATGAGCAGCTATTAAGTTGGTGCGAGGTACCTAAAGTAGATGCTGCGGTGGCGGAAGTTACCTCTAAGACCACGATTCCTTTAGAGGATGGTGCTTCCTTTAAGGATACCATGGAGAAAAGAATTGAGAATTCATTGAAGAAAACACACATGGCATCATCCATTTCTATGAGAGCAGGCATAGCAGTGGCGTCGTCAGCTAGAGCGCTCAGACTATGGAGTACTGAAATGCACAAGGATATAGAAGAGAAAATATCTAGGCAATACTTGTTGAAAAATCTGGAGATTATGCAAAAGACTATACAATATATATGTGAGGCTTCTCTAGACATAGTGGCTTTCTCTGCTAAATCCGTAGGAGCAGGGGTAGTGGCAAGAAGAGCTCTCTGGTTGAAGAATTGGAATGCGGATGCAAATTCAAAAAATCGACTAGCGTCACTACCCTTTGAAGGAAATTTTTTGTTTGGGGCGAAATTGGATGCTATGATCCAAAGAATAACTGGAGGAAAATCCGTTCGCCTGCCCCAGGATAAGAAAAATAAATTCCCTATTCCTACTTCGTCTAGACAGCAATTCAGAGACGCCAGAAGTTACCGACCGGGGCGACAGTATAATAGAAGAGGAGGTGCTCTGTCACGTAGTTCCTTTCGAGGTGCGAACAGAGGAAATCCAAGGCAATGACTATCGTCAATCAGGTCAGGTGGGGGCGAGACTCTTAGAATTCGCAAGCATTTGGGAAGAGTCTATCCACGACAAGTGGGTGATCACAGTCGTGAAACAAGGTTATCATTTAGAATTCCAAAGTTATCTACCAGCAAACAAATTTATGAAGTCTCGTCCTCCAGAAAACAGGATGGAGAGAGTAGCTCTAACGAAGATAGTGGATCAATTGATGCAATCCAGAGCAATAGAAGCTGTACCAAGAGCAAACTGGAAGAAAGGGTTTTACTCAAATCTTTTCTTAGTAAAAAAGCACTCAGGCGATTTCAGATCTATCCTAGATCTGAGAAGACTAAATATGTATCTAAAGAAGACAAGATTCAAGATGGAAACTCTAACATCCATACTGGCAGGGATCAAGAAGAACGATTTCTTAGTCTCTCTGGACTTAAAAGACGCCTACTACCACGTACCCATATATCAGTCAGACCGAAGGTTCCTCAGATTCTACCTGTTGGGTCATCATTTTCAATTCAGATGCCTTCCCTTTGGCCTCACTTCGTCGCCCAGAGTGTTCACAAAGATGCTGATTGTCCTAGTAGCACAATTGAGATTAAAAGGAATACAGATATGGCCCTATCTGGACGATCTTTTGATTGCAGGAGGTTCTGTCAATCAGACAAAACAAAGTTTGGCGATAGTGATACAATACCTGGAGAAACATGGCTGGGTTATAAACATCAGGAAGAGTCAACTACAGCCATCACAGAAAATACAGTTCCTTGGAGTGTTAATCGATACTGCTCCATTTCGAATCTCACTGTCCAAAGAAAGGTGTTTAAAGATACAAACCTTGGCTGCAGAACTTCGGCACAAGAAATCGATCAACCTAGGCCTAGGCCTTCAATTGTTGGGAATGATGAGCTCGGCGATAGGAACAGTGCCGTGGGCACAATGGAACATGCGTCCTCTTCAGTGGAAGCTCCTGCCGTATGTGAGACTGTCAAAGAACAACCAAGAAAAAATTGTTTTGGGAAGGGAGGTAAAAGACTCTCTAAAATGGTGGACACAAGATCTAGAACTCAAGTCAACAGACCTTCAACTACCTCGGTTCATCAATCTTACTACAGATGCAAGTCTGGTGGGCTGGGGAGCGCATATTGCGGAACACAACATTCAAGGAAGATGGTCTCAAGAAGAATCAGAGCTGACATCAAACGTAAGAGAAGCCCTAGCAGTATGGCGAGCTATTTGTCAGTTCAAGTCCCTGATAGAAGGCAAGCATCTCAAAATCTTCTCGGACAATATATCGGTGGTAGCACACCTCAATCATCAAGGGGGTACGAGAAGCAGAGACTTGATGGACATCATGCAAAAGATAGTACCTTGGGCGAGAAAGAACTTGATATCCCTGTCAGCACTGTATGTGCCAGGAAAGGAGAATATAGTGGCAGACTATCTAAGCAGGAAGGAAGTTCTACCTGGAGAATGGGCGCTGAAAACTTCAGTCTTTCAGAAGGTCGTAAAGAGGTTTGGCAAGCCAGATATAGACCTTATGGCCTCTCAGATGAATCACAAGGTAGAGAAATTTTACTCAAGGTTCTATCTGCCAACAGCGACAGCAACAGATGCGTTCTCAGTCAAATGGGATTGTCAACTGGGCTATGTATTTCCACCGGTCCAGATGATAGGTCGAGTACTGAAGAAGGTGCAGGAAGACGGAGTGTCAGTAATAGCAATATTACCGTTTTGGCCGAGAAGACCTTGGTTTCCTGCAATACTCAGACTGGCGATACAAGAATCTATGATCCTCCCAATATCTTCGGATCTCTTGAGTCAGGGACCTTTACATCATCCCAATCCAGGGATATTCTGTCTCAGGGCTTGGAAGCTGAGAGGCAATTCCTGATGCAAAATGGCATGTCTGAGCAAGTTGCTGAGGTTCTATTGAAGGCCAGAAAAGAAGTCTCTTCCTTGGCCTATTATAGGGTGTGGCGTAGATTCCTGCTATGGAAGAATGACTCCACTCTCATTTCACAGACTGCTACAGCTCGGATCCTACAGTTCCTATATGAGGGGTTCCAGATGGGCCTAGCGGTATCCACGTTGAAGTGTCAAATATCAGCCTTGAGTGTATTGCTAGATCGCAAGTTGGCAAAAGAAGAGATAGTGATCAGATTCTGTAGGGCCATAAAGAAGATGCGGCCTCCCAGAAAATCTATGGTAGTACCTTGGGATCTCAACATTGTACTAAATGCTCTCATGCAAGCACCGTTTGAACCCTTGTCACAAGCAGAGCTTAAATATCTGTCCTGGAAAGTCGTTTTCCTGGTAGCGATAACATCGGCCAGAAGGATTAGTGAAATCCAAGCCTTATGGGCAGAGGAACCTTATCTGAGTATGTTTCCAAATAAGGTGGTGTTAAGAACACATCCAGACTTTCTTCCAAAAGTTGTATCCAGATTCCATTTGAATCAAGAGATTATACTACCGACATTCTATGATGATCCTACTAATCCTGAGGAGGAAGAATTACATTCTTTAGATCTAGTACGAGCTATTTCGCTTTATCTATTAAGAGTTGAAGAAATTAGAAAAACAAAACATTTGTTTATCGTCACGGAAGGAACAAACAAGGGGTTTGTGCCTTCTAAACAAACCTTGGCAAGGTGGATTCGTAGTCTCATCATCTTTGCCTACGAACAAGAAGGAAGAGCTGTTCCACAGATAGTAAGAGCACACTCGACAAGAGCGATGGCTGCCTCATGGGCTAGGAAGGCTCAAGCTTCCCTCTCCGACATCTGTCAAGCCGCGACTTGGTCGTCTGTGCATACCTTCACTAGGCATTATGCCTTACACATTCCTTCCGCCCATTTTGGGGGAAATGTACTGAAAAGTGCCTTAAATAAATAATACTGCATTGATATGGTCTCCCGCCCTTTTTTGCTTTGGTATGTCCCTAAGTATGGCTGCCATGGGGATCGTAGAAGAAAACATCGAATTATACTTACCGATAATTCCTTTTCTTCTTAGAGATCCCATGGCAGCCACAAAAAAGATCCCTCCCTATGTTCTGGATGATTTATTTCCAAGTGAGTAGGAGACATTCAAAAGACATAGAGGAAGGGGAGGGGAAGGCTTATGTACCTGAGGTGGGCGGAGCCTATGTGGAAAAAAATCACCCTGTCTAAGCTGAGGAAAGGGGAAATATCCCTAAGTATGGCTGCCATGGGATCTCTAAGAAGAAAAGGAATTATCGGTAAGTATAATTCGATGTTTTGACCCTATACTCTTCATATTTCCGACACTCTCTCATTGGTAATACTGCGTAGTTTGTTGCATTGCAATGTCAGTATAACAACAAGGCAATTTTCACGCAGCTTTTCCAACAGCAGAAGTGTTATTACTTTATCTCTCTCTGACCCTATAGCACAGAAACGGACTCTCTCATCCTGAGCCCAATGCACGTATGCAAGACTCAGAGACAGCAGTAGGTCCAATCTGACTCGCTAAAAGGTCACTATTGTGAGATTAGAATCACAACACAATACTGTTGGTTACAATTTATTGCAACAACCTACAAAACTTAGTTTGGATACAATTTATTGCAACAATTGGTTACATAATCCATCAACAGAACTGTAGACTAATTGCTGGCTATTTCTCTTGTGGCATGATAACGCTTTCCCTCTGTACAAAAGTGTGAGCAAGAAGGTGCTTTATAATACAGCAACAATTTGCTTAGAGGTTCTTTTTACTGGAAGAGTGTGCTTCGGTGCATAAGAAATAGACCAGAGATCTATCTAGGTCCATACAAAAAAACACACCAGTAGTCAGCAGCAGTTTGTTGAAAGGTCCTTTATTGCAAGAGTCAGTGTGGCAAACAGCAATTTTTGTGCAATTCGTGTTCAGTGGTTTCTCTTACTTGAAGAGTCAGTCTAGTACACAAACTGTCTAACGATTAAATCTATACCAGAACTTTCTCAGGGCAAGATATTGGTTAACAACCTGCCTAGGTCCACTAATGATTGTATTCTTACCTAGCCCACTCATACTTGTATACCCAAACACTCAAGCTGATTATTTATTTGCAAACACAACAAAACATTTGTTGGTTTGAAAAAATATATGTCAGCCATTTCTCACTGATATTGTAAATAAACTATTTGTGTGGAAAGGATTAATTTTTGTGACTAAGAGCGAATACTGATACGTTTTGGACATTCCTGACATAAGAAACTCTAAAGCAGAATTTGCCTGACAGAGTATAATACAGGAAAGTAAATCCAATAATCCTGACATATCATTATAAATGCTCAGTAGTACCTTTGACCAATGTGCAGTCCAAGCAGGGAAATTTCCCTATAAATATTACATATAAAAAACCTTCAGACGATCCCTAGCTGATACAGCAATCAGCTTGGCTAGAAATATCACCTCATTATCTTTCTAGTCTGATACAGAACTTAAATTGCATAGCATATCATTTATACGCTCACTGCAATCCCTAGCACAAATAGCAATTAGCTGCGCTAGGAAATCCCTATACGTTCTGTCCTGACACAGAAAAGACTTTCATATTAATAGAAACTATTGCATAGCCTATTATCTAAAAGCTCTCTGCAATAGAAATGTTGTATGTACTTATCTGATCTGTTTTGTTTGTCTGTCTGATTGTGTTTGTCCACTTTATCTTACCCAATAAATATATTAAAAGTTAAGTTTTAATTAAAATCAGAAACAAAGAGTGCCCCACAAAAAGAGTCCACTTTCCCCTCTCCCCAATTTTGCTTTACAATTGTAGACAGCGATAGAAAAAATTGGTGCACAACAGACAGACATGGAGTTAGGAGGGCCCTGTTCTGCTGGGAGCTTACAATCTAAAATGGTTTAGAGGACAAAATGTATTGACTACCACCTCCTTCACATACTATGCTGACAAGCAACCCGGGCATTGGAGACCTCCAAACTGGCATTTGGCACATCTGCGCATCCCAGCGGTACTCTTATTGCAGAGACGTCAGATGGACTGCAATGATCATTTTCCGGTATACAGTGCTGCTCAGAAGGACCCATATCCACTTCAGCGGCCTCCCAAATACAGGCACGCCAGCCTGAACACTGAAGCTCCCGATACGAGTGGCGCAGCTCCGCGTTTCCCAGAACTAAGCTGATACGGACCGATGCCAGCTGTCTTTACTATACCTTGGGCAGCTATCTACTATATCTGAGCCCAGAGACACACATGCCCTAGGTGCACTGGGTCAAATTTATCTGAATCCTTAAGGAACTTTCCATATACCTCGTACTAAATGTATCGCAGGCTTATCCTCTCTTCTTAGCCGAGACGTCGGCATTTCATTGCAATTAGGAGATTGGAAATTAGTGCAAGTTAACTGCCAGAGAACTCAGTCCTAACTTATAAAAAGTATTAATATATCATATATATTCTTTCATCAGCTAGGTAGTAATTTGTGATACCATCAAAAGTACGCTGTGTACCCCAGGTGCGCCTCGCCCGGCGCGGACTTCTGGCACATTCCTGCCTGCCGGTCCTGGCCTTCTGGGAGGCGGTCTGTTGTGACATAATTATCACTGAACCATCTCTTCCCCCCAAGGACCCCAGATATTGTATGTTTGCTCTTGGCCTCGAGGAGTCCCACTCGCCCCCCATATACAAGTATGTTCTCTGCCTGACTGCCCTGGCGAAGGTCCTGATTGCAAGGAAATGGTTTGATGTCTCACACCCGAGTATATACAGCTGGAGATCCCTTGTTAATGAGGTCACGGACCACAAGAGATTCACCTACAGATCAAGGGGCTCACTATTCCCCTATATAGCTAAGTGGAGTAGATGGACCTCCTCTAGATTTGCCCTGTCTGTTGATCCCCAGCAGAATCTGTCTTCTACGCATTAATACCCACTATAAGCATTCTCATTGCTCACCTATCCTCTCCCCAGCATGGTCTAAACAGAACCACATCTTACTTCACCTACATGTTGGAAATAATAACCTGATAAGTGTGCAGTGCCCCTCTTTACATTGCATTTTATGGTAATTCTATTGCAATTCTTTCTTTTTCTTTTCTAGCTGTCTCTTTCAATTTCTCTTCCTTTGTTACTTGTTCGCTGGGTGGCGGGATAGTACTCTATGTTATGGGTACTGGGTTATGTTCATTGGGAAGAAAATTTAACACGTAACCGATCCATATGCATAAGAGTGGTAGAGATGGACAAGAACAAACTATAACATGGTTACCACTGAAAGGTTTACATTTGTTTATTGTCGACTGATAGATCTTATTGTTCCTTTTTTTTTTTTTTGCCCTGTTTCTTCACACTTGCTCAATACTCTATGTATGTCAAAAGTACAGATGTGCACTTTTCTCATTTCTGTCAATAAAAAATTACTCAATTTAAAAAAAAAAAAAGTACGCTGTGTACTCTGATATACCCACGCACTCCTACGGCATGGGTTATGTTCTCAGGGATCATTTCTTGGATGTTTTTTTTCATATGCATTTGTTTTATTATTTGTATTTGTTTTAATGTATAGAAAATTGTTTTATTAAAATGTATCAATAGAGACCAGAATTTTTGTTACATTATGGTTTAAATAAACTACACACTAAAGCAGGCATGTCCAAACTGCGGCCCTCCAGCTGTTGTGAAACTACACATCCCAGCATGCCTTGCCATAGCGTTAGCATTCCCTAATAGCAAAACTGTAGTTACACAACAGCTGGAGGGCCGCAGTTTGGACATGCCTGCTCTAAAGGATTACGTACAGCTTAATTTAATTTTGTGAGAGCAGGAGATTCTCCTATTGTTTTGTATTTCACTTTTTATAAAAATTTTATAAAACATTTGCATCGATAGATTTATTCATTATCCCAAGCGCAGTGACCAAAACCTTTTTTTTTTGTTGTGTTTTATCTCTCCTACTTTGAGGATTTTTGCCAAATCCTGTTGCTCACTTGCAGCGCGAAGTTTTGTTTATTGAATATTTAATTATAAACTTTATTGACAGTTCTTTGTATTATTATGTTGTTTAATAATTTTACTAAGCGCCAGGAGTGGTAGTGTTTAGGATATTTTACTCTCTGTTACTCTTTACTTAGGATATTTTACTCTCTTTCTCACCAGAATATCTGCTTGGGCTGTTCCTTCAAAAAGGCAAGTGTTGTTAGTTGTACATATGTCAACATTAGTCCTTGCTTCTTAATCCTGTGACAATAATTTTTTACCCTGTGCATTGAATCTATATAATCCACATTCTTCATTGCATTTAGATGTTATTTACAACATTCAAAATTGAGGCAACAGTCCCCCCTACTAATTTTTTTACCATCTATATTATTTTGCTATTTGAACATTACAATTATGAAATTGATTAGTCAGGAGTTCTGCAGCCTATATAAAACTGGACTCTGGCAGTGCCAAAAGAGCCCCATTTCCTGGAAAAAAAACACTGACTTCCTTAGGCGCCATGAAGATCTGAATATAAGCCTCTAGATGCAGAGGACGAGACTCCTGAGTTTGCTGATGTGATTACTGTATTGGACATTTGCTGAAATAATCAATAACCTTAGCTAAGTATATAATAAATTAATATTTTATATTTAAGTTATTTGAAAGTGCTTTCCTGGGAATCCACCTTTCCGGTTCTCCTTGAACTTAACCCACCGGAAACAACCAGTCTAATTGAAGATTCACAAATGGCTCTTACTGCAGATCTTGTCAGGTGATGTAGACAGTTTGAGGTTTGCTAAATATGATCACTGATTTAGATTCATGAACTGGCTGGAGACTCCACTGGTATTTGCAGTGTTGGCTCCTTGAGAACTTTGGTATCCCAATTGCAAAGTTCCATTCGGTAATGAACCGGTACCCGACGTTTATAATTTTTGTGCAAATTGGCCAATAAAACTGCATGCACTCAAATAAAGCTACGGAAATACAAATAAAGAATTTATTTTGTATAATTAACATTCATTATATCCCACATTTCGGAATACCCCACATTAATACTATGTAAACTTATATCCAATACTCAGGATATTTGCAGGTTTATTTAAAGATTTACAAGTTCTTGGTCTAAGGGTTCCCATTTCTACAAACCCTACAACCAGCAAGATAAAAAGACATGTCCCAGTTCTGAGATTACATTCATATTAAAATACATGTAAAGTCACATACACAAAGGAGAAAGAATAAACATAGCTTCACAGTCTGAAATCAGGAATCGGTAATGACATATCTTGGTAAAATAAAAGTGTTCTGTACAGTGACAAAGGGGGCACTAGGCCCATATTCCGTTACACCCTAGTCTGATACATCACCCTATATTTAATATCTCTATCCGCCGCAAAGTCCCAGGGATCAGGATTGAGGCGTACTAAGCAAGCAAGCAAAACGTAATAGAATTTAATCTCAGCTAATGGTCAGTATATGTGCACACGAATCGTTGCGTTTGGAATATCCTTCACTATTTCAATTCAATACTGATCGATAAATATATGTAATCCATGCAGGAGTCCTATTTCTAATTAATATATAAAAATTTTAAATGAACAACATCACGACCTTTGCAAATGTGATATCTGGGGATAACTATTTAATACTGCAAAAGAGCTGTATAGATTCTTTTAAGCATGAAATAATGGTATCCAATGGTAGGTCGACAAAATATGGTCAACATGGTCGACAAAATATGGTCAACATGGTCGACGTTAGCAAAAGGTCGACATGGTTATGGATGATTGGAGTTTTGGAGCATTTTTTTTATTTTTTGGGACTTTTTCATACAAGATCTCCACTTTGCAGCAAGTCTGTGGAATAGATCCTATTCTATAAAAGGCAATCTGCGCCTCGCTTGCTACTGCAGAACCGCAAATAGGATATAGCTGACAGGCCGTGATGGGACTTGTAGTTCTCCAGTTGTTAGGTGCCCAATTTCTGCTAGAACATTATCGATTTTTCTCTGCTACTGTGAAACCGCTGCGACCTGTGCAAAACCGTAGCGTATAAATACATCTATTCCTGCAACGGATTATTACTAGCAGCTAATTACTGTCTCCCCCAATCTCTTCTGTTAATAAATAAATATACATAAATCACTTTCATATATAGGTAAAACAAAATCAGGAATCTCTTTGGGTCCAATCTTGTATTTTTGTTGTGCCCCTTTCCGCCTGCATACCTGGAATGTCTCTTACTGCAATATTTATTTCCTTAGTGCATAGGGGTAGACAGGAGCAGGAGTCTCTTAGGCGCTAAAGAGAACGCGCCTTCTTCGTTCAGCCGGCAACTGCTGTGATTTCCTGCTGCCTGAATTTCCAAGCATCCTGCTAATCTCACCTTATTACAACATATATACAGTGGCCTCCATATACATTATTTGGTTGCTATGGGCTACAGATATATTGCATTACTTGTTTTCAAATGAATGTAATAATCTACTGGGATTTTTAGGATTTTAACAATTAAGCTGATCGTTCCAGAAGACACATTCACTTAAAAATGTATTCTAGTTACATACAGTATTTCCATATATCTAATATGGAAGTGTCAAGATCCTTTGTTGCTTTTGAAGAAGGCCTGCGGTTTATTTGCCTTGATGGTGTTCCGTACTCAGAACGTCATTCTGGGGTTAAATACCCAGGCTCTCCAAGAAGTCACATTCCACGTTCTCTTCAAGCTCCCTCAGAACTCTGGTAGTGTCTTCTACTGGGTATTCCACCGAGATGTCCGCACCGTGAGCGACGCCAGGCCCTCTTCCCTTTGCTTTAAACACAAAGCTGAGAGTCCTGAAAAACGGCATCAGTTGTGTGATCTTGGATATGGAACGGAGATTGAGGAGCGGGAATTCATTCCTCTTCAAACCACTGTCTTCCGTCACAATGTCCTGAAAAGAGAGTCGGTTACAAGTACAGTCCGTGGCACGGGTGCGGTCATACATTCTACTGCAACATGGACTTGCTCAGCATGATGCTATCCGCTTATAAGAAGGTAAATCCACCTCCAGATAACTGGTATATATTTTTTGTCCGCAGCTGCCATCCCTGCCTCTCCTGCTGCAAACAGCATATTGGCTTCTGAACCAGGTCACACCACATATTGGGGCATATACTGCACTTAACGCTAGTTAAATGGGGGATAATGTTTTTTTTTTAATGTATTTCCAGCACACCCGACGTGCGCTAGAAAAAGCGCTCCGATTAACGCTCGGTACGGCTGTACCCTTCAATCCCCCCAGCAATTAGCGCAGCAATGTATTAACAGCCTCCTAGATGTTAAGCTGCCCCGGTCGCTTTGCCATCCCATGGCTAGCGTCGGCCTATTCCCACTGCTGGGACAACGCTAGCCCTGCTGCTGGCTCTGGGCTGCCCATGAGATCTAGCGACAATGTCCTGTGAGCCTGCCGGGCAGGCAGAGACAGCGCGTCAGGCTGAAATGATGCGCGGTCTTTAGGTGGGGACATTGCCAGAGTGGGGAGTATGCACTCTCCCTCTTCGGCAGACAAGATGTCTCGGTAATGAGGCGAAGCAGGAAGTGATAAGCGCCGCTATAATACATCTGCCCCTATGTCCCCACCTGCTAAGTGTCCTTCGCTTCCACATTGGAGAAAGTTCTGGAGTTTGGGGAAGCAGCAGAAGAACCCAGCACGGTCACTAGAAGCCACAAGTGTGCCCATTAGTATATTCTAGTAGATCCCAGCAAGTATCTGCTACCATTAATGTACCAGGTAAGTAGATACTTACCCCAAACCTCAACTTCATGAGCTCCACAATGCGAACGACGTGAGGTTTACATTCTTGGTGATTTTCCACCACTTCTGCCGGGGCAACATAGGATTCGGTGTCCACTTCAGGAACAAATGCCCATCTGTACCTGTAATACAACCAGGACACAGCTTAACCTATATATAATATACAATTAGCTGCACACAGCTTTATAGCAAGATATAAGAGAAGCTCCATGGCTGTCGGACAAGACGGCTGTTGGTGTCACTACAATAGCGGCCTCATCACAATACGAGCATCGGGTACGGGGTGTGATGGGCACCAGAGGCTACAGCAATCTAATATACATACTCACATCTGAAACAGAGGCATCTTGTCTGGGGGGAAGGAAAGTGTTGTGTCCAGGAACTTGCATGCAGATAGATACAGGTCCAGGCAGCTCTGTGAGATGTCAGTATAGACAGGACCATTCCCTTCCGGCACTGCAGCCTTATGCTTGCTTGTTTTGCTGTTCCTGCAATAACAGAGATAATATGAAGTGCGGAACATGGTGATAATATGATGTGCGGAACGTGGTGATAATATGACGTGCGGAGGTCATAGGCTAGATTCCCACCATGGCCCTACTGTGCGGGGCTTGTATATTCCCCCTGTGCTTGCGTGGGTTTCCTCCAGGTACTCCGGTTTCCTCCCACAATAATAAATATACTGGTAGGTTAAATGGTTCCTAACAAAATGAACCCTAGAATGTCTTTGTGTGCCTGTACATGTGGTAGGGAATATAGATTGTAAGCTCCACTGGGGCAGGGACTGTGTTCATATATTCTCTGTAAAGCACTGCGGAATATGTGTGCGCTATATAAATAGGAATATGACATGCGGAACGGAATGTGAATAGAGCTGATAGGACATGCGGAACGGAAATAGAGCTGACAGGACATGCGGAATGTGAATAGAGCTGATAGGACATGGGGAACGTGATTAGAGCTGATAGGACATGGGGAACGTGAATAGAGCTGATAGGACATGGGGAACGTGAATAGAGCTGATAGGACATGCGGAACGTGAATAGAGCTGATAGGACATGGGGAACGTGAATAGAGCCGATAGGACATGGGGAACGTGAATAGAGCTGATAGGACATGGGGAACGTGAATAGAGCCGATAGGACATGGGGAACGTGAATAGAGCTGATAGGACATGGGGAACGTGATTAGAGCTGATAGGACATGCGGAACGTAAATAGAGCTGCATAGGACATGGGGAACGTGAACAGAGCTGACAGGACATGGGGAACGTGAATAGAGCTGACAGGACATGGGGAACGTGAATAGAGCTGATAGGACATGGGGAACGTGATTAGAGCTGATAGGACATGCGGAACGTGAATAGAGCTGATAGGACATGCGGAACGTAAACAGAGCTGATAGGACATGCGGAACGTAAATAGAGAAGATATGACATGCGGAACGTGACTAGAGCTGATAGGACATGCGGAACGTGAATAGAGCTGATAGGACATGCGGAAGTGACTAGAGCTGATAGGACATGCGGAACGTGAATAGAGCTGATAGGACATGCGGAACGTGAATAGAGCTGATAGGACATGCGGAACGTAAACAGAGCTGATAGGACATGCGGAACGTAAATAGAGAAGATATGACATGCGGAACGTGACTAGAGCTGATAGGACATGCGGAACGTGAATAGAGCTGATAGGACATGCGGAAGTGACTAGAGCTGATAGGACATGCGGAACGTGAATAGAGCTGATAGGACATGCGGAACGTGAATAGAGCTGATAGGACATGCGGAACGTAAACAGAGCTGATAGGACATGCGGAACGTAAATAGAGAAGATATGACATGCGGAACGTGACTAGAGCTGATAGGACATGGGGAACGTGACTAGAGCTGATAGGACATGAGGAACGTGAATAGAGCTGCATAGGACATGGGGAACGTGAATAGAGCTGATAGGACATGCGGAACGTGAATAGAGCTGATAGGATATGCGGAACGTGAATAGAGCTGATAGGACATGGGGAACGTGAATAGAGCTGATAGGACATGGGGAACGTGAATAGAGCGGATAGGACATGGGGAACGTGAATAGAGCTGATAGGACATGCGGAACGTGAATAGAGCTGATAGGACATGGGGAACGTGAATAGAGCTGATAGGACATGCGCTTGACAATTTGAAATAGGGACAAAACAATCTGTGGAGTTAGACAGTCAAAATGGTCCTTACAATCAATAGGATATAACATGTGGAATGTGAATAGAGCTGATACGATGGGCAAAATGTGATCAGATGTGTCATAGCACAGGGACAGTATATTTCTCACTCCAGGGGCCACTCCAGAATGCATTTCCCAGCGTCATTTACAAATAGACAGAGCAGATACAGTGTGGAACCCACAGCAGCCACAGATGGTAATTGCCATATGCATCCAACAGAACGGAGTAGTCAGCTCAAATCCCATTCATACAATTACATTAAATCTTACTTTGCTGTTGTCTCCTCTTCCATCAGGTCATCCTGAAGCTGAACAAATGCATGTATCTAGAAAGGAAACAAATGCTTAGGCATTCCATGTTCCAACCCCTGCAGACGTCACGTGATTGGCTGAGAACATCATTACTGGCCACACACGGCAGACAAAGCAGATTATGGTGACATTAAGGGACCGATGGTTGTGCCCATTGCAGTGCCTAGTTTATTTCTATTTGGATTATTTTCCCAAACCCACACACTGCTAGTCTATACTGCACGCCTTCCCGCTACCTCTATCATCCCTCATGCTCTCTGCAGTACCAATGTTTTTTATGAATGGACCTTGACTACATTTAGCATTTAAGGTGATGTTCCTCCTTAATTATGTCATTCATAGCCCATATTATGTTTGAATAACAACTGTTTGAACAGTTTATAGTTTTTGAATGAATATTTAGAAATGGGTGCAACAGAACTGAACATGCTACTTGAAATCAGGTGTTCCCGGTGGCCGACATATGTGGGTTCTCATTCTGAAAGAGAAAAGCCTGACATTATTACTGCAGATGTAAAACCTAGTGTTGCTGATGCAGTTGTGTAGTCGTTTGAAAACATGTGCCTAACCTCTAGGACGGAACCCCCAGATGACAATTGGGAATAATGTAATAGGTTCTGGAACCTACGTCATACAACTGCCAATTTATTTTAAGGGAAAACTAAAGTGCTTTAAATTTAGCAAAAGCATCTCTGACATCACATCGGTATCAACCAATCACAACCTAACTCCCATACCCTAATATGTGTGTTGGATTTGGCCAGGTCTGCAAAGCCCAAAAATAAAACAGACGGCAGGCAAAGAGGTAACAGACACACCTCCCTAGGCCGGTCCGGCATGTACGTTCCCTGTAATAGGTATAACTGAGAGTGAGGACAAGTTTTAGGTCCGTTCTCACCAGCTCTGTCACCATAATTGGCCATAATGAGGTAAGATGCTGTGGCGATATCCGCAGTAACAGGACACGGAAGAACAGGAACATTTGTGAGGCCATGATGGGTGTCTGTCCAACGCGGATGTTCTCCGTCAGGCGCTCTGCATGCAGAACACAACATAATGTTATACAATTACCACGGTTCTCGCATCTCATTACTATGTATCAATCAACTGATGAAAATGTTCGCAGGATTCCTTTGTTCTGGCCGGGTGGTACACATCTGACTTGAGCAAGGTGCACATTTGCGAATGCAAACCCATTTGCAAAACCCGGGAACATTGCAGAGTCTTTGCCATCTGTGCCAATGTAAGTAGGCCACTAATCTGCAACTAAGATGGCCTGGAAGTGGTCAGCGCTGATGTCAGAGGCGCAGGGTTTTTTCTGATACACCCAGAAAACAGCATGCATCCGCCCCCCAAAAGCCAGCTTCCTGTCAGTCAAACTACGGCCACATCGCGTTTATGATCCGTTTGCATTTTCAGTTGCTAATTTCTCTCATGCATGAGTAATGTGAACGATATGCACGCGCAATAGTTCGATAATCGCTCGATTAGCAAAATCTTTAACATTCCAGGCTGAATTAGGCCCATTAAGTGTCCAATATCGCATACGACCGAAGGATTTATTGTATGCGATTTCGGCCCTGTCCTGATGTTTTGTGGACTGCGCATGGTCTATTATGCGCGTATGCAGCTCCCCTCTTTGTGAATGGGAGGGCCGCTGCGACCCAGAACATGGCTGGCCTGAGTCTAGGCTGCGCAGTCAGGGATCGGTCGATCATGTGCGAGCGCTTTGCTATGGTAGCGATGTGCCTGCAAATTTGTGCGCACACATGACGGGATGGGACGCGACAATTGGTTTGGCCTTGCCCTGTACTGGGAGTCCCCTCCCCCTTCTGTAGACTACTGCTGGGGGTTGCAGTTTTAGGATATTTTGCAAACCAGGTCTGAATAACCCTGTGTATGAAAAATTAGATTTAGGAGCTGATTGATTTATTACATTGTCTCTATCCATTTTCTCTCCTAGGTTTAAGGGGCCTACACATTGGGAGATGTTGCTGAGCAATATACATCGTTCGGAATGCTCAGCAAGATCGCTCAGCAAGATCGCTCAGCACACAGCACTGCGCCAGAACTGTGCCAGCGATGTGTGCTGTGCGATCTGTCAAGGCCAGTGTTCTCCAGTGAGAATACTGGCCTGGACATCTGACTAGATTTATCAGGCATGCAAGATTTTAATCGGCAGGCGATAGCGACACGCGCCGACGCACATTGCTATGGCACCTACACATGGAGCGATGTAGGGTCATTTTAGAAGTGATCTAGTGTGATCGCTTAGAAAATGCCCTGAAATTGCCCCTTTCGCACCGAGACTCCCATGCAATAACTTTTTTGGGAAGTTTGAAGGTGCAACTAGAACATGCTGCAACAGTGGAGATGGAGGGGAAAGAAGACGACTTGAAAATCATTTGATACAAAAAATATCAGACTTCTTGGTTTGTCAGAAATGTGGAGGGTGGATCACACTAAGATTTCACTGAAGAATGATTTCCGCCAAGCTTGGGCTAGGATGGCTTGGTCCGCCTTATTGTTGTTAGGCTGGCCGATCGCTTTTCCGTGCCTGCCACCCCAATGCTCCGTGGCCCATCCCTTCGTGGCCATCTGTTTATGCCGTTACCCTCTATGGCCGACCAGCTTACACTGGGTGGGTCAGATCACAGGGGTGGGAAAGTACCTTGTATTAGGGGCAGGTACAAGTGGTACTGGTCCAGTTCTCCGCTGAACACGGCAAAGCCCTGACGTTTCAGCAACATGGCCTTCTGCTCGCTGCTGGGGTACAGCTTCAGGGAGCTGCTCGGCATGTCTGGAAGAAAAATAAGTGAGAGCAGAACTAGGGAGAGAACAGTTTTATGCATTGTGGAGGCACGGAACAAAATGGCGTTTAATACTCCTCGATAATTTTATATTTATATATACATATTTTACTATCCAGGAATGTGGAACTTTGTAAAGAAGTGCAAAATGACAGTGATTAATTACAACATTTCGGGGAGTTGGGGAACTGAAACTTCTTCTTCAGTGTGTGTGCATACTGTATATATACAGACATTGGAGTGGCTGGATAGGAGAGAGATACTGCTGTGAGAGGACAGACGAATTCTCCTCTCTACTCGTCATCCTACTTTTGCCCCATTTCAACATCGTGATTGAATTTTAAAAATTTTTTTAGTCGGTTCAAGAATTAAAGAAGAACCAGTCTTTTTTAAGTTAAAGCTTATTTCTACCGAGTCATTTTTTGTTATACCCCTGATGAAGTCATAATTGATGAAACGCGTTGGGTTATTGGAACGATGGAAAATATGACTACATACGAATAAAATTTTGCTGAAAACGTCTGTTGTTCATTTTAATAAATTGTATGAAATTACAAAAAAGTGTCTATTATACACCTGTCTTTTGGTGGTGGTGGTGACACAAACTAAGGCGCACTCTATATATTCGCTGTATCTGTTGTCCTTCTTCCCCCACTAACAGGGGGGACTTATAGAGGTGCGGCCTACTATCTCAGCGCAGTGAAAGGGTTACCCCCATTTTTTCTATATATATATATATATATATATATATATATACATACATACACAGTGCCGGTGCACCGGAGTGCCCCAGGCAGGGGTAAGGGGGGTGCCCCGCTCAATTGCTCACCGGCTCCCCCGCGGGGTTGCCCCGGCACTCATCTATGTTGCTCCACGTGGAGGGGGGAGGCAGTGCCGTGCGATGAGACGCTGGCCACCGTGACGCTCCCCAAGGGGGGTGGGCTTTCCGTGTGATGCGGCGCCGTTACGCTCCAGGGGTGTGTGGCTTGCCGGGTGATGCGGCGTGGGTCGCTGCAACACTCCCCGGGGGTGGGGGTGATGCAGCAGCCCCGAGTCGCTCTAGGGGGGGGGGGCAGCTCCAAACTGGCCTAGTGGTGGCACCGGCCCTGTATATATATATATATATATATATATATACACAGTATATGTATATATATATATATATATATATATATATAGTAACAGATCAGTATTCAGGAACCTTTCACTTGCTTAGAAGAATAATGTGTTCAGGTAAGACGAGTATGGTGCAGGATGTGTACTGGCTGCCATCTGCCATGTTTGTGGTTAGCTCCATTTCCTCTGGAATTTTTGCAATGGGTACCATGTTATTACACCCAACGTCAGTTCTATATATCTTAAACACAAGGCAGGATGTAATGAGGTGCGCGTCCAGGATGCCGGCTGAACGCGAAGGCTTTTGTAAAGGGGAAATCACATACAAGGCATGGTTTTGCTTTGTAAATGATTGCCCATTTAAAAAACAGAGACGTGCAGTCAGGGTGGCAGTGCCTCCCCTGTCATTAATTATTATTTTTCTTATATAGCGCACACATATTCTGCAGCGCTTTACAGAGTATTGTTGAAAACTCACATCAGTCCCTGCCCCAGTTGAGCTTACAATCTACCTACCACATGTATACACACACTAGTATATTTTTGAATACTAGTACTAGTATATTTTTGAATTGTGGGAGGAAACCGGAGTATCCGGAGGAAACACGCAAGTATGGGGAGAATATACAAACTCCACACAGTTAGTCCACGTGGGGATAGAACCCATGACCTCAGCGCTGTGAGGCAGTAATGCTAACCATTACACCATCCGTACTGCCCCTGATTAAAATAATACAAAGAAGATACTTATGACACATATTCTGTGTCATAAGTATCTTCTTTATATTAAACTAATCATTTTCATTGCTGCATAGAGTTTAAATTAAACTTCTGAGGCACCGAAAGCGGTGCCTCCAGCTGTCCATTACATAAAGCTAGAAGCAGGGGGCGGATACAAGCAGAGGGCTGCAATAGCGCATTAAGAAAACTATTGGAAGAGGCACTTTTACAAGTGCTTCAGTGACACTGACGCATCCTGACCCTCCCCACTAGGGCCTAACCCTAAACCCATGTACAATGCCGTCTAAACCTACCCCCTTTCCCCTCAGCCTGACTCATAACACCCCCCTCCCCCTCCTTAGCCTAACTGGGAAGTGGGTGAGGATGCTGTCATAATGGTACTGGGTGAGGAAGAATAAAGAAAACGAGGGTTTAGCAAGTGGCATCCCATTTGAGGCCTTTCCCCAATTTTCCAGGACCTCTCCCCCATTCCCCTGGCATTGTGCATTTAGTTCTGGATCCGGACTGATGGTGATGGCAGGTCTTCAGAGGTGGGATTTGCCTCACCGCACGTCTCTCCTAAAAAAAACCCTCCAAATACATTGTGCATACCACGCGTCCGCTGGACTTCCGACCCGCTATTTTGAGTTTGCAGGTAACTGCGTTTGACCATGGCTTTGGTGGTTCATTAAAAAAATAGACTGAACCTAAGAACACAGTCTTTACAAATAACATCCCTTATACACTATGTAAGTGGTATCCGGTCTTTATTCTCTGTTATAGAAACTGAGGGATTGCACCACTGCTTCACCCTTTCACTTGGTGTGACTGCAGCACAGCCTAGATCTTGTTAAGTTCCTGATCCAGCTCAGCAAGAGGATGGGGCTCCCGGATCCCATGACCACTTGGACATAGCACTCAGAGGTCCTCATTCAGAGATAGACATATGCATTGTGCCCTACGTAGATTCTCGATTATTAGGTGATACTTTTTGAAAAATCAGGGTTTATCCTGCAATATGTGAACTGTGAGATATAGCAGCAATTATAACCGTAAATTTGAATTGGCTTCACAAACCGAAATTCTAAATAAGGTATAGCTAATTATACCTTCTATGTGCAGTGATCTTGCTGATGTCCTTAGCAGCCCCACAAAACGCACCTCACACCACAGGCACTTAAAGAACACTGGTATAATGGGGTTGCAGGGAGGAGGAGGAGAACAAGGAGGAGGAGCTTAGGTTTAGTGCTACAGTTTAATCTTCAACTGCCAGCTCCTCCAGTCTACCTGCAATCCAAGGGTCCAGTGTTGCCAGGCTTTGATGCAAGCTTTAAACTTTAATTTAAATCCTTCTCATTATTTATGTGAGTGCTTTTAAAGATAGCCAGAAGTATACTTACTCATCAAATCCTTAAACATGGTCTTTTCATGGGTCAAAAGATGATCGATGATGGATTTCCAGCTAAACAGCAAGAACACAAGAATAGAATGTCCATTTTAATTCAAACACATATTTAATGAGGATAGAAGAACAATGTGCTGCATGAAAAGCAACCAGAGTTCAGCGCTCTGTTGTAGTCAGACCAGTTACAGCTCAAATCTGCTGTAGGCCAGAAAGTTGGGAACGCGGCTTTCGGACAACCAGCTTCAACACGTTATAAAACAATGTCGTTTCTACCATGTAGAAGTGAAAATGATAACAGGGTGAATGGTGAACTCAGAACCATGCGGGAAAATGTACTAAACGTTGGTTTATTTAAGCAGCCAATCAAAGGAGGCGGTGACCGGTGGTTCTAAAAAAAAAAGCAATAGGCATTAACGCTAGAC
Source organism: Crinia signifera (assembly GCF_055691185.1). NCBI lineage: Eukaryota > Metazoa > Chordata > Amphibia > Anura > Myobatrachidae > Crinia > Crinia signifera. The sequence continues at coordinate 22,812,089 of NC_139218.1, forward strand.
AAGCCTGGTTTAGGACTAACTCATATTGCCGCTTTAAAAGGAATGGTCAAAGCCGCCGATGATCAACAGTCCTGCAAACCGCCTGTTACTCATTATACCCCATGGGTGCAAATCTGTTGTCTTCTTACTGAATGCAAGATGTGTCCATCTGGAAAAACCCTGGGTCCATGTACAAGTCCAGAACCTCCTTTTTCCAGGCTCGCTTGGTGTAGGCGTAGCCGCTGAGGCTGCTGAGGACCTGGGCCCCAGCACGGAAGCTGGGGGCATTGTATGCACTGCAAACAGAGAGAGATTATCATAGCAATATCATATCAGTACATGGGAGCAACAACTGATCCAGTATGTCACAAGCCTTGGAGACGCTACCCAAAGCAACCAATCCGCTTCTGTCGTTTATCTAGAACGTATTTTAAACCGTTAGAAGCTGTTTTGGGAACCTTCTATAAAATCTATTAATGATCTGATGAGACCCATAACCAATAAGAAACCTCTAATGACCCTACAGTAGAACAGCACAATAATTTGTCTTTAAAAATCATTTAGAGGTAAATTAATATCAAACTGAGTTGTATTCCATGATTAGGCGGCGCATATTTGTGTCACATGACCCATTTCTAAAACGATCGCCTCACACAGGCAGTTATGTGTAATCCCACCCCTTTTGCCACAGCCCCGCCCATTACTGTTGGTCATAAACTACCAGTGATCTTGCACAGTGCTGTAGGCAGCCATGATTATACACACACAATACTAAAGGTCTGACGCCCCTAGTAACTATAGATCCTGCCTTTGTTACCTGTGGTTTCGCAGATAAGGGAACACGTAGTAGAGGAGGCGAGATATTAGGGGAACCGCTTTCTCCTTCTCATCACTTCGGTAGACCATGTCCAGTAGAGTAGCCAGGACCTTCATGTAAGCAGAGGTGTGGGCCGTTTAAATCAGATCAGTAACAGTGGCGGGAGCCAAACTAAAAGTGCAGCCTATCAGATTACTGTGAGTCATCCGGGCAGGACCGGCATTAGGCACCTTGGGCCTGTGACTAGGGTCTGTCCCTGCAAGCAACACAAATCCATCTCATTTTTTTTAAGGTGCCCACACACGGTGCTATGCTCCCACGTCCATCATATCGCAAGGTACATAAAAGTATGTGCAGCACGTACTTTTTCGATCAGATTGCATCGCTTCTAGCTTATTGCATGCGTTTTGAACTAGATGCAATGCAATTTAGTCCACAACATATGGTGCGCATCGCACCGTGTATGGGCAGCCTTATCAGCATTACAATAGCTCAGCAAGACCAACCCCCAGGAAGGGGAAATAGAATGGATTTATGTTTAACTGAATAGGGATAAATTGTGTATAGAAGTTAAACTATATTTTGCGCTGCAACAAACAGGATGTGATCAACATCACAGCGGTCAGGATACTGGCGTTCAATATACAGTACTGCCGCGAGGTGCACATCTTGAACTCCCCCGGCAGCTCCCCGGGAGTCCTTTTACATGTGATAACTTATTGAATGTAAAAAATGGCACATCAAGCGCCAAGCCGGATGTGAGAACTCCCAGGGAGCTGCCGGGGAGGTTCATGGGAAATCAGTCAGACTTATACGTGCCACAAGTCGGACTAGTGTAGGGGCCTTATGAGAGGGTAAAGGAAACTAGAAAAGGACAAGGAAGTCTTTCCCGGGTTTCAAGATCATGTCCGTCCAGGCAGGGATCATTTTGGAGTTCCGCACCGTTAACACTACTGCGCACTCATGGCCTAATTCCCATATGGAAGTAAAACATTGGGACAGATTTATGAAGCCCTGATAAGTGATAAAGTGGCAAGTGATACTGCAGCAGGCAATCTGCTTCTGTCATTTTTCAAACCCAGCCTGTATCTTGACAGTTAGGAGCTGATTAGCTGCCCACTTTATCATTGCACCAGGTTTAATTCATCTGACCCCCTTTTGTCTGCAACAAACCATGTTGCAATATAAATAATATTTTTCTGTGCGGACGGGATGAAGTGTTGGGGGTCATTAACCACCCACAGGAGCGTGCATGCTCCACCCTCGCCTGGATGCCTACAGATGATGGTGAGGTCATTAGATAAAACATAATGTACACACTGGGTGACATTACGAACAATTTTGCTCTGAAGGACCAATATTACTGATATCGTTCATTTTATCGCCCAGTGTGTACAGGGGCGGGCTGGGCCGGGGGGCAGAGTGCCATATGCCCCCCGGGCCGCTTACCCACCCACTGGCTGCGGGCCGTGCTGCGGCTGGATCAGCTTCTCCAGCCCTCCTGCACTGGCCGCGGCTTACAGAACACGGCCGCGGCTACAGGAAAATGGCCGCCGGCCCCCTGCACTGAGGACATGTTCTCAGTGCAGGAGGCCGGCGGCCATTTTCCTGTAGCCGCGGCCGTGTTCTGGAAGCCGCGGCCAGCGCAGGAGGGCTGGAGAAGCTGATCCAGCCGCAGCACGGCCCGCAGCTAGCGAGTGGGTAAGCGCTCCCCCCCCCCCTCCCTCACCCCAGCATATGTGTTTCTGTCACTGTGGGGGGCATATCTGGCACTGTGTGGGGGCATATCTGGCACTGTGTGGGGGCATATCTGGCACTGTGTGGGGGCATATCTGGCACTGTGTGGGGGCATATCTGGCACTGTGTGGGGGCATATGTGTATCTGGCACTGTGGGGGGCATATCTGGCACTGTGGGGGCATATATGTATTTGGCACTGTGGGGGCATATGTGTATCTGGCACAGTGGGGCATATGTGTATTTGGCACTGTGGGGGCATATGTGTATCTGGCACTGTGGGGGCATATGTGTATTTGGTACTGTGGGGGCATATGTGTATTTGGCACTGTGGGGGCATATGTGTATCTGGCACTGTGGGGCATATGTGTATTTGGCACTGTGGGGGCATATCTGGCACTGTGGGGGCATATGTGTATCTGGCACTGTGGGGGCATATGTGTATCTGGCACTGTGGGGACATATGTGTATCTGGCACTGTGGGGGCATATGTGTCTGGCACTGTGGGGGCATATGTGTATTTGGCACTGTGGGGGCATATGTGTATTTGGCACTGTGGGGGCATATGAGTCTCTGGCACTGTGGGGGCATATGTGTCTCTGGCACTGTGGGGGCATATCTGGCACTGTGGGGGCATATGTGTCTTTGGCACTGTGGGGGAATATGTGTCTCTGGCACTGAGGGGGCATATGTGTCTCTGGCACTGTGGGGGCATATGTGTCTCTGGCACTGTGGGGGCATATGTGTCTTTGGCACTGTGGGGGAATATGTGTCTCTGGCACTGTGGGGGCATATGTGTCTCTGGCACTGTGGGGGCATATGTGTCTCTGGCACTCTGGGGGCATATCTGGCACTGTGGAGGAATATGCGTATTTGGCACTGTGGCAGAATATCTGGCACTGTGGCGGCATTTGTGTCTGGCACTGTGGGGGCATATGTGTATTTGGTACTGTGGCGGAATATCTTGCACTGTGGGGGCATATCTGGCACTGTGGACATCACATTGTGCGGTGTAATGGGCATCATGGTATGGGGCGTAATGGACATTACGGTGTGGGGAGCATTGGGTAATTGCCATCACAGTATGGGGTGTAATGGGCATCAAGGTGTGCAGCATAATGTGTAATTAGCATCACAGTGTGCGGTGTATTGAGTAATTAGCATCGCAGTGTTTGGGCGTAATGTGTAACTGGCATCATGGTGTTCAGCATAATGTGTAATTGGCATTACGGCATGTGGCTTTATGTGTAATGGGTATTACAAGGTTCGCTAAAATGTGCAATCTGCAGGTACACAATACAATCATGGTACAGGCAACGCCCCTTATGATAGGCCACGCCCCTAATTTTTCGGCGCGCCTACGGCGCGCAAAAGCATTCCTTCCGGCGGTGACTTGGCTGATTATGGGCCAGTGCTCTGGACTTGCCCCCTAGGCTAAAAGTTGCCAGCCAGCCCCTGAGTGTGTACGCACCTTAAGAGCACCGATTGGTTGGTTTCTTGTGTGGCAGGACAATTAACCATTAATGTCTAAAGAATGGTGGGAGCACAGACTTCAGAAGTCATTGCTGGAGGAGGCTATAAATAAACATGGGAGATGTAAATGTAATAGGGTGCGAGTTGTCCGGGAGTTGGGATGAGAATGTCCCCATTTTTAAATTACAGAGCAGAGCCAGGTTGGTTTTGCCGCTTTAAAAAAAACAAAAAAAACAGGCATTCAGAAGTTACGCATGTCCGTCAACTTGCACCCAGTTACATTTACACCCATGCAGTGACGTGCGGTGAGGTGAGAGACTGGTGAGGCTCTGTGGCCCCATTTTTGAAATGGGAACGAGTCCCGCCGCCAAAGCCCAATACAGCATCTCCAACGACAGTATCCCCACTACCGCCCCCTAATGCCCAATTGTGAGAGCTTTCATTCTATCCCCTAAGTATGTAAAATACAGTGTATATATTATATAGAAGCAGTGATGAAATGGACTGCTTCTATATATACACTGTATTTTGTATTCAGATGATGTGATAGACCAAAGTAAATGGGCCCCCTAATCTGTGAGAGATGGCTGCATTGAGGATTCAGGAAAATCTTTACAGATACTGCAGCTCCCTCTGGAACCCATTCCCTCTGCCCCAACACACAGCCCCAATAATCATTATATAGTATATGGCTGGACGATCCTAGAAATGAGCTGAGCAGAGGTTGTACAGATAAGGGAAAGGTTAGTGGCTGCCCTTTTCCTGTTTAGGGCACTGGATGCAGGGAGAAATAGGAGACAGACTGTGCTGCTTATCAGTCTGAGGTGGTGATAAGATCCAGGACACTAGGACAGGACAGGACACAAAACGGCACAGACTCGCACACCTGAAAAGCTTTTGCTTGCTGGAGGCTGGCTCATGGATTGAAGGGGGGAAAGCCAGTGAAGGGAGAGAGGATGAGCAGGCAGGGCAGAGTGGATCTTATTGGCTGGGACTTGGAATGCTCTCCTACCTCTGCACAAGTGCTGGTGCTGCTGCTGCTGGCTCACTCGTCTGTCTGACCCGGCCAGCAGGGACTTCACTGTTGTGGGAGGGATTGCTGCAGATTCCTGGACTCCAACTCCAGCGCACAGTGGCAGCAAATGGTTATGGACTGGAGCTGTATTATGGGAGGTGAACTCCTTAACCCGCCCCTGCCCGCAACCATGACAGCGGATATAGGCTGTCAGTGTGTGACAGCCTGATCCGCTGTCCTATCACATCTGTCACAGTGACAGGGGTGTGCCTTGTATATGGACCGAAGGCACGTCCCTGTCACTGATGCAGATGTCTAGGTGCCGCTTCCCCATTGTTTTTCAATGGGCTTTGCAGCCTCTTCTTCTGCCCGTGATTAGCCCCGCCCCCCGCTGCTGATAGTTAGCAATTGTCAGCCGGAGGCACAGCTCCTGCAGCCTCCCAGCCTCACAACAGTGTCCCACCTCATAATTTATATTATAAAAATACAAATAAGATATTTTTTACACTGTATATGTGTTAGAAATATCTTTGTAAATCAATTATGAAAGGTGATGCACTGCCTCCCCTGCCTGCACCCATGCCTGAAATCATAATTCACATTTGTATGTTCTCATGATGATGGGGGTGTGTGTGCGGGGGGGGGGGGGGGGGAAAAGAACAGCACTCACCTCTGCAAGCATTGACAGGGCGTGAACACTGTAGACAGACGGAGCGGAGGCAGACACCATGGACGACTGAGCAGCGACAATGTCCTCTGTAGAATAAAGTGTACGGCTGAACAACATCTCACAACACAGCTGCTATATATTTATTTTATTTATTTACAGTTTCTTATATAGCGCAGCAGATTCCGTTGCGCTTTACTATATATTGTACCTATGTTCCTGATTACTTATGGTCACCTGTCCCACTCCCTCTATTACACTCATTGTATTCTGCACATTTACTTATCTTTTAACTCATTATTATCAAAAATAAAAAAAAAAACAATTATCTTGTGGTTCATACTATGAATAGTAATGTAGGACCAACAGCTTCAACATGGAGTTAATCAGCAGGTGAAGGTGTGGTAAAATGCTAGGTTTTATTATTACCTGGCGTTCTAATTGTTTATTTTGATTTTTGTGTGTGGGTCAAATCGCACAAGACTGCAACATGTACAAATCTAGCAATGAGGTGAGGCCCCGCATTCAGATAATCCTGTTGGATATATTCCAAGAGTGCTACCGAGCCTGAAGCATGGCGAGCGCAGCGAGCCCCGCGAGGGGACGCGGAATACATGTAAAGTAATACACGTCCCCTCTCTGCGCTCGCCACACTATATAAAACAACTCCAAGCCAACGTGGATAGTGGGGGTATGAAAAGGTCGGAGGACGCGTACCACCTCCCCTCGCGGTCTCGCTGCGCTCACCACATTTCTGGTTGGCGTTGATAGTGGGGGTGGCGTGGGGGTGCATTTAACATTGTAAGCACCCATTAGGGTGCTTATACAATTAAAAATCGTATAGGGGGACCATTTAACATTGAAAAAACTCATTAGGATGTTTATACAATTTAAAATCGCATCGCATGCGGGTAAATGGCATACGATGCGATACAATGAATACAATGCCATACGACTGAATATCGTGGGCGCCGTGCTAGGAGACAAGTACCATAATTTGTCTTGGTGTGATGCACCATAAGAGAAGGGTAATTACAATTAAACGTAACTTTAGTATTTTAAAACTGCAAAATATATTAAAACACATATATAAGACAAAGTGAATTTTGTGCATGTTGTAACAGCACGTACGGCGTAACCATGTGTACCATAATATTCCCCTTATATGGTATTAATGTTCAGTGTATTTATTTGATACTGCCTGTATTTTGTGTTCTTATGGCTATGATGGTATGCTGCTTAATTCATAAGGAGAGATTATTTAGGTTCCCCTGCCATAATAACCTTCAATTTATCGCTCCTCAAATAGATCAGTAGAGTTTTCAGACCAGATAGCTTTTATGAAACAAAGTATTTATTTAGCCTAGTTGGTTTATCAGCCGAAGATTACAAGAAAACAGTGCCCCCCGGTGGTTATTATAATCGCATATTATGAGAAAAAGAAAAATAGGGGTTGTGTGGCTGGATGCACACCAATCGTTGAACTAATATTTAACTTTTATTAGTTTTCCCTTTTATTTTTCTTCTGTTTAATGGAACCAAGGGAGAAAAAGTGGTCATAAAGGTGAAATAAGAGGTTAAAATCACATACGAGTACAACATATAACATGAACTTAGTGCTCAGATATGAATAGAAAAGCGTAAATAGTGTTAAAAAGTAGAGCCTGTTTGTAGTCTTAATTTATTTCACATTGTATCAGAGGAGGATCATTGCTGGTATTATTGTTGAGATTTATTACTACATTGCAATTTATTTATCCATCTCCACCTATTTGGCATGCAGCCCAGATTAATCTCCCCGGGGGATGTGTTCTTGTTACAATTGTTTCTCTTCTTGAGTGATAGGAATGAAACAAAATTGTAGCAATATTTATCTGTTCATAATGAATATGTATACACAGACTTTTGTAACCCTATTAGGGTTAATATATGTTGTAGCCTAATTGTGGGCATACAGTATATTACGTTTTTTTTTTTTTAAATCAGCACTGGGTTGATCCCGGCAAGATGTGAGATAATGTTTTTATAGATCTCTTTTTTTGCCCTTTTTATTGGGTTAGTACTGTGGTTCCCAAACTGTGTGCTGAGGCACCCTGGGGTGCCTCAGAGCACTTACAGGCGTGCCCTGGGGTGGTGGTCCAGGACCAATTCATTTTATTTATGGTCAATGTAATAGGGAAAATCAGTGCTTGTGACTTCCAATCATACAATGGCCAGTATTCAATGCTCTTGATTCAACGCTTTTTTCGGTGAACTGGGCTGTTTTTTAGTGAAACAGTGAATTTTTTTCTCCGAAAATGATATTCGCTGTATCCAATGTTCACCAAAAGCGAACAGTGAATGCCGGCCAGTTCTCCGCTGCAATTCGCTGGTGTATTTTAATGGGGTTTTAACTCTAATTCGCCGAGAGTGTATTCAATGCTACTGTAGAATGGAGAATTGCTTTCCACGTGATTTTCACCGAGATTCACCGTTTTGCATTCAACATATTTTTTAGGTGAACTGGAATGTGTTCTTTTAAAATAAAGGTTTTCTTTTTTTTGTGTGTCAAAAAATCAGTTATTTAATTATTTGAAGGGTCTTGCTATTTGTTTTTTAAAACTTTTAGCACATAAATATATTTAAAAAAAATTTTTTTTACACAATGTCAGCGGAGGGGGGGGGGGGGGGGCGTAGACTGCGCTGGGTCCCGCTCATTACATATGCAGAGCAGCGCTCCCTGCACCTCCCTGTCTGCCCTGTCTCCTCGGAGCCGCAGCTTCTGCTGCCTGTCTCCCCACCAGCCCACTTCTCCCCCCTGCTGCTGTGTGCAGCATGTGGCGCAGGCAGGGAGGCTGCCATCTCTCTGCCTTCCTCCCATCTCTATGCGGCATTCACCTGGGGGGGGGGGGGGGGGAAGGGTACAAATTCACCTTCAGGGGCAGCGAGCCCCAGACTAGTTCAATATAGGGGGAGAGGGAGGGCTGGCGGCAGATATGGAGGACGGAGCATCACGGCGAGCGTACGGTGAATCCAAAACAGGATTCACTGCCATGTGCTCGCTGTGCAGTTGAATAACGGTCAATATGTGAACAAATCGAAGTGAATCCTGTCCCCCACAACATAACTGGACCGAAGCATCACATATAAACACAATTCATTTAATATATATTTTTCTCAATAAGAAACTTTTGGCCTAGGGGTGCCACAAAAAAAATTCTGATATTCCAGGTTGCCGTGATTCCCAAACATTTGGGACCCCTGGGTCAGTAAGTTTTATTGGTGCTGGGTTATTAATCTTAGCGGGATGGTATTGATACAATATCAGACAGTACTTGTGTACCTCTTATTTCTTCCCTTATTATAGAGTTAATGTTTATTATACTTTTTTTGTTATCACTTGTGGTATATATAAATAGGTACTATATATATATATATATATATATATATATATATATACATACAATATATCTATATATCTATATCTATATATATCTATATATATATATATATAGATATATATATCTATATATATATATATATATATATATATATATATATATATATATATATATATATATATATAGTAACATAAATAGATTGCACTGCTGTCACCTACTGTATATTGGTGGTATTATTCTGTCTTCATACTGTATATACAGACACAACCTAGTAATTACATAGACTGGTAGCTGTGTCAAGTTTCCAAAAGCAGCGTCTGCCTGGACCGGCAGTAAAGCTGTATTTAGTCTAAGAACACATCGCATTCATATCTACTTACTTACTGTATAACATTTTCTATATTTATGCTGGCATTTAAACAGGCACCTAACTGACCGACACGTGTTTCACCTAACAGGCTTTTTCAAGGCTATAAGGTTATTTTAATTGTCAGGAATCCTGCTAGAACAGTGGTTCTGAAACGCTGTCCCCAGGACCCCAATCAGACAATGTTTCCCAGGTCCCCCAGCAAGAGCACAGGTGTACTCATTATTCGCTGACACATTTTAAAAGATCCACAGGTGGAGCTAATTATTTCACTGGTGAAGGAGAGCAGGAAAACATGCAATGTTTGGGGTCCTGAGACTGTAGCACTAACACAATTCTCTGTCCTCTAGAAGCATAGAAGAGATCTTTCACTCTCTGTGCTGGCTGATGACACCATTGCACACAGTAAAGAGGTTCTGGGATCATCACGCAATACTGTCCTAAGGTGGCGCCGGGTGCCTCTACAACAATGCACCCTAAATTCTTGACATAGGAGCCTCTGGGGCAGTGATGGTGCAGACCTATGGAAGTGCAGGTCCGGCTACACAGCCCTAGTGTCTTTTTTTCCGAAGCACTTGGTTACGGCCTTCGTACTGTAGATCCTATATAATATCCGACTAGTAACACTTTATAGTCTAATTTTACGGAATAATCCGTTGTTTTACCATAAAGTTCTTCATCCGCATCCGTGTCATCCAGGGATACCTGCGGCTGGGCTTTAACCTCCAAATTCCTGCTCAGCCAGCTAGTCTGTTCCAAGGAGGACCCTGCCACATTCCCAACCGCCTCCAGGATCTTCTGGGTCACTTCCTGAAATTATCAGACCCAATATTATTGGTTATTATTGTAGGTCATGATCAATCCTATATCTGAAATTGCTTTAGACTGGCGTCAGTTACAGACAGGAAGACAACACTTATCTACCGCATACAGTAATCTGCAGTTCAGAAGTGCTTGCTATGCAACTGATCAGTGTATGTTGCTTATAGGAAACCTAGCAGATAAAACCATTCCCATTACACATCTTTATTTAACCAATGATATGAATTGTACATGTCCCATATGGAATCTCGTGGGATACTTTGGCGGAAATTTACTAAGATTGGAGTTCTATATCACATGGGATGTTGCTATGGGATGACTACTGTCAGGACACTGGTGCCAGAATCCCGACTATTAGAATTTACCATTTTATATGGGATCAATCTCTTGCAATTAGGGATGGCTATTGACCATTGATGGTTTATGGCCGATGTAGAATACTTTTGCCATCGATATGGGGGTATCAGATGGTTTCCCTCCATCGATGACAAAGCATAACAGAATTTTTGGTTATTTACCCCAAGGGGCCTGGACATGGAGCATAACTCCGGCCACCGAAACCCGTGAAGCCTTGTCCCTAGGTTCTGCTTGGCCCCTGGACCAATCGATTAAAGAAAATGGATGAACAACCATAGTTAAAACCATCGATGGTCATCCGCCCCATAGTATGGGCGATTACACTATCGCCATTGATGGCAATCATCGATTGCCATCCCTAGTTGCAATTAATAGACAGATACATTCTGATAAAAATCAATATTACACCTGTAGGTCCTTTTGGTCTTTCTTGTTCTCTAGGTTCGGAGTCCTGGTGACAAAGTCATTCAGGATGCTGATGAAAAACAAAACTTGTGTAAGTGAAAGGCATACCAATACTTACATCGCTTGCTCTATCATAAAGTCTATATAGGCTACAGCCGGAGAAATGTCTTCTAGACAAAGTGAAACAAATGCTGGAGATCTTCTCCATAGTAGAAGAAATACAAGAAACATTATTACTATCACCTTTAATTATATGTAGCCACAAGTCTCCTGCAGTGCCTTACTGCCAAATATACAGGACTTAGTACACGTGTGATCAAACTGGACAGCACTGAGAAAGTACACTGTACATATGTCCATAATTACAACTTGCAAGTTACAAGACAAAAGAAGAGTCCTACTCGCAAGAGCTTATATTATAGACAGGGACATGGGCAGGAACATAAAGGGAGAGAATAAAGAGATGAATTAAGGACATGTTTGAAGGTAGTAGTCTGGGTGAAAGTTGGACAGAGTATGAGGGCACCTAGGGTTGAGGAGGGACGGCAGTCATTAGCGGAGTGGAGTGGGCAGGGTGAAGGCTGTAATCTGGGTAACAGTGGGACAGAGTGTGTGAGGGCATCTAGAGATGAGGAGGGAGGGCAGTCATTAGCGGAGTGGAGTGGGCACGATGAAGGCTGTAGTCTGGGTAACAGTAGGACAGTGTGTGTGAGGGCATCTAGAGATGAGGAGGTCGGGCAGTCATTAGCGGAGCAGAGTGGGCATAATGAAGGCTGTAGTCTGGGTAACAGTAGGACAGTGTGTGTGAGGACATCTAGAGATGAGGAGGTCAGGCAGTCATTAGCGGAGCGGAGTGGGCATGATGAAGGTTGTAATCTGGGTAACAGTAGGACAGTGTGTGTGAGGACATCTAGAGATGAGAGATGAGGAGGTCGGGCAGTCATTAGCGGAGTGGAGTGGGCAGGGTGAAGGCTGTAGTCTGGGTAACAGTAGGACAGTGTTTGTGAGGACATCTAGAGATGAGGAGGTCGGGCAGTCATTAGCGGACAGAGTGGGCATGATGAAGGCTGTAGTCTAGGTAACAGTAGGACAGTGTGTGTGAGGACATCTAGAGATGAGGAGGTCGGGCAGTCATTAGCGGACAGAGTGGGCATGATGAAGGCTGTAGTCTGGGTAACAGTAGGACAGTGTGTGTGGGGGCATCTAGAGATGAGGAGGTCAGGCAGTCATTAGCGGAGCAGAGTAAGCAGGGTGAAGGCTGTAGTCTGGGTAACAGTAGGACAGTGTGTGTGAGGACATCTAGAGATGAGGAGGTCGGGCAGTCATTAGCGGAGCGGAGTAGGCAGGATGAAGGCTGTACTCTGGACCAGGCTTGCTGGAGGGGCTAAGTGGTGGCCGGGTCCACTGCTCTTCCCTAAAGTATATTTACCTATATCTGAGAGGCAGGTCCCTCCATTATGGCCGGCTCCAGCTTCTCAGTGACATCTTTAAGAAAATGGCGCCGCACATGGAAAGATTCTATGATGGTTCCAGAATCTTTGCTCTCTAGTGCAAGTGCCATCTTCCCAAATATCATTGAGAAGATGGCGCCAGCCGAAGAACGAGGAAGGTTAGATGCAGTGCTCCCTAGCGACTCCCCTACCACCTGGATCTAAATGGTGTCCCCATGTGGAGCGGGCATATCAAGCTCCCTGTTTTGGCCACACTCCCTCCGGCAGTACCTGGGCTTGTGGGCTCGCTGCGCTCGTTGTGGACACCCATAGAGGGAGAAATTGCCTGCTTTGCGGTGGTCAGGATTCCTGCGTCAGTATTTCGACTGCAGGGATTCCGACCGCCGGGATTTTGACTCCATCCGCCTGGGCCCAGTGATGCTCTCTACAGCCATGATCGCATAGAAATAACTGTTATTTGCTACCTATGCATTTACTGTGATGTAACAATGCAGCCCATTGTCCCTTTGGCTCTCATAAATCAGAAGATATTATACACACTCCTCAATTAAAATAACATTTCCATTCTACAGCTTTTAGGATCGTAGCGTGTAAGTCTGAATACAAACTGAGACTGGGAAACACAGAGAATACATTACTGTGTATGATAGGACTAAAGTAATATCAAAATCTGACTAAAACTAACAATTGCAGCTACCTTAACAGCAGGAAATATCCCGGCGGAGCCAGATTCAGCGCAATAGACTCTTTAAGCAGCGTCAGCAGCGACTGGAAGTTTTCCTGCATGTCAGCTGGAGACAGCCTGTAACGGGAATGAATTAGTAATGGGGACAAATAATAACAAATAATGAAAAATGAGAATCAAATAAGGTTTCTGGTTCTTAATCCGTACCCGGCAATAAATACCTCTGATCCATCCAGATCCCCCATCTGACAGTACAAGCATTAGCACCCTCGCAGGCACATTTGGGCCCTGAGATCTGTGCACATCCCTATAAGAACAGCTGCACTTATGCAAAAGTGAACTCACTTCTACATTTACTAATATCTTATGTACAAAGTAGAAGAAACCTGTTCTGGCGGAGCCATTTCAGCATCAGATCTCACTGTACAACTCATATCACCAGGGACACTATCAAGACTGGTATCAAACAAATAGAGGAGAGCGGAGAGTTGCTCTTGTAACGGGTTGAAGGTAAGGAGGTATGGTTTGGAGAGAAGGAGGTACAGGTTGGAGGGAGGAGGGCCAGGATGGGGGGAGGAGGGAAGGAGGTCTTGATTAGAGAGGGTTCTGGATGGGGGTAGGACTGATGGAGGTCCAGAATGGAGGGACGAGATAAGGAGGTCCAGGTTGGCGGGAAGGTGAACCGTGTTGGAGCGAAGGAGGCCTGGGTTGGGGGGAGGAGGGAAGGAGGTCCAGGACAGAGGGAGGGAGGTCCAGGATGGAGGGAGGAGGGAGGTCCAGAATGGAGGGAAGGTGGTCCTGGATGGAGGTAGGAAGGAAGAAGGTCCAGGATGGAGGGAGGAGGAAAGGAGGTCCAGGATGGAGGAAGGAGGTCCAGGATGGAGAAAGGAGGCCAGGGTTGAAGGCAAGGAGGTCCAGGATAGGGGTATGAGAGAAGGAGGTCCAGGATGGAGGGAGGAGGTCAGGGTTGGAGGCAAGGAAGTCCAGGATAGGGGTAGGAGGGAAGGAGGTTCGGGATGGAGGGAGTAGGGAAGGAGCTACAGGATGGAGGGAGAAGGGAAGGAGGACCAGGATGGAGTGAAGGAGGCAGGGGTTGGAGGAAAGGAGGTCCAGGATAGGGGTAAGAGGGAAGGCGGTTTGGGATGGAGGGAGTAGGGTAGGAGGAACAGGATGGAGGGAGTAGGGAAGAAGGTACAGGGTGGAGGGAGGAGGGAAGGAGGTCCATGATGGAATCATGAGGTCTGTGATGGAGGGAGATGGTATTAGGTCTAGGATGAAGAGATGAGGGAAGGGGGTCCGTGATGTGTATCTCTATATGTACCCGTTACATTTGAGTAACATTTTACTATTCCATGTGCTCCTTGGCGACCCCCTCAGTCACCCTGCCTATAATCCTGCCCTGTATGCGGGCATAGCCTTTTGTAGATTCATGGGTAGCCTGCTTTCATCACACACACACATATATATATATATATCTCTGGCTACAAACTCTGCCGTATGATGTGTTCAATACTAGAAATGTGTGACCGACTTTCACAGAAAAACCTCAGTATGCAATGAGAAAGTTCAGTATAATTTTCTGCATAAACAAAGCTACAGTAATCGGACATTAAATACTGTAGGTGGTGAGACACTGCGGTATTACCTTTGTATAAAGGCATAGCTAAACTGCAACATCGGAATGTCCACTAATGAGGATTTCTAGGGAAATAATAAAAAAACAAATGGATTTAGAGCACTAGGGTAAAACCACAATATAAATAAGAAGAGTTAATACTGATGACTCAATACCACGGATACCTCGTCTCCCTTTATCTGCGGCGGCTTCTTAACCACCTCCTTCACCAGCTGCAAAATAGAGTCTGTCTTCAGGGTCTTCAGAGCGCACACAAGGTCAACCAGTGTCATCTGGGATTCGCTGGGCACTGGCACAATCTGCAGGAGGTATCAGGGAAGGAACGAGGTTGGTCTTACAGTCATATCAGGACACAAAACAACCACTGAATCTGTGACCTTAACTATCATTAGGAATCAATCAGCATTCCCTATTCTATCCTTATTTATAGGACCCAACGCACGCTTCCCATACCATCCGCATTTATAGGACCAACGCACGCTTCCTATACTATCCTTATTTATAGGACCCAATGCACGCTTCCCATACTATCCTTATTTATAGGACCAATGCACGCTTCCCATACTATCCTTATTTATAGGACCAATGCACGCTTCTCATACTATCCTTATTTATAGGACCAATGCACGCTTCCCATACTATCCTTATTTATAGGACCAATGCACGCTTCCCATACTATCCTTATTTATAGGACCAATGCACGCTTCTCATACTATCCTTATTTATAGGACCAATGCACGCTTCCCATACTATCTGTATTTATAGGACCCAACGCACGCTTCCCATACTATCCTTATTTATAGGACCAATGCTCGCTTCCCATACTATCTGTATTTATAGGACCCAATGTACGCTTCCCATACTATCCTTATTTATAGGACCAATGCACGCTTCCCATACTATCCTTATTTATAGGACCCAATGCACGCTTCCCATACTATCCTTATTTATAGGACCAATGCACGCTTCCCATACTATCCATATTTATAGGACCAATGCACGCCTCCCATACTATCCTTATTTATAGGACCAATGCACGCTTCCCATACTATCTGTATTTATAGGACCAATGCACGCTTCCCATACTATCCTTATTTATAGGACCAATGCACGCTTCCCATACTATCTGTATTTATAGGACCAATGCACGCTTCCCATACTATCCTTATTTATAGGACCAATGCACGCTTCCCATACTATCCATATTTATAGGACCAATGCACGCTTCCCATACTATCCTTATTTATAGGACCAATGCACGCTTCCCATACTATCCTTATTTATAGGACCAATGCACGCTTCTCATACTATCCTTATTTATAGGACCAATGCACGCTTCCCATACTATCTGTATTTATAGGACCCAACGCACGCTTCCCATACTATCCTTATTTATAGGACCAATGCTCGCTTCCCATACTATCTGTATTTATAGGACCCAATGTACGCTTCCCATACTATCCTTATTTATAGGACCAATGCACGCTTCCCATACTATCCTTATTTATAGGACCCAATGCACGCTTCCCATACTATCCTTATTTATAGGACCAATGCACGCTTCCCATACTATCCATATTTATAGGACCAATGCACGCTTCCCATACTATCCTTATTTATAGGACCAATGCACGCTTCCCATACTATCCATATTTATAGGACCAATGCACGCTTCCCATACTATCCTTATTTATAGGGCCCAATGCTCGCTTCCCATACTATCCTTATATATAGGACCAATGCACGCTTCCCATAGTATCCTTATTTATAGGACCAATGCTCGCTTCCCATACTATCCTTATATATAGGACCAATGCACGCTTCCCATAGTATCCTTATTTATAGGACCAATGCTCGCTTCCCATACTATCCTTATATATAGGACCAATGCACGCTTCCCATAGTATCCTTATTTATAGGACCAATGCACGCTTCTCATACTATCTGTATTTATAGGACCAATGCACGCTTCTCATACTATCCTTATTTATAGGACCAATGCACGCTTCCCATAATATCCTTATTTATAGGACCAATGCACGCTTCCCATACTATCCATATTTATAGGACCAATGCACGCTTCCCATACTATCCTTATTTATAGGACCAATGCACGCTTCTCATACTATCCTTATTTATAGGACCAATGCTCGCTTCCCATAGTATCCTTATTTATAGGACCAATGCTCGCTTCCCATACTATCCTTATATATAGGACCAATGCACGCTTCCCATAGTATCCTTATTTATAGGACCAATGCACGCTTCTCATACTATCTGTATTTATAGGACCAATGCACGCTTCTCATACTATCCTTATTTATAGGACCAATGCACGCTTCCCATAATATCCTTATTTATAGGACCCAATGCACGCTTCCCATACTATCCTTATTTATAGGACCAATGCTCGCTTCCCATACTATCCTTACTTATAGGACCAATGCACGCTTCCCATACTATCCATATTTATAGGACCAATGCACGCTTCCCATACTATCCATATTTATAGGACTCAATGCACGCTTCCCGTACTATCCATATTTATAGGACCAATGCACGCTTCTCATACTATCTGTATTTATAGGACCAATGCTCGCTTCCCATACTATCCTTATTTATAGGACAAATGCACGCTTCCCATACTATCCTTATTTATAGGACCAATGCACGCTTACCATACTATCCTTATTTATAGGACCAATGCACGCTTCCCATACTATCCTTATTTATAGGACCAATGCACGCTTCACATACTATCCTTATATATAGGACCAATGCACGCTTCCCATACTATCCTTATTTATAGGACCAATGCACGCTTCCCGTACTATCCTTATATATAGGACCCAATGCACGCTTCCCATACTATCCTTATTTATAGGACCAATGCACGCTTCCCATACTATCCTTATATATAGGACCAATGCACGCTTCACATACTATCCTTATATATAGGACCAATGCACGCTTCCCATACTATCCTTATTTATAGGACCAATGCACGCTTCCCGTACTATCCTTATATATAGGACCAATGCACGCTTCCCATACTATCCTTATTTATAGGACCAATGCACGCTTCCCATACTATCCTTATTTATAGGACCCAATGCACGCTTCCCATACTATCTGTATTTATAGGACCAATGCACGCTTCCCATACTATCCTTATTTATAGGACCCAATGCACGCTTCCCATACTATCCTTATTTATAGGACCCAATGCACGCTTCCCATACTATCCTTATTTATAGGACCCAATGCACGCTTCCCATACTATCCTTATTTATAGGACACAATGCTCGCTTCCCATACTATCCTTATATATAGGACCAATGCACGCTTCCCATACTATCCTTATATATAGGACCAATGCTCGCTTCCCATACTATCCTTATTTATAGGACCAATGCACGCTTCCCATACTATCTGTATTTATAGGACCAATGCACGCTTCCCATACTATCCTTATTTATAGGACCAATGCACGCTTCCCGTACTATCCATATTTATAGGACCCAATGCACGCTTCCTATACTATCCTTATTTATAGGACCCAATGCACGCTTCCCGTACTATCCTTATTTATAGGACCAATGCACGCTTCCCATACTATCCATATTTATAGGACCAATGCACGCTTCCCATACTATCCTTATTTATAGGACCAATGCACGCTTCCCGTACTATCCATATTTATAGGACCCAATGCACGCTTCCTATACTATCCTTATTTATAGGACCCAATGCACGCTTCCCGTACTATCCTTATTTATAGGACCAATGCACGCTTCCCATACTATCCATATTTATAGGACCAATGCACGCTTCCCATACTATCCTTATTTATAGGACCCAATGCACGCTTCCCATACTATCCTTATTTATAGGACCAATGCACGCTTCCCATACTATCCATATTTATAGGACCCAATGCTCGCTTACCATACTATCCTTATTTATAGGACCCAATGCACGCTTCCCATACTATCCTTATTTATAGGACCCAATGCTCGCTTCCCATACTATCCTTATTTATAGGGCCCAATGCTCGCTTCCCATACTATCCTTATATATAGGACCAATGCACGCTTCCCATAGTATCCTTATTTATAGGACCAATGCTCGCTTCCCATACTATCCTTATATATAGGACCAATGCATGCTTCCCATAGTATCCTTATTTATAGGACCAATGCACGCTTCCCATACTATCCGTATTTATAGGACCCAATGCACGCTTCTCATACTATCTGTATTTATAGGACCAATGCACGCTTCCCATACTATCTGTATTTATAGGACCAATGCACGCTTCCCATACTATCCTTATTTATAGGACCAATGCACGCTTCCCATACTATCTGTATTTATAGGACCCAATGCACGCTTCCCATACTATCCTTATTTATAGGACCAATGCACGCTTCCCATACTATCTGTATTTGTAGGACCCAATGCACGCTTCCCATACTATCCTTATTTATAGGGCCAATGCTCGCTTCCCATACTATCCTTATTTATAGGACCAATGCACGCTTCCCATACTATCATTATTTATAGGACCAATGCACGCTTCCCATACTATCCTTATTTATAGGACCAATGCACGCTTCCTATACTATCCTTATTTATAGGACCAATGCACGCTTCCCATACTATCATTATTTATAGGACCAATGCACGCTTCCCATACTATCCTTATTTATAGGACCAATGCACGCTTCCTATACTATCCTTATTTATAGGACCAATGCACGCTTCCCATACTATCCTTATTTATAGGACCAATGCACGCTTCTCATACTATCCTTATTTATAGGACCAATGCACGCTTCCCATACTATCCGTATTTATAGAACCAATGCACGCTTCCCATACTATCATTATTTATAGGACCAATGCACGCTTCTCATACTATCCTTATTTATAGGACCAATGCACGCTTCCCATACTATCCTTATTTATAGGACCAATGCACGCTTCCTATACTATCCTTATTTATAGGACCAATGCACGCTTCCCATACTATCCTTATTTATAGGACCAATGCACGCTTCCCATACTATCCTTATTTATAGGAACCAATGCACGCTTCCCATACTATCCATATTTATAGGACCAATGCACGCTTCCCATACTATCCTTATTTATAGGACCAATGCACGCTTCCTATACTATCCTTATTTATAGGACCAATGCACGCTTCCTATACTATCCTTATTTATAGGACCAATGCTCGCTTCCCATACTATCCTTATTTATAGGACCAATGCACGCTTCCCATACTATCCTTATTTATAGGACCAATGCACGCTTCCCATACTATCCGTATTTATAGAACCAATGCACGCTTCCCATACTATCATTATTTATAGGACCAATGCTCGCTTCCCATACTATCCTTATTTATAGGACCAATGCTCGCTTCCCATACTATCCTTATTTATAGGACCAATGCACGCTTCCCGTACTATCCTTATTTATAGGACCAATGCACGCTTCCCATACTATCCGTATTTATAGAACCAATGCACGCTTCCCATACTATCATTATTTATAGGACCAATGCTCGCTTCCCATACTATCTGTATTTATAGAACCAATGCACGCTTCCCATACTATCATTATTTATAGGACCAATGCTCGCTTCCCATACTATCATTATTTATAGGACCAATGCTCGCTTCCCATACTATCCTTATTTATAGGACCAATGCTCGCTTCCCATACTATCCTTATTTATAGGACCAATGCACACTTCCCATAATATCCTTATTTATAGGACCAATGCACGCTTCCCGTACTATCCTTATTTATAGGACCAATGCACGCTTCCTATACTATCTGTATTTATAGGACCCAATGCTCGCTTCCCATACTATCCTTATTTATAGGACCAATGCACGCTTCCTATACTATCCTTATTTATAGGACCCAATGCTCGCTTCCCATACTATCCTTATATATAGGACCCAATGCACGCTTCCCATACTATCCTTATTTATAGGACCAATGCACGCTTCCCATACTATCCTTATTTATAGGACCAATGCACGCTTCCCATACTATCCATATTTATAGGACCAATGCACGCTTCCCGTACTATCCATATTTATATGACCCAATGCACGCTTCCCATACTATCCTTATTTATAGGACCAATGCACGCTTCCCATACTATCCTTATATATAGGACCCAATGCACGCTTCCCATACTATCCTTATTTATAGGACCAATGCACGCTTCCCATACTATCCATATTTATAGGACCAATGCACGCTTCCCATACTATCCTTATTTATAGGACCAATGCACGCTTCCCATACTATCCTTATATATAGGACCCAATGCACGCTTCCCATACTATCCTTATTTATAGGACCAATGCACGCTTCCCATACTTTCCTTATTTATAGGACCAACGCACGCTTCCCATACTATCCTTATTTATAGGACCAACGCACGCTTTCCATACTATCCTTATTTATAGGACCAATGCACGCTTCCCATACTCTATCCTTATTTATAGGACCCAATGCACGCTTACCATACTATCCTTATTTATAGGACCCAATGCACGCTTCCCATACTATCCTTATTTATAGGACCCAATGCACGCTTCCCATACTATCCTTATTTATAGGACCCAATGCACGCTTCCCATACTATCCTTATTTATAGGACCCAATGCACGCTTCCCATACTATCCTTATTTATAGGACCAATGCTCGCTTCCCATACTATCCTTATTTATAGGACCAATGCACGCTTCCCATACTATCCTTATTTATAGGACCAATGCACGCTTCCCATACTATCCTTATTTATAGGACCAATGCACGCTTCCCATACTATCCGTATTTATAGAACCAATGCACGCTTCCCATACTATCATTATTTATAGGACCAATGCACGCTTCCCATACTATCCTTATTTATAGGACCAATGCTCGCTTCCCATACTATCCTTATTTATAGGACCAATGCACGCTTCCCATACTATCCTTATTTATAGGACCAATGCACGCTTCCCATACTATCCGTATTTATAGAACCAATGCACGCTTCCCATACTATCATTATTTATAGGACCAATGCTCGCTTCCCATACTATCCTTATTTATAGGACCAATGCTCGCTTCCCATACTATCCTTATTTATAGGACCAATGCACACTTCCCATAATATCCTTATTTATAGGACCAATGCACGCTTCCCATACTATCCGTATTTATAGAACCAATGCACGCTTCCCATACTATCATTATTTATAGGACCAATGCTCGCTTCCCATACTATCCTTATTTATAGGACCAATGCTCGCTTCCCATACTATCCTTATTTATAGGACCAATGCACACTTCCCATAATATCCTTATTTATAGGACCAATGCACGCTTCCCATACTATCTGTATTTATAGGACCAATGCACGCTTCCCATACTATCCTTATTTATAGGACCAATGCACGCTTCCTATACTATCTGTATTTATAGGACCCAATGCTCGCTTCCCATACTATCCTTATTTATAGGACCAATGCACGCTTCCTATACTATCCTTATTTATAGGACCCAATGCTCGCTTCCCATACTATCCTTATATATAGGACCCAATGCACGCTTCCCATACTATCCTTTTTTATAGGACCAATGCACGCTTCCCATACTATCCTTATTTATAGGACCAATGCACGCTTCCCATACTATCCATATTTATAGGACCAATGCACGCTTCCCATACTATCCATATTTATAGGACCAATGCAAGCTTCCCGTACTATCCATATTTATATGACCCAATGCACGCTTCCCATACTATCCTTATTTATAGGACCAATGCACGCTTCCCATACTATCCTTATATATAGGACCCAATGCACGCTTCCCATACTATCCTTATTTATAGGACCAATGCACGCTTCCCATACTATCCTTATTTATAGGACCAACGCACGCTTCCCATACTATCCTTATTTATAGGACCAACGCACGCTTTCCATACTATCCTTATTTATAGGACCAATGCACGCTTACCATAATATCCTTATTTATAGGACCCAATGCACGCTTCCCATACTCTATCCTTATTTATAGGACCAATGCACGCTTACCATACTATCCTTATTTATAGGACCCAATGCACGCTTCCCATACTATCCTTATTTATAGGACCCAATGCACGCTTCCCATACTATCCATATTTATAGGACCCAATGCACGCTTCCCATACTATCCATATTTATAGGACCAATGCACGCTTCCCATACTATCCTTATTTATAGGACCAATGCACGCTTCCCATACTATCTGTATTTATAGGACCAATGCAAGCTTCCCATACTATCCTTATTTATAGGACCAATGCACGCTTCCCATACTATCCATATTTATAGGACCCAATGCACGCTTCCCATACTATCCTTATTTATAGGACCAATGCACGCTTCCCATACTATCCTTATTTATAGGACCAATGCACGCTTCCCATACTATCCTTATTTATAGGACCAATGCACGCTTCCCATACTATCCTTATTTATAGGACCAATGCACGCTTCCCATACTATCTGTATTTATAGGACCAATGCACGCTTCCCATACTATCCGTATTTATAGAACCAATGCACGCTTCCCATACTATCATTATTTATAGGACCCAATGCTCGCTTCCCATACTATCCTTATTTATAGGACCAATGCACGCTTCCCATACTATCCTTATTTATAGGACCAATGCTCGCTTCCCATAATATCCTTATTTATAGGACCCAATGCTCGCTTCCCATACTATCCTTATTTATAGGACCAATGCTCGCTTCCCATAATATCCTTATTTATAGGACCCAATGCTCGCTTCCCATACTATCATTATTTATAGGACCCAATGCTCGCTTCCCATACTATCCTTATTTATAGGACCAATGCACGCTTCCCATACTATCCATATTTATAGGACCCAATGCACGCTTCCCATAATATCCTTATTTATAGGATCCAATGCTCGCTTCCCATACTATCCTTATTTATAGGACGCAATGCACGCTTCCCATACTATCTGTATTTATAGGACCAATGCACGCTTCCCATACTATCCTTATTTATAGGACTCAATGCACGCTTCCCATACTATCCTTATTTATAGGATCCAATGCTCGCTTCCCATACTATCCATATTTATAGGACCAATGCTCGCTTCCCATACTATCCTTATTTATAGGACGCAATGCTCGCTTCCCATACTATCCTTATATATAGGACCAATGCACACTTTCCATAATATCCTTATATATAGAACCCAATGCACAAACTGGTTACTATTTCACCCTGCCTACCTTATTAGAAAAGGTCCAAATCTGAGATATATGCTTATTTGCCATCTAGTGGTCGTCCTAACCCTTTGCTTTTATTTATACATCATATTTTTATTAGTGTGTGTTAATATTGTGTAGAGACAGTATGTTTAGATTAAATTGTTATATTTAAGAAAACTGTTTCTAATATATTTTTGTTTCAGCCTGCGCTGGTACTGTATACATTCTTCTATCATAGTTTGGCCAGAATAAATAAATGGTAGGCTAGAATGAATACAACATTATGGAGACAAAGAACATTTACATTGCTCTTTATACACAGACACTTCAGTTGGTCAGTGAGGCCATCCCAAGCCAGGAACGAGGCTCCCTTATACGTATCATCGTACATACTGCTGCTCCTCACCTTAGCCTTACTCAGGGCCTTGTTGAACCTCTTCCTCTTCCAGACGGCAGCAACGGCTGCAATCAGCTGCACCCCCAGATGTACCGTAAGCGGGTTCAGGAATTCCAAGATCTTCTGCTTTAGTGTCTGTAAGGATAAAGTAGAACGAATGTGTTGGTTTCTAAAGCTCATAAACCGAAATATCGGCATGGCGCAGCCCTCATACGCACTATACTCTATGACTGACTTAAGTGGACTCCTCCCAGCCTTGTTGAACAACCGAGTATCTTCCTACACGCATAACGTTCACTATTTTCCATATCTCTATCATTTATTTATCTTATTTTTGCCAAATACCAGGGAGAGATGAAGACTAAACATTTTCATTCTAGTCCCCTGCTCTTCAGACCATAGGGGGTTTTCAATCCCCGCTGCTATTTCCGACGGGGGAAATAGCAGCGGGCGCCTATTCAATGCTGTCTTGTCCGACAGCAATAAAGAGGCAGATCGACAGAACGGGCCCGATCACGGCCGGATCTCGACAATACATGGCCGTTTATGTGGACACGCCCCCTTGATTCCCGCCTGTCAATTTGCAGCATCTCCTATGGACTCAGAGAAACGGATCAGTAAGTACCAAAATCCTGTTATCGCTTTCATCAATAGGGGGCGCTTGAGTCTATGAATACAATGGGGAAGTCCCAAAGTTTCCCATACGGACGGGAGTGTGCTTAAAATCCTGCAAGACTGCAAGGCCGAACAGAGTCAAAGGCCACAAACATGTCAAAACAATAAAACTTTATAGAAATGTGTCTTGCTGCCTAAGACGGGGTACAACATCACAGCATACTAGACACCCTACAGGTAGCCGGCCAAGAGAACCCACCAACGAGTTGACTGAGCCATCACCGAGGCCGGGACAGGCTGGGGATCTGCAATAAATGCCTGATGAGAAACTGAAATATATACGAACATCTAGCTTAAGTATATAGGTCATTATATTGCCCAGTGTGTAGGAACCTTTAAGCAAACTTTTGTACTCGTTAAACTAATGACAATATTATAATTGTCTTTGATGAGATGGTAGCCTGGAACAAAGTTGCAGTGCAGCTTATACAGAACTCAGGACAGGAAGGGATAGCTCCTCACCTTGGTGGTTTTGAAATAGACGGATGATGAGCCTTTTATCATCCCCAGGAGATCTGAGGGTCTCTTTTCTCTCTCCTGCTTGGTGATGACACTCCAGAGAAGAGACAGACTGTTCACGATGCGAGGAAGCTCTTCCAGGAGAGCGTTGCGAGCGTTCTTCAGATTGGCGGGATCGGATGTTGAAGACTGAACAAGAAATAGCACAAAATAAAAGGTACTTATGTAATATCTGGGCGCTCGATTTTTTCATCGCATCGCATGCAATATAGTGGCATACAATTCATGCGATGCGATTTTTCATTGTAAAGACCCGATTTTTAATTGTATAGTCACCCATGGGTGATTTCATACCCCCACCATCCAACTACGCATGGAGTTGATTTTATATAGTGTGGCGAGCGCAGCGAGCCACCGAGCCCGAAGCGTGGCGAGCGCAGCGTGCCCCGCTGCGCTCGCCACACTATATAAAATCAACTCCATGCGTAGTTGGATAGTGGGGGTATGAAATCACGCATGGGTGACTATACAATTAAAAATCGGGTCTTTACAATGAAAAATTGCATCGCATCGCATGCCTTAAGTAGTGGCATGCAATGAAAAAATCGGGCGCCCAGATAATACATAAGTACCCAAAATAAATAGGACGCCGTAGATAAGTGCAAGGAAGGTTACAGATGCCAGTCTAGAGGGGAAATGCCATTTCAATGTAAGGAAAGGGTGACACAGCTGTACAATCCCTCGCTCTCTGACTCCATTTAATGGACAGTGGGCCTGATTCACATGATGTCTGCTGCCGCTTTACGAGTGACAACGAAGGACCCAGAGTGAACACATGCAGGTCGGTGTCCCCTACATGAGCAATGTACTGAGCATCATTGCACTGCGTGATTTCACGATCAGGTGTATGGCCAGCTTTAGAACAATGTGCTAATGTTATAGTAAACAGCAAATTCCAACCCCTCAGTACTTAAGATGGGAGTTCTATTTCACATGGGATGTTGCTATAGGCAACCAATCAGAATACACTTCTTTTTTTTTTTTTTAGCACCTTCTAAGAAGATAATAGACAGTATCTGATTGGTTGCCTGTATCAACATCCCATTTGAAATAGAACTCCCATCTTAGTAAATTTCTCCCCGAGATTGCAAATATATGAGTTACTGGCCCAATCATCAACCCACTCAGTGCAAAGCAAGTGTGCCAAGCTGTTAGTCACACTTTGTCTACGGTCAGCACTTCAAAAGTTTAGTAAAGCAAATCTTATATTACAATAAAAACTCCAACATTTCTGGGCTGCTCAGAGCCCTGTCATCAGGGAATACAGAACAGTTATGCTTAAAGGTTTTGTATTCCCTGATGACAGGGCTCCCGGCAGCCCAGAAATGTTGGAGTTGTTATTGTTCTATAAGATTGCTTTACTAAATTACTAAAAGGAGATGGCCTGGAGCATTTATACAATTGCAGTAAAGATTCCCAGCTGGGTGCAATTTATTCTTAGTGCTGATCTATCCGGACTGTATATTTCCTGTGAAGATAATAATCCAAAAATACCTTCTTTGTTTGAGCCGCATGATCCAAAAGGCAAAAATGTCCAATAGTGGTGAGTCCCTCCAGCAGGGTGAGCGGGTAATCTGGGGAAATGTTCTCTCGTTTGCAAGTTGTACTGTTGGGTAAATTAGCAGTTTTCAGATACTGATGCTGATTTAAAAAAAAATAAAAAAACCCACACAGTTTAAACCACCCCTATCAGGTGTACCCTTAACTTTATCCTACTGAACCAAAACACATACACAAAGAAGGGTCCTTTTCACACTATGGGTTCTCTCGGTAAGTCGCAGGCAATAATCCTATCACTAGTACACCAAGGCCCTGATTCAGGTTAGCTCGTAAAGAGCTGAATTTAGCACGGGGACCGATGTTGCGGGTATACCACTCGTCGTGTTGATAGCACACATCGGTGCGGACAGGGGGGCGGAAGCATGGGGATGCCCAGCGTTTCCTGGGCTTCCCACAAAATTGGTGGCCGTCCCCATGTGTCACAGGACGTCAGCCGTCCACCCATTCTGCGTCCAGGTGCTCGTTAATAAGTCAGCCTAGACTGACTTTTATTTGCAAAAGGGTAGCATTAAATAATTTTCCCCCATATACTCGCATGAGAATGGATGTCTGAGCGTACAACGTTCATTGACATGCAAATGCACCTGTTCGCTCGGCGGAGGGTGCGCTCATTCACACGCCAGACAGGCGGTGTTTACCTGCTCTCTAAGAAGCAAATTTAAGCTGCTAAGCGAGCCAACGTGAATCACCTCCTATGAGAGGCTTATTGCCGATTCTGCCTTAAGTGCTACATTTTAAGAAAAATCCAGTATGCTAATCGCTGTCTTAGTAGTGCTGGGTATCTTGCACTGTGGGCCTAATTCATGTTTATACGCAATAGCCAATGGTCACGCAATGAAGCAATTATTGCCAGACTGCGCATGTGCTGCAGTTGCACTGCGAATGCACGAAGGTGCTGCCGCCATCCTGCTCGCAACGAAGACTTCATGGATAAGAGATTGACAGGAAGTGACCGTATGGAGAACAGGAAGTTTACAGGGGGTAGCGGCAAAAACGCAGGGGTGTCATGGCCATTTTTACAGAGTATATATGCTGTCAACTGTTAGTATAGGATGCCGATGTGTATGCAAGTGTGCACACCTTCACTTGCTAACATTAGCAGTTCCATAGAATGGAAAACCACAATTGCATTTATGTACAAACATAAATTCGGCCCTGCATAGCATCTATACGCCCAGGATATGAGGCCATATCTGTGCAAATACAATGTAATGAAGCATTACAATACTAGGGTTTGTGTTCAGTCATTACAAAATATATTTGGAAACATTTACAGTTCTTTCACTACCAATTAGGGCCAGATTCAATTCTTGCCCCTCCCTGTACGCTCCTGCCAGCGGTATTCAATTGATTCTGCCGACGGGCGCTCAAACATCATTTCAGCTCACAAACCCCCAGGGGTAGCGGGCTAAAAGTCGAATGCTTTTAGCAACATTCAACGCAGATTCGATCCCAATGTGCGTTCACGTTTAGTGTAAATCAAAAAGAAACAGTCTTGCCAGGCAAGACTATATAGTAGAAATCGAATTGAATGCCAGATCGAATCGAAATCCACATTTAACCATGTGTACGCACCTTTAAGGGGTGCATACACGCTTCGATTTTGACAGGCTTTCAATTCGATTATGCTTATAGAAACAAAATCGAAATCAAAAGATTTTTCAAATGCTTACAATCCGCATTCGATTCGATGCGCGCTCCCGATTTTCTATATCGAAAAGAAAAATAGACTGTCCAGGCAAGGAAATATAGAGTTCGATCCAGTAAATTGCCTTGAAAGCAAAAGTGCAGGTTGAATGTGACTCGAATGGAAAGCAAAGGCCAAATCGAAAGGGGGTGGAATTGGGGAAATCAAATGCAAATCGAAATCGAATCAAAACTAAATTGATGCGTGTACTAACACCTTTACTATTAGTATTTGTTTTAGATGTTTTTATTGTAGCAATACAGGTTGAGTATCCCATATCCAAAATGCTCAGGACCAGGAGAATTTTGGATAACGGATTATTCCGTATTTCGGAATATTTTAATATTTCAATGATGTATTTTGAAGTATCTTGCATTTATGCTGTATAAACACATCAAACACATGAAATGCACACAAATATATTTTATTTGTTTAAAAAACAAGGTTTCAAAACATGAAACTAAATTTGTGTACTATCTCAGATATTGAATTTGAATGCCAAGCAATCATTTTCTTGCACATATATAGTGCCAGTTACATATCATGTCCTCAGTAGTGCTGTTACAAATGTCCCTAGTGAGTTTTGGAATGTATGGTTTTCAGAATAATTCAGAGAACGGATATTCGGATACGGGATACTCAACCTGTACAAATATTTTTAAATATATGTAGGTTAATATTCATAATCCCATTGTACGGCGCTGCAGATCACCATAGAAAGAGTAATAATAATAATAATTACATACCTTATTTTTACAGATTCATTTTCATACTGCTTCACAAGTTCATCTAAGTTCTTGCAGATCTGCGCAACAAAGGGTGCTACAGTTAAACCCAAAGACCTGCCGAAATAAGGTAGAGAGGATGTAACCAGGGCAACCCAGGGAGGGTGCATTCCGTAGCCGTACTCCGGCCGCAGGGCCCTGACCACAGCAGAGACGAACAAACCCTGCGATGTTATTGCATGTGACTGCACATACTGCATGGCATTTATAGACTGTTGGAAGTTGACTCCCCGATGCCATTCCTTCGAGAGATCCACTGGAGAGTCCTGGTCTTCGTGCACCTGCCGCAGGTGATGTTCCAAAACAATCAAAATCTGCAGCAGCTTCAGGAGTTCAATCTGAAGGGGATGCTCGCTCCAAATCTGATCTTGGCCAAAATTAATGATGCTCTCTTCGAACAATCCTTCATCAGGCATGTCTTTGTTGCCACCGAGGGACACCTGTTCATACTTCTTCTGACTCGTGTACATAGAAGCGGACAGCGACAGCAGGACAAACTCTTGAACCTTGCATCTTTCCAGCAAGCTGTGTATAAAGTTGACGTTTTTGCCATCTGAGTTCTTGGCGGTGGCGGCCAGCTGAGACATTATCCTGATGAGGACCTCCACACTCTTCACTTGGACATCGCGGTTGCCGAGTACATCTTTGTAACTCACCTTCAGGTAGCAAGGGTAATACGAACGTAAAAAACTTAAGCACAGATAGGTCAAAAGTTCAATCAAGAGAGAATGAGGACACATTGATGGCGACTGTGTTTGAAGCTTCCCATAGAAGCTCTGACCGACAAGGGCTTCCTGGTGGCGTGCAAGAAGGTTGTATATTAGGTTGAGGTGTGCTGTGGAACTGGTGTCCATACTGGTGCTGGCAACCGCTTCAATAAACTCTTTAGGGTTGGTCTTCAGAACAGCTTCCAGTACTGAGAATGCATACAATACCCTCTTGGAGTCATAGGGCTGAAGGTACAGAAGAATGTGTTTGAACAGGGCCTCAATCATCTCCTCTTTCTCTTTTTGCTGCTTCAGAAGCTTGGTGCTTCGAATGGCCTGTAGCTCCAGATCGGCTTCATCGTCGCTGGATAGAGACTCTGAGGTCTGCGTAACATTAGACTCTGTACGTACCAAATTTAACAACACACTTGGCCTGGGCACATCTACACAGGACATGTTTGGCTGACAAGAAGGTTTGGAGGAGTCTTGCCCATCAATGTTATCACTGTTAGTCCAGTGTTGATCATTACTTGATTCCAAGGAACTGGGGTTGAATGAAGACGTGTTCTCACTGGCACTTTGGCCAATGCTGGTGTCCGCAGACTCTGTGTGTTCACTGTCCTCCTGGTCGCTGTCCCTATCAAACGATGGCTCAGAGTTATCTGAAGCATGATGGTTGGTCAACTCATTTTTCATCTTCTCAGGGTCTTTCTCCACTTCAGCCCAGATGGCCTCTCGGTCAACGGTGTTAAATGGTTGGTGGTTGTCCTCGGAATTACTCTCAGGAAGCTCGTTACTTCCTACTGTGTCTTTTATTGAAGATCTTGTCCTCCTGCACCAGTAGCTGATTTCCTCTATACATACAAAATAAAAAGATAGGAGCATTCAGTACATAGATCTGAGGAAACACAGCAATGTTCCTCACACCTTACTCCCTGCTCGACAAATGAAAATTGTTTTCATTTGTTTTCCTCTTCTACGAAAGAACCCAAGTGGCTATGTGGTCACTCATAGTTATTCCCATTCTGATTGGTTATCAGAGATTGGCACCTCCCCTGGTTCAGATCAAATCAGAGAGGCCCCATTTATCCTATTAGTGTACCCACAAATGCCAATGGATGCCTACCCGAACAGAAGAGGACCAATCGTTAGGACTCTGTAATAAATGGACAAACGAGTGGTATGGTAGAGTGTCATTTTAATAAAGGTGTTTTCTAATTCACTGTCTGTGCTCTGTCTTTGTGTTAATATTTCCTTTACAGGTGCAAGTGGGCTCTGTCTTTGTGGACTTGTTGGCACTTGTGGTACTCCAAGTGCCAGAATGCCCTGTCGGACCTTTCAATTGGATATGACTGGGCTTTCTGGGACCTGTAGTGCAAAGGACAATAATAATATTGCAACTAACATTTTATTAACCCCATATGCACTGGGATAATTGTGGGGTTAATTAATGGTTAATAGTAGAATTAACCGTTTGAATGCCAGCATTGCTGTGAGAGGGATGTGCCTGGCTTATTTTTTTTGCACAATATTTAACTAATCTTCAATTAATTGACTTGAGATAATTTACTGGCAATAACTAAAGTGAGTCATATTCCTGACTACGGCCACGGCAGATTTAGTGGATATATTGCACAGCTCTCACAGCATCATTGGCACTCAAACTGTTAACCATAACTAATTGAAGGAGCTCACACTTTTTTGGGGAGAGCAACTAGTGAAATGATTGGACTACTCTCTCCTCTCTTGTAATGCCCTGTACACGGATCATTAGGTCACCATTGTGGTCGACAAGCATTAGGTCGACATGCATTTAGGTCAACATGAGTTATGGTCGACATGACTTTAGGTCGACAGGGTCATTAGGTCAACATGGGTAAAGTCAACAGGGTCATTAGGTCGACTTGGGTAAGTTGGACATTGGAAAAGTCGACTGGAATGTCAACACAGTCAACATAAACACAACACTACCGCCTGTCGGCACATTTTGGCTAAAAAACTAACATGACCCTGTAAGACCATGGGTCCTCAAACTGCGGCCCTCCAGATGTTGTGAAACTACAAATCCCAGCATGCCTTGCCACAGTTTTAACACTCCCTTATAGCAAAACTGTGGCAAGGCATGATGGTATTTGTAGTTTCACAACATCTGGAGGGCCGCAGTTTGAGGACCCATGCTGTAGACCTTAGCCATGTCGACCTAACCCATGTTGACCTAAATGCATGTCAACCTGCATGCAAAATCTGCATCTATATATACACATATAAAAGGCTAACTAATCCTCACCTCAATGAGGTGAAGTACCGCCAGTGACCACCAGAGGCCACTCAATGGACTAAATTACTCCTTTGTGTACTAAAAGAAGGCATAACAGAAAGTGAAAGCAATTTTTGCAGGGACACTGATCGGTTTCAAACTTGCTGGCTATGGCGAGAGGGAGCTGTGGAAGACAGAGTTTGGAGGTAGGAGCAGATAGGAACAGGGGGTGGAATGGAGAGTTTGTGGGCTAAAAACTGTCACAGCTCAAAGTGAAAAGTACACTGCAAAAGCCGTCATTTTGTCAAGCATTAAACTAGTCGAAAATAACACACTAAGGGGGTAAATTTACAAAAGCTTCTAAAAATCAAAAGGGGTGATGTTGCCAATAGCAACCAATCCGATTCTGTCTATTATTCCCCTATTGCATCCTTGAAAATGATAGACACAATATGATTGGTTGCTACGGGCAACAAGCCTTAATAATTGCCTACCGCAGAACTGTAATACTGCGACTGATGAGACTGTGTTGTACCTGAGGAATTCTTCTGTTTGATGCAATGAATCGATGTCCTCTGAGTCTTTGGATGGAGCAGGAGCAACAGCACAGGTTCCAGGATCCGGGCAACGTCATTCAGTGAGAGCGCACGCACCAGCCAGCCCTGAGCGGCCGCACCGATAGCCCCATCTGTGCAGTTCAGGCTGTCCAGGACCACAAATAGGGACCTGCACACAGGGACAGGTTAGTATATACCTTCAGCAAATATACGTCCAATGGCTACAGAGACATTTCCAAAATAATGATGCTTTTAAAACACATAAGGCAATATTCAATTGATACCGGATCCATTTTGCCGGAATCAATCCGGCATCCATTATTCAATTCATCGGCCAAATCCGGATGTTGGATTTTGGCGATGATTGACACTCACCCAGCCAGCGCTCGGACCGGGTGAGCGCGGCAGCAGGAGACGGCGAGAACCGGAGAGGGAGCCTGGATGGATCCGGGTGAGCTGCTCTCACCCGGCTCAGTGGCGGGTATGTACGGGAGGGTGCATGCGGCGGCGTGAGGGTGCGGCGGACAGGAGGACGGCGCTGTGTAAGCTGCTGCTGCTCACCTGGCGCCGTCCTCCCTGCCTCAATCCAGCATGTTGTTATGCTGGATTGAAAATGACGGAAACATAGCAGTTTTGGCTGTGTTTCCGTCAAAAGCAGGTGAATTAGCGGCTCTTCCGTCAATCCACCTGCTTTTCGACATGCCGAAAAAAAAGCTAAGATTGAAAACTGCCGTCTTTTTGGCAAGACGGCAGTTTTGACACTGATTGAATATACCGCATATATTGTTAAATAAAGTTAGATAAGAGGGGGTCTAATGCTGGGTACACACCAGGACGACTAGGGCACGATTCTGTCAATTTAGATCCAATTCCGACCGGTTGTATGCAGATTGTATGTACTATCGTGTGTTTTTGACATTTATTTGATCCGATTCCGATCAAATGCGCGTTCACGCCGCTCGTTTGGTCGCATCTTTGGTCCTACGTGCTGCAGGTAGGATCTGTCAATCCCAGGCCGACCGACCGTCAATCGTATGCAGATCGTGAGTGTTTTTTGCCGCCTCCGTCGTCCGTCCGTCGGTGCGTCCGTCGTTTGATCCAGCCTATTTGAGTGGCATTTCCTAAACACTCCCCCGGCGCCATGTTTTTCCACATAGCAAACAGCGCTGGCGCAGCAGTTGGACTCTCCTTCTTGTCTCATCTCCCAGAACAACAACCTGGTATGTTTGCACTCCCAATGCTCTTCTATGCATGCCCACTGTTGCCACCAATGTATATAGTGTGTATAAAGCACTGGTTTGGCAACCGTGCACCCGACCATGTCACTGTTTTTTTTGGGTGGGCCCCATGTCTGTGTGTATACATATAACCAATGTCCACCATTGCAGTATTCCAAGCACTCCTCTCTGCTAGGCCCCATTCACCTGTGTGTGTGTGTTTGTGTATATATAGATATATATACATAAACCATTGTCCACCATTGCAGTATTCCAAGCACTCCTCTCTGCTAGGCCCCATTCACCTGTGTGTGTGTGTTTGTGTATATATAGATATATATACATAAACCATTGTCCACCATTGCAGTATTCCAAGCACTCCTCTCTGCTAGGCCCCATTCACCTGTGTGTGTGTGTTTGTGTATATATAGATATATATACATAAACCATTGTCCACCATTGCAGTATTCCAAGCACTCCTCTCTGCTAGGCCCCATTCACCTGTGTGTGTGTGTTTGTGTATATATAGATATATATACATAAACCATTGTCCACCATTGCAGTATTCCAAGCACTCCTCTCTGCTAGGCCCCATTCACCTGTGTGTGTGAATAGCAATCTGCACAATAAAATGTATAGTGGTTTTCATAAAAGTTTATTAACATTTTAAATACTTAAAACATAAGAACTAGGTAAACTGGTAACTATAACTATAAAAATTTAAATATGAAACAAAACATGGGTATAACTATAACAACTAAAATGGTTTTATCTTTTTACAGTCCCAATGTCCAACGCAAAGGAACAAGAGTTTTTGGAAGGGTTTATTGAAAAATATCGTACACACGAATGCCTGTGGAGAACCAAATCCAAGGAGTATTCAAACAAAATGAAAAGAAACCAAGCCTTGGAGGAGTTGGCACGCTACAGTCTTCCATTTCACCCAGAGGCCAATGTTGAATGGGTGAGGAAACGCATCCAGAATATGCGCACGGTGTTCTTAAAGGAACACAAGAAGATGGAGGCTGCAAAGAAGTCTGGTGCTGGAGTCGACGAGATGTATCAAACATCGCTCTGGTACTATGACCGGTTGACATTCACCCTCAGCCAGGAGTCGATGAGGACAGGAGTAGTCCTTATGGTCGAACAGGAAAACCAAGAAGTCGCGGCGCAGGAGGAGGAGGAGAATTCGCAGTCTGCATCGGTGAGTCTATTTTTTTGGCTATCTAATTGATTCCTCCTGCCAATCCACAGCGCCCTCCCCATTAAAGTAGGCCATGTACTCTTCCCTCACCTGTTTGGCTCGTGCACTCCCTGTGTAGCGTTGTGTTGGGGTTTGCAAGGAGGATATCTGCACTACCTCCTCTGGCAGTTCTTGGTCTTCTTGGAGTGCTGTGCCTGTAGCCCTTTGCTGTGTGGCTTTTCTGCGGAGCAAATTGTGCAGGACACAGCACGCCGTGACAACCCAGTCAATTTTGTCCACCCTCAGGTTAATGGCAGTGTGAAAAATGCGAAACCGGCTTGCCAGGATGCCAAAAGCATTTTCCACAACACGCCGTGCCCTGGATAGCCTGTAGTTAAAGATCCTTTTGTCATGGTTCAGGCCCCTTTGCGCATATGGCTTCATGACATGCTCGTGCAGGCCAAAAGCCTCGTCAGCCACAAAAACAAAGTTAAGCCCCTGTTTAGTTTCCTGGACAGACGGCAAGTGAAGGGTGTTCGCTATGAGCCTTTCGTAGAACTTTGTGTCCTTGAAAGTGCCACCATCCGATGCACGGCCATTCCTTCCTACATCCAGGAAGATAAACTCATAGTTGGCATTCACCACAGCCATTAGTACAATGCTAAAATAGCCCTTGTAATTAAAATAGTAGGAACCACTATTGATAGGCTGGGCTATGCGGACATGTTTGCCATCAATGGCTCCACCGCAATTTGGGAAGTTCCATCGCTGTTCAAACTCCTCTGCGATGACTTTCCATTCATTCACGCTGGTAGGGAACTGAAATTAGAAGTAAATAGAATTGATTAGTAAACATGTTCAATTTTTTTACAGCTTGGTGACTACCCACCTGCAACCCCAGACCTATCTGTCCTATCTGATAATGCATGCACATCTAACGAAGTTCCTACTCCGGCACGCACTCCGCCACCCACCCTGGAACCCACTCCACCACTCCCCCGTGCCAAAAAAATGCGTGGCAAAGGAAAAAAAGGAGAAGCAGCGGCACATGAAGAATTTATGATGCGGGCACATCAAGTCCTGCAAAGAAACCCGGACAAACATGACAACTACTTCACTTATGTGGCAGAGTGTGTTCGCAACATGGCTCCTGACCAGCAACTTACTTTTGAAAAGTTATGCATGGAGTTGGTGTATAATGGCAGTTTAGGGTATCTCAACAGTGGCACTAAAATAGTTGGCATTGGTAGTGCACCAGACACACCACTGTCATTAGAATCACCAGTGCCTACTCCGCCTGCCACCGTAGCAGGCCAGTCGAGCACAATTCCAACACATACCCAGTCAACACCTACACAGCCTTCTCAACCCCCCCAGTACCGTCAATTCTACAGTTCTTTACTGATAGAAGATCCAGAGTGTCCTGTTTTTGAGGATCTGTCTTAAAAAATAGGCTACTTTATCATTTACCATCGACATGGTCTCAGCTGCAGGTATGTGATGGCCACTGCTCACATGGCGTATGGCGCACATCAATGGGGCCGGGACCATTGCATCTGCGCCATGCGCCATGTGGGCCGCAGCCTTTACATATCTGCAGCAGACATCCTCTGCCACACAAGGGCCACAGTGTGTATTTTTGTTTATTTATATGCTGCTACCTGTACCTGCATTACCAGAGGGAGAACAGGATTCTCCTCAATCTGGATAGCAAACTCCATTTATTGCCCTTTTTTCTTTGCCAATAGTATGGGGTACTGTGCGGCAGACATGGTCTCGGCTGCAGGTATGTGATGGCCACTGCTCACATGGCGTATGGCGCACATCAATGGGGCGGGGGCCATTGCATCTGCGCCATGCGCCATGTGGGCCGCAGCCTTTACATATCTGCAGCAGACATCCTCTGCCGCACAGTACCTTATCCCTACTGTTGTAAGGGCATGTTCCAGAAGTTACCAGAGTGTCTTTTGTCTTGGTTTTCTACATATATGCTGCTACCTGTACCTGCATTACCAGAGGGAGAACAGGATTCTCCTCAATCTGGATAGCAAACTCCATTTATTGCCCTTTTTTCTTTGCCAATAGTATGGGGTACTGTGCCGAAGACATGGTCTCAGCTGCAGGTATGTGATGGCCACTGCTCACATGGTGTATGGCGCACATCAATGGGGCGGGGGCCATTGCATCTGCGCCATGCGCCATGTGGGCCGCAGCCTTTACATATCTGCAGCAGACATCCTCTGCCACACAGTACCTTATCCCTACTGTTGTAAGTGCCTGTTCCAGAAGTTACCAGAGTGTGTTTTTTGTTTTTTTATATGCTGCTACCTGTACCTGCATTACCAGAGGGAGAACAGGATTCTCCTCAATCTGGATAGCAAACTCCATTTATTGCCCTTTTGTCTTTACCAATAGTATGGGGTACTGTGCGGCAGACATGGTCTCAGCTGCAGGTATGTGATGGCCACTGCTCACATGGCGTATGGCGCACATCAATGTGGCCGGGACCATTGCATCTGCGCCATGCGCCATGTGGGCCGCAGCCTTTACTTATCTGCGGCAGACATCCTCTGCCACACAGTAGCCCGTACTTATTGGGAAAGTTTAAACTGGGTCATACATACTTAAATCTTTATATATAGTGTGTGTTTTTGTACAATATCTTTTATATATGGTATTATAATATATTTTTGTTGACACAATCTATTTACTATTTTACATGTTTTAACCATGAAAGGCCTAAAAAACCTGTTTCTGTCCTAGGCCTAAATTATAAATAAAAATATTTTGTTTGCACAATAAAGTGTACAGTGTATATTTCATCCTTACCTTGCAATACTGGTACTGCAGCACCTTCACAATGGCTTTGCAGGTCTCCGGGATGATGAGGCCCAAAGCTTGCGGGGAGATGAGGGATCCAAACTTTAGGTCAGCAAGAGACCGTCCTGTCGCCAGAAACCTCAGGGTGACCACCAGCCGTTCCTCAGCAGGGATAGCCATGCGATACTTGGTATCCTGCTTCTCGATGTGGGGAGTCACCAGACGCAGCAATTCCTGGAATGTGGCATCATCCATCCTCAAGAAGTTACGGAAATCGTCTGGGTTATTCTCCCTGATGTCCCTGAGCAGTGGCATGTGCGAACGAGTCTGACGCTGAAGTAGCCACTGCTTTGTCCAGCATGATCTTTCTCTCCTGCGCTGGGCTCTCTGACGCCTGAGCTTCAAAACTGCATAATAGAGCAGGTACTGTTGCTGGTGACTACCCATCACTGCATTCTCCATAGTGCAGGGTTAAAAGACACTTTGTAATGGCAGGCAAAACAAAGTAATGTGTAAATAGCTATGTCCAGCGTTCAGCAGGTATAAACCAAGCCTCACTAGTAACAAAGCAGAAATACACTGGTTTAAAATGGCTGCTGCTATTCCTATCCCCCTCTGCTAGTCCTCCCCCTCTGCTAGTCCAGCCCCTTCATTCAAATTTCAAAGGCCCATCTGACGACGGTCGCATGTGTTCTTGCAAAAAAAACAAAAACCAGCGATCCGACCGTCTTAACGACCATCGCGGGCGCATCGGGATCGGATCTAGATCGTTCCGCAAAAAAACACAATTTTTGCTAATCGTTTGCTGGGGACTGCCTGGGAGCTCCCGGGAAGTCCAAGGGAAATCGTTCCATGGTCGTCTATCGGTCGTGAACGACGGTGGTCGTCCTGGTGTGTACCCCACATTAGAGTAAGCAGAACTTCACCTATCGAAGGATCGGTTATGGGATGTGACGCGGCTGCCTTGTATCTCTCTCGTCAGATGCCAAATCACCGAGAAGCGGAACAGAGCCTCCAGCCTTATCACCTGCAAGACCAGAGAAAAATAACACAGCGCTGTGACCTGATGGCCTCATTGGTCACATGGTTATGGTGTAGCAGACTGACGCTGCCAACATCGATCATGTTATGGTCCACCACCCTTAGTCAAACCGGTCCAGTTAGACGCCTAAACATAGTCAAACTCATCTAGATTGACAGTTACGGAAGTTAGACCCCAGATGGTCACACGGTCGACTTGAGTTTTTCAGGTCTTTTGGTGCTGAATGTCACGGGGGTCCCCTTGCACACTGTATATATGCACAGTGTCCCCTTGCCTGGCTCGCTGCACTCGGCACAATATTATAATATTGTATAGTATAGTATGAACCAAGTCGACCTGTGACATTCGGCACCAAAAACACGTGAAAAACTCATGTAAACCATGTGACCGTCTCTAACGCTGGTGTCTAACTTCCGTTACTGTCGATCTAGAGCAGGGCTGGGCAACACCGGCCCTCCAGATGTTGATGAACTACACATTCCAGGATGCCTTGCATCAGTTTCAGCATGGCCACATAGAAAAACTAATGCAAAGCATCCTGGGATGTGTAGTTCATTAACATCTGGAGGGCCGGTGTTGCCCAGCCCTTATCTAGAGTATATTTAGGCGTCTAACTAAACGGGTTTGACTAAGCGTGGTTGATCTAGCCCAGTGATGGTGAACCTTGACGCTCCAGCTGTTGTTGAACTACACATCCCAGCATGCCCGGCATCAGTTTTAGCATGGCCAAATAGTAAAACTGTAGCCCACATGTAGTCCAACCGCTGTAACAATGAATAAATATGCGGCATTATATTCTGTATGTGAACTAT
This sequence comes from Crinia signifera, assembly GCF_055691185.1. Lineage (NCBI taxonomy): Eukaryota > Metazoa > Chordata > Amphibia > Anura > Myobatrachidae > Crinia > Crinia signifera. The sequence continues at coordinate 22,852,417 of NC_139218.1, forward strand.
GCAAATACTCATATGCTAGATGGGAGCGGCACAATCCACCAGCTACTGTATTCATATTCTCAGTACTGTCACAGTGACAGATGCTTTACAGGCAGACATACGTCTTACGTTCTCACTGTGAAATAATCAGGACCACAAGGCAATATTTGGCTGGTCACTCAGATTAATCTACAGTGTGTAAGCGGCACCAGGAGCCGACTATGGTGCACAAGCCAGTCAGACCGGCTCCCTTCATCAGGAGCGCTGAGCAACAATCATCAGACCAGACGAGCCGATTTTGTGCAGTCTTGCATGTAAAAAAACTGTAATGGTCTTTTAGGGATTGTATCATTCTTATAATGGGTGCAAAAAAAAACTGTATGGTTCCCCTGTTCTGCCCGGCCTGCACCCAGCTTACTTTATCGTTGTCCAGCAGAGTCTGGCAGATGATCTCCTCGCAGATATTGGCAGAGGGAGCCAGGCAGTGCAGTCTGTAGAAGAGTTCCACGCAGGTGATATGGTGTTCTCTGGTCTCCATGTTCAGCTGGTTCCACAGCGCATGAGCCACTCTCTGCCAGGAGAGAAGTGTAATACGTCACCAACACCGCAAAGCAGATGCCTGCCATAAATAAATATATAGATGTCCCCACAAGACTGTTACGTTATAGTATCTGGGGCAATTAGTGTTATTACTTTACGCTCACAACCCTGCGGCAGGAAATAAGAGGAGTACATGTTTGTTATTCCAAGTCAATGTTGATTGTAGACACGGAGCGGCACATTAATGTTTGCCATCACAGGGGATTGATGAGAACAGACAGGATGAGTAATTGTCTGTACGTTCTGAGGAACATTGCATTGGAGATGAGCGTACGGCTGCTTCTTGCGTGTATTCTGACTGGCCATGCTCCGGATGTCAGCGTGCTTAACCAAACACACTGCTTCACCCCTTAAAACCTGGGATCTCACGTAGGCAGAGTAGCGAGAGCGCGTCGCGGAAACTGAGCAGAGTTGTGCGTAACAGTAAATATACCAGCTTTCCGACATAGTGGGGGTGATACCTGATGGGTGCCGGATGGGGTCCCGACAGTCATTTACCCGACCTCGGGATCCCGACAGTCAAAACCCAGACACATGGGGGGCCCGACGGCCACCCGCTATTCTCCCTCGTGGGGGTCCACGAGCCCCATAGAGGGAGAATAGAATAGGTGGCGAGTGTAGCGAGCCCGCAAGGGACTTTGTTGCGCTCACCATGCTGTCTGGGTCCGGCCAGTCGGGATCCCGACGTCGGGATAATGACTGTCGGAACCCTATACCACACCCATACCTGATAGCTCAGGTCCGAATTCCCTTCCCTGGTCGATGGTGTGGGTTTGCTCATGCGCGAACATGTGCAAACCCCCGGGAGCAAATGCCTTTGGTGAGTTTCACACTTGCCGGGGCATTTGCAACAGGATAACAGAAAGGGGGCATGCCTGGGGCGGACGCCGGGGACAATCTAGCGTTTTATGGGTGTGCCCACAAAAACAGTGGGCAAGCCCATGATAACGCTGGGCCTGCCCATGCATCCTCGGGGCAGGCGGCTGACGTCACATGAGCCCGTCAGCCATGCAGGATGGACACCTACGTGTAGGAGGATACATCTGGGCTATTTCACACGCTCTGGCACCTGCCGGGCGGCTAAACCCCGCACGGCCAAAAGCCGTACCGCACACCGTAGTTAATAATGGACACAATTGTCATGGCCCAGCCGCCCGGTTGCAGCCGGATCCCACCACTGGAAAGGACGGCTGCCAGGCTGAGGCCATCCCCACCATTCTAAACTCCTGAGTGCGGCACGGCATCTTGGCCATGCAGGGGTTTCGCTGCCCGGCAGGAGCCGGAACGTGTGAAACAGCCCTAACAGTGTGCACCTGTATTATGGGGATGTGCTCAAACTAATAGCAACCAGAATCCCAACCGTCAGAAGACCAACAGCCGGATCCTGGCGGTCAGAATCCTGATGGATCCTGTAGGTAAGTACTGGGGCTGGGGCTAAACACTAGGGGAGGATTAGGCTCCAGGAGTGGGGGAGGTTTTGGGTTAGGTGTGGGAGTTTAGGGTGAGGTCTGCAGAAGGGGTTGGTTAGAGTTAGGATTAGGGGTAGGGTGAAATACTTACCAGGCATTCAGCAGGATTCTGCGGCAGATATTCTTTCGTGATTTTGGATCCAACCCGTATTATGTATGTCTCATGGTTGTTGCTTCATTTGTAGTGTTCATTCTAGCACCCGTTATCTTTGAAAACCCATGCAGTTCCTCTTCCCTGCCTGGGGTGTCACTGTCTGCTGTAGTGCTTCTAGCACTGTGTGGTCTGTATATCAGCACTGATATGCCAACCAGACCTGTGCTAGAAACACCACAGCAAACAGCGACACCCCAGGCAGGGAAGAGGAACTGCAAGGGTTTTCAAAGATAGCGGGTGCTAGAATGAACACTAATTTGCATCGATTTTCTATATGTTTAAAGCAGACTCCACCACAACATTCCATTCCATGTTTTAAGGATATGCATGCTGAAGCACAGGTGACTTCAGTCAATTCTGTTTAACCGCCTGGACTCACGCATGGATATCCAGAAAACATGAGCTGTAACGGCAGAGTTCAGGAAACTCTGGTTTAGAGTATTAAGGTACAAGTGCTAGTTACTCTTTAAATATCTGGAAAGTTTTTAACTGTCTTGTTAGTCAACAGATAATCAGGCTCCAATGCTAGAGACATACCAGGTAGAAATCCGTCTTCTCTGCGATGATTCGGAGAACTCCCGGCAACACAGGCGGGACGGTGACCATCTGCAGCTTCGTGAAGACTGCGCTGTACCCGGACATCTTAGAGCGTTTCATCCGGTCTTCCATTACCAGAGACAGGGACTGCGAATGATTGATGACTTCCAAAAGGGTGGAGATGGCCATGTTCTGGATGTAGCAATCCTTCACACAGCAGCAAATGGTCATCAGGGACTTGAACCATAGAGGAAAGCTGGCATCACTGGACCCTGATACAGATCAGAGACAGAGTTACTGGATTCAAGGCTGAGAAAGTCTGATATCGTAGCACATGCAGGAGCTCTGTATTATATATTAAACCAATGAGCCCCTTTAACTGGCTGATTTATGTTCCCTGAATAGGCGCTCCCTGAATAAGTGCGGACAACTAGTTTCACCTGCGTTAGGCTTCTTCTGGATCGCGTATCCTCAAGAAGCCTTACGCAGGCAGAACTAGTCAATCCCATCACACCTCCAACACTTATTCAGGGAACATAAATCAGCCAGTTAAAGGGGCTGTGGAGAAACTATTTATTTGGATATGGACTGTCACAGACCGATCTAATCTGTTGACAACTTATACACAGTATATGACATGGCTGCATTATATATATATATATATATATATATATATATATATATATATATATATATATATTCTTTATCAATTTTTAAAATTGTATATTTATTTATTATTTCTTTATTGTTCATCTTTATTTTGATTATTTGGTTTATGTATGTATGTATGTATGTATGTATGTATGTGTAACCCTTGAATGTGTATTAGGGACAATTACCCGGTATGTCAATTTGTTGTAACGTTGGACATAATTTTAATTTTTATGCTGCAAAAAGTTTTTATGTTTGGACTGAGACAATACATCTGGTCAAATAAACACTAATCAATTTTACTATAGTATACAGTCTGATTTTACATTAGGGGAGGATACACGCAGATTTATTTGCTTTATTGTCTCTATTTTGTGCTATATTCTGGGTATTTGTACTGTACCCTATTAACTCAGCAGCAATCAATTCCCCTGAAGTATTTAAGCGCTACCTCACTTGTTTACACTTGTGGGGTATGATTATCAAACCTTGAAGAGATATAAAGTAAAGATATATAAATAACTTACCAATTGTCTCCTAACTGCCATGTTACAGGCTGTGTTTGAAACATGACAATTAAGATCTGATTGGTTGGTACTATATCACTCTCAAAGGTATTTGGTGACAGGCAGCCAGTGAGAGCGGTGAGTGGGGGAGGAGCCTCTTTCCAGCTCTCACTGTATAACTGTGCTACAGACATATTAGCTGGCTTTTGACACTCTCATTAATGGTGAATTGATAACACATGTTTTTGGAATAACCTCTTACCAGGCACTTGGAATAACGTGGAATGTAAATGTTCAGTCTCTTCTTCTGACAGGTAAACAGGGAAGGTGGCACAATCCAGTAGCAAGTGACAGGCAGCAGCGAAAGCCTCTCGGCAGTCTTCAGACATCTCCCCCATGTTCTGGATACAGCGGTCAATGTCCCACTCTTCATCTGAGCCTTTGTTTGCTTTCTTGGTGGTTGTGCGGGATGGAGAATAGTCCACCTTATTGATTTTCTGTTTTAAAGTTGGCGACCTCGGGGTGAAGAAGTCCGTCAGCATCTGCTTGAACTGGGGCACGGTGATCTGTTTTGGTTCCCAAGCACCCTTCTTCTTTATAGGCACAGTCACCGCGTTCGTGTCGGAACTGACCCCACTGTTCTGCGTCTGTAGATGTATCCCAAACAGATGTCTGCTGGCAAACTTGGCCACCAGTTCCTGTATGCAGAGCAGTGTCCTCTGTACGCTGCCCCCCTTCTTCCAGACATCACCCTTATCAGGGCATACTCTGGGCATTCGCAAATATCCAGACAGCTCCGGGGAGGATGCGCTCAGGCCGATTCCACTATCTGCTGATTTCAACGGAGGAAAAACAGGTTCTTCCCCAACATCTGTCTCCGATTCATTGTCTGGTTTAATTTTCTGTGATTCCTTCGATGGACTCTGCAATGACCATAGTAAACACTGCATAGGTAATCTTATATCATCATATTGCTATGTGATATCACTTGGTCTATCTCTGACCCCTCCCACTAATGTCAGTGATGTCACTTCCAGAGCGACTCAGTTATTCATTTCTGGTATTTCCTATACCTACTGCTCACACGTCCTCAAAAGGGGGGGGTTGATATTTGCTGACAGATACAAATTTACTGCCGATATGATTGTCCGTAAAATGTACACAATGCTTTAGAACTCTGCAGTTCCTTATTAGCTTGTTGTGTTACATGCAGTAAAATAGTGTATGCTGCCTCTATGAAATAATTCAGTGGTTCTCAAACTTGGTCCTCAGGACCGCACACAGTTCACATTTTCCAGGTCACGTGACAAGTGAACTCATTACTGGCTGACACATTTTAAAAGAGCCACAGGGGGGAGATGATTATTTCACTTGATTCGGTGAGGAGATCTGCAAAACATGCACTGTGTTGGGTCCCAAGGACAGACTAAAATAGCCACAGATAGAAAATCTAATCCCAAAAACTTCTACAGTTATATAAACGAGATACGGTTAAGGAAGGAAAATGCTGGCCCACTAAAAATTAAGCAGGGTACCCTGGTAATAGGAGGAAAAAGAGGAAACGGAATTATTCAATTAATTTTTTGCTACGGTATTTAGAAGGGAAGAATCTTCAGAAGATCTCCCACAGATTAAATGCTTAGCTCTTGATTGCTCCCTATCTGCATGTTTGAGTGAGGAAATAGTCAAAAATAGATTACGGAACCGAAATAGTAACAAATCTCCTGGCCCGGACCAAATTCACCCTAGGATACTAAAAGAATTGAGTTCGGTCATAGCACTACCATTATATCTGATATTCGAGGAATCAAACACAGGGACGTTACCAAGGGACTGGCGCATAGCTAACGTAGTACCAATATGGAAGGTAGCAAAACTAACCCTGAAATTTATAGGCCGGTCAGCATTACATCCATTGTGGGGAAAATATTAGAAGGAATAATAAGAGATGGTATCCAAAATTTCTGGACTTAGGGAAATCTGTTGATGTAATACTGCTTGATTTCGCTGCTTTTGACACAGTGTCTCATAAAAGGTTATTAATGAAACTAGGAAATTTAGGGTTAGGAGATAAAATGTGTAATTGGATTAAAAACTGGTTGCACTATCGGGGACAGAGAGTGGTGGTAAATGGCATACATTCCAGCTGGGGTAAGGTCCAAAGTGGAGTCCCACAAGGTTGAATAGTGGGACCCACCTTGTTTAATATATTAATTCATGATTTACGATGTGACATTGTGAGTAAAATTGATTAAGGAAATTAACTCAGGAGAGGAGGTGGATACACTAGAATGTGAATTAATTAGAAAGGTGGTAACAAAAATGAACAAGCTACTTATAGGCTAAATGGAGTTATAGGGAATTCTGCTGTAGGGAAGGACTTGGAGATCATCATAGATGGAAAACTGGGTAACAGTGCACACTGCTCAAGTGCAGAAGCAAAAGCAAACCGGACACTGGCATGCATTAAAAGGGGAATGGATTCAAGGAATGCCAATGTGATAGTGGCATTGGTGAGACCACACTTGGAATACTGTGTTCAGTTCTAGGCACCACACCTTAAAAAGCCTATAAATGAATTGGAACAGGTACAGAGAAGGGCGACTAAGCTAGTAAAAGGTCTCGAATCACTAGAATGCAAATATAGGTTAACCAGCCTGAAAATGTTTCCACTGGAGAAATGGAGGTTGAGAGGTGATATGATTAGTATGTTCAAATACAGGACTGGGAATCATATGGAACTGGGAGATGATTTGTTCACTAATAGGACACGTGGGCATGTACTGAGGCTCGAGGAAAATAAATTCCGTACTGAATTAAGAAGAGGATTCTTCATCATTAGAGCAGTAACATTCTGGAACTTATTGCCGGTTTGGGTGGTTACAGCAACTACTGTTACTGAATTTAAATCCAACTGGATACATTTTTGGCCACTAAGGGAATCCTATAGATATGACTTACTCAAGTCAGTAGTTACAAGTCAGATAGGTGGAACTCGATGGACTAACGTTTTTTTTCAACCTTAATTACTATGTTACTATGACTCCGAGAACCTGTGAAAAAGCTTAATCGAAAGTATTCAGCTTCATGTCTAAAGGTTTACAACTTATAACTGCAAGGCCCAGATTACATGATCAGACATAAGAGAGGTAAAACACACTGTCACAGCTCAGTAAAAACAGAACTAGTGAGAAAACAGTATTTAATGAACGGGAAAGTCTCTCTCCTACAGCTGCTACTCAATAGTGACACAGTGCAGGCGCAGAGTAGCTGCATGCAAGAACAGACACCATGCAATCGGTAACATACAGCGTCTGGGCTCAGGGACTCCATATCCAGGTACGCTGGCGGCATTTGCACTTTGCTCAGCACTTTGAAGCAAGTCTTCAGTGCCTGGGTCAGCTCCGGCAGGCTAAGCGTGTCCATGTTCTCAGCCGTGGACTGTGCCATGTAACTCAGCATCTGGGGCAGGTACTGAGTCTGCACTTCAGAGTACAGTTCCTGGGATAGGAGAGATAGTAATAAGGACACTGATCATTAATCCGTCGCTGTTACACTTCTCTATCACTACTAAAGGCCCCATATATTAGGCCGACAAGTCGGACAGAATTCTCCTGTGAGCCGCCCGGCAGCTCCCCGAGAGGCTCACATACAATTTGGCACTTGATGGGCCATTTTTTACATGTGATAAATCGCCTATATAATGGGGAGCTGCAGCGGGCAGTGAGGAGAAGGGTAGCGGGCGGGCGGTCATCAACATCATCTGCGGGACGCCGGGGCGTGCAGCGAGTACTTTCACTAGCGGGCGGCGAGTAATGACCGGGCTGGGGGGTGAACGCAGATATCATCAGCGGGACGGGCATTCGATTTTTAAAACAGCTCTCAGCCAATCAGAGAACAGTCAGTCATTTGACAGGTTATTTTAAAAATCGAATGCCCACCACTGCACTGCCCGTCCCACTGATGATATCTAAGTTCACCGCCCGGCCAGGTCAGGATTCGCTACCCGCTGCACGCCCCGGTGTCCTGCAGATGATGATGACCACCCGCCCGTCCCACTGCTCCCCCCCTGGTCAGGCATATATGCAGGGACCTCCCTGATGTGGTCCGATGCGGGCGGCACCGCGCATCGGATCAGATGTCACACACCTGCAATTTTGGGCCGATTTCACCCGGTTATTGGCCCAAAGTGCCGAAATCGGATGAAATCGGCCCAAAATCGCATAGTGTATGGGGGCCTTAACAGTAATCACGTAGGACAGTGGTTCCCAACCCTGGTCCTCGAGTACCCCCAACAGTGCACGTTTTCCAGTTCACCCGGCAGGTGCACTCATTATTCAGACACATTTTAAAAGATCCACATGTGGAGCTAATTATTTCACCTGTGTTTCTGTGTGGAGACCTGGAAAACGTGCACTGTTGGGGGTACTTGAGGACCAGGGTTGGGAACCACTGACGTAGGAGGACATATGATAGAAGAGGTAGGAATACGGTTCCTTAATCTGACAATAGTATTATTACATCTGTGATTTCATCATTTTAGAACCCACATTCTCCCATCTGTATGAAACAAAACCTATTGTAAAGAGGCAGAGAGTGATGGAGACGGCGGCGGTGGGAGGAGTTACCTGCAACAAATGCTGGAAACGTCTTATCTGGCGCCTGTCTTAGTAACTACCAATACCGGTGCTGCACACAGGCTGTATAACAGACACGCTAAGGGCTGCGGTGTAGGGTCAGTAGGTTGACACTATTAAAATGCATTGGGTTGACCACTGAATGTCGACAGGGCTTAGGTCGACACACAAAAAAGGTCGACATGGCTAAGGTCGACAGGGTCAAAAGGTGTACATGAGTTTATCTTTTTGTTTTTTTTTGGGAGCCGACATGTGTCGGCAGGCGGTATTTCATGCCCTACCATCCACTAGGTCGTGGTGGGAGAATAGAATAGTGTGGCGAGCGTAACGAGGCACCGTGCCCGAAGCATGACAATCACAGGGAGCCAGGCGAGGGGCTGCGGTGCACCAATACGGTGTCCATGTCGACATTTCGGGACAAATAAAAATATATGTAAAACCAATGTCAACCTTTTGACTGTCGAACTTCCCATTGCCGACCTAATGCTTGTGTTGACATTTTGACCCTGTCCACCTTAGCCATGTCTACCTACGCCCTGTAGACCTTCTGTGGTCGACCCAATGCATGTCGACTCAACGACCCATACCCAAGGCTGACCCCGAATACTTTCTGTATGACTGTTATTTCGGTTTCAGTTTCTGTTATACAAATAATTTAAGATTTTTAAACAATAAAGAAGTTCGATTAACATATAACAATACAGGAACACCCGTCACTGGTTTACACATGTACATTATGTCCAGGTTCCAACACAGTAGTGAGTGCGCAGAGGTGAAAGACTCCTCTTACTGATACCCCTTTCACACTGCACTTTTAAAACGGTATATTGCCGTTTTTTTCCCATTTTAAAACGTTTAAGGCTGCAATGTGAAAGTGTCAGAGTTGATTTACCAGTTAAAGTTAACCGATATTTCAACACGGTTAAAAAGCAGAGTCCTACACGTCTTAAAGCCGTTTTTTTGGCAGTTTGAACAGCTCTATTTCAATGGCTTGAAACGTGTCCCTTGGGGGTTAAACGGGTTGAATGTTTGAATGGTATTAAATGATTTTTAAAACGGTTTTCACCTGCAATGTGAAAGGTCTCAAGGCTCTGTCCCGTTTTAAAGTCCCATTTAAGAATACCGTGTCATTACCCATTTCTGCAATGTGAAAGCAGTATTAGATGAAGAGTGACTCTCCATTTGTAGGAATTCTATAAATATACACAAGTGTGAACCTGCGGACTGCAGTGCATGAGATGACTTGGTGGCATGCAAGTTTATACCCATACAGATGCGAGTCACCAAATCTCGACCATATTACGCCCAGGGCCGGTGCTAGGCACCGGAGCGCCCCAGGCAGGGAGGGGGGTGGGCGCCCCGGTGCTCAAACACTTACCCGCTCCAGGGGGGCCACGCTGCCTGGTCCAGCGATGCGGTGCATGGCGCTGTTACCTTCGCGGAGGCATGCTGTGCGCCGCCGCGACTCTCCCCAGGGAGGGGAGAGGAGGGGTCCAGTGCTGTGACGTTCTGGGGGGGGGGTCTTGCCGTGCGATGCGGCGCTGCCTGCCGCAACTCTGCCCAGGGACGGGAGGAGAGGGGGGGTGTCCGGCGGCGCTGTGACTTTCCAGGGGGGAGCTTGGCGGGTGATGCGGCGTGGACAAGCTCCAAACTGCCGCCCTCCAGCGGCCGGCGCCCTAGGCAAATGCCTAAGGCTACCTAGTGGTGGCGCCGGCCCTGATTACGCCGAACCCATGGGGCCGACATGAACATGGCCAACAGAGTCAAAAGATCAATAGCGTAGTTAGGGCAATATACAGTATAAAAGGTTGACAGGGTATTGTTACTATTCCCAATAGTAGTCCACATGGATGGTAGAGTATAAAATAGATTTAAAAAAAAAGGGTTAATCAAATCTCATTATTGCATATTGTGGTAAAGTGCAAGCAAATGACTTCTTAGGAGGAGATGACTCAAACATAGGTTGAGAAGTTTCCCAAAGTAACCAATCAGCTTCTCACTAATTTCTACTACGGAATGCATGAATGGAGCAGAATGAGGTGTTGTGAGGTCATTACCAGAGGGATGACATCCAGCAGGAAGACCAGCAGAGTGCAGATCTCAGACACCGAGGGGGCTCTGCCTATGTACTTGTCCTCACAAGAATCCGCATCTTGCCTGTGAAAGGAGAAAAATGGCACAATGTCATTTTAAAATGGGTAATTACAACATACTATAACAAAAACCCAGGTGCATGCTGGTAATGACTCATTAACGAGGCGAAGCAGAAAGGGACATGGACAAGATGTGATAACATTTACATGGGGGAGAAGCGGTATGAGTGCACCCCGGCTCCTTCTTACATGGGGGAGAAGCGGTATGAGTGCACCCCGGCTCCTTCTTACATGGGGGAGAAGCGGTATGAGTGCATCCCGGCTCCTTCTTACATGGGGGAGAAGCGGTATGAGTGCACCCCGGCTCCTCCTTACATGGGGGAGAAGCGGTATGAGTGCACCCCGGCTCCTTCTTACATAGGGGAGAAGCGGTATGAGTGCACCCCGGCTCCTCCTTACATGGGGGAGAAGCGGTATGAGTGCACCCCGGCTCCTTCTTACATAGGGGAGAAGCGGTATGAGTGCACCCCGGCTCCTTCTTACATGGGGGAGAAGCGGTATGAGTGCACCCCGGCTCCTTCTTACATGGGGGAGAAGCGGTATGAGTGCACCCCGGCTCCTTCTTACATAGGGGAGAAGCGGTATGAGTGCACCCCGGCTCCTTCTTACATGGGGGAGAAGCGGTATGAGTGCACCCCGGCTCCTTCTTACATGGGGGAGAAGCGGTATGAGTGCACCCCGGCTCCTTCTTACATGGGGGAGAAGCGGTATGAGTGCACCCCGGCTCCTTCTTACATGGGGGAGAAGCGGTATGAGTGCACCCCGGCTCCTCCTTACATAGGGGAGAAGCGGTATGAGTGCACCCCGGCTCCTTCTTACATGGGGGAGAAGCGGTATGAGTGCACCCCGGCTCCTCCTTACATGGGGGAGAAGCGGTATGAGTGCACCCCGGCTCCTTCTTACATGGGGGAGAAGCGGTATGAGTGCATCCCCCTTCTCCCCCATAATGCCACTGGGACAGATGTACTAAGCCTTGGAGAGTGATCAACTGGAGAGGGATAAAGTACCAGCCAATCCGCTCCTAACTGCCATGCTACAGGCTGTGTTTGAAAAATGACAGAAGCAGATTGGCTGGTATTTTGAGCCTGATTCAGCAAGGCTCGCTAAGCAGCGGTCGTTCGCTGCTTAGCGAGCCTTGAACGCCGCCAGCCCCACCCCCGTCGAATCATTTCCATGCGAGGGGATGTACTTGAACACGAAGGGGAGAGAAATCATTGAAAAGTCGCTGACCATGAAATGATTTCTTGCCCGCCAAAAAGGGGCGGGAGCTGAAGTCATGTGATGTCAGTTGTCGGAATCGCCACACCAACTTTCCCAGAGGAACGGCCAGTGTTATCATGGGTGTCCAGCCTCGTATATGCCCTCATCCCCCCTCCGGTTTTTGCCCTCATCCACCCTCATGTTTCTGCCCTCGTCCGCCCTCACCGCAGTGAACGTCCTGGTGAGTGTGTAACTCCTGAAGCTGTTCGGTGGCGGGATTTGCACATGCGCAGAAATGAGCATGCGTAAACCCCAACCATCGGGCTGGGTCCAAATTCGGATCGCTACAAGCGATCCTGAATCGGCCCCTTTATCTCTCTCTGAGGATTAGTACATCCAGCCCTCAAAGAGGAGAAAGCTTTAGATAATTTCACTGTAATCCTGGATTATCCTCCTTGCGCCTTGCTATCTCCAGAGAAGGATCTACGTATGCAGGACAAGACGCCTCTGTGTCACCGAGAGATACAAGCTACAGTGTTCCAGCATAAGCCTGTTCCTGACCCGCACTGCATGCTGGGACTGATGGGGGAGTAACAGGCTGCCTACCTCTGCAATAGGGGGACCTGTGATATCCAGGCTGTGAGAGCTGAGAGCATATGAGATGTATTTTCCCCACAGACTACAAACCTGAAGCTGTTCTCGAAGCACAGAGTCATGTAGTCCCACAGGAAGTCCGAGCTCAGCGACGTGATCAGCAGGTTGGCCGTCTTCACGATCTCAGAGGCATTTTTGTTTTCTTTAATTGCACTGAAAAACAGGATATAAGGTGCCGGCAGTGAGGTCACAGGACACAGGATTCTGTGGCTGGTGATAAGGGCAGGAGAGGACGATGAAGGGTTGCGCTGCCATAGAGGAGATCCTGGGTGGTGTGGATCTCTGCGCACAGACACAATGGAGATTCTTTGCTTACAGCTCATGTACTAAGCTATGTGTGTTTGCGTATCTCCGATCTGATACGAGTTGTACAGTAATCTTTTTTGGGATGGTAAAAATGTGATCATATAGAACTGCCCTGACTTGCAGGAGTGGTGCGGGTGTTTATCTAACATGATATATGTGTGCGCAGGGAAGCACATTGACGACGGGTGTTTTACATCTAGCAAGATTTCACTTGCAGACCCAGGTGTCCTGGTATTAGCCCTATAGATTCTGCAAGAGGTAATAAATCAGTCTTCTGAGGTTGTACTCCCAGGGGTGTCATAAGATATTTGTAGGCCCCATAGCAAAACTTTGTAAGGGCCCCTGTATACCAACCATGGCGATAAATATATACGTATATAAGCCATGTAATTTGCCCAGGGAAAATGGGCCCCATTCGGTTCTGGGCCCCATATCAGCTGCACCCCCTGCATCTATGGTAGCTACACCCCTGTATATAACACATGTAACTGTGACAGGGAAGGTGGCCCCTCTCAGCTCTGGGCCCCATAGCAGCTGCACTCCCTGCACCTATGGTAGCTACACCCTGTATATAACACATGTAACTGTGACAGGGAAGATGGCCTCTCTCAGCTCTGGGCCCCATAGCAGCTGCACTCCCTGCACCTATGGTAGCTACACCCTGTATATAACACATGTAACTGTGACAGGGAAGTTGGCCTCTCTCAGCTCTGGGCCCCATAGCAGCTGCACTCCCTGCATCTATGGTAGCTACACCCTGTATATAACACATATAACTGTGACAGGGAAGGTGGCCCCTCTCAGCTCTGGGCCCCATAGCAGCTGCACCCCCTGCACCTATGGTAGCTACACTCCTGTATATAACACATGTAACTGTGACAGGGAAGGTGGCCCCTCTCAGCACTGGGCCCCATAGCAGCTGTTCCCCCTGCATCTATGGTAGCTACACCCTGTATATAACACATGTAACTGTGACAGGGAAGGTGGCCCCTCTCAGCTCTGGGCCCCATAGCAGCAACACTTCCTGCACCTATGGTAGCTACACCCCTGTATATAACACATGTAACTGTGACAGTGGCCCCCCTCAGCTCTGGGCCCCATAGCAGCAACACTTCCTGCACCTATGGTAGCTACACCCTGTATATAACACATGTAACTGTGACAGGGAAGGTGGCCCCTCTCAGCTATGGGCCCCATAGCAGCTGTTCCCCCTGCATCTATGGTAGCTACACCCTGTATATAACACATATAACTGTGACAGGGAAGGTGGCCTCTCTCAGCTCTGGGCCCCATAGCAGCAACACTTCCTGCACCTATGGTAGCTACACCCCTGTATATAACACATGTAACTGTGACAGTGGCCCCCCTCAGCTCTGGGCCCCATAGCAGCAACACTTCCTGCACCTATGGTAGCTACACCCTGTATATAACACATGTAACTGTGACAGGGAAGGTGGCCCCTCTCAGCTATGGGCCCCATAGCAGCTGCACTCCCTGCACCTATAGTAGCTACACCCCTGTATATAACGCATGTAACTGTGACAGGAAAGGTGGCCCCTCTCAGCTCTGGGCCCCATAGCAGCAACACTTCCTGCACCTATGGTAGCTACACCCCTGTATATAACACATGTAACTGTGACAGGGAAGGTGGCCCCTCTCAGCTCTGGGCCCCATAGCAGCTGCACTCCCTGCACCTCTGGTAGTTACACCTCTGTATATAACACATGTAACTGTGACAGGGAAGGTGGCCCCCCTCAGCTCTAGGCCCCATAGCAGCTGCACTCCCTGCACCTATGGTAGTTACACCCCTGTATATAACACATGTAACTGTGACAGGGAAGGTGGCCCCTCCCAGCTCTAGGCCCCATAGCAGCTGCACTACCTGCACCTATGGTAGTTACACCCCTGTATATAACACATGTAACTGTGACAGGGAAGGTGGCCCCTCTCAGCTCTGGGCCCCATAGCAGCAACACTTCCTGCACCTATGGTAGCTACACCCCTATATAAAATACATGTAACTGTGACAGGGAAGGTGGCCCCTCTCAGCTCTGGGCCCCATAGAAGCTGCACTCCCTGCACCTATAGTATAACACATGTAACTGTGACAGGGAAGGTGGCCCCTCTCAGCTCTGGGCCCCATAGCAGCTGCACTCCCTGCACCTATGGTAGCTACACCCCTGTATATAACACATGTAACTGTGACAGGGAAGGTGGCCCCTCTCAGCTCTAGGCCCCATATCAGCTGCACCCCCTGCACCTATGGTAACTACACCCCTGTATATAACACATGTAACTGTGACAGGGAAGGTGGCCCCTCTCAGCTCTGGGCCCCATAGCAGCTGCACTCCCTGCACCTATGGTAGCTACACCCCTGTATATAACACATTTAACTGTGACAGGGAAGGTGAACCCTCTCAGCTCTGGGCCCCATAGCAGCTGCACCCCCTGCACCTATGGTAGTTACACCCCTGTATATAACACATATAACTGTGACAGGGAAGGTGGCCCCTCTCAGCTCTGGGCCCCATAGCAGCTGCACCCCCTGCACCTATGGTAGTTACACCCCTGTATATAACACATACTAGGTGATTCATCGCGCCCTACGGGCGCTCTTCACACCGTCGTAAGGGGCTGCGCCCCCTTAATTTGTGAACGTTTGTATATGAGAAATATGGTTAGAATTGTATGAAAGATGCCCTGTATTGCAACTTAGGTGTCCGCGAATCGCGGGAGGGGGGGTCGCGGAGGGTGCCGTGAATTGCAGGAGGGGGGGTCGCGGGGGGTGCCGCGAATTGCAGGAGGGGGGGTTGTGGGGGGGTGGATGCTGCGAATCGCGGGAGGGGAGGGATTGCAGAGAATCGCGGGAGGTGGGGTCGCGGGAGGGGGGTTACGGGGGCGGGGGTTGCGGCGAATCATGGTAAGGGGGGTCGCGGGGGGTGTGCCGTGAATCACGGGAGGGGGGGTCACGGGGTGGGGTGCCGAGAATCGCGGGGGGGTGTGTGTGTGCCGTGAATCGCGGGAGTGTGGGTTCCGGGGGGGGGTGTGACGCGAATCGCCACAAGAAAAAATCAACACAGAAAGGTCAACACATGTAAATGTTGACATAAGTGTGGCACTTTATTGGTGTCCATGTCGACACATAAGAATGAATATGAAAACATTCAAAAAATGAAAAAAAAAACTTCAAAAACTCATGTCAACCTTTTTCATTGTCGACCATAGCCATGTCAGTGTTTTCCATGTGCAATTTAATTCTGGAGCTGCCGCGAATCGCACGGGGGGGGATGCCGCGAATTGCGGGAGGGGGGGTCGCGGGGGTGGGTGCCGCGAATCGCGGGAGGGGGGGTTACGGGGCGGGGGTTGTGGCGAATCATGGGAGGGGGGGTCGCGGGGGTGTGCCGTGAATCACGGGAGGGGGGGTCACGGGGTGCGGTGCCGAGAATCGCGGGGGAGGTGTGTGTGTGTGTGTGCCGTGAATCGCGGGAGTGGGGGTTGTGGGGGGGGTGGGGTGGGGGGGGTGTGACGCAAATCGCCACAAGAAAAAATCAACACAGAAAGGTCAACACATGTAAATGTTGACATAAGTGTGGCACTTCATTGGTGTCCATGTCGACACATGAGAATGAATATGAAAATATTCAAAAAATAAAAAAAAAAAAAACTTCAAAAACTCATGTCAACCTTTTTCATTGTCGACCATAGCCATGTCAGTGTTTTCCATGTGCAATTTAATTCTGGAGCTGCCGCGAATCACGGGGGGGTGCCGCGAATTGCGGGAGGGGGGGTCGCGGGGGTGGGTGCCGCGAATCGCGGGAGGGCGGGGTTCACAGGGGTTCCGGTGGGGGGTTGCCGCGAATTGCGGGAGGTGGGGGGTCACGGGGGGTGCCACGAATCGCGGGAGGGGGGGTTGCGGGGGGGTGTGACGCGAATCGCCACAAGAAAAAATCAACACAGAAAGGTCAACACATGTAAATGTTGACATAAGTGTGCCACTTCATTGGTGTCCATGTCGACACATGACAATGAATATAAAAAAAAAAAAAAAAAAAAAAAAATCTTCAAAAACTCATGTCAACCTTTTTCATTGTCGACCATAGCCATGTCAGTGTTTTCCATGTGCAATTTAATTCTGGAGCTGCCGCGAATCACGGGGGGGGGTGCCGCGAATTGCGGGAGGGGGGGTCGCGGGGGTGGGTGCCGCGAATCGCGGGAGGGCGGGGTTCACAGGGGTTCCGGTGGGGGGTTGCCGCGAATTGCGGGAGGTGGGGGGTCACGGGGGGTGCCACGAATCGCGGGAGGGGGGGTTGCGGGGGGGGGGGGGTGTGACGCGAATCGCCACAAGAAAAAATCAACACAGAAAGGTCAACACATGTAAATGTTGACATAAGTGTGCCACTTCATTGGTGTCCATGTCGACACATGACAATGAAAAAAAAAATAAATTAAAAATAAATCTTCAAAAACTCATGTCAACCTTTTTCATTGTCGACCATAGCCATGTCAGTGTTTTGCATGTGCCATTTAATCCTGGGGCTGCTGCGAATTGCGGGGGGGGGTGCCGTGAATCGCGGGAGGGGGGTGGCAGGGGGGGTGCCGCCAATCGTGCAAGGGGGGGTCGCGGGGGGGTTCTTTTTGCAGCGAATCGCGGGAGGGGGGGTCGCGGGGGGGTGTTTTTGCTGCAAATCGCGGTAGGGGGGAGTCACGGGGGAGCGGGTGTTTTTGCCGCGAATCGCGGGAGGGGGGGGGGGGGGGGCGCGGGGGGGGGAGGTTTTGCCGGAAATCGCGGGAGGGGGGCGCTCACCTGGTGGCTGTGGAGTAGCAGTGCTGGGAAACATGGGAAGGCAGTGGGTGTCTGGCACTGTCTGTGGGCTCACTGGGCTGGTTCTCTGTCACATACCTCCCAACATGACCCTCTCCAGGAGGGACACAATGCTCTGTTTCTAGACTTCCCCTTAATGTATGATTGCCATCACCTGTTTTAAACAGGTTAATTTCTCAGAAAGGTGTTCAGCACAGATGAAGGCAATCACACATTAAGAGGAAAGTCCAGGAACAGTGCGTTATAGACACAGACACCCACTTTGAGTGACAGATGTAGCCAAATATATAGGAGATAACTGTGACAGGGAAGGTGGCCCCTCTCAGCTCTGGGCCCCATAGCAGCTGCACTCCCTGCACCTATGGTAGCTACACCTCTGTATATAACACATGTAACTGTGACAGGGAAGGTGCCCCCTCTCAGCTCTGGGCCCCATAGCATCTGTACCCCCTGCACCTATGGTAGCTACGTCCTGTATATAACACATGTAACTGTGACAGGGAAGGTGGCCCCTCTCAGCTCTGGGCCCCATAGCAGCTGCACTCCCTGCACCTATGGTAGCTACACCCTGTATATAACACATGTAACTGTGACAGGGAAGGTGGCCCCTCTCAGCTCCGGGCCCCATAGCAGCTGCACTCCCTGCACCTATGGTAGCTACACCCTGTATATAACACATGTAACTGTGACAGGGAAGGTGGCCCCTCTCAGCTCTGGGCCCCATAGCAGCAGCACCCCCTGCACCTATGGTAGCTACACCCCTGTATATAACACATGTAACTGTGACAGGGAAGGTGGCCCCTCTCAGCTCTGGGCCCCATAGCAGCTGCACTCCCTGCACCTATGGTAGCTACACCCTGTATATAACACATGTAACTGTGACAGGGAAGGTGGCCCCTCTCAGCTCTGGGCCCCATAGCAGCTGCTCTCCCTGCACCTATGGTAGTTACACCCCTGTATATAACACATGTAACTGTGACAGGGAAGGTGGCCCCTCTCAGCTCTGGGCCCCATAGCAGCAACACTTCCTGCACCTATGGCAGCTGCACCCCTGTATATAACACATGTAACTGTGACAGGGAAGGTGGCCCCTCTCAGCTCTGGGCCCCATAGCAGCTGCACTCCCTGCACCTATGGTAGCTACACCCTGTATATAACACATGTAACTGTGGCAGGGAAGGTGGCCCTCTCAGCTCTGGGCCCCATAGCAGCTGCACTCCCTGCACCTATGGTAGCTACACCCCTGTATATAACACATGTAACTGTGACAGGGAAGGTGGCCCCTCTCAGCTCTGCGCCCCATAGCAGCTGTTCCCCCTGCATCTATGATAGCTACACCCCTGTATATAACACATGTAACTGTGACAGGGAAGGTGGCCCCTCTCAGCTCTGGGCACCATAGCAGCTGCACCCCCTGCACCTATGGCAGCTACACCCCTGTATATAACACATGTAACTGTGACAGGAAGGTGGCTCATCTCAGCTCTGGGCACCATAGCAGCTGCATTCCCTGCACCTATGGCAGCTACACCCTGTATATAACACATGTAACTGTGACAGGGAAGGTGGCTCATCTCAGCTCTGGGCCCCATAGCAGCTACATCCCCTGCACCTATGGCAGCTACACCCCTGTATATAACACATGTAACTGTGACAGGGAAGGTGGCCTCTCTTAGCTCTGGGCCTGAAAGCAGCTGCACTCCCTGCACCTATGGTAGATACACCCCTGTATATAACACATGTAACTGTGACAGTGAAGGTGGCCCCTCTCAGCTCTGGGCCCCATAGCAGCAACACTTCCTGCACCTATGCTAGGCACACCCTGGACAACTCCCCCTGCAGTTAGCCAGAGCTACAGCTTTATTAAATGTCTGGCAGCACCATTAATACCACTAGGCCAAATTCCACACTACATATAAGTGGAACTGGTCTACCCAAGTTGAAGACAAAATCAGCCAGTGTACTCCTAGTAATGTAGCCCCACCTAGGGGAAGTATAGGGAGCTGCAGTGGTGACCGTGGTATTCCACAACGTATTACAATGTACAGATCTGATAGCCACTAATACCTTATCAGCTGGCTGCCCGTCTGAGTGTAGCTCAGCTTTATATCCGTCCCTAGAGCATCCTTGCAGTATGCATAAAAGGCTCGGATCACTTCCAAGAACAAATCTCCCACCACCGGCGGACCTGATAACAGGAAACGGAACATAATCGTTATTATAGATACATAGAAGTCGTCCTTGATGTTCTCAAGTTCAGTCTCAATATCCTGTGAGATCTTTGCCCTACACACTCAGAACGCAGCTAAATATAAGTCACTCTCATACCTTTCATCTGTCCTTCTGATTTCTTGATCTTGCTATGTTTAAGTACCTCCGCTTACTTTTCTATGTCCTATATTGTATGCCCCTCCTTCCTATATTCTCGTATATGGCATCCTTCTACCTAAGGTCCGTCCCCTCACCCACCTATCACCACTTACATGCTGCTATAAGACTGACCTTCTAGTCAGCGGCTGCGAAGGCCGGTGCCGGACACTAGCGCCTGCGAAGGCCGGTGCCGGACACCAGCGGCTGCGAAGGCCGGTGCCGGACACCAGTGGCTGCGAAGGCCGGTGCCGGACACCAGTGGCTGCGAAGGCCGGTGCCGGACACCAGTGGCTGCGAAGGCCAGTGCCGGACACCAGCGTGCCTCTGAATTATTACATTAGGTGACAGGCTACTATATAGATGATATTCCCTAATCACAGAGCACAACGTAACTGCCATGAACACATTTGAATGATAAATGAAGTTGGTATCAATAGGCCACGTTACTTAGTGGCCACTCACATTACCTATCTCCGGCTTGTCTAAAAGAATGACGAGGATCCGGAAGGGCTTCAGATAAACCTGCAGGCCTTGCTCAGAGTCCGAGTATAGGATATTCTGGTGTAAAATCCTCATTAGAGCCTGGAGACCAGGAAAAACCAAAGACTTAAGTGTTATTACTGCTAACGACCATATACAACGGGCATTATCCAACCATCCTGTCAGTCCTGCGCTTTACAATAGGAGACAGTGATACAACAAACTGGGTATTTACAGACAGTCAAAGGTATGAGGGCCCTGCTCGCAAGCTTACAATCTATAGGGAAATGTAGTCAAAGCATTCAAATGAAATCCAGGGCCCACCTGCGCATTTGTGCCATGCTCCCTGTTGTAGTGCCCGAACATTTCAGTGCTTGGTTAATTCATTCATTTAATTTGTATTCCTGTAATAATGGAAGTAGGCTACAATATTATCACTATGGCACTGACCCCCCGGGAATGCTCTGCCATCTACCTCCAGCAGGGGGAGCGTTGAGTATCTGTTATAAATGTTTCCTGTATATATTTGCAAAATGGTAATTCCAGATGACTTATTAAAACTAGATAAACAGATACAATTGCTTTAGGGAAACAACACTTGCTGCGTGTGACTTGGAATTCAGGAAACAATGTACGTTATACTTACTTGAATCAATAAATCTTTGGAGTATTTTGCAAAAAAACAATTGCAGTAATCTTCTTCCCCCACAGACCCTTTCAGCTCCGGGGCCACAACTCTCCCTTTGATATCGGATCCTGGAGGGGAAAGATGCTTCAAATGACATACAGTATATTATCACCGCAAATAGGGCTGTAACTGGGGATATCTGAGCAATGACTGTATATGTGCTCTGGAGTCCCCACTACATCTACTCTGTTGTCACAGAGCTTATACATAGCACAGTATAGGACAGTACAAGGTATAACGCAGGCCTGGTTGTGAAACTACAAGTCCCAGCATGTTCAAGGCATGCTGGGATGTGTAGTTTTACAACAGCTGGAGAGCCACACAACATTTTTAAAATACCAGAAATTCTGAAAGACACCATACAAGTAACGTTTCAAAACAGCTTAGAGGTTTCCTTACATTTTGAACACTAGGTGGCAGTTTAACATTATTTAAATTGAGGGCTCTTAAAGTAGACAGGTTTTCATTCTGACCCATATTAAAATGAAGGGTGGAAAACGTACAGTAGGTACAGTAACTATGCAGTCCTATACAGAACACAGGAACACTATGTCAGGGTGTGTGCCGGACGACTGCCCGACAGTCGGGATTCCGGCCGTCAGTACTCCGACATCGGAATCCCGACTGTTTAAATCTTTGGGTCGAGCTTTCAGCGCTGTGGAACTCACTTCCCCGCTCAGTTCCAGAAGCTTCCACTCTGGAAACATGCAAATATAGACTCAAGACTTTCCTGTTCACCCAAGCATTTCACTAATGTACCTTGTTAAGTTTGTTTTGTATTTTGTGCTGTAAAAGGCTAATGCAAGCACTAGGCGTCCTATTGGGAGAAAAAGTGCTATATAAATAACATTATTATTATTATTAAATGCCCGACAGTCAGGATCCCGACTGACAGGGGCTTTTCTCCCTTGTGGGGGTTCACGACCCCCATAGAGGGAGAATAGAACCCGTGGCGAGTGAAGCGAGCCACCGAGCCCGCAGCGTGGCGAGCGGGATACCTAGGTCGGGATACTGACCGTCGGTATACCAATTGTCCGACCACCATACCACACCCATCAGGGCTGGCCAAACCAGTCCTAGACATCTACCAATATGTCATGTTTTCCAGAACACCAGTCATTAGTAACTGTCACACTTTCAAACACTGCTGCATTCATTCCCAACTGACAGTCTACAGATCCACAGGTGGCCTGGAAAACTGTTGGTAGATCTTGAGGACCTAGTTCTATGTAATATTGCACACTACGCAGGTAGATAATGACTTACTGACTCCATCATTACCTACCTAGTAACCAGGCGAATAGCCTCCTGTTCAGCGACATGTCCCGTCTTAGAACCGTCTGGATGGCAGCAGACAGTATGTGGGTAAAATCCTTCCGGGCGAGAGACACAGGACAATCACTGGGTTCCTACACAGAGAACCTCAAGTTCTGTATTACAACAGGACAATAGGTGGCAGCTATAAATGCAGATTATGGTATGACAGACATGACCCGTACAATCGAGCTTGCCCAAGTTGTGACTTCATCAGCCAGTTTGGGACATGACAATAATTTGGTCTGGTCACAATAGGCTAGCATAGGCAGAGAGGCTGAGTCCATTTGGTTTCCGCTTTTTCCCTGTTTTTCCGGAGAACGCACTTCCTTATTGAATTGGAAGTTTTGTGGCATTAATATCCCATGAATAGAAGTGTGGTAACAATGGTTATTCTGCTGTGTAAGGTGATTGGGGCAGGACTGTCATATCATGGCAGAATCTGCAATGGGGAAATTTTTCAAAGGGGCTGATCCACATTCATTCGTTTTTTTTCCGTATTCAGCCCCGTTACGATGTTTTGGGGACTGCGCAAATGCGTTTATGCACATGTGCAGTCCCCCTTTGCGAACACCTTTGGCAACTTTCAGTCGCCGAGGCCTTTGCAGACATCAGCATGGGGACGCTCGGCATTTCCTGGGCGCGCCCATAAAAATGATGGACGTCCCCATGTGAACGCAGGTGCGGCGAAGCCTGCGCGTGGCAGGCGACTTACTTCACATGACATCAGAGCCCGCCCCATTCTCTGACATTTCCGATCTAAATAAAAAAGTCACTATAAACTGACTTTTATTTGCCAACGGGGGAAAAATCATTCAATGGTCACCGGACGTCAAATTACTCTCCCCCCCCCCCCCACGTACGCTTGCGTGCGTATGGATGTGTGAGCGTAAACACCCATTCGCATGGCATGCACCCGAGGGGATTCGCAGGGCGGCTGGGTGCGAACGTTCGTTTGCCGGGCATTTGTCCATTTGCTAAGCAGCGAACGACTGCTGCTTAGCGAGCGGACCTGAATCAGTCCCAAACGTGGCACGTGGCGATGGTCTCAGGAACACTTGCATGGTGACTGGAAGAGACTACACAAAAACTTCCTGAAGTTTGTAAAGAGACTCCTGGAAAAGACAATGTGCTTGTGGGATTGGTATGGAATCCCGACCGCCGAAATCCCGTCAAGGGGGGGGGGGACGTGGATCGCCCCCCTTTGTCCCTCTATGGACACCCACAGAGGGACAAAGTGCCGGGATTTCGTCAGTCGGGATTCCGGCATCGGGAAAGCGACTGCATCCCTTGCTTGTAGCACATTAGTGGCAGCAATGTACATTTTTGGTTTTCCGCAAAAGCGCTCATTGCTGTTCAGCACAACTCTTTCCACTAGGGTCAATGGAGGACCATCAGTGGGAGCGTGCATCTTCAGCTAAATAGTGGGCACACACTAGACGATGTGCCCGATATGATGGCCCAATCAACCATATTGCTTGCTGCTTATGTTTAGTAAACTGAAATAAGGGGCGTGCCAAGAACATGAGCTATTTGTTGGTCAAAGGAAACCAGAACAGGACAAGGGGATTTGTGGACAGTCCAGTGGATAGAGCTGTCTAGGGTGACAGTACAGAGCTGGCGATGCAGCTGGAACGGCACCGGGGGAGGAACTTCCACACTGCTTCTTATTACACCAGTATGTTTGATAGACACTTTCTCTCTGTCCACAACAGAAGAGAGCTTCCAGTGTACGATGCACATATCCAGCACAGTGCCAGCTGCCTGATGCAGCCAGATCATCTACACATGGTCCTGATTCAGGTTGGCTCACTAAGCAGCGAACATTCACTGCTTAATGAGCTGGACAATGCCACCCACCGGGCGAGTGTACGCTCACCCCCGCATTCATTCACATGCAGGCGAAAAATCATTCGATGGTCACTGACCATCGAATGGTTTATTGCCCGTTCGCAAATAGAAGTCAATGTGGACTGACTTATTTGCCTCGGAATTGGCGGGCCGCACCTGCATTCGCATGGGGAGCACCACTGTTTTTGTGGGCACGCCCAGGAAATGTTGAGCATCTCCATGCCACAGCCTCCTGCCTGCCCACTACTTGCCCCGCTGTGCGTGAACGCCCTGGGCGACTGTGATAGTATATACTTATATATTCCCCGATATGCATGCGCAGACATGAAACATTGGTCCCCGCAGCGAAGTCGTAGGGGACAGACTCAACTTGAATCAGGCCCTGTACGCGCTGGTTTTTAGCTGTCACAGGCCCGCTAGCTCCTACACACAGGCGTGGGGGGTCCTAGGGTGCACACTGGTAATGAGAGGAACACTACCTCCTGTATGGTTACATGGAATAAGCTGGTGCCTGGCAGGTAACGCCATCTGTCCTATACTGTCCCACTTACCAGGCATGTGTGGAACGGGAAGAAGAAGAGCAGAATTTCCAGCGTGTTCCTCTGGACAAGAACGTTTGAGTCCATTACAGAAACGCAGAGAGATTTTATCTGCAGGGAACACAGAACATGTAAGTCAGTGTCAGGGGATTAATGGTGGCATCATCCTAAAATCGATATAGCATGCAAACACGTGTACAAAGGGCAACATGCTATGGAACGATACACGTGGTCTATGTGCCGATTCCAGGCATCGTTATTACATATGGCTTCTGCAAAAGGCTTTGAAGTGGAAGTAAAGTACATATTATTGGCCTGGCAAGGTGATGCAGGTGGCCAGCAGGGGGCGGTAGCACTGACCACACATAGGATGCGCCACAATGAGTCCCCTCTCCTGGGCTATAGGATTGGGGGAAATTACATTTTGTTTTGCACAATGTATAAATATTACGCTTTTGTAATCTACAGTAGATGTAAAGTGGCCTCGCATGATGGCGTTTCTACATGGAAAAATCATGCAACACAGGTGCTTATGGGTAATTTAGTCATTGTTGGACTGGATGGGGCGATGGCCTCCATGACGTCTCTGATAGTAGGGAATATGGTGCTGCATATTCCGATTACCACTATTTTACTTTTAAAATACATGATGCTGAAACAAGTAAAGATGTAACCGGTTGTTATTGGAGAGGGAATGGGTCATTGGGTCGACGGGGCTTAAGTCAACACTTAGAATAGGTCAACATGTTATCACATGACCCGGCATACTCACGGCCAGCTGCTGGTCATTTCCCAGCATGTAGCTTTGTGCTTTAGCGTCCAGGTCTCTATTGATGTGACTGACCACAAACAGGGAAGCCGGGAGCCGGATGGAGCTGCTGACCAGGACGCTGCCCCACAAAGAGCTGTAGAAGACTTCTTGCCCAACTACCATGGAGAGCTTCTGTACTAATACATCAGTCCTAGGTAACGGGAATAGTACAGGACATACATCAATAATATTACTGTATGACAGACGCTGACACAACAGGGCAGCAGCATTGTAGTAAGGAGAGACAGACACTGACAGCACAGAGCAGCAGTGTAGTATTGAGACACAGACACCACAGTGCAGCAGCAGTGTAGTGTGGACAGACAGACGCTGACACAACAGGGCAGCAGCAGTGTAGTAAGGAGACGTAGACACTGACACCACAGAGCAGCAGTGTAGTATTGAGGCAGACACAACAGTGCAGCAGCAGTGTAGTATGGATAGACAGACACTGAGACCACAGTGCAGCAGCAGTGTAGTATGGACAGACAGACGCTGACACAACAGGGCAGCAGCAGTGTAGTAAGGAGACGTAGACACTGACACCACAGAGCAGCAGTGTAGTATTGAGGCAGACACAACAGTGCAGCAGCAGTGTAGTATGGATAGACAGACACTGAGACCACAGTGCAGCAGCAGTGTAGTATGGACAGACAGACGCTGACACAACAGGGCAGCAGCAGTGTAGTAAGGAGACACAGACACTGACACCACAGTGCTGCAGCAGTGTAGTAAGGAGACACAGACGCAGACACAGGGCAGGATGTAATAGCATCCGAGCTCAGCGACTGTGCAGGATGCCGGCCGAATGCTGACATTTTTTTACAGGAGCAATCATCTACAGGGCATGGTTTTGCCTTGTAAATGATTGCCTATTTAAAAAATCATCTGCGTTCGGCCGGCATCCTGCGCAGCCACTGAACTCGGACACTATAACATCCAGGCCAGACAGTGACTGTAGAGCAGCTCCGATAATCTCACTCCCTAACTGGAGACAGGGAAGTGCATTCATATTCCTACCTGTCATAAATCTCTGACCCTTCCTCCAGGCCTGGGAGCAACCCAGTGATGAATGCTTGGAGACTGGGCAGCAGCGACCTCTGAAGAGGTAGGAAGTGAGTCTCGTACAGACCAAGTAGTATGGGCTTCACCGACATGGCCGCATGTGATAACAGGGGAAACAGGCCCGAGCTTCAGAGACACAAAACATGGCAGGTTATTAAGTTTCAATGCAAAAGTGTCATTCATGCAATACATACATAGTGAACGACTAGGTCTATGGCCTGATTCAGAGAAGCAAGCAATGTCAGTGATGGATGCAGGTGTTCTGGGACTGAGCCTTCCATAGTTGGCCAAGTTGTTCTCAGCTGGTGAGCAGCTCAGTCTGAAATAGAACAGGATGCCCAGAGATCCGATGGTGTGAACAATGCGCATTCCATATTTCAACGTAGGAGTCAAAAATATGGATCCACCAAATGCTACCAGGTGAAATCATCTGTTGAGACTCTAACACTAAGGGTCACGTCCAGGGCAAGGGACCCCCCCAGGCCAGCTCAAGCCAACCGCACCAAAGCCACCGAAATAGGGGTGTTGTTTGCAGAGTGTCTCCTATCATTGCTTAATATATTTATATTTAATTCCGTAAAGCTGAGAAGTTTCTGTTCACACTTAACTGGAAGTGAATCGTTTTGCACCGACTCCAAAAAATTAACCGATGGGTTAATTTTTTTGTCAGGCGTCAATTAACAGTACCAGTCTCTTTTCGGAGTGTGAGAAGAAACCGAAGTACCCAGAGGAAACCCACACAGGCATGATTAGAATATACAAACTGCACAGTTAGGGCCATGGTGGGAATGGAACCCATGACCTCAGTGCTGTGAGGTGGCAATGCTAACCATTACACCAGCCCTACTGCTCCCTATTATCGCACAATTTTCATACACACACTGGACTTAAAATAACAAGATACCAATAAACCATCAAAAGAAATCATTCATTGAATAAATAAATAAATAAATGACGTAAGATGGCAAGCTTGACATTAGCATGTTAATAATAATAATAATAATAATACTTTCCTGCATCTTACCTGTACAGGAAAAGGTCCCTGGACAGCCATTTTGTTCCTATTATTTTGAATATAATTTCATAGGTCTCCAGAGCTTTCAGGTGCACCCCACTGGGTAGCGCTGGGTGAAGGCACTGCGCCAACCTCTTGCTGATGATCAGACGTCTCGGTAGTAGGCAGTACTTCCAGTTACTCTGCAGAGCCTGTAAACACATATACAGAGCCAACATTACAGCAGCACTGCTTCTATACACATTTCTACATTTTCAAAGTAGCATCATTTATCTATGTACTAAATCATTTGCTAATATTTAAAAACCGCCCCACGGTACAAATCGGACCTGTGCAACACTGCGTGTTGGGATTGGGAGCAGATTGCATGTGCTTTTAAGCACATACAATCTGTCTTTAGATGGCTCATACAACCAGAGTCATGTGACACTCCCTCCCTGACTAGCAGAGAAGAGAGGTGAAGCTTCCGGGGCGGCCTGTAGCAGTGAAGATGCCAGGAGCCGCAGAGGTTTCCAAGCGGCAGATGAAGAGAGCGGTGGACGTCCTTTTGCACAATTCTGTCACTACTCTGAAAACAGTTTTCAGAGGATCGCTGCATTTGGCTATGTAATAATGGCATAACACAGCAGATGTGAGCAGATAGGTAATTGCTGGCAACCTGTAAATTAAAAAAAATCAATAAAAAACAGGATTTTTGGTACTCCTATCCTTTTGATCCAATTCTCCTGCGTGCCGCCCGGCAGCTCCCTGGGGCGGGCGGTGAGGATCATCTGTGTGCAGCGGCAGCTATCAGAATTTTAAAATAAAATGTGTCAAATGACTCTCCAGCTTTTGATTGGCTGAGATAGAGCACTCTCAGCCAATCAGCGGCCTCCCTCCCAGTGGCCGCTGATTGGCTGAGAGTGCTCTCTCTCAGCCAATCAGAAGCCAGACAGTCATTTGACACATTATTTTAAAATTCTAATAGCCGCTGCTGCCTGCCCGCTGTACACAGCACACTGATGATCACCATCGCCCGCCCCACTGTTCTGATCACTGCCGTGGCCGCACTTCTTCCTCGCCGCCCCCACCCCCCCCCCCCCTACTGCGCCCGCCAGCCTCTCATTTAAGAGTGGCAGCTGCCGGCATGCTGCAGGAGGTCGGGCGTCATTGTGCATGCTGCACGTCCGACCTCCTGATCCAGTCTGATGCGCACGGGACCACGCGATTTGGGGCTGATTTCACACGATTTATCGGCCCAAGTGCCGAAATCGCGTGGAATCGGCCCCAAATCGCATAGTGTATGGGGGCCTTTTGACCGGTCTTTCTGATGTATGGCCACCTTAAGCCTGTAACTACACAGTTAGGAGCTGATTGGTCGGTGAAAAAAACCAGACACTTTATCACGTCACCGAGCTTAATAAATCTAACCCCCCCCCCAGTGGAATTTCAGCCCACTTGGGGGTATATGGAATTTGAAAGGAGTCTAGGGGTGGGCTTATTCCTGGAAAGTCTGTCTGCTGTCAAAAATGCCACCATAAATACTAAATAAATAAAAATACATTTGCCTGTACTGTAGTGAGGAATGTCACAGTTACGTCCTGATTAAAACAGCCGGGTTCCGACCAGCCTTAGCAGACAACTGCAATAAAGCCTTTGTTTCAGTCATATAAACTCCGTCTCCGGGCACATGACCTGCACGCCAGCGTGACACTGCCATGTAAACATGCATCCCGCACATTTCTGTCACAATGCAGCTTTTCCTATGAGGTCATTTATTGAATCTCATGACCACACCCACAAAACCGGTCTCGGAAATGAAAGCTGCAATGGTTTTACCCAACATCTCACTGAGACAATATTGACACAGTCTGAGGTGTTTACGGAGGACTGTGCTCACGGCAGCCATTTTGTTAGGTGAGCCAATACTTAGCTCCCTAGGAATATTGCTGATGCGTGAGACTCCAAGTGTTTATTTGCATGTAACAGGACTGAAATACTGTAGGCGGTAGTCTCGAATAAGTAAATATGAAATGATATATAAATCACTCGCACATGGAAAACTAGCAAATCTCCCATTGTTCCTGGCTGGGTCAAGTTTACTGACTGCAGTGTCTACACGAAAGAACACTCACATTGGACGCTGGAAATGTTTTACCCAGCAAAACAGAAAAATCAATTGGGGAGTTCCTGAATGCCTCATACTGTCTCCAAATGGCACAGAGGTGCGATTAAGCAATCCGTATACAAAGTTGAAGCTGCAATCAGATGCAACATCGCTTTCTTCCTCTTTTTTAATAGAATGTTGTAACAGTTTTTTTCTGTTACCACACATGGTGCCCAGGGAAGTGTCACAGAAAAGGAGACCGTCCCAAAAAACTGTATATAACGGAAGAGTGAGGTGAGGGTTAAGAATCCCATACAAAGGAACAGACTCTTCTTAAAACAGCCATAACCTGTATGATAGAGCTGCTGACCACCCAACAATTAAGGGCAGGGGGGGAGGGGGTCATGGAGGGGGCTTATCAGAGCACCAGGTGTCATTGATCCCAGTGATGCCCTTGGATTCAGGTACATTCATCTTCCCAGGATTGCTTTATAGCAGAGGTTTACCCATCATTAGTAAGCAGTGGTCTGTTAATACCCGCCAACTGTCCTGCACTTCAGGGACTGTTTCGCTGTCACGTCTGTGGGCTGCGGTGTCCCACAGGAGGAAAAGTTGGGGGCGTGCACTCGAACTGGGGGTGAATAGATGCTTCCGGAGTGTCGGAATGGTGAACCCACAAATGTTGGGAGGTGTGGCCTGTTTAGTGTTAATCTCCATAGCTAAACAGAACAATGCCATTAGTGTTATCAAGACTTCTCCTTGTAGGGTGTGGACCTCAGAGACCATCCGGAGGCCACCTAAACCTGGCCATACACTTATACGGGCCCTTTTCACCCGATTTCAACGGTTCGGACTGAGAAATCCCATGGGACTGAAGGCTCTGATAAGTCACATAAGTGTATGGGGAGGGGGGGGCTGTATATTTTAGATTTCTATTGTTTATTTTGATACTAGCAGCAGGGTGCTGGTGAATGACCGGTATCCAAGCCCATGTTTGGGTTATGGAATGCATACTAGCTTTTATGGAATGCATTTGTGCTGCTGGTAGTATTTACTACACATTGAATTTTCTCATAACATCACCAGTATATTGTTTTGATAATCTAATTGGTAAGGACACCTACAGGTTTGTTATCTGGGGCCCTTAATCAGATGCTGGACGGTTCTGGGCACACCCCCTCTCTTCACAGCTGACAGAAGCATCAGAAGATGGGCAGCTCTGGGCACACCCCCTTTCTTCACAGCGGACAGAAGCATCAGATGATGGACAGCTCAGGATACGCCCTCATAGCTCTGGACACGCCCCTTATTCACAGCTGACAGAAGCGTCAGACACACCCCTTTCTCACAGCTGACAGAAGCATCAGACACACCCCTTTCTCACAGCTGACAGAAGCATCAGAAGATGGGCAGCTCTGGGCACACCCCCTTTCTTCACAGCGGACAGAAGCATCAGATGATGGACGGCTCAGGATACGCCCTCTCTCATAGCTCTGGACACGCCCCTTTCTCACAGCTGACAGAAGCGTCAGACACACCCCTTTCCCACAGATGACAGAAGCATCAGACACACCCCTTTCTCACAGCTGACAGAAGCGTCAGATGATGGACAGCTCAGGAAACCATAGCATAAGCAGGCAAGGGCACGTCCAGCCGTCCGCTCGCTACAGGTTTTGTGCATATGTCATGTGTGTTTTTACGATCAGGCTTAATTTAGGTTTTTCGGACATGTTAAAATGTAGCAAATGCATGCAACTGGAACAAGCGGCTGTCCGATAAGCACTGTAACGCCACTAGGGGCCAGATGTACTAAGCTTGAAAATGATAAAGCGCAGCGTGATAAACCACCCGCCAATCAGCTCCCACCTGTCATTCTTCAAATACAGACTGTAGCATGACATGTAGGAGCTGATTGGCTGGTGGTTTATCACTCTTCATTTTATCACTTTTCAAGCTTAGTGCATCTGGCCCTTAAAGACCACAAATGGGCATGGACCAGTGCTGGATTAATATGCTTGTGAAAATGTCAGGGTCAGACTGACCTTGTATGGGGATCCCCTGTGTGTTAGGTGCCTTGAGGAGCGAGTTTGACAACCATTGCATTAAACCAGAACACTACAACCAATCATAACTAAGATTTCATTTCTCCAATACAAGTTTGATAATGACAGCAAAGGTCTGACTGGTTACTATGGCTTAGTTGAAGCTTTGTACCTAAAGGTGCCCATACACTAGGACGATTCACGTGCAATTTTTTTCATGCAATTGCGGCGATCAATCGAATGAGAAGAGCCCAAAACGCATGTGATTGACAGCAGGTCCGATGCTATCTTGTGCCCATTGCATCGGATCCTGGGAGTCGCAACGGCTGCAGAAGCTGTCTACATGGAATGCGGAAGGACTGGGGGCTTTTTTGCATAAGATATATCTCATGCGATTGATCAAGCCAATATATAGATGCATGAGAGATCTCTTGTACTATAAGATATTTCTAATGGGCTGGATTAGGGGGCTAGAGGGACTGGAGACGTCAGTCAACCTTACTGCAATAAATCATATGCGATATATCACATGTGCAAACAACACTCCATTTACCATCTAATTACGATCAATTAATAGTGCGGTTCGAGTAATCTAGGGGGTCCTAAAGGACACTGACGGGACTGGGGATCGGATCGGATGGGAAACACATACAATTTGCCACTTTACAAATGATATATCGTCCCGAAACATCGTAATCCAATGAAATCGTGCAAAACCGTTGGGGGGCCTTAAGTCTGTGTGTAGCTAATGGGCTCACTGTTACTAAGCCATTACGATGTACTGTATGTGTATAAAAGATAAATACACAGAGCCCAGGGTGCTGGGTGCTGCGACAGCTGCTGCCCTGCATTACATCACAACAATCTCCCACATCCTGTTTCAGGCCGTACTCTGAGGCACACCCTGACAGCACAAGCCTGTTATGTGCCGGGAGAGCTGCGCCAGCTTCATATCGGAAGACAAACAATTAGCAAAATACGCTCCAGACCAGCAGAAAATCCAAGTGGTGATAAACACAGAAGGGAATGTGTGGCCAGAGGCGGCAAACCAGGACCGCGTGCAAGAGACAGATCACTTTACAGGATGGCAAATATCCGCATTCATGTCCACACCGCAGTGTTATTATTATGGCAGTATTTGTAAAATGTTTTCATGCAACGTGTCGACCTTAAAGTTAGGCTGCGGGGTTGGGATCATTTGGTCAACCACAGGAAGGTTGATATTCATTAGGTCGACAGGCCTTATGTCGACACCCTCAAAAGGTGGACATGGCTTTAGGTCAACAGGGTCATTAGGTCGACACAGGGAAGGGCAAAAGGTCGACATGGAAACAGTATCGGTGCACTGCTGCGCGCTCACGGTACCTCGCTACGCTCCGCACACTATTCTCGCTCCGCGCTCTAGTGGATGGTAGAGCATGAAATACCGCCTGTCAGCTCAAAAAAAAAACCGCGTGAAAATCCATGTCGACCTTCCCCATGTGGATCTAATGCTTGTGTCGACTTAATCACCCTGTCGACCTTTAAAGAGGGTGTTAACGTAAGGCCTGTCGACCCGCAGTGGTCGAACTAGTGACTGCATACCAGGCTGTGGAGGGAGGGGAACTAAGGGGGGGTTAGGCTGCAGGTGGGGGGTCCCCTCAGACCTGCTGGCCCTCCGACCACCCAACCTTGGACCTCCCTTCTGGTGGCTGGTGCGAGCGGGGAGCAGGGTCGTATGCGATACATCACAGCAAATTGTGATGGATCGCATGCATCCCTGCTGCCCGGGAAAGTCCCAGGCGGCTTGGGGTATATCGGGTGGTTGTACACTGCTGTGAGACGTAGCAGCATTCTATGGCCACCTTTAGGGTTAGTCTGCGGGCAGGAGGATTAGGGTTAAGCTGCGGGCAGGAGGGTTAGGGTTAAGCTGCGGGCAGGAGGGTTAGGGTTAAGCTGCGGGCAGGAGGGTTAGGCTGCGGGCAGGAGGGTTAGGGTTAGGCTGCGGGCAGGAGGGTTAGGGTTAAGCTGCAGGCAGGAGGGTTAGGGTTAAGCTGCGGGCAGGAGGGTTAGGGTTAAGCTGCGGGCAGGAGGGTTAGGGTTAAGCTGCGGGCAGGAGGGTTAGGGTTAAGCTGCGGGCAGGAGGGTTAGGGTTAAGCTGCAGGCAGGAGGGTTAGGGTTAAGCTGCGGGCAGGAGGGTTAGGGTTAAGCTGCGGGCAGGAGGGTTAGGGTTAAGCTGCGGGCAGGAGGGTTAGGCTGCGGGCAGGAGGGTTAGGGTTAAGCTGCGGGCAGGAGGGTTAGGCTGCGGGCAGGAGGGTTAGGGTTAGGCTGCGGGCAGGAGGGTTAGGGTTAAGCTGCGGGCAGGAGGGTTAAGCTGCGGGCAGGAGGGTTAGGGTTAAGCTGTGGGCAGGAGGGTTAGGGTTAAGCTGCGGGCAGGAGGGTTAGGGTTAAGCTGCGGGCAGGAGGGTTAGGGTTAAGCTGCGGGCAGGAGGGTTAGGGTTAAGCTGCGGGCAGGAGGGTTAGGGTTAAGCTGCGGGCAGGAGGGTTAGGGTTAAGCTGCGGGCAGGAGGGTTAGGGTTAAGCTGCGGGCAGGAGGGTTAGGGTTAAGCTGCGGGCAGGAGTGTTAGGGTTAAGCTGCGGACAGGAGGGTAAGGCTGTGGGCAGGAGGGTTAGGGTAGGCTGCGGACAGGAGGGTTAGAATTAAGCTGCGGGGGAGGTTAGGGTTACATTGTGAGGAGTAAGGTTAGGGTTAGACACTAGTAGGAAGGGTTAGGGATTGAGCAGAAATATCCAAATCCCAGAGAACATGAAGTCTGACCCAGAAGTCAAAGTCACATGACCACAGGGACCCGGAAGATCCAGCAGCAGTCAACGGGAGCAGATAGATAGAATAGATAGAATTCCTTTATTCGTCTCACAATGGAGAAATGTCAGTGTTACAGCAAGGTTCAAGTACAGATAAGAGTAGCAGCATAATAATAAGAACACACATAATCCAAACAATATAACTCAAGAATCTGGGAACATGCAGGTCTTCTTCAGACCATGACAGTTGTACATTCTAATTGCAGCCGGAAGGAACGATCTGCGATATCTCTCCGTTGAGCATCGAGGGTGAAGCAACCTATTACTGAAAGTGCTACACAGATCTGTCAAAACGTTTTTGAGAGGGTGTGAAGCATTATCCAATAATGATGTCATCTTGCTGATCATTCTCCTCTTACCCACAGTCTCTACCGAATCCAAAGGCATTCCTAGGACAGAACTGGCCTTCCTTACCAGTCTGTTTAGTCTCTTACTGTCGGCTGTTGAAACACTGCTGCCTCAGCAGACCACTCCGTAGAATATGGCCGATGCCACTACACAGTTGAAAAAGTTCTTCAGGAGCGCGCTCCTTGCACTCCAAAGGATCTCAGTCTCAGATAAGTCACCGCTAGGCCTTCAGCAACATTATGGCATGTTGGCATCGCCTCACTGTTTACATCATGAATGTTGACCTGATCATTGTATGACCGTGTTGTACAGAGCATTGGATGCATATCCAGCTGCTTTCCTAGCTGTCCACTGTTGTCTGCAGCCATCAGCATTAGTACTGACCTCCCAGCAGGGAGACTGGGATCTGTGCACACTACAAACAAGTCTGCTTATACTCGTGTGGGCAAACCGGTGCATCAGAAAGAGACCCAGACAAGAGTGACATCTATTGGTGGTTACCGTGGAGACCACAGATCTATGAAGCCAGTACTCTCACAAAAGCATTCTCCATTGTCGACAGGGTCTAAAGGTCGATATAAGCTTTAGGATGACCATGGGAAGTTTGAGAGTCAAAAGGTTGACACAAGTTTTTCCCCTTTTTTTTGCCGACAGTTGGTATTTTATGCCCTACCATCCACTAGGGAGTGGTGGGAGTGTGCAGAGCGTAGCGAGGCACCGTGCCCGAATCACGGCAAACGCAGCAAGCCACACGAGGGGACGCCATGCACTTTTTTAGTGCCCATGTCGTCTGTGTCAACATCCAGGACAAAAAAGTGGAAAACTCCTGTCAATCTTCCAATGGTCGACCTAAAGCGTGTCAACCTTTAGACCCAGTTGACCATGGGTACGTCGACCATTCATAGGTGTCGACCTACTCACTGTTGACCATTGGGTGTCAACCTAGTGAATGTCGACCTAGCATACCATAACCGCTAGGAAGCAGGATGAGGTTCTGGCGGGCAGACAAGTAAAACGACCCGGCTGGGCCAGACTGCCAAACTTTATTAACAAACCTGGCTGAACGAACTACAAAACAAAACAATGAAAGCCATAGCGAGCCATAATAGCCATCTGTGAGGTCACCTGAGGTTTGTGCGCACCATTATCTGCCGCCGTCAGCAGGGAACAGATGTAGGACAATGTTATGGCAATGGTTCTATGCTGAGCAGTGATAAGGGAACACTGGTCTATTGTTACAGAACACGGAAAGGTTGGGGTAACAACAGAGGTTTCACTGTTGTTTCATCCTGCCCGAAACAAGCGAGTGTGGACAAAATGTAACACGTCGCACAAGGACTTCTGATGCCAACACACTGATCTGATCACAAAGAACCAACCGGTGTGGCACTGACTGCAGTATAATGAGGCGCGTTGTCGTCTTCTCATGTCGTTCACAGTATAA
Organism: Crinia signifera; assembly: GCF_055691185.1. Taxonomy (NCBI): domain Eukaryota; kingdom Metazoa; phylum Chordata; class Amphibia; order Anura; family Myobatrachidae; genus Crinia; species Crinia signifera. The sequence continues at coordinate 22,888,982 of NC_139218.1, forward strand.
ATATGATCAGGTGTACTGCACCAATTTTATTTTCATTATGGGAGAGATGTATCAAAGTTTGGAGAGGCACGTAACTGTGCAACGTGAAGAACCAGAAGGACACAGTCCCGTCTGCTCACAGCAGCTCAGACTAGATCCACCACCAGCTCAACTATTATTCTTTGGTCTCTTGTTGTCATGCGAGGGCCTATGTATTTTTTTTTTTTTCCCCCTGTGGGGACCAGTGTGGTTTTTTTTTTTTTTTTTTATATGGGAATCAATTTTACATTGATAAAACATTGCTGGTGGGCTGTCAATAATAAAATATGTGGGGTACTTGTTTCCTAGCACGGCCACAATCTTATGGATCGTGTACCTTTAAGTTAAGGTACACGATCCACACGATGGACCCGATTTCCTTTGAAATCAGGTCCATTTTGCCGGCTAAAGCACAATATCGGGGGCATCGCGTCGGTCGGGACCATTAACATTGGTCCCGACGCAATGCCCCCGATTTCCCCATAGGCTTCAATGTTAAAATATTTTTTAACATTGAAATAGTGAGGATCGCGTCGGTCTTGTGCCATTATAATGGCACAAGATGAGATGGACTTGATTAAGTCCATCTCACCTTTAAAAAAATGTGAAAAATGTGAAATGGGCCAATATGACCCATTTCACATTATAGATGTCCCCGTCGTCACCCCACGATAGACGCCAACCCGAAGCGTGGCGAGCGCAGCGAGCCCGCGAGGGGCGGCGGTGCGCGTCCTCCGACCTTTTCATTCCCCTACTATCCACTAGGGCGTGGAGTGAGAATAGAATAGTGTGGCGAGCGCAGCCAGCCACCGAGCCCGAAGCGTGGCGAGCGCAGCGAGCCCCGCGAGGGGACGCGGATACCTTCACAGGTAAACGCGTCCCTTTGCGGGCTTCACAGGTATCCGCGTGCGCTCGCCATGCTTCGGGCTCGGTGGCTCGCTGCGCTCGCCACACTATTCTATTCTCACTCCACGCCCTAGTGGGGGATGCGGTCATTCGTCAGACTGCATTTAGGTCTACAGTCATTAGGTCGACCCCACTAGGTCGACTGGCAGGAAGGTCGACCTGACTTAAGTTCGACATGGGCCAAGGTCGACATGACTTAAGGTCGAATTTGCATAAAGGTCGACATGAGGAAGGTCGACTGGTCATAAGGTCGACATGGGTTTTTCACTGTTTTTTTAGCCGACATGTGCCGACAGGCGGTATTTCATGCCCTACCATCCACTAGGGCGTGGTGGGAGAATAAAATAGTGTGCCGAGCGTGCCCGAAGCATTGCGAGCGAAGCGAGCGTTGCGAGGGTCCGATTTTCATTGCCAACTGTGTCCATGTCGACTGTGTCGACATTCGGATCAAAAAACAGTGAAAAACCCATGTCGACCTTATGACCAGTCGACCTTCCTCATGTCGACCTTTATGCAAATTCGACCTTAAGTCATGTCGACCTTGGCCCATGTCTACCTTAAGTCAGGTCGACCTTCCTGCCAGTCGACCTAGTGGGGTCGACCTAATGACTGTAGACCTAAATGCAGTCTGACGAATGATCCCATTCCCCTAGTGGATAGTAGGGGAATGAAAAGGTCGGAGGACGCGCACCGCCGCCCCTCGCGGGCTCGCTGCGCTCGCCACGCTTCGGGTTGGCGTCTATCGTGGGGTGGGGTTTACGTCGCTAAATTTGGGGGTGTAGGGAATATTTTACATTGAATCCAATGTAAAATCGGGTCCCAGGGACCCGATTTACATTTCATTCAATCAAAAAATCGGGTCCAAAATCGGGTCGGTCGCGTCGATCGCATCGCATGCGACCAAATCGCATGCGATGCGATCGACCCGATTTTTCCGACACGACCACCCCGATGTAAATCGGTGTGGCCGTGCTAGGAAACAAGTACCATATGTGGACAAAAAGAAGCTAATCCTGTCCTTCATCCATAATTAAGCCTTTGTATGACATATAAAACAATTTACTTAATTTTTTTTTAAATGTCTGAATAAGAAACTTTTGGCCTGGGGGGGGGGGGGTCGTGTAAGAAATTCTGATGCTCTAGGGTGCCGTGATTTGAAAAAGTTTAAGAACCACTGCTCTAATGCTCTAATGGACAAAATCATGCTGCACTGCAGGTGGGGCAGATGTAACAAGTGCAGAGAGAATCAGATTTGGGTGGGGTTTGCACTTCAAACTGATATCTATATTGCAGTGTAAAAATAAAGCAGCCAGTATTTACCCTGCACAGAAACAAAATAACCCACCCAAAACTAACTCTCTCTGCACATGTTACATCTGCCCCACCTGCATTGCACATGGTTTTGTCCATTAGAGAGAGAATTTGCTTTTGCGAGTGAACCAGAATCAGGCCCATAATGTGCAATGTCCAAGGGCCACATGGGCCTGGGCTGAAAAGGTTTTACGGGCCAACACTGAGAAGGGGAGGAGCTGTAACCAGTGCTGTGTGGGCGTGGTCATGATTCACAGAGGATTGCGGAAAGCTACATTTTTCTCAAAGGTGGTGCACTGCAGGTGGGATATTGCTATGACAGTTTGCAACGTCCGTCGCGGTGTCGGGATCATGGCTACTCTCTTATTGGCCTTCCTGGAGATTGGATGGAACTACAACGCAGTTTGCATGCTGCATTGCGTTTTTGTCCACCTCTTAATCAGGACCCCGGAATATAAAATAGAATACCTGCTCTATGACTGTAAATATCCGTGTCGGAGCCAGAAATTTTAATGATTACATTTAATATGTGACTATTGTCGTCTAATAACACTTAAACATTTAGGTCCTTCAAAATGCATCCCCTAAATCCTGCCGGGACGGCTCCCTGACATCAGATGTAACGGAGATGTAGTAACGTCTTGTTCCTGACCCGGCATGTGCCCCAGGGTGCTTCCTGCTGTGCTGTTATATTTGTTAGTTAGAACCTGTTATGTTAGTTTACAAATGCTTGCGGATATGTTATTACAGGTAAAGGTCTCCGTTACTGATTGCATGTATTCATTGAACTTACTTCTGAGAGTAATGCTGGATATACACTACATGATGTGTGCACCCAGAGGCATTGTGGGGGGGGAGCCGGCAAATGGCAAGTGCATACATTCTTGGTGATGCGGACAGCAACAGAGTGGGGACACAGACCCATGCTCATCTTGCATGTACAGATAATAGAGGATGACGCGGACAATGCCTGGAAGCAAGAATCGTCAGTGACATACTGTAGCGCATTACTCACTAGACTATATGAAGAAAATCCGCAAAATCATTGATATCATCTATTGTGTACCCAACGTAAGAGTAATGCGTGCCCCCTTTGAATATTAGAGGGTCCAACCAGCATGTCACCACTGCTCTACATAGCGGTGCGGTTGAAGGGACACCCCCATGTATTTCCTGTGACGTCACTGTGTGTCATGTATTTCCTGTGACGTCACTGTGTGTCATGTATTTCCTGTGACGTCACTGTGCGTCCTGTATTTCCTGTGACTGTGCGTCATGTATTTCCTGTGATGTCACTGTCTGTCCTGTATTTCCTGTGATGTCACTGTGTGTCATGTATTTCCTGTGACGTCACTGTGTGTCATGTATTTCCTGTGACGTCACTGTGTGTCATGTATTTCCTGTGACGTCACTGTGTGTCATGTATTTCCTGTGACGTCACTGTGTGTCATGTATTTCCTGTGACGTCACTGTGTGTCATGTATTTCCTGTGACTGTGCGTCCTGTATTTCCTGTGACGTCACTGTGTGTCCTGTATTTCCTGTGACGTCACTGTGCGTCCTGTATTTCCTGTGACGTCACTGTGCGTCCTGTATTTCCTGTGACGTCACTGTGCGTCCTGTATTTCCTGTGACGTCACTGTGCGTCCTGTATTTCCTGTGACGTCACTGTGCGTCCTGTATTTCCTGTGACGTCACTGTGCGTCCTGTATTTCCTGTGACGTCACTGTGCGTCCTGTATTTCCTGTGACGTCACTGTGCGTCCTGTATTTCCTGTGACGTCACTGTGTGTCATGTGTTTCCTGTGACGTCACTGTGTGTCCTGTATTTCGTGTGACATCACTGTGTGTCATGTATTTCCTGTGACGTCACTGTGTGTCATGTATTTCCTGTGACGTCACTGTGTGTCATGTATTTCCTGTGACGTCACTGTGCGTCATGTATTTCCTGTGACTGTGCGTCATGTATTTCCTGTGACTGTGCGTCATGTATTTCCTGTGATGTCACTGTCTGTCCTGTATTTCCTGTGATGTCACTGTGTGTCATGTATTTCCTGTGACGTCACTGTGTGTCATGTATTTCCTGTGACGTCACTGTGTGTCATGTATTTCCTGTGACGTCACTGTGTCTCCTGTATTTCCTGTGACGTCACTGTGTGTCCTGTATTTCCTGTGACGTCACTGTGTGTCCTGTATTTCCTGTGACGTCACTGTGTTTCATGTATTTCCTGTGACGTCACTGTGTGTCATGTATTTCCTGTGGCGTCAGTCTGTCTTATGTACTTCCTGTACCATTTTGTTTGTAGGAACAGCTATTTTATTTAAACAAACGTGTCCCGCCCTCCTGTCCGATGGGAGTGATCCATAACCTACCTAAATGACTCCTAGCAAATGATCACACTTACGTGAGGTGCACTATACGGTCTGTGCATCATCCAGTTCATACAGTGTAACAGAATCCGCTGGCTCTGACCTATTCGCACATCCCGAATCTACACTGTATCAGTGGGAATTGGCAGGCGTAGCACAAGCCTCGCCCGGCCCTGCCAGTGATGCATTCATCCAAAACTTGCAGCATCAATCTCTTTCTAGAAAGGATAATGTGCAGCGGCCAAATGAGCAATGAATCACTGTGTGAGAACGTCCTTCGGGCCATGTCTAGTTATTCCTGTGACTGGTCTCCTGTGTGATGAATATCGGAGCGGATCTACTGTATGCTGGTATCACATGTGGGCCTAGTTTCACTACAAAGGTCTGGTATCACTCAGACATAGCGCCTCCAGCCTTTCTCTGGAGTTATCAGCAACCTCTAGGAAGGGGAGGTGGCATGATATAATCTGTTATACATACAGTGACCTCTGTACAAAGCCTATGGGAGAGAGAGAAATAATGTGTTTGTGTAATCTCACCCATCTAGCAATGCTAATCAGCCCAGATAATGTGCTAAACAGGACGGCCAACATGCTAATCATGGCAACTTCATCCCTCTGCCAGTCAAAAGCATCTAATGCCCTGTACACACTATACTATACACTGCAATGCCAATATCGGTAACAAAGTCGGCGTTGTTGCAAAATGAACGATCTGCGCGTTAAATGCAAAACGATATTGTTAACTCCATCATTCAGTGACGTTACCGAGAAAATGCCGTCTGAATGTTCAGACGATCGGGGGTTATTGTTAATGATCCGCGTGAGTGCGCATCGTAACAATATAGGGGGTACATATTGAGTTCTATGCACACCGATAGTGTCATCGTACATATTGCTGATGCAAATTGTATAGTGCAAACTCCCCACCCCTGTGCTCCTACCCCAAATCTCTGTCTTCACAGCTCCCTCTCTCCATATTCAGCAAGATTGGAACAGATCAGTGTCCCTGCAAAAATGGCTTTCACTTTCTGTTATGACATCTCTTAGCATACAAAGGAGTACTTTGGCCTCTAGTGGTCACTGGCGGTACTTTACCTTATAGGGGTGAGGAATAGCTAGCGATATATTACATGATATAGATAGATAGATAGATAGATAGATAGATAGATAGATAGATAGATAGATACTATGGGGTGTATTCAATGCTTTCTGTAAGCTGTCACAGTGAGCAGTGCTGGCTGCTCGCTACCACAGCTCGCAGGGTCAGTATTGAACTGACCCCCCTGCCCCTGCTGTTTCCCCCTCGCTAGGTTTTTGGAGCGAGGGGGAAACGGCGTACGCGGCCGCTAAAACGGCGAAGCTTGAGGCTAAATGCAGAAGGCTCCCTGCATTACCCACGAGCCTCGCTATTTGAGGGATTCCGCGCTGTCCTCTGACACAGAGGATTTCCCCGGCGCGTTGATAGGGTGAGCGAGGATCGCTTGTTTTCAGCAATCCCTGACGTTTAACCTCCCCGCTGGGCGCATTGAATACACCCCTATGTATCATAACAAGTAGAGGAGGTGAGAACTGAAACACTGAGGTCTTCATAATGCTTTCAAGAGACCCCAAACGCATAATCATAGGCACAGGTAGATGCCTCTCAGGCAATTAGGGGGGAGGGGGTGGAGGCTGGACTGCACACCCTATTTTTAAACATGATAAGAGGTGCTTCTATGCTGAGACTTGTAGTACCGAAAACGCAGATGCACAGTATAAGTACTAACTGCGCTCTTACTCACAGTTATAATAAACGCTGCAATTTAATATGGAGTGGAATGTATTATTATCGTTTATTTATACCATGGGTCCTCAAACTGCGGCCCTCCAGATGTGGTGAAACTACAATTCCCAGCATGCCTTGCCACAGTTTTAACACTCCCTTATAGGAAAACCGTGGCAAGGTATGCTGGGTTTTGTAGTTTCACCACATCTGGAGGGCCGCAGTTTGAGGACCCATGATTTATACGGTGCCACAAGGGTTCCGCAGCGCCTGACAATATACAGATGAGCAAAAAACAGGAAAATAATGAATTACAGTACAAGGCAGACTAGGACAAGTACATGGCAAATAAAGAGAGTTCCATCAGAGGTCAGGACACTTGATGCAATGTGGTAGAGATATATTTTAAGAAAGGCACATGAGGAGAGAGGGCCCTGCTCGTGAGAGCTTACATTCTAAAGGAAAGGGGCAGACAGACAGTGACACAGAAGGGATAGAAGTGAGCATAAACAGAAGGTTAGGATGAGAGATAGCTGGGTATAATGAGGAAGTAGGTCTTGGGAGACCGCTTAAAGTTTTGTAAGGTGCTGGAGAGACAGGGTGAGAATTCCAGCGATACGGAGGAAATGTAAGTTTTAGCCATAAATTTGGCCACAATTATGATAAAAAAAAACTCAATTAGGATTGTAGCATTTCTTATAATTGTTCTCACTAGCCCTGCTATTAGTAATTAATAGTGTGTGCCTGCATTTTCTCTTTATTTTCTGGGTTTCACTACAAGTCTCAGCATGTCAGCAGCTTTTAATATGTTTAGAAATCGGGTGTGCAATACGGACTCTCCCCCCATTCCTGTAGACAGTGTTACCTGTGCCTATGATGAGAATACTATAATATAGCAGCCCTGCATTAGTATATTATTATATATCAGTATATACAGGTACAATATTCCATTCTTCTACATCAGACCCATCTCAGGCCCGAACACACGATTTTGACGGGTAGTGCGATGCATTGTGTGCTTTTTAGTGAACATCGCAAGGGGTTTATGGGTACTTGTTTCCTAGCAGGGCGCCCAATAAGCATATGTACGGTAGCATAGTGAAATCGCATTGCATCAGCCTTTTTTTGTGGCGTGCGATGCGATGTGTGAGGCGATCTCAGTAGTTAATATGGTAAAACACCCCTATCCACGTCACCCCGAAGAGTGGCAAGCGTAGTGAGCTCCGCGAGGGTGCGTCTTACGCGTCCTCCCGACCTTTTGATACCCCCACTATCCACGTCGGCGTGGAGTTGATTTTATATAGTGTGGCGTGCGCAGCGCGCCACGCGAGGGGACGCGGAATACATGTAAAGTAATCCACATCCCCTCGCGGGGCTCGCCACTAATGTCCCCTCTAATTTTACGAAGGCTGTGTGCGGCTAAAGATTTTGGCTGTGCAACTTTGGAAGGAAATTTTAATTTTTGTGCGTCACTTATATATAACTGGAAAATGACGTTCAGCATTTGTGTTAACTTTACTTCAAAATTATATTAAACATTCAAAACACAGCAAACAATGTAGTTAATGGGTGAAACACACATTAACTGAGTCCGCAACTGCAAAAAAAGGGACCACTGCTGCTTTGTGCGCTCTGTTGTAATGTCTGTGCGCACGCTCGTCGAGGTGTGTGCGCGCATGCGCGCACGCGCGCACAGCTTAGAGGGAACACTGCTCACCACGCTTCGGGCTCGGTGGCGCGCTGTGCTCGCCACACTATATAAAATCAACTCCACGCCGACGTATATAGTGGGGGTATCAAAAAGGTCAGAGGACGCGTTCCGCTGCCGCTTGCCACGCTTCGGGGTGGCGTGGATAGTGCTGCTGTTTTAGGAACAGATTCACACCTGCAAATTCATACAGCTGACACAGTAATGACGACATGTGTTAACTAATAACTAATTGACAGGGGGTGGGAATGACAGGGAGCGGGAACGGGAAAATGGCATCGCACGCATGGCACAAAAAGCAATGCGATGCGATTTCAGTACACAGAATAGCCCACTAAGCAAATAACTTAGTGGGCGCTCTGCTAGGAAACAAGTACTGGTTTATGTACGATACGCATTCCCCGGGTCGATCCTCAGATCATACGTGCTGCACATGTGATCAGTCGTGATTGGATGGAAAACTTAAGTGGGTTTTTGCACATGCGATCGGTCGTTCGACAAACTTAAATGCAGCTGCAATCTCTAAGACGATTGTTAGGTTTTTGCAATGGAGACGATCGATCGTATGCGGCAGTTGTATCATACGATGCATCGTTGGCACATCATGTGCCCAAAAACGCACCAAGTCATGAGTCCAGGACTGCCGGGGAGTTCTAGGGAAATTGTAACATGATTAGGATGGCAAGCTGGTCGTTCTGCTGTATGTCCAGTTTACGTACGACAATGTGAACTACAGGTACTCGCAGAAGTGGGATTACTTGCTTTTTAATGTTTGATCATTCCCTCTAAAATGATTGGTACAATGGAGGGAACTAGCCAATCAGCATCAATAATTCCCTGCAATGATTGAAGAGCTACTGACTGGTACATTTACTAAAGCTTTAAAAAAAAATGAAAATAAAATTCTGTGTATCATGTTCTAGGATGCAATAGAGAAATAACAGACATAATCTGATTGTTGCTATGGGCAACATCACTTGTTTTCATTTTTAGAAGCTTTAGTAAATTTACCCTCTGAGTTTCTGGAGGTTCCTGTGATGTCAGAAAGGACAGAGCAGCAATACAAGGTGTGAGAGAGAGGGGGACACGTATCAGTGAGGATCTCACAGGTGGAAAACACAAAGCAGACATAAGCAGGAAGTCACAGAGGGCGAACAGGACACAGCTGCAGCGTGTAACACTGCCAACACCGCACCGCACAAGTGCAATCAGGGGAGCGGCAGCGGCAACACAGGGATTATTTATTTTTAGCTTGCACTCGAGTGGTGACTATTTTTGCAGTCTGTGCTCACAATCACTTACATTAGAAAGTTCAGGTAACTTCTTTTATTGTTAAAGCAACCAATCAGAATCTAATGATTTATTTAGCATCTTCTAGAAGACAATAGATAGTATCTGATTGGTTGCCTATAGCAACATCCCATGTGAATCAGAAGTTCCATCTTAGTCAATTTTCCCCTAAAAGGGCGTCCACATGTTCAGGTGTCAGCATTGACACCAAAATCATGAAAACCTTATGTTAACCTTTTTGTGTGTCGACATTAACCATGTCAACATTTCTCCCTGTGTCGAGTTTTTCCAGTGTCGACCAGACATTGTTGACCTAGTATGCCACACCCTTGCATCACCATGGAGAAAAAAAAATGATGAGGCTTCTCAGGGCATTAAATTACAGCTCAAGTACTCAATCATGCAGATCTAGTGAATTCCTACTAACGAGCAAATGTGGGAAAATAACTTTGTATGGTTTAGATGATAATTAGTTATATGTACCTCCAAAAAGCCTAAGAAATGTACGCAGAAGTTAGTCACTGAATGCTACCATATTTGTAATAATCATTCCTCCATTCCTAGTTACCAGGATGATCGATACATACTGTAATCCACTGTTAAGGGGTGTACACACGGTGCGATTGCCTTGCTCGGGATTGACTCATACGGCAAGCAAAACTCATTAGATTTACACTATACTGTATAGTCTTGCCGGCACAGTCTATTTTTATGTGCGATTTCCATTAAACGGGAGCGCGCTTCGGGATCGAAGTGGGATTGAATGTGTCTGGAAGCTTTGACTTTTATTAGATTTTAACTATATAGTCAAAATGGAATAGAAAGTCAGTAAGAATCGCACCGTGTGTTTCGGGCATTAGGTTGAAGATGACATTTAGGGGTAGATTTATGAAGTTGTGGGATTTGTGAGCGACTGTTTACCAGTGGATTGATCTTCTAAGTGTAAAGCAGCTGATATTAAGTGCAAAACATGTCTGGCTTTGTATTTAACCATAACGATGCTTTCAATGTTACTATCAATCCATATAAAAGCCACAACCTAGTAAAGAGATCACTGTGGGTGAATTCAACTGCAAGCAAAACGGTTATTATTATGATCACCAAACAATTGCGCTAATGAAATAAGGGGTGCATGAATGGCGGGTCATTATACACCTGTAACTCCCCCCTGCATGTCTAAAAACACCCTTCCCATTCATACAGCACCCCGATATACCTGTCCTATATCATTAAACCCATGTTCCTACCCACGCAGTTTTTTATCCCAAAAATGATAATATTATGGTCAAAATTAAAATAATGAAAATGTTTTAAGTTCCTTAGTAGTCATTAAGGAAGGGGGGGGGGGGGGGTCTATGGGCTTCTGTACCAACCCCAATATACCAACACATTGATCTTAACTAAAAAAGCCCGCACGAAGCAAAAGCTTCGAAAACTAGTCTGCTTCCTTCTGTGTTTGTGCATGTGTGAGAAAGGGATGTAGTTTCACTCTCCGCCAGCAGATGGCAGTGTTCCGGAGACTCACGGACACTAGCGATATATATATATATGATAAGTCTTCTCCCTTATTTTACACCTGCTCAGGAAGCGGTGAAAAAAATTAGCCCATACTAATCCGGATATGGGTCATACAGTCGACACTAATAAGGTCGACGGTCAATAGTTCAACCACCATTAGTCAACTTGGCATACAGATGGAGCCGGGCTCCCTCTTGCTGGCGAATCGCCAGACTGTCACCGCTGGTGATCCGCCAGCAGCCCGGCGCTCCATCTGACTGAGACACGCGTGCGTCGCACGCGCGTCTGTCTCTGTGCGGCAGGGAGACGGACAGGGTTAGGGGGGGGGTGCGGGGAGGTGGTGGAGACCCCGGGTGACCGCCAACAAGCCGGCGGGGACCCGGGGGAACTGTGCGAAAGGGGACGCACACGCATCTCGTGCGCGCGCGTCCCGTTTCGCAGATACAGATGGCGGGGGATGGTGGCTGACGTCGCTATCGCTATCCCCTGCAAAGACAAGCCTGGCTCCATCTGTAGGTCAATACGTGAAAAAGGCTGACTTACCTTAGGTCAACTTGGTCAAAAGGTCGACACAAATAATAGGTCACTGTTTGAAGGGAAAAGGGGAAGGGGGATGGCGACCGGTACACAGGTAGGTATTACAGAAAATGATGACCTATGATAATATAAATGTTCCACAATAACTGCTGTACATCATGAGGAATATCCTCTGTTTATTTAGGAGTGTGGAGGTGCACCCTAGAGAGTGGCTATAGTTGCAAAGAGAAAGAAGGAAAGACTCTCTGTTTTTTGGGGCACTCTTTTACTTCAGATTACGCAAGGTAATCTCTACAAATAAAAGGGTCGACATGAGTTTTTTGGTGTCTAGATCGACGTAGGTCAACATGGACAGGTGCTTTGCTCGCCATGCTTCGGGTACGGTCCTTGCTCCGCTCAGCACACTATTATAATGTAACTCCATGGGGGAAGGGGGGTATTCAATGCTGGACGCTATTTCCGACAGGGGAAATAGCAGCCCCCGCCTATTCAATGCTGCCGTTTCCGACAGGGGAAATAGCAGCCCCCGCCTATTCAAGACTGCCGTTTCCAACGGGAAATAGCAGCCCCCGCCTATTCAAGACTGCCGTTTCCGACAGCATTGAAGGCAGATTCCCACAAAACAGATCCGACGCTTAAAACAAGTCAGATCTGTTTTGTCAGAAACGGCCGAAGATTGACAAATTCACGGCCCTTTCTGGACAATGTGCGGCGTTTTAGCAGACGCGCCAACTTTCTTTCCGACACTCGGAACATCCAATTTCGGCTTCTGAGATTCAGTCGAGCTGGGTGAAGATGGCCCGGGATTCCAACTGTCCGAATCCCAGATTGAATATCACCCTACGTCCACTTGCATGTCAACCTTTTTCATGTTGACCTAAGGTATGTCGACCTTTTTTTCTGATGGCCTGTCGACCTGCCGACTTCATCCCCACTAATTTGAGATATTGCATGCATCCTCGGATAATGTAACTGAATTCCCCTCTTAATCTTTTATACACAACACGACCAGAAATCACATCGAAAAAATATAAGATCGGGATATTTTAATATTTCCGACTTATATGAACAGAATGGAATTTTAAAAGTTCCGTAGGATTTAGAATTCTGTTTAACTCTAACCCCATCACCAGGATAGATATGAGGTATTTGCTCAGTGGTCGCAGGGCTACAACAAATAACATGAACCCAGTTCCCTTAATTCCCTGAGCCGTGAGTTCCACGTACCTTATTGAGCTTCCCTAGCGATGAGATCAGATCGGCCCATTCTGTGGATGACTCAAAGTTCCTCAGCGCCTTCTCAATGACAGAGGAGTAGTTCCTGTATCTGTAATCTCCCAGCAGTTCCAGCTCCTCTGGGTCCATCTTTCATCCTTGCTTGTGGACACGCTGCAAATATAAGAGATGATGGATGAGGTTTCAGTAGCACGGATATAGAAGCAAACTGTGATCCAGTAACACGGTAGCAAAAAGCGGACTAGGTCTGCTGTGGATTACTATTTGGTCACAATGTGAACTTTCCTTTTCGCAATATTTTGTGCTATACTTCTCTTTCTTACAGACAAAAAGAAGTGAAATACTTAGAAATTAGAGCTGGTGCTTTAAGTACTCAAAATGAACGCACTCAAAGCTTTCACACAGTCAGCCTGCCCACTTAGCAACCTGCTGGGGCCCAATCACACAGTCAGCCTTCCCACTTAGCAACCTGCTGGGGCCCAATCACACAGTCAGCCTGCCCTCTTATCAACCTGCTGGGGCCCAATCACACAGTCAGCCTGCCCACTTAGCAACCTGCTGGGGCCCAATCACACAGTCAGCCTGCCCACTTATCAACCTGCTGAGGCCCAATCACACAGTCAGCCTGCCCACTTAACACACTGATCAGGTCCAATCACACAGTCAGCCTGCCCACTTATCAACCTGCTGAGGCCCAATCACACAGTCAGCCTGCCCACTTAACACACTGATCAGGTCCAATCACACAGTCAGCCTGCCCACTTATCAACCTGCTGAGGCCCAATCACACAGTCAGCCTGCCCACTTAGCAACCTGCTCAGGCCCAATCACACAGTCAGCCTGCCCTCTTAGCAACCTGCTGAGGCCCAATCACTCAGCCTGCCCTCTTAGCAACCTGCTGAGGCCCAATCACACAGTCAGCCAGCCCACTTAGTAACCTGCTGAGGCCCAATCACACAGTCAGCCTGCCCACTTAGCAACCTGCTGAGGCCCAATCACACAGTCAGCCTGCCCAATTAACACACTGATCAGGTCCAATCACACAGTCAGCCTGCCCACTTAGCACACTGCTCAGGCCCAATCACACAGTCAGCCAGCCCACTTAGTAACCTGCTGAGGTCCAATCACACAGTCAGCCTGCCCAATTAACACACTGATCAGGTCCAATCACACAGTCAGCCAGCCCACTTAGTAACCTGCTGAGGTCCAATCACACAGTCAGCCTGCCCAATTAACACACTGATCAGGTCCAATCACACAGTCAGCCTGCCCACTTAGCAACCTGCTCAAGCCCAATCACACAGTCAGCCAGCTCACTTAGTAACCTGCTGAGGCCCAATCACACAGTCAGCCTGCCCAATTAACACACTGATCAGGTCCAAGCACACAGTCAGCCTGCCCACTTATCACACTGCTGAGGCCCAATCACAGTCAGCCTGCCCACTTAGCAAACTGCTGTGTAGGTGTCTGAAGCGGGTTCTGTGGGGAAACATTTTCTCACATTAGATTTCGATTACTACCGAGATAAACATCGTATCCAGTAGTGACAGTTCTGTTTCTGAATAAAATAATTACCTTGAGGAGAATTTACTTCACAGAGGGGTGTGGTATATTATCCCGACTGGTCGGACCCAGACTGCATGGTGAGCGCAACAAAGCCCCTTGCGGGAACGGTGGTTTGCTACACTCGCCGCCTATTCTATTCTCCCTCTATGGGGGTCGTGGACCCCCACGAGGGAGAATAACCGGTGGCCGTTGGGCACCTGCGTGTCGGGGTTTTGACTGTCTGGATCCCGACGTCAGGTAAATGACTGTCGGGACCCCGTCCGGCGCACTCACAGAGATGGGGACCCATTTATCATCGAGTGACAGCACTTGCTGTTATTAATAAAACTTGTTGCGTATGACAAATGGTGCTCCAGCCAATCAGCTCGCAACTGTCAAGTGTTTGAAAAATGATTGATGCGAGCTGATTAGCTGGCGCACTCTGTATCACTTGCAATGAGTTTCATTACTGGCTGATAAATAGGCCCCTTGGTATACTGACCCTACTTTCAGATATACACTGAATACCAAGACAGTTCTCTTTATCCGAGACACATTATAACCAAAACAGTGTCTCTTTTGTGGAACTGAATGCAATAATGTTATTAGATGTGAAGGGCTGCATTAATATACTAACCTCACCCACTCTTGACTTTAATGAACCATTTAAAGTCTATCAATATGAAAAGCAGGTGGTTGCATTTAGCGGCACATTAAAGGGAGGGGGGGGTGGAGGCACTGCGAGATTACAGCCCTCTCACGCCAGTGCAGCAGGACACAGGGCTAAAGACCTCAGCCAGCCTCTCGGAGCTCCCTTGGGGTTTTAATAGATCGGCACATGATAAATGTCGACATGAGTTTTTTCACTGTGCTTTCTGTCAACGACCTGAGCATGGGGACCCTCAATTAATGTACAATTATTTTTTTTTTTTTAAACTCATGTCGACCAATTGTTTGTGCTGACCTTTTGCCAATCTCAACTGTTTGGTGTCAGCATATTGACTGTCGATCATCCAGACACCCCAGATAACATTGGCCCTTATTCTGGTTGGTGCGGTAATATCCGCGTGCGTTCGTGCCGCTGATGTTTTGTGTCTGCGCATGTGCAGAGGCGTATCTGCGCATGTGCGAGCGGGGCGTACGGCCAAATCCCGCATGAAATGTGAACACTCCGAACAGGGGGTGGAGAGGGGCGTGAAGGGCTATTTGGGCTCATTACCATATGCATACGCCCCGCGTTTCATGGGCGTTCCCATGCAAACGCTGGGCGTACGTATGGTAATGCGGCGGTGACGCACGTGTAGGGGGCGGACATATGACATCGCCGGATGTCAGCTGCCCGCCCAGATCCCTGCTTTTGCACGGAAACATGTCCGTGTGGTCTGAGGTTGCGGGAGCTGGTGGAGCACTCGGTCCTGCATTCGATGGTCTGCGACCATCGAATGATGGGGGAGGTTCCCTAAGATGGAGGAGGCGTATTCCGTGAAAAATACACGTGCGGTCCGTTCGGCCACCTTCTTACCGCGTACGGACGGAGTTGGCGATCCGTATGGAAGGCGGGGTTTCGCACGCACGGTCCTGGCCGCATATTCGGATCCGGCTGCACCGATCAGAATAAGGCCCATAGTGGAGAGATCCGCAGGTACCTTGGCTGTACAGGTAATCCCAGGTCACTAGATAAAGGACATTGCGTCTTATTAGGACGGTTGTGGTATAGCGGGTCAACGATGGCCGCCGATGCTTTTTACACATCCAACTCAGCCAGGTCAACTAAGGGTGGTCCAACATAACATGGTTGATCTAAACAGCGTCGACCCGACGTCCGGATACCATTGGACACTGCAGTTGGTCCTTCTAAACATGTACAGGTGACAATAACGGTGTCCTAACTATTCGCTAATTACCAGTATACAAGGTAGGTAGAGCGGTGAGACTTACTGACACTGTCCATTACAGAGGGTTTATATTGGGCTTGGTGGGTTAGAATTACGTTGCCAGGTATCATAACAAATACTCAACATAGTCCGATTTATTTCTTCTTGGTAATAGTCTACCCTTAAAAAGGCAATGGGATCATTCGTCAGACTGCATTTAGGTCTACAAGCATTAGGTCGACTTGCATTTAGGTCGACCTGACTGAAGGTCGACATGGGTTAGGTCGACAGGGTCATTAGGTCGACGGGTATAAGGTCAACAGTGAGACAGTCGACATGGGTTTTTTATTTCAAAATTTTTACTTTCTTAAATTTTTTCAAGCGTCGACACAGTCAACATAGCACCGCGTCCCCTCGCATGGCTCGCTGCACTAAGCACACTATTTTATTCTCCCACCACGCCCTAGTGGATGGTAGGGCATGAAATACCACCTGTCGGCACATGTCGACTCATAAAACAGTCAAATGACCCCATGTTGACCTTTTGCCTGTCGCCCTTCCCCATGTCAACCTTATAAAAGTCAACCTAATGACCCTGTCGACCTAAGTCATGTCAACCTTCAGTCATGTTGACCTAAATGCATGTCGACCTAAATGCATGTCGACCTAGTGGTGTAGACCTAATGCTTGTAGACCTAAATGCTGTGTAGACAATATGACCGTATCCAAAAGACTGGTCAGGCCTGGCTCTAATCCAGTCACCGTTATAAAGGTGTACAGTGGCCGTCACCAGCTGCTACTTGTTCACAATCTTAAGATGACTGAGTCACTTAGCGCAAGTCTAATGTATTTTCTTTTATATGCTCATAAACAACTTTCATCCCTGTTGTCCAGCTTGTCTGGGGGATCCCCTTCCTCTGCTCGGCGGACTGCACAGATATAATTACATCACCAACTAGTCCACAGCCCACCTACTGTAGCCCAAAAATACGTTACATTTATGACAGATTTGCTTCCAACCCATGGTGACATTTCTACATAACATTACTGCTGCGGAGAGCACGGCATGTCACAAGGTCTGCATCCAGAACATGGTCATGGAGGGTGAGAAGACTCGCGAGGAATGAATCCCGTTTCCTAGCTAGCCTGTAAAGGGGAAGGCTACTGGTAGGTTTATTATTGTGTGCATAAATGTGACATGTCCCTGGAACTTTATAAACTATGTATCACACTGTCCAGCCGGGTGCTGTAATGCGATATTTGACCATCACTGGGAAACCCCAGCTATTGAAAAAGTGAGGAGACGCATTTCCCTGGGTAAGCCAAGCTGGGCGCATCTGCTCTGAACCTGTGGCGCATTCTGCTTTCTGAGTGCATCCTAGGCTTGTGACTAGATGCACCTCACCATCACCTCTGCATCGCCCCTAATGGCTCCCTCTCAGAGAGAGAGCACCATAACACTATGGTATAGGAAGAAATAGGGTTTATACGCTGGTGATCTGCATACAGAAGGCTGTTCTCCTGCACAGAGCGGGTAATTCACCATAGGAAACTAATACAGATTCAGCTGCAGGACATTCCGACCACATAAAAGGGAAAGAGACAGCGATCCCCTGACCGGGATATATTCACCGTGAACAGTCTTAAAATATTTACACAGAACAAGTTTCCTATTCTTCTGCAGCAATGCAGACCCTGGGCGTTCCCTGCACAGAACTTCTATGTTCTCTATGGGCCTGACGCACTGACGCAGCAGCGACCTTGGGAACAGTGGAAGGATGTTTGTCTAAGTCGCACCGAACATGCGTCACCATTTTGTACATGCTCGGCCTCTGTAAAGGTTTCGGTGCATGGTAGCTCAAATGCATTGGAAATGTATATGAGTAATTTGCAGCAGGGCCCTCTCTCCTCATCTGCTTTTCTTAAGGCCCCCATAGATGTATGTGACTTCTCGGAGGGAGGAGTAGAATAAGAATTCCCTTGAGCCCCCACGGGAATCGCATGCAGTCCTTTTGCATGCAATCCCATTCCTCGCTGCTGGGAGGCTGCCTGTGTTTAAGGCCTGATCTCTGTGTCTGATCTGATACACGCGTGACTGTGCATTGGACCGGATGTCAAATTCGGCCACTCTTTTACCCAATTTCCCTGCCTTATCTGTCAGAATTGGGTGAAAAGTGGCCCTATCAAACAAGTGTATGGTCAGCTTTAATATTTATTAACAATTACTTCAGTGTGCGGTCCCTGATGGAACTGTGTTTATTTACCAAGTACAGATGGAGCCGCTGCTGTCTAGCGGGGGTCTGGCGGTTAGATCGCCAACTGCCAGCCGCTGGAAGGGGACACGCGCACACAAGGCGCTCACACATCCACTTCCTACAGAGCGCACCATCGGTCCCGCCACTGTCCACCGGTCCCCACCCGTCTCCCTGAAAGGTTCCCGTCCCCTGCTGAGCATCCCAGTCAATCACCAGCGGGGGCA
This sequence comes from Crinia signifera, assembly GCF_055691185.1. NCBI lineage: Eukaryota > Metazoa > Chordata > Amphibia > Anura > Myobatrachidae > Crinia > Crinia signifera. The sequence continues at coordinate 22,907,536 of NC_139218.1, forward strand.
TTCTGGCGAGCCTGAGAGGCGCTCCACCTGTACTTGTCCTAAATTGTCGTGTACTGTAATTCGATATTTTTCTTGTTTTTTTGCTCAGCTATATATTGTTAGGCGCTGTGGAACCCTTGTGGCGCCTTACAAATAAACAATAATAATAATACTACTACAGCTGTTTGGCCAAGATCAAGGGCTAGACGGAAGGGTTTCGTTCCTCTGGCCAGAAAGAGGGTTCCAATGTATAGGTCAACATTGCCAAGGTCGAAAGTTTACAGCCCCCATATAGTCTACATGAACTAGACGGACAGGTACGACAATTTTGACATAGTCAAAAGGTTGACAGGCAAAAGGAAGACTGTGTTTAAGGTCAACAGGAACAAAAACATGGTCATGGACAGAAGATGCACATGTGGTTGACACAAGTTTTGGGGTTTTTATTCATGTTTTTTCAACATTGTTTGCTGTACTATCCACATGGACTACGGGAATAGTAACGTGTGCCCAGCACAGCAGAGTGAGGCACGGTGCCATAAACGCAGGGGGCAATTCGAGCCCGCAAGAGGTGCATGATCCCACTGATTGTGCTTATATATGGTTACACATACAACACAAAATGAAAAAATGTGTGTCTACTTTTTTTTTGTGTCAACCATTGTCATATGGACCCTTTAACCCTGTCAATCATATGGGGTCAACCTACTGACTCTGGCAGAGGTGACACCAGGGACTTCCCCAGAACTTGGTACAGAGCTGCAGCACTTCCATGCTGGTTACTTCCCCACGCAGAGCAGCACTGCTAGCTAGCAGGCAGAGCACTGGAACAGGACGCTGAGCTCAGTGCAGGATAACATGGATTAGGGCGATAAACTGGCCATACATCACAACGATTTAGACCAGGCATGTCCAACCTGCGGCCCTCCAGATGTGCTAAAACTACACATCCCAGCATGCATTGCCATCATTCTAGCATTCCCTAATAGCCAAATTGTGGCAAGGCATGCTGGGATGTGTCGTTTTAGCACATCTGGAGGGCCGCAGGTTGGACAAGCCTGATTTAGACGGCCGTACTATGCATTGTGGGGTTTTCTTTGTAAATTGAGGTGTGTTTCGGTATGATGTGTCGTCCCGCGAGTCACGAGGTTGATTCTCAGATCTTATGTGCTGCAGGTCGACAGGGCTTAGAACACCTGAAAAAGGTCAACGTGGATTTAGGTCCAAAGGATAAGGTCAACACAAGCATTAGGTCGACAGTCAAAAGTTCAACATGGCTTTTTCGCATTATTTTTTGTCCTGCATGTTGACACAGTCGACATGGACACTGAAAACGTGCACTGCATCTCCATGCTACGCTTGGCACGCTATTATATTCTCCCTCCACAGTATCTTATGTGAAATTACACACACACACACACACACACACACACACACACACACAAGATCTATCGTGTGTCGAGGAAGCTGGCGGAGAAATCGTGAGATGACTCAGATCTGTCCCCATGTATGGCCAGTCTGAATGGTCTGAAGTCCTTCCTCGAAGTCGGCACTTGATGTGCCATTTTTTACATGCAATGTTTTTCTATGCTGACAGTGAACAAGGACCTCGAGCTTGTGTCACCTGTTTCTCAGAGGCAATCAGCGGCCGCCCGGTCTTTTGAATAGGATGGTTTCTATTCTCCCGCCGCTCTGCGGTCCCCACGGCGAGTGGGAGAATAGAAACCATCCTATTCAAAAGACCGGGCGGACGCTGATTGGCTGAGTTCCCAGCCAATCAGCGGCCGCTCAGTCTTTTGAATAGGATTTCCTTCTATTCTCCCGCCGCGCCCCGGTCTCAGCATCTGCGCCACGGTCCCCGCTCCCTGCCTGCCGCTACACCTTGTGCCGCTCCCCGGACCAGTCCCTGCTCCTGCCGCTCCCCGGTCAGATACCCACTCTGGGAGACAGGTACCCACAACCATCCGCTGCCTGCCGCTACACCTTGTGCCGCTCCCCGGACCAGTCCCTGCTCCTGCCGCTCCCCGGACAGGTACCCACTGCCAGCCTGCTCCTGATGCCTCCCCTCCAGATCGCATCCGATTTATCACATGTAAAAAATGGCACATCAAGTGTATGGGGGCCTTTAGACTTTGTGAGTCACAGGACTATCATCATAAATGGAATAATCAGTACTACAGGGAGGATCGTTTTGTCAAATAATCATTCTGTTGAAAAGAGGCGCTGAAGATATCTAGGTGCCCATACACTTGTCTTGGATCCGGCCGAGAAATCGGCCCAAATCGGATGTGTTTAACACCTCATCCATCCCTAAGCTCATCGGTTTGGAGCCTACAAATTAAACCTGCTGCAGGTCAATCTGTCGGATCGAACCCATCAGCAGCACATCGCGGGTCCGTAGGTGTGTGACAGCAGTGAAGCACCGCTGTCACACACCTATGTGCAGCAGTGGGGTCCCTGCGGTGCTGGACAGTCAGTCAGCAGGGTCCGTGCGGCGGCTGGAAACTAAGTAGCGTTATTTGCCAGGCGGCGGCGTGGGAAGCGCTGCTGCATTTGAAAACAATGGCCGGAAATATAGAGCCAATCAGCGTCCTGACAGTCTTCTCAAAATGTTTTAAAATTCAGCAGTGCTTCCCGCGCCGCCGTCCGGCAAATATCGCTATTTAGTTCCCAGCTGCTGCACGGACCCCGCTTACTGACTGCCCAGCGCCGCAGGGACCCCACTGTCTGCCCTGCACCACAGGGACCCTGCTGACCGCCCCGCACGGACTCCCTTGCCCGCCCCTGCCAGCTCCCCAAGGATATATATGCAATAAATCGCATGCAGTTTATTGCATGTATAATTTGGCACATCAACTGCCAAATCGTAAGCAACCTCCTGGGGAGCTGTTGGGAAGCTCTCAAGGGCAAACTGGTCTGACTTGTTAGGACAAGTCTGACTAGTGTATGGGGGCCTTCAGTATGGGCATAGGGAAACAAAAGCTGCCATGATACCAAAAGGTAAGACAGAATACCAGTCTCCAGTATTGCACAGAGTGACCCAAGGATTATAATAGATGGCCCGTAGATATGAAACAAATCCAGAACAGAGTTTTATAAAGGGTAAAACATAATGATAACCCGAACACATGGGAAAAAGCATATAGAAAAAGAGAATCTTATCTCACCGATTGGAGCGGCTACGGTGGGTGTGCGGTAACAATGGAAAGTTCTGGTCTGAACAGCTCTGAACCACCGCAACATACGCTGCGTTAAACTGTGGTTAAAGTCCATTTTGTCCGCTCAACGCGTTTCGCAGATACTCTTCCATCATGTATGGATACTACGGACAAAAAGAGGGGTGTGGTATAGGGCTTTGACAGTGGGGATCCCGACTGCCAGTGCTCCGACAGGGTGGTGAGAGCAAAGAACCCAAAGAACAAAGGCCTGGTGGCTCATCTGCACTTGCCACAGGTTATATTCTCCCTTTGTGGGGGTCGTGGACCCCCACAAGGGAGAATAGCCCCTGTGTGTCGGGATCCTCCCTGTCGGTGCATCGGCAGTCGAGATCCCCACTGTCGGACCGTCATCCAGCACCCCGAAAAGAGCCGGGGTTCTTATACCGATAAACTGGAAGTGAAGCTGAGGCATCTCCGCTTTTCCTTCCACCTTATTTTTGTGGCGTGTGAAATAGTGGCCATATTGAGTCCCACCGGCGGTCGTACTTTCCAAATCATTATCATGCGTTCCACCTACAGTCATGCGTTCCGAAGCACAGCCATTTTGCGTTTCACTTGTCGGCTCTTCTGAAAACGCTGGTTTATTGATCCTAGCTGCAGCTATTTGGTTCCATATTAGATGCACACTATAATCAAAATTGATATATTGGAAAGTTCTTTCAAGAAGATTTACAAAGATGGAAATAAAACGAAACAAAGAATGATCCGGATGGTTCCATACTAGCATTTTCTAAGATTCTTTCTGGCAGATTGATTCTAGGGGTTAATAATCCACATGCGACCCAAATTATAGCGCAGCACTGCCAAATAGGTGAAATTAGGTTAAAAAAAAAAAATTTACAAAAGCATGAATAATAATGATGGTATTTATCAAGGAGGCCGGTGGTTAGCAAGGGCCCGTACCTGGTAAATATTAGCAGTGCGCTTCCTGCTAGCGGGCTGTGTTTACCATCACACACAAGCGGCAGGAGGTAGTTATGTTTTAACTCTTGGTACTCTTTACCTAGAAGGGCGCCCGCGATTGAAATCGCGGGCGTCGGGGGTAAAAATCGCGGTCATCGCGGGCATCGTGGGTAAATCGCGGTTACATAAAAATCTGCTACCCGCGATGACCGCGATTTTCCCATAGGGAACAATGTTAAAAAGGCTGATTGAGCGCGATTTTGATGTAAAATGCCTCAATGCCCGCGATTTGGCCATAGGAATCAATGTTAAATGGGCCACAGAGCCCAAATAGCCACAATTAACCCTTAAATGTTCCCCCAAATTTTTAACGCCACCCCACGATCCACGGCAACCCGAAGCGTGGCGAGCGCAGCGAGCCCGCGAGGGGCGGCGGTACGCGTCCTCCGACCTTTTCATGCCCTACTATCCACTAGGGCGTGGAGTGAGAATAGAATAGTGTGGCGAGTGCAGCGAGCCACCGAGCCCGAAGCGTGGCGAGCCCCGCGAGGGGACGCGGATACCTTCACAGGTAGACGCGTCCCCTCGCGGGCTTCACAGGTCTCCGCGTCGCCACGGACACCTGTGAAGCCCGCGAGGGGACGCGTATAACTGTGAAGGTATCCGCGTCCGCTCGCCACGCTTCGGGCTCGGTGGCTCGCTGCGCTCGCCACACTATTCTATTCTCACTCCACGCCCTAGTGGATAGTAGGGCATGAAAAGGTCGGAGGACGCGTACCGCCGCCGCTCGCCACGCTTCGGGTTGGCGTGGATCGTGGGGTGGCGTTAAAAATTTGGGGGGACATTTAAGGGTTAATTGTGCTTATTTGGGCTCTGTGGCCCATTTAACATTGATTCCTATGGCCAAATCGGGTCCATTGAGGCATTTAACAGTAAAATCGTGTCCATCGGGCCTTTTAACATTGATTCCTATGGCAAATCGGGAGCATCGCGTCGCGGGCATCGCGGGTACATTTATGGCCGGCCGACACGATTTCCATGTTTAACATGGGTTTCAATGGGAAATCGCGGGCATCGCGTCGGTCGCGTCGCGGCCAGACATAAATGTACCCGCGATGCCCGCGACGGGCGCCCAACTAAGTAAAGAGTACCTAACTCTTTCTACCATGATCACTTCCAGTCAGACCCGGAACCCCGCAAATTGAGGCGAGGGTTATTTTTTTTACAGCCGTTTCCAAATCTGAATTTTTGGGCCTTTACAGGAACAAACGTACACATAGAGTAAAAGGGGTTTTGAGGCCCCGTTATTAGTATGTACAGAAGACGCCAATATCGCGCTCTTCGTTTTGCAGCGGGAAAAAAAAAGTAATGTAAAAACGGTACTTGTGTAGTTTCACGGCGCCACCGCGTGCACAGTCTGTGTCTGAAACTTGGCAGCCTGCCAGACGCTGCTCTGTGTTTACTGTGCGCGTGCCGCTCTAGCTGTTCTCAGCGCAGCGCGTGGCTGCTTTCCTTATGTAAGCTACGTTATCAGCATAGCGCTGGGCAGCAGCAGCGCACGCTGCCCAGCGCTGACAGGTCACTGTGGTAGTTGTAGTTCCACAGTGAAATAGGCAATCCTGCGCACGCGTCCTACAACCTTTTCATACCCCCACTATCCACGTCGGCGTGGAGTTGATCTTATAAAGTGTGGCGAGCGCAGCGAGGCGAGCCCCGCGAGGGGACGCGGATACCGTCACAGGTATCCGCGTCCCCTCGCGGGCTTCACAGGTATCCGCGCCACACTTTATAAAATCAACTCCACGCCGACGTGGATAGTGGGGGTATGAAAAGGTCGTAGGACGCGTACCGCAGCCCCTTGCGGACTCGCTGCGCTCGCCACGTTGGCGTGGATAGCGGAATTAACAAGGTTGACAGCTGTTACGTGGACTAGTGTCATTGTGAACAGGTTTAATAGTGTACCCCTAGACCCTACTAAATTCAGACGCTTTAGCGTCTAAATTTAGATGCCCCCATCTTAGTGGTTTGCAGGGAGTCTGGATTTAGACGCTTTAGCGTCTACATCGCCGGGGTGTACAGTTCAGGGAGTCTGGATTTAGACGATTTAGCGTCTAAATTGCCGGGGTGTCCAGTTTACGTGCCCCCGTTGTCAGCGGTGCGCAGGACTGCCTATTTCACTGTGGAACTACAAGTACCACAGTGACCTGTCAGCGCTGGGCAGCGCTGATAACGTAGCTTACATAAGGAAAGCAGCCACGCGTTGCGTTGAGAACAGCTAGAGCGGCGCGCGCACAGTTAAACACCAGACACAGACTGTGCGCGCGGTGGCGCCGTGAAACTACACAAGTACCGTAAAAACTTCTAATGTTTTCCAGCCTGACCTTCACAGACCAGTAATCAAGGTCTATAATCACAACGAGAAACGTTTTGCCCATCTCCAGCAGTGAGACAATAAATGCCACAACCAAAGTAAACTTCATAAAGATACAAATTATCAGCAAACACAGCAGGGATCTAACAAACCTTCCCCCTGTGGCAGAACCGGCATGTATTACAGATACCACCTGGGACGCACAAACACATGGACTGCTTTGTGGATGGGATACGGTCATTCAGTTGACATGCATAGGGTCGACAACTGAAGGTTGACATGGTTGGACGCTCGACACAACCAATAGGGCGACAACGGGAAGGTCAACAGTCAAAAGGACAACATGTGTTTTTCACGGTTTATTTTGAGCCGACAGGCGATATTTTATACCCTACCATCCACTACGGTGTTGTGGGAGAATAAAATAGTGTGCCGAGCGCAGCGAGACACGGGAGGGGACGCAGTACACTTTCATAGTGTCCATGTCGACATTCAGGACAAAAACGTGAAAAACTCATGTCAGCATTTTGACTGTCGACCTTAACCTTCAGTGGTCGATTTATTATGGATCGACCCAATGACCCATACCCTAGTGGGTACAGCGGCTATGTCAGTCTCTACTACATATATAGCGTTTCCGGTCGACGGATCTACGGCATCTAGAACGACAATCACGTGGTCGTCCACTCTTGGTCGTAGTTGCCTTAAGATTGTCAACAGCGTCCAGATCGTCAGTAACGAAAAATAGACGCAAGTGTTAGGTCGATAGAAACGTGATGAGTTTTTCATGTTTTTTTGCTTTAGACCAACTTGGTTCATACTTGACCATCAGTGGGCATAGATTATAATAGTGTGCCGAGATGAGCGAGGCACCGTGCCCGAATCATGCGAGTGCGGCAAGCCATGAGGGGGGACACTGTACACTTATACGGTGTTCATGTTGACATAAACACCGAAAAACGTTAAAAAACTTGTATTGACCTATTAACTGTTGATCGCATCCCCGTCGACCTAACGATTGCATCTATCTTTCGATCTCATTGTCTCTAGACAATGGAGACTATCTTTAGGCGTGTAACTAGACGCGTTTGACCAAGAGTGGTCGCCAACGTGACTGCCGATCTAGATGCCATGGATCCGCTACACCAGAACCATATTCTAGAATGTACTTGATCAATTCTAGCTAGAAGCTAATAATTATGGCCCACTATGTCACTCTGTACAATCCCACCAATGAGCGGGGGGTACGTTACCAGTATGCATGCCCACTAACCACTGGGCAAACATCTTACACATGAAAAAGATCACTAGCATTCGTTACGTGCCAGGGAACATTGTAAGGACATGGGGAAACTGGATCCCAGCAAACTGATCACTACAGAATGGTCCGATGTGGGACAAGTGCAAGATCAATAAGAAAACATTAGGCACAATTACCACTAGTGGGTGAGTGAGTGGGTGGATGAGTGCCTCAGTGGCAGTGGTTAGGAGTGATATTCCACCACTGGTGATAATCTGTGGTGAATGGTGCTATTCCCGCAGTGGCAGTGGGATAGATCAGTGGTGATGGGGGATGGGGGATATGGGGTGGTACCCAGTGAAAGGAGGTATATAACCAGTGGGATAGATCAGAGGTGAGGGGGGATATGGGGTGGTCACCAGTGAGAGGAGGTATACAACCAGTGGGACAGGTAAGGGAGGATATGGGGTGGTCACCAGCGAGACAGGTGAGGGAGGATATGGGGTAGTCACCAGTGAGAGGAGGTATATAACCAGTGGGACAGGTGAGGGGGGATATGGGGTGGTCACCAGTGAGAGGAGGTATATAACCAGTGGGACAGGTGAGGGAGGATATGGGGTGGTCACCAGTGAGAGGTGGTATATAACCAGTGGGACAGGAGAGGGAGGATATGGGGTGGTCACCAGTGAGAGGAGGTATATAACCAGTGGGACATGAGAGGGGGGATATGGGGTGGTCACCAGTGAGAGGTGGTATATAACCAGTGGGACAGGTGAGGGGGATATGGGGTGGTCACCAGTGAGAAGTATTATATAACCAGTGGGACATGAGAGGGGGGATATGGGGTGGTCACCAGTGAGAGGTGGTATATAACCAGTGGGACAGGAGAGGGAGGATATGGGGTGGTCACCAGTGAGAGGAGGTATATAACCAGTGGGACATGAGAGGGAGGATATGGGGTAGTCACCAGTGAGAGGTGGTATATAACCAGTGGGACAGGTGAGGGGGGATATGGGGTGGTCACCAGTGAGAGGAGGTATATAACCAGTGGGACATGAGAGGGGGGATATGGGGTGGTCACCAGTGAGAGGAGGTATACAACCAGTGGGGCAGGTAAGGGAGGATATGGGGTGGTCACCAGTGAGACAGGTGAGGGAGGATATGGGGTGGTCACCAGTGAGAGGAGGTATATAACCAGTGGGACAGGTGAGGGGGGATATGGGGTGGTCACCAGTGAGAGGAGGTATATAACCAGTGGGACAGGTGAGGGAGGATATGGGGTGGTCACCAGTGAGAGGAGGTATATAACCAGTGGGACAGGTGAGGGGGGATATGGGGTGGTCACCAGAGAGGGGAGGTATATAACCAGTGGGACATAAGAGGGGGGATATGGGGTGGTCACCAGTGAGAGGAGGTATATAACCAGTGGGACAGGAGAGGGGGGATATGGGGTGGTCACCAGTGAGACAGGTGAGGGAGGATATGGGGTGGTCACCAGTGAGAGGTGGTATATAACCAGTGGGACAGGTGAGGGGGGATATGGGGTGGTCACCAGTGAGAGGTGGTATATAACCAGTGGGACAGGTGAGGGGGATATGGGGTGGTCACCAGTGAGAGGTGGTATATAACCAGTGGGACAGGTCAGTGCTGATGGGGGATATGGGGTGGTCACCAGTGAGAGGAGGTATATAACCAGTGGGACAGGTGAGGGGGATATAGGGTGGTCACCAGTGAGAGGAGGTATATAACCAGTGGGACAGGTGAGGGGGGATATGGGGTGGTCACCAGTGAGAGGAGGTATATAACCAGTGGGACAGGTGAGGGGGATATGGGGTGGTCACCAGTGAGAGGAGGTATATAACCAGTGGGACAGGTGAGGGGGATATGGAGTGGTCACCAGTGAGAGGTGGTATATAACCAGTAGGACAGGTCAGTGGTGATGGGGTATATGGGGTGGTCACCAGTGAGAGGTGGTATATAACCAGTGGGACAGGTGAGGGAGGATATGGGGTGGTCACCAGTGAGAGGAGGTATATAACCAGTGGAACAGGTCAGTGCTGATGGGGGATATGGGGTGGTCACCAGTGAGAGGTGGTATATAACCAGTGGGACAGGTCAGTGGTGATGGGGGATATGGGATGGTCACCAGTGAGAGGTGGTATATAACCAGTGGGACAGGAGAGGGAGGATATGGGGTGGTCACCAGTGAGAGGTGGTATATAACCAGTGGGACAGGGGAGGGAGGATATGGGGTGGTCACCAGTGAGAGGTGGTATATAACCAGTGGGACAGGTGAGGGGGATATGGGGTGGTCACCAGTGAGAGGTGGTATATAACCAGTGGGACAGGTCAGTGCTGATGGGGGATATGGGGTGGTCACCAGTGAGAGGAGGTATATAACCAGTAGGACAGGTCAGTGGTGATGGGGTATATGGGGTGGTCACCAGTGAGAGGTGGTATATAACCAGTGGGACAGGAGAGGGAGGATATGGGGTGGTCACCAGTGAGAGGAGGTATATAACCAGTGGGACAGTAGAGGGGGGATATGGGGTGGTCACCAGTGAGAGGAGGTATATAACCAGTGGGACAGTAGAGGGGGGATATGGGGTGGTCACCAGTGAGAGGAGGTATATAACCAGTGGGACAGGTGAGTGGGATATGGGGTGGTCACCAGTGAGAGGTGGTATATAACCAGTGGGACAGGTCAGTGGTGATGGGGTATATGGGGTGGTCACCAGTGAGAGGTGGTATATAACCAGTGGGACAGGTGAGGGGGATATGGGGTGGTCACCAGTGAGAGGTGGTATATAACCAGTGGGACATGAGAGGGGAGATATGGGTTGGTCACCAGTGAGAGGTGGTATATAACCAGTGGGACAGGTGAGGGGGGATATGGGGTGGTCACCAGTGAGAGGTGGTATATAACCAGTGGGACAGGCGAGGGGGGATATGAGGTGGTCACCAGTGAGAGGTGGTATATAACCAGTGGAACAGGTGAGGGGGGATATGGGGTGGTCACCAGTGAGAGGTGGTATATAACCAGTGGGACAGGCGAGGGGGGATATGAGGTGGTCACCAGTGAGAGGTGGTATATAACCAGTGGAACAGGTGAGGGGGGATATGAGGTGGTCACCAGTGAGAGGTGGTATATAACCAGTGGGACAGGTGAGGGGGGATATGGGGTGGTCACCAGTGAGAGGTGGTATATAACCAGTGGGACAGGTGAGGGGGGATATGGGGTGGTCACCAGTGAGAGGTGGTATATAACCAGTGGGACAGGTCAGTGGTGATGGGGGATATGGGGTGGTCACCAGTGAGAGGTGGTATATAACCAGTGGGACAGGTCAGTGGTGATGGGGGATATGGGGTGGTCACCAGTGAGAGGTGGTATATAACCAGTGGGACAGGAGAGGGGGGATATGAGGTGGTCACCAGTGAGAGGTGGTATATAACCAGTGGGACAGATGAGTGGTGATGGGGGATATGAGGTGGTCACCAGCGAGAGGTGGTATATAACCAGTGGGACAGGTGAGTGGTGAGGGGGGATATGGGGTGGTATAACCCGTGGGACTGGTGGCATATATGCAGATGGGGGGCTACCTATAGTTACTCCCCTCTTTCCCCACCTGACCTCTCGGCACCCACCTTCTCCTCCGTCTCCTCCCCGCTGTGGGCAACAGCCGCCTGTCTCCCCCTGTACAGTGTACACGGCGCTGCTGGGGATGTGGACACTGCCGGCCTGACTGACAGAGCAGCCAGCCAGGGGAGCATACCACTATGAGGAGGGGGGGAGCTGTGATACAGATCACATCCCGGTATTGTGTCTCATTACCTGACACCGGGTACAATATCACACTGAGGCGTCATCCTGCAATACGGATAGGGGCCGGCCATGTGTTCCTGAGAGCGACTGTTCCCGCGTCTCCCCCCTGCAGCACATGGTACAGTCCGCCCGGCTGGGCTGTTGGTCAGGTTCTGTTGCTGGTGACGTCACTCGGTGATCTCCTCTGGCTGCTGCTACTGCTGTAGCTTCGCTGGTGGCAGAGGCTGGGCGGGGTATCAGGAGATGATAATTGCACCTATAAGATAGGATTGCTGATTTCGTGGACTGATAATTGCACCTTTAAGGGGGTATCAGGGGCTGATAATTGCAAATATAAGGGGATTTATTATAGGCTGATAATTGCACCTATCAGGGGCAACCTATAAGGGTGTATCAGGGGCTAATAATTGCACCTATAAGGGGATATCAGAAGCTGATAATTGCACCTCTAAGGGGGTATCAGGGGCATATAATTGCACCTATAAGGGGGCAGCTGGGGCTGATAATGGTATTTATAAGGGTGATTTTAGGGGCTGATAATTGCACCAATAAGGGGCTATTCTCCATGTGAGGGCATACGACCCCCCATAGAGAGATAATAGAACCTGTGGTGAGCGAAGCGAGCCACCTAGCCCTCAAGGGGCTTTTTTGTGCTCCCCCTTGTCGGGAATATCGGTGGATTTCAGATGTCGGTATACTGACCATCGGGTTCTGTATTAGCTGTTGCCTGCGGTTTTCTCTCTGCATATGGTCCCTGTCACGGTGCGGCTCAAGTGACCCATATGGCGGTACAGACTAGTGGCATCAGCGCCTTCACCCACCTCTCACACGCAGGGATGGTCATCATTGCCATCGATGGCAATAGTGCAACTGGCCATTGATGGTGTTAAAATATGCAAAGGATGACCATTGATATTTTTACCTATTGATGGTCATCCATTTTGGTTGACTGATTGGCCTATGGGGCAGGGCTTTGCGGGTGCTGGGGGCGGAGCTATGCTCCGTGTCCCAGCACTTTCAGAAAAAACCCCAGCAAAACATTGGGCTTGCTGTGCCATCAATGGCAAAAGTATTCAACATTGGCCATAAACCATCGATGATTTAAAATCATCGATGGTCGATGGCCATCCCTACTCACACGGTCACCAATGTCACTGTGGGCCATAGTTACTAAGGGCCGCATTTATCAAGCAATATTTGCGGTTAAATCCCTGAAAACATCCGTTTTCGGGGGTTCACCGCAAATATTTAGTATCCCCCAAATGTATTAAAGGGGGACCTCCGATCCCTGCTGCGATCCTCCCTGCAGCGCCGCCGACCGCATCCCCCATAGGTTTCTATGGGGGATGCGAAGCTGCCCGATGTATCAACATCGGGCAGCCCGGCATCGCACCCCTGGGCTATCGCCATTGTAATGTGGCGATAGCCCATTGTAGCCTATGGCTACACTTCGCACTGCCCTGCTCGGGCAGTGCGGTAAGAGGGGTCGGCGGAGGTCAGCGCATAACCGCGCATGCGCTGACCTCCCGGCTTCCGGGTTAGGGCTTCGCAGGGGCGTGCTCCTATCGTAGCCCTGCCCCTGCGCCCTGAATTTGATACATTGCCCCGATATGATTGCATTTTGCAATGCGATCCTGGGCGGTAATATTCCGCCCAGATCGCATTGTAAATGCGATCATGTTAAATGGGTCCTTAGCCTGGTGAAGTGATAGCGCAGCAGCCAATCAGCTCCATTTTTCAAACCGAGTCTGTGACTTGGCAGTAAGCTGATTGGCTGGTGATAAAATCCCAGCTACTTTATTACTTTACCAGGGTTAATAAATCTGCCCCTTTGTGCCTTACAGTATGCACAGAATGCGATGCCGCCTATCCTATTCACATGTGCCCACCCCTGACCGGGCGCACACATGGCGCAAATTATAGCTAAGCGACCTGTAGCTCTGCAGTTTATTGTGGAACTACAAGTCCCAGCCTTGTCTGCAGCTCCTGCGGCTCCTCAGCTGTAGTTGAGATGTTGTAATAAGCACACAAGCTTCCGTGTGAGGTCACATTGCGCACCGGTCTGTCCCACCTGATCTTATCAGTCCTGCTTTGCTCTTTGGACTTTTTAAACCGATAACTTGCACCAGGCCATTAGAGGGGAATTGTCAGTTATTTTTACGCCATAGCTATTATTTATATCCATGTGAATTTATTAAATTATCCACTGGACTATACTGAGTTATACCTGTTGGAACGCATAGATGGTAAAACTATATCGAGGGAGTTTAAACCTAACATACTACATGTTTTTTGTATGCTTTATGCTGGTTTACATTTGGAGACCAGGATTCTGCTACAGGACCAGGGACCTTATACTGGCGCATGCGCTTCCCTGCGAGTTCACATGAAAACGCTGGCCATTCTGATGCTAATGTCTCAATGACGCGGGCCAGATGTCAGCGGCCCGCCCTGTCCTCGCACAGTTTGCATGTGCGCTGCACATCTTTCGAATTATGTACTGTATGTGTCGCCCAATAGGCTGCGAATCAATGTTTATGCAAAACATCCATTCACAGTGCTGCGTGTCAACCAGAATCACCAGGATTCTGCTATTGTAACTATAAATGCTAAATGCAATGCTGCCACCTAGTGTACAATAATGAGAATACAGTATGAGTCATTTATCCAAATTTGCGGATCATTTGGACGGCCGTCATTAAATTGACAGTAAATCGGTCGACACCATATGGCTGACATGAAACAAGTCGACACGTAAAAGATAGACACCTGAAAAGTTGGATGGTAAAGTATGAAAAAAATGACAAAAAAGAGGAGCTTGATGTCATCAAAGATCCGCCCCCAGTACAGTAAATGCTGTGATGGGATACGGTCATTAGGTCTACAGTAACTAGGTCGACAGTGGAAAAACTGTCGACCTTTTGACTGTCAACCTAGCCCATGTCGACCTAACGCTAGTGTCTACCTAATGTCATGTCGACCTAGACCCATGTCGACCTTGACCCATGTCGACCTTAAACCATGTCGACCTTGCTGCATGTCGACCTAGTGATGTCGACCCAATGCTTGTCGACCTAAACGATCCCAACCCTGTGATTCGTGGCTCTTCGGGAAGGGGAAGGGCCTTTTGAAGGGATGTGTGTAGAGTTTTGGAATACACCAGGGGGTTAATGTTGCTATGGGCAACCAATGAGATTATACCTATTATATTCTAGGAGGTGCTGAATGCATAAGAAATAGGTTCTGATTGGTTGCTATGGGCAACATCCCATCTTCAATAGAATTCCCATCTTCCTTAAATTAACCCCCGAGAGTATGATGTTGGGTTCTGAGTGGAGTTAGCTGAGTCTTCATTTTAGCTCTCCTTTATTTAGTACATTCTATTAATTGACCCCAACAGCCTGGGATAACACCCTGAATTGTCCTCTTTAAGAGGCTGCAACGTCTTTCCAGTGGCGTAACTATAGGGCCGCAGCCCCCGCGGTGGGGAGGAGCCGGGAGTCTGCGGGCGCTATTGTTTCTCCCCCAGCTCCCCCCTCCTTTTGGGTGCAGCGGGGAGCTGGCAGGGGGGTCTGTGCAGCGCGGGGTACCACTACCTGCGGTCAGGAAAAGGCTGGACTCTGGAGGTCCCTGCTGCGCTGAGTATGACGATGCCCGGGTCCCTGCAGTGAAGTGGAAATGACGCGCTATCTCCGCCGCCCGGCGGCACGGGTAGCGCTTCTGACTTTGAAAACACTGGGCGCATGCAGTGTGCGGCCAGTGTTTTCAAAGTTAGAAGCTCTCCCCGTGCCGCCGGGCGGCGGAGATAGCGCGTCATTTCCACTTCACTGCAGGGACCCGGGCATCGTCATACTCAGCGCCGCAGGGAACTCCAGGCTCTCCCTGACCGCAGGTACCACCGTGCCAAATGGACCCCCCTGCCAGGTCCCCGGGGGGTTCTTGTCTTTTAACTGGGGGGCGGTGAAATTGTCCCGGCGGGGGGGGGGGGAGGTTTTTGTTACGCCACTGGTCTCCCCCTAAAGGATCATATTGATTGGACACTAACCAGGTTAGGCCACCTACTGTACTTCAAATTGGGGGGGGGGCGCGAAACATGCCCTTGCTCCGGGCGCCGTGGCACCTAGCTACACCACTGCATTGAGTTTGAAAAAACTCAGGAGCCCGAGGTGTGCTCCCCACCACCAGTGCTGTGCCTAAACACGTGCAAAGGAGGCCGTGCGATCGAATGGGTCCGTCTCCGAAGAGACAGGGCCCCGTTTTTCCCCTAACCCCTCTTAGCCATAAGGCCGAAGAGGGGAAAATAGGGAACGGTGGGTCCTCTTCGCCGAAGCTCAGAGAGACCCTCATTCCTCAACCCCCGAAAGGGTTAGGACGGTGGGTCCTCCGCACCCCGTGGTTTGGAGGAACCCGCAGTGGACTTCCCTCCGCCTTGCGGCTCGGGGTCGTCCTCGGGGGGACCGAAGCTCTCCCCAAAAGGCGAGAGCTTCGGCACATTGGGGAAATGGAAGGCCCAGAAGGGTCGACCACACTACCCAAAAAAACGTGACAAACTACAAAAAAATACAAGGAACGTGAAAAGTGACAAACGTGAGAGGGGGAAGAGAAATAAATAATAAAGGACCCCAGCCAGAAGGCCAGGGTGGGGGTGTGAAAAATTGTCCTACCCCATCCAAAAGGACGAGGTAAGGACGTGAAGCGCATACCTAGAGGGAAAGTGCGCAGTGCTAGTGCCATACTAGTGCATGGTGATTTTGGGATCACCCGTGCATGTTCGGCACCCCCGAGTTTCCCCGGGGGCACAGTGCAGCCTCGGACTCCAAGCAGCCAGCCAGTCAGCGTCCGACCAAGTGTTTCTCCGCTCAGCCAGTAGGCCCTTTCCGACCCCCGGCATGGGAATGGATACTCCACCGGGCTTTTTCGGTGAGTCTCCCCCGCAGAGGCCCAAATGGACCACCTGAGGAAGAAGAAACCACCTACTCAGTCCCGACGTTTCACCTCTCCCAGGGATTGAGTACTGGGCTGGGCTTTTCGCTGTCTCCCTGGCCGGGGGCGACATGTTACCCCCGGACCAGAGAGCAATCTACTCGGTCCCAGCTTTTCCCTTCTTCCTGGGAGTGGATACTAGACCGGGCTTTTCGAGTGACTCTCCCACAGAGGCAAAGACCCCTGAACAAGAGCCCCATCTCAAAGCACCGATGCTTCTCCCCTCCCTACCAGTGGAGAGAATGGTATTCCCTCCCTGGCAGGGCATCGATACTCAGCTTCCCTAGCCCTTGCCCAGAACATGAGGTGGACTAATCACCTCATGCCCAGTAGCCGGATACTACGGTACAGCTTTTCTCTATTCTCTGCCAGGGGGCGTTCCAGACCCAACTGATAAGAACAGATACTACACTTGATCTTAGCCAAAAGGCCGAGAAGCCGAGAAGGGGGGGGGGAGGTTTTTGTTACGCCACTGGTCTCCCCCTAAAGGATCATATTGATTGGACACTAACCAGGTTAGGCCACCTACTGTACTTCAAATTGGGGGGGGGGGGCGCGAAACATGCCCTTGCTCCGGGCGCCGTGGCACCTAGCTACACCACTGCATTCTTCCATCTGCAGCCGTGGCTAAATGCACAGCGCAGGCGGTGTCTAGTGACAATATTCTTGCCTGCACCGTGTACACCGCTGTGTACACATGGGGCGATTCTGCCTAACCTTTCAGGAGATTGTGATGTTGTAGTAAAAATCGCCTGGAAGAATCGCCCTGTGTGTACACGGATTAAGGTATTATTTATTTACATAGTCTATCTGATTTATAGTAAGCCTGTGACACTTATTCCAGCATTGCATTGTGGTATTGCGGTATGTTTTTATTGTTCGAGCTAATCACTCATTTACTCACCATGTTTGTTCTGCCATTGTACTGTGTGTTAGGGTATAAGGATTGCCTGCAGTCAGGCTTCTGGCTGCGGGTGCCAGGTTTGGTAATCTGGCCCTAATACCCATTATGCTCTATGGTCTGTGGACAAATGTCAGATATTGGCCCTTATTCAGATCTGATCGCAGTACAAATTTGTTTGGAAAATGGGCAAAACCATGTGCACTGCAGGTGGGGCAGATGTAACATGTGCAGAGAGAGCGTTAGATTTGTGTGAGTTGTTTTGTTTCTGTGCAGGGTAAATACTGGCTGCATTTTTTTTACACTGCAATTTAGATTTCAGTTTCAACACACCCCACCCAAATCTAACTCTTTCTGCACATGTTACATCTGCCCCACCTGCAGTGCACATGGTTTTGCCCATTTTCCAAACAAATCTGTACTGCGATCAGATCCGAATAAGGGTCCCTGTCCAGAGTGGAATAATCAGGAGGATGCCACATCTCCCACTGGCTGTTGCTTATTGGAAATTATGGGGTAGATGTATGAAGCAGTGATAAGGGAGGATAAGTGATACAGGGCCTTATTCTGATCGGTGCGGCCGGATCCGAATATGCGGCCAGGACTGTGTGTCCGAAACCCCGCCTTCCATACGGATCGCCAACTCCGTTCGTACGCGGTAAGAAGCTGTCCGCACGGACCGCACGTGTATTTCTCATGTATACACCTCCTCCATCTCAGGGAACCTCCCCCATCATTCGATGGTCGCAGACCATCGAATGCAGGACCGAGTGGCCAGGCAGCTCCCGCAACCTCAGACCACACGGGCATTTCTCCGTGCAAAAGCAGGGATCTGGGCGGGCAGCTGACATCCGGCAATGTCATATGTCCGCCCCCTACACGTGCGTCACGGCCGCATTACCATACGTACGCCCAGCGTTTTCATGGGAACGCCCATGAAACACGGGGTGTAAACATATGGTAATGAGCCCAAATAGCCCTTCACGCCCCTCACCACCCCCTGTTCGTAGTGTACACATTTCATGCGGAATTTGGACGTGCGTTCCGTTCACACATGCGCAGACACAAAACATCGGCGGACCGACCGCACGCGGACATTACCGCACCAACCAGAATAATGGCCAAAGTGCCTGGTACTTTATAACCCAGCCTGTAAATTAACCGTCAGGACAGAGCTGATTGGCCGGTGATAAAGTACTAGGCACGTTATCACTTCTCCTCCCTTATCACTGCTTCATACATCTTTAAGGCAAGTGCCTTAAATTATGACAATATCACTGGTATATAATATGATCAGTAGTGCTGCCACCACATCATGCAGTGTAAGGGACAGAGCAGAGCTGCTACACATGCCTAGTGTACCAGCTTCTTCTACCACATTTACTGTATGTGTGGATCTGAGCCCTCAAACATTGCAATGGACCAGAGAGCAGCTACCAGGAGGAAGAGACAGGAGCCTTACCATGAAGTGGGAGATTGTGAGCTTAGAAAGTGCAGTACTGGTTATATTATGTTTGTGTATTTATTATGATATGTGACTTTCAACATTTCCTTACAATTTTATCTTATTTAAAACCTATACTATAGACCAGGGGTGTCAAACACAAGGCCCGCGGGCCAAATCCGGCCCGCCAGACCTCTTCATGTGGCCCGCGCAGCCGCCGCCAGCCTTCACCTTTTATTCTCGATTTATTTTTTTTAAACAAGCAAGCCGCCTCTTCAGCGCATGCGCGGCAGCCTACAAGCCAGAGAACGTCTGCCCTCTAGCGCAGAGCCGCCGGTCGTCAACCCCTCCTCCGCTCCCACCTGCTGTATAGGAGCCAGAGAGAGGAAAGAGCAGGTCCGTCGTGGTGAATGGTGCTGCTGCTGCTGCTGTGCGCTCCAGGTCACTTACTGCTGAGTGTGCACTGTGCCCGAAGCGTGGCGAGCGTAGCGAGCCCGCGAAGGGTGGCGGTACACGTCCTCCGACCTTTTCATACCCCCACTATCCACGTCGGCGTGGGGCTGATTTTATATAGTGTGGCGAGCGCGCAGCGAGCCACCGAGCCCGAAGCGTGGCGAGTGGGCGCGGATTACTTTACATGTATTCCCCCTCCCCTCGCGGGGCTCACTGCGCTCGCCATGCTTCAGGATCGTTTGACGCGTCCGCTCGCCATGCTTCGGGCTCGGTGGCTCGCTGCACTCGCCACGCTTTATATAATCAACTCCACGCTGACGTGGATAGTGGGGGTATAAACCGGTCGGGAGGACACGTACCGCGTCCGCTCGCCACGCATCGGGCTGACTTGGATAGTGGGGGTGTGCAATGATGGAATAGCATGAAAATCGGCTGGAAAACGCGAAAAATCGGCCGAAAATCGGCCGCTAAATCGCATCCTATTTTTGCCTGCGATTTGCGGCCAATTTCGCGGGCGCCCAGATAATACACAAGTACCGTTTAATCAGAATCCCTCAGATACTAACTAAGTCACCTGTGCTCAACAGTGGTGTAGCTAGATGCCACGGCGCCCGGAGCAAGGGCATGTTTCGCGCCCCCCCCCCCCAATTTGTAGTAGGTGAGGCTCCTGCTCTGTGAAGAGTGGGCACGGCCCAACATTATACCACACGCCGTAATGCCCATTGCACATTTTAGCAAACTTTGTAATACCAATTACACATAAAGCCACAGCCATAACGCCAATTACACATAAGGCCACACATGATGCCCATTACATACTATAGAACACACCGTAATGCCCGTCGCATACTAACACACCGCAATGCCCATCGCATACTAACACACCGTAATGCCCATCGCATACTAACACACCGCAACGCCCATCGCACACTATTTAACAAACCGTAATGCCCATTACACATTTAACACATAAGTGCCACTTACCTACATGCTCAATGCCAGGGGCTTCATGCTCAATGCCAGGGGCTTCATGCTCAATGCCAAGGGGGACTGAAATTGCTCGTTGCCAAGGGGGACTGAAATTTGCTCACAGGGAGGGAAGGTGTGAGGATAGTGCACAGTTGAGGATAGTGCACAACAGGGTGGGTGTGTGGTGGGATGAGGATAGTGCACAACAGGGTGGGTGTGTGGTGGGATGAGGATAGTGCACAGCAGGGTGGGTGGGTGGGCTGAGGATAGTGCACAGCAGGGTGGGTGGGTGGGCTGAGGATAGTGCACAGCAGGGTGGGTGGGTGGGCTGAGGATAGTGCACAGCAGGGTGGGTGGGCTGAGGATAGTGCACAGCAGGGTGGGTGGGTGGGCTGAGGATAGTGCACAGCAGGGTGGGTGGGTGGGTGGGCTGAGGATAGTGCACAGCAGGGTGGGTGGGCTGAGGATAGTGCACAGCAGAGTGGGTGGGTGGGCTGAGGATAGTGCACAGCAGGGTGGGTGGGCTGAGGATAGTGCACAGCAGGGTGGGTGGGCTGAGGATAGTGCACAGCAGGGTGGGTGGGTGGGTGGGCTGAGGATAGTGCACAGCAGGGTGGGTGGGTGGGCTGAGGATAGTGCACAGCAGGGTGGGTGGGTGGGCTGAGGATAGTGCACAGCAGGGTGGGTGGGTGGGCTGAGGATAGTGCACAGGTGGGTGGGTGGGCTGAGGATAGTGCAGAGATTAGTGCACCCCACCCACAGCCGGCAAAGCAGCAGCAGCAGCGGTGCTTTCCGCGCACCCCCTTCCCCCTGTCGCCGGACTTGCCCGCTCCCGGCTCCCCGCTGTGCAGTGCACGGTGCTGCTATTTAAAAGTCACTCACATCTCCCGCTGGACCGCGCTAGCCAATAGGCGCTCGCGGTCCAGCAGCCAATCAACTGGTGGCTGCTGGACCGCGAGCGCCTATTGGCTAGTGCGGTCCAGCGGGAGATGTGAGTGACTTTTAAATATACCACGTCACCTGGACGCAGCGGGCAGCGGGGAGTCGGCGTGGGAGCCGCACTAAGTTGGGCACCTGAGCGGGCGTGATGGCGGTGCCGGCATGGCTCCGGCGCCATGATAGTTTCCTGCGCCTGGAGCTGGTGCTCCACCGGCACCGCCCTCGCTACGCCTCTGGTGCTCAAGCCTGGATATCTACAAAACCTGCACTGTTGGTGTGCCTTGAGGACCGTGGTTGGGAATGCCTGCTATAGACCATCTGTACTGTAAAATATTAATACTGTATTCCATATAGTATCCAGTGTATAAAAGACCGCTCCCCCAGACTCCCGTACTTACTCCAATGCGCTGCAGAGCGGGAGATTTTGGATTGCATTTGGTAACTCCCCTCTAAAAATCCTGCGTTTGCCACTGAGCCGATAACAAGGCAAATGAACTTGGCGCCCAGCGGCAGTACAGACTGCGCGCTGCCGAGATGGTGCAGCAACTAATCGACTTTCCTGAAGAAGTGGGCAGACTTGGAGGCAGGGCCCGGGACATCATGCAGGGAAGCGTGTTATACACAATGGCCTGATGCACTGCACTGTGTCAGGTCCTTGTACACTACAGTACTGTAACACACACAGCCGGGCATGCATATAGATCTATATATAGATTATATATGCAATGAAATGAAATTCCTGGAGATAATGGATGGTCGCGCTGCCGAGACACAGCCGGGCATGCATATAGATTCACATGTATGTCCGCCTATGTCTCAGCGGGTTGGGATCATTTGGTCTATTGCATTATGGTAGAAAGTCATTAGGTCGAAGCCATTAGGTCGACATGCTAAAAGGTCGACATGATTCTAGGTCGACATGGGAAAAGGTCGACATGATTCTAGGTCGAAAGGTCATTAGTTCGACAGGTCATTAGTTCGACAAGGTCATTAGTTCGACATTGTCTATGTCGACATTCACAAGGTCGACATGGGGTTTTTCACTGTTTTTTTACCTGAATGTCAACACAGTCGACATGGACACAGTTTAAAGTGCACTGCATCCCCTCGCATCGCTCGCTGCGCTCGCTATGCGTCGGGCACACTATTTTATTCTCCCACCACGCCCTAGTGGATGGTAGGGCATGAAATACCGCCTGTCGGCACATGTTGGCTCAAAAAACAGTGAAAAACTCCATGTCGACCTTGTGAATTTTGACATAGACAATGTCGAACTAATGACCTTGTCGAACTAATGACCTGTCGAACTAATGACCTTTCGAACTAGAATCATGTCGACCTTTTCCCATGTCGACCTAGAGTCATGTCGACCTTTTAGCATGTCGACCTAATGGATTCGACCTAATGACTTTCTACCATAATGCAGTAGACCAAATGACCGCATCCCGTCTCAGCGACACAACCATCCATTACTCCCAGGAATTACATTTCTACCCCATTTGGAGTAATTTACCCCTGTTCTCTGACTACTGCTATAGTATTATCACTGGTGTGCCGCTCTGGGCTTTCTAGCTTATGCTGTTTTTTTGGGGTGCCACACCTTGCACCTAGATATAGCGCTAGGGACCCCCAATATACAGAAAAGCCTTGACAACGGCTTGGGGGCTTACACATAAGTTTGTGCAAATATATGTAACCAATATCTTTGAATTCTATGATCATGTAATACCATTCACTTAGCTGGGGAAACCTCTCTGAACATTGTCCCGTCATACAATGGGACTGGCAGCGAAACCTGGCAATACGACTCTTCAATTTAAATATGGTTCACAGCCTCCCGATATTACTCCATAGTAAACCAAAGCTACAGTAAAGTAAATCTCAAAATGTTGTTATATATGCATTTGGATCTTTCATAAATGTAATCTCTAAATAATCTGAAAATGGAAATGTCCTTCACAAAAATATAATTAAACTACAGTACCACTTTTGAACACCAGGTGGCAGTGCTCACCCATTCATAAACCATATACTTTTGCTTTAATGTTTTGACTATTAAAAATTGTTATACATCATGCTGATAAAGTTACTGTGCCTAGGTCGACACTAAAAGGTGGACATTGACAAAAGGTTGACGTGCATTAGGTCCACATTGACAAAATGTCGACAAACACATAAGGTTTACATGAAAATGTCGACATGAGTTTTTTTACACTTTTTTACTTATTTTTTATATATTTATAGATTTTTTTTTTTACCCTTCTCATGCTTTACGATCCATTACAGTAAATACTGCGATTTGCTTTTCTTTGGGGAGGCTTATTTGAACCATTTTAGCCCTATCCCCTCCTCAAAGAGCTGCAAATGCTGGTATTTGACTGGCAGAGGAGATGCTGCCATGCTGAGACTTCTAGTACCGCACAGAAGAAAAATGTATGTGCACACTATGAATACTGATACATGTGTTCACATGGAATGTCAGGGACCCGTCTGATGAAGGTCACCTGGATGCGGTGGATGGACCCACATTTATGCTAAGAACTTCACTTATACTGTACTTTAATTATAAGATTGAATGTATTTCAGATGTGGGCACCATCCTACCCGTGGAACCACTAGGGGGGTGCAGCCCGCACCCGGGTGTCACCCTTCAGTAGAGTGACATCAAACAAAGCTGCACTCACACCCGCTCCCCTGTATGCACCGCCGTCTGCACATACAGTATCCACTGGCATATAGCAGCATAAGAGAAGGATTAGCACTGGTGTAATCAACTTTGTTATATATTAACATATAGAACAGGTTTTCCTTTATTTCTCATTGATTTCAAAGGGACACAGCAGCCATTCTTGTGGCTTTTTTGTCTCCAGTTCTGAAGGAAGCCATTATTTCATATACAGATTAATATATAGCTAAAATACAAAAATGGCCAAATCTCTGCCCCATATGAATACTATAAAGGAATGTATAGGGGTGATCATGGTGTGCCCAGGAACACTCTAATGTCTGATTTGGCACCACCGTTACCAGGGCTGGCATTCTCCCTGCTGCTGTCCTGTCGCTCCCGGTGCTGAGTCTGTCACAGTGTCTGGCAGGCAGCAGTTCAGGCAACTAGAAACTCCTCGCACACCCCTGTGACAGACGATGCTGAAAAGGGGGCGGAGCTACCTGCAGCAGAGAGAGTGGAGATACCAGCAGGAGAAGGGGCGGAGCTACCCTCACAGAAGGAGATTCGCAGAAGCAGAGGTGGTGAGTTTTACCTAGGGCATTATATATAAGGCACTACAGGGAGCAGTACATATATGGCACTACAGGGGTCATTACATATATGGCACTACAGGGAGCAGTACATATATGTACTATGGGGAAAAAATTCCTAAATGGCACTACAGGGGCAGTACATAAATGGCACTACAGGGGGGTAGTATATATATGACACTACAGAAGCAGTATGTAATTGGCAGGGGCGGATTGGGAATTAAAAGCAGCCCGGGAAATATGTTGAAGCGACCTTAGGGGGGGGCGACCTGTTGCGTGCCGAAGGCGCGCCTGGGTTTTTGGGGGCGTGGCCTATTTCAATGAGGCCATGCCCCATTTTCGCAGCTATGGGGGGCATGGCTAGTGGCTCTCTGAACTGCTGGCTATGTCCGCAGCCCCTCAGGCTGCAGAATAGGTGCATGGGAGGGGGAAGTAAAAAATGTACAATCACATAAAAAAACCTTACTAGGGTATTACAAGTATACAGATTCTGATAGATCACAAATGCATGTACAACTCTGGTGGGTTGATCAGTTTGGTCAGTAGAGAAGGCCCAGTGCGTTTCGTCATGTTAATGACTTCATCAGGGGCAATAAAGTACCGATACAACTATGTGTGTCCAAACAAAGGGAATCCAGAGTAGTATTCTCAAAGTAATTCGGTAAAACCCAAAAACATGCAACAGCTCAGATTTTCTTCAAATAGGATTAGCAGAATGGAACTCACAAATATAGAGTGTTCAGGGTAATAGGTGCATACAGCTTGAATCCACCACAGATTCACTCCACATTGGCGTGGAGTTGATTTTATATAGTGTGGCGAGCGCAGCGGATTACTTTACATGGATTCCGCTCGCCGCGCTTCAGGCTCGGTGGCTCGCTGCGCTCGCCACACTATATGAAATCAACACCACGCTGACGTGGATAGTGGGGTAATGAAAAAGTCGGAAGACGCATTCCACCGCCGCTCGCCACGCTTCGGATTAGCGTGGATAGTGGGGGGGGGGGGTGCGTTAAACCTAATTGCATGCAGCTATTAAAAAGATAGTATGCGATAAAAAATCGCATCTGATCGCATCGCATGCCATTTGGGTGAGGTATTTTGTTTCTGTGCAGGGAAAAGGCGGACTGCTTTATTTGTACACTGCAATATAGATCTCACTTTGAAGTAAAACCCCACCCAAATCTAATTCTCTCTGCACAAGTAACATCTGCCCCACCTGCAGTGCACATGGTTTTGTCCATTTGAGAAGGAATTTGCCTTTGCGAGTGAACCAGAATAAGGGCCCAGGTGACAACATCCCTAGTGACGTCTCGGCATCCTACTGCTATAAGCATGACTTGCAACAATTCAGTTCTAGCATTTGCCATGAGTTTAACCTCTGCTACCTGTGCTGTAGTCAGGTTATTCGTGTTCCCCTTGTTTGACAATAG
Organism: Crinia signifera; assembly: GCF_055691185.1. Lineage (NCBI taxonomy): Eukaryota > Metazoa > Chordata > Amphibia > Anura > Myobatrachidae > Crinia > Crinia signifera. The sequence goes on from NC_139218.1 coordinate 22,933,450, forward strand.
ATGAAGGGACCTCGTCACCTTGGAGCCTGTCAGCTGAATGTATTCCTTCAGTTATGCAGCCCACACACGCATCGATTTTAGAATGCGTTTTGTACTTTTAAAGTACAAAACGCATCGTGCGTACAATTATCGGGGTGTATTAGTGCGGCGTGTGCGACGCGATGCTGTGCTATGCGCGTTCCCGGGGGCCGATTTTAGATGTCCAAAAAAGTATGTGCAGCAGGTACTTTTTTGGACATTATCGCATAGCATCGGGCTCAGCATTATACAGGCATACGAGCCGATGCTATACGACGGGTTTTTTTTTTGGGGGGGAAATAATTACATACAAATTGTTATCAACAACTTTATTGCAGGTTTAAAACATGTGAACTCGAACAAAATAAAGGTCAGAAAAAGCCACTGAAAAAATGTGCTTAAATCGCACAGCATCGCATCGCAGACAGCAATATAACCATCACATCGGGTCATGCTTAATTCTGGCAGTAAAATTGTAAAGAACCATTGTACAGCCAAAAACGCATAGCACTGAAATCGGTGCGTGTGTGGGCACCATCAGTCTTATTTTATCATCTTATGTCATTCTGACACCTACAGTGCTAAGGGATTACTCAGTAAGGATCTCAAAGTTAAATCTTTCTCTATCGGGCAAAACCATGTGCACTGCAGGGGGGGGGGGGGGGGGCAAATGTAATGTATATGTTGGGTGAGTTATTTTGTTTCTGTGCAGGGTAAATACTGTACTGGCTGTTTTATTATCCTGGTGTGTACACACTGGGGTGATCTGGCAAATCGAGATCGGTGGCTGTCGGGTCCTGGCGGGTTGCCGGCATCTGCTGGCAGGCAGGGAGGGAGGGAAGTACGGCGCCGGTGGGGGGTGGGGGAGGCCCTCATTCAGAGATAGTAGAAATAAACTGCTGCCCATTAGAAAAAGATTTCCCTTTTGAGATTGAACGCACTCCCTCGCTCCATTAGACTCTCCCCGACCTTACAAAGCTTCAAACGGGCACTGAAAACTCACCTATTCATCAAAGCGTACCCTTCCACTGCATAAACCAGCTGGTTCTCCGACCCCTTGCCTGTTTACATCCTGCTATCTAACCACCACCCACTCGCTTGCACCTCTTGTAATCTGTCTGTCTCCCCTTCCTACTAGATTGTAAACTCCTCTGAGCAGGGCCCTCTTCCCTCCTGTTGTCAAAGCCCACTTCTCTTCACAATTCACTCACAGCTCTCCTGTACTCCAACACTCAGTGACCGGATCCGATATGATATCCCGGCGGTCGGGATCCCGGCGGTCGGAATCCCGACACTGGAATCCCGACCGCCGAAATCCCGACAAGGGGGGGACATGGATCGCCCCCCCTTGCGGGCCCGGTGCCTCGCTACGCTCGGCACGCTATTATATTCTCCCTCTATGGGTGTCGTGGACACCCACGGAGGGAGAAAGTTTCGGGATTTCGGCGGTCGGGATTCCAGTGTCGGGATTCCGACCGCCGGGATCCCGACCGCCGGGAAATTAACCGCATCCCTCAGTGACCATCTTCGTCTGCATACTCATCTCCATCATTGGCCTCAAGCCTCTAGTTGTATGTTGATTGGGTCCTCACTACTTACATTTAAGCTGTAATGTGTATTTATCTGTGGCGCTCTTTATTTGTACTGTATTTTTGTTATTTATTCAATGTTATGCCAAGCTTTGTCTCCCTGTATTGTTCCTTTGTACGGCGCTGCGAAACACTTGTGGCGCCTTATAAATAAAATTATAATAATAATAACAATAATTGTATAGCACCATGTCCAGTGGCGTAACAATACTGTAGCTGCGGAAGCTATTTCTGCTCTGCTAATGGGGCTTCCGCCGCCAAATCTGCTGCTGCAGGCCCATTGGGATCAGCAGAGCTTCCTGTCTGCAGTGCTGGTACTTCTCATTTCCATTATAAATACCCAGGACTTAAAGTAGTCATGCAGAGGTGGGGGAACTCATTTCTCTATGCCACCTAATTACCCCCCTTACCCTATTCCATTAGGCAGAGACAGAACCAGTGGTAGGGTATTTGGCATCCCCCTGCAAACTAGAATGCTTTTCTGTGAGAATTGCTAAGCAGGGACAATGTTGAGGTTAAAATGTTCCACCTCACAATTAGAGGTGGTGGAACTCAGTTCCACCCCGTTCCCCCTCTCTTAGTTTAACCCCAAAATACCGCTGACAAAATGGCCGCCTCCTCACAGCAGACGTTTAAGGAGGATACTAGAGGAGTCGATGACCTCCTCTTGCATCCTAAATAACGGTCTGCTGTGTAAGGCGGCGGCCATTTTGCAAGTGACATTTAAATTGTAACAGGAGGATCTGCTGGTCCTGGTGGGCGGTAGATGCATCAGTGATGGGGGGGAGGGCGCACATTTTAGAGTGTGTGTGTGGGGGGGAATCCTTGAGTTCCTAGTCTGCAGTTCCACAGCCTAATGGTGCCCATACACGGTGCGATGCGCACTGTGCATTTTAAACTAGATCTCATTGCATCATGTTCAAACTGCATGCGATGGGCTAAAGCACCGTGCATTTTGAACTAGATGCGATGGAATCTAGTACAATAAGTACAAACAGCGCATACTTGTGTTGTGCGATGAGATGTGCATCTCATTGCACCCAATAATTGCACTGTGTATGGGCATCATAAAGCTGGGATAACACTATGAAATTTGGCTAAACGATATGCACGATAATGATCCCACCAGGCAGGGTGGGGCTATAGCCACGCCCCCGTGAAGAAAAATAAACTAGAGGGAGAGGCTGCTGCTCACCTCTCTCCCCAGCTCAGCATATGGCGCTGAGCAGCGCATTCTGAGCTGGGGAGAGAGGCTGTGCTGCTGCTGCGGCGGCCTGTCCTCGCTACCTGCAGAGGGGGGATTGGGACCTTGAGCCCCTCCAGCAGACCCAGGCCCGGGAGACAAAAGTACCCGCTCCACCCCCTTCTCGACGCCACTGATTAAAAGTACCCGCTCCTCCCCCCTCTCGACGCCACTGGTTGTTTCTGCAGTAAATTCTGGGTTTCTATTTCTAGTTAAAATAATCCGTGTTTGTTCCAATGGTCTACTGCTGTCTAAAATCATGTTTTTTTCCGATGTTACCATCGGATTTTCCATTAGTATCGCTCCGATTTATCGTTGCTAAATATATTTGATGGTACTGTAACAATCTGTCTTTTCAAACGTCAGAAGGAATTTCCAGATACGTATAAAAACTCTGCCCATGGGGGTTATTCAGACCTGATTACTGGAGCGATAATCGAATTACTGCACATGTGTGCGGCTCACAGCATACATTGGATCGACCACTGAAGGTGGACATGTCTTAGGTCGACACCTGAAATAGGTCAACATGCTTAAGGATGACATGATTGGAAGGTCGACACAATCATTATGTCGACAGTCAAAAGGTCGACATGGGACGTTTAGTCTTTTATTTTGGCCCGGTTTGTCGACATGGTCGCCGTATCGGTGCGGCGCGTCCCCTCGCACGGCGCATTGCTTCAGGCACAAGATTATATTCTCCCTTCACGCCCTAGTGCAGGGATGGGGAACCTTCGGCCCGCCAGCTGTTGTGGAACTACACATCCCAGCATGCCCTGCAACAGTTGTAGTACGGCCACATAGCAAAACTGTAACAAGGCATGCTGGGATGTGTAGTTCCACAACAGCTTGAAGGCCGAAGGTTCCCTATCCCTGCCCTAGTGGATAGTAGGTCATATGAAATACCACCTGTCGGCACGTCAGCTAAAAAAAATGTGAAAGACCTATGTCGACTTTTTGACTGTCGACCTAGACAAAGTCGATCTAATGTTTGTGTCAACATTCCAACCATGTCGACATTAAGCATGTTGACTTATTTCAGGTGTCAACATTCACCCATGTCGACCTTCAGTGGTCAACCCAATGTATGTTGCCTTCAATATGTCTACCTAACGACGGACCGTATACCCCTCTCGTTATACTGTACAGTGATTGCTGGACGCCGTCTCTCCTCAGCCTTTGTTATGTAACAGATGCAGCATTGCACAGTCACCATGACTAAGCGGTTTGTTTTTTCATTCATAACCATGATAAGCCAGAATGTGAGACCGAGGGCACAGTTTATATCACAGAGGTTTTGTTTTATTGTCACTGGCACGGGTACCTTTTATTTTCTTCTAGTAAAGGTGATTATTGTATAATTAAAAAAATAAACAAATGAGTGACTTATAAAATATCAGTGTAGAACTGTCTAGCACTACGGCCCAGATATCCAGAAATGTTTTACTTCATACTTTGTTTTATTACATCGCCTGCCAATGTCATATTGAGGGCTGCTCAGCCCCAGAAACAGATATGAAACAAAGAAAAATACATATAAGAGTTAAATGTTAATTGTTAGCATAAATGCATAAATATCTGCCAGTACATAAACTGTATATATATGTTACACTCAACAATAATAAAATAATACAGTAACCTAAAAATAAAAAATAAATTGTGCCATAAAGCCATTTAACGCCGCCCGCCGGGCGAGCAAATGCCCACCCCCGCCACCGTCCGAATATCCACGCTGCATTGCGAACGGTTGTTTTGCAGTGACCTATATTTGTGGCATCTTAGAAAGGGGCAGCCTGAATTCGCATGGGGATGCCCAGCATTTTCCTGTTTTCATGGGAATGACCAGGAAACTTTGGGTGTGCCCATGGGGACAGTGGCGTAACTATAGTGGGTGCAGGGAGTGCACTCGCTATGGGGCCCGGCGGCTGGGGGGCCCGCGGGCCCAGCAAGTTACCCCCTGCACCATTGTGATGTTTATTAGAGGATTATCTCATGGAGTGGGCATCCGTGTGACCGCTGAAGCAGACAGCGCCATGCGGGGTCTGTGTCATTGCTGATGCCGGGAAGCGGCCGGAGGGGGAGTCCCGGCTGACCACGGCGCGTATGTCAAGCACGGGAAGGCAGGGAGGTTCTGGGTGACTGCGGCGCTGATGCAGGGAATCTGCCGTGGGAGAGGTATTCAGGTGAGCGTGGCACTGATGCTGGGTAGCGGCTGGTGGGAGGTTCTTGGTGACCGCGTAGTTGCTGACAGGCAGCGGCTGCTGGAGGGTGTCTGGGGGTGACCACAGCGCTGATACCGGGTAGCGGCCGCTTGGATGTGTCCAGATGACCGTGGCACTGGTGTCCGGAATTGGATGGCGGGGGATCCTTATGACCACTGACTGATGCTGGGTAGCGGGGAGGGGGGGGGGAGGGTGCCAGTTCTACTTAAGCGGCACCTACGTAGGGGAGATGACCATGGCCCAGCAGCAGGATGAGGTGGTAGCTCCCTCCCAGTCTGCCAGCACGAACAGAGAGAGCCTGACATTTCAGAGGAGCAGCTGCAGGCAGTAATTAGGAGGTGAGGAAGTGTTTGTGTGTTTATGGCAATGTAGTTACCCCACTTGTAGTGTATGTATAATTTCAAATAATTTATCATATGTAAATATGCAATTGGTCATTATTAGCATTGGTTACTAGAGCGAAACTGACGCCGCACCACCAAGCATCTCTATACCCTCCCCACCGCCAAGCGTCTCTCTATCCCCTCCCCACCGCCAAGCGTCTCTCTATACCCTCCCCACCGCCAAGCGTCTCTCTATCCCCTCCCCACCGCCAAGCGTCTCTCTATCCCCTCCCCACCGCCAAGCGTCTCTCTATCCCCTCCCCACCACCAAGCGTCTCTCTATCCCCTCCCCACCGCCAAGCATCTCTGTCCCCTCCCCACCGCCAAGCATCTCTGTACCCTTCCCACCGCTAAGCATCTCTCCCTACTTCCCTGCGTCTATCTATCCCCTCCTCACCACCTTTCTTCTATCTATCTCCTCCCGATTGTTCTGCATCTCTCTGTCCCTTCCAGCAGATGCACCACAGTGTGGTGGTAAAGGGGTGAGCCTTCAGTGCGGAGTATGTGGAGGCCAATGTGTTTTTTCATTTGGTGGTGGTGTGGGGGGGCCCTTTCAAGATTTTGCTATGGGGCCCACAAAGCTCTAGTTACACCTCTGCATGGGGATACCCCTTTCCTGCCTCGATTCCCCCCCCCCCTCTGCGAACACCTTGGCGACTGTGCAAGTCACCGGAGTCATCCGCACAGCAGCCCTGCACATGTGCAAATACAAATATACGCATGTGCAGAGTCCCAGGTGCGAATAAGCCGGAGACTGATCAGATCAGAATTAAGCCCTTAGGTCAATTATATTTTCTTCCAATAGTAAGTAAAGCATGCAGTAAATGTATAGTATTCTGTCGGAAGTTAGTAAAGCATGTAGTAACGGTATAGTACTCTGCCGGTAGTTAGTAAAGCATGCAGTAAAGGTATAGTATTCTGTTGGAAGTTTTTAAATCATGTGGTAAAGGTATAGTATTCAGCCAGTAGTTAGTAAAGCATGCAGTAAAGGTATAGTATTCTGCCGGTAGTTAGTAAAGCATGAGGTAAAGGTAAAGTATTCTGCCGGTAGTTAGTAAAGCATGCAGTAAAGGTATAGTACTCTGCCGGTAGTTAGTAAAGCATGTAGTAAAGGTATAGTTTTCTGTCGGAAGTTAGTAAAGCATGCAGTAAAGGTATAGTATTCTGTCGGAAGCTAATAAAGCATGCAGTAAAGGTAAAGTATTCTGTCGGAAGTTAGTAAAGCATGCAGTAACGGTATAGTGCTCTGCCGGTAGTTAGTAATGCATGCAGTAACGGTATAGTACTCTGCCGGTAGTTAGTAAAGCATGCAGTAAAGGTATAGTATTCTGCCGGTAGTTAGTAAAGCATGCAGTAAAGGTATAGTATTCTGTCGGAAGTTAGTAAAGCATGCAGTAACGGTATAGTATTCTGTCGGAAGTTAGTAAAGCATGCAGTAAAGGTATAGTATTCTGTCGGAAGTTAGTAAAGCATGCAGTAAAGGTATAGTATTCTGCCGGTAGTTAGTAAAGCATACAGTAAAGGTATAGTATTCTGCCGGTAGTTAGTAAAGCATGCAGTAAAGGTATAGTATTCTGTCGGAAGCTAATAAAGCATGCAGTAAAGGTATAGTGCTCTGCCGGTAGTTAGTAATGCATGCAGTCGGAATGTCGGAACTTAGTAAAGCATGCAGTAATGATATAGTGCTCTGCCGGTAGTTAGTAATGCATGCAGTAACGGTATAGTACTCTGCCGGTAGTTAGTAAAGCATGCAGTAAAGGTATAGTACTCTGCCGATAGTTAGTAAAGCATGCAGTAATGGTATAGTATTCTGCCTGTAGTTAGTAAAGCATGAGGTAAAGGTATAGTATTCTGCCGGTAGTTAGTAAAGCATGCAGTAAAGGTATAGTATTCTGCCGGTAGTTAGTAAAGCATGCAGCAAAGTACTCTGCCGGTAGTTAGTAAAGCATGCAGTAAAGGTATAGTCTTCTGCCGGTAGTTAGTAAAGCATGCAGTAAAGGTATAGTATTCTGCCGGTAGTTAGTAAAGCATGCAGTAAAGTTATAGTATTCTGCCGGTAGTTAGTAAAGCATGCAGCAAAGTACTCTGCCGGTAGTTAGTAAAGCATGCAGTAAAGGTATAGTCTTCTGCCGGTAGTTAGTAAAGCATGCAGTAAAGGTATAGTCTTCTGCCGGTAGTTAGTAAAGCATGCGGTAAAGGTATAGTATTCTGCCGGTAGTTAGTAAAGCATGAGGTAAAGGTAAAGTATTCTGCCGGTAGTTAGTAAAGCATGCAGTAAAGGTATAGTATTCTGTCGGTAGTTAGTAAAGCATGCAGTAACGGTATAGTATTCTGACGATAGTTAGTAAAGCATGCAGTAAAGGTATAGTATTCTGCCGGTAGTAAGTAAAGCATGCAGTAAAGGTATAGTATTCTGCCGGTAGTTAGTAAAGCATGCAGCAAAGTACTCTGCCGGTAGTTAGTAAAGCATGCAGTAAAGGTATAGTCTTCTGCCAGTAGTTAGTAAAGCATGCAGTAAAGGTATAGTATTCTGCCGGTAGTTAGTAAAGCATGCAGTAAAGTTATAGTATTCTGCCGGTAGTTAGTAAAGCATGCAGCAAAGTACTCTGCCGGTAGTTAGTAAAGCATGCAGTAAAGGTATAGTCTTCTGCCGGTAGTTAGTAAAGCATGCGGTAAAGGTATAGTATTCTGCCGGTAGTTAGTAAAGCATGAGGTAAAGGTAAAGTATTCTGCCGGTAGTTAGTAAAGCATGCAGTAAAGGTATAGTATTCTGCCGGTAGTTAATAAAGCATGCCGTAAAGGTATAGTTTTCTGCCGGTAGTTAGTAAAGCATGCAGTAACTGTATAGTATTCTGCCGGTAGTTAGTAAAGCATGCAGTAACGGTATAGTACTCTGCCGGTAGTTAGTAAAGCATGCAGTAACGGTATAGTACTCTGCCGGTAGTTAGTAAAGCATGCAGTAAAGGTATAGAACTCTGCCGGTAGTTTGTAAAGCATGCAGTAACGGTATAGTACTCTGCCGGTAGTTAGTAAAGCATGCAGTAAAGGTATAGTATTCTGTCGGAAGTTAGTAAATCATGCAGTAAAGTTAAGGTATTCAGTCTGGACAAACAGTATAGAAGTTACCTTTAGTGCCCCCAATGGTTGCGCACACAGCCACCCGCAAATACGCGATACCAGCGCTCCCTCCTAGTCCTCTCTCCGGCTGGAGCTGGCGATGTTGCTGTATATGTGGCAGCCGGCTTCCTGCCTGCACTGCAAGTAGCACAAGACACCTAACCGGGGATACTGTTTACCAGACGGCGGAACGTGTGGCCGGGGGAGATGCTGCCTCTCCCTCTTTGTGTGCCGGTGTGCTGATGGGTGCATGGGGCATGTCGCCCTCTGTGCGGTGCCCACAATTGCTGTCATTGTTGCAGCCACCTGGCTGTTGCCCCAGTGCAGCGGGTAATGGGGCAAACACTATATGCTCTGGGCATCTCTGTGGACCTGTGTTTGCTGCCACGCTCTTATGGACCCTGTGGCGGATAAAAATTACCTGGGTGTGGGACTGATGGAGGGGCCTAGCTGGGGCACCGGTCTACCGCACCCACTCCCCCTCCCTCCCTCTGGGGCATCACAGCTGTGATGTTTCCAGTCACTCCATTTGCATAGTGCATACTGAATGGTCAATTATGATAAACTTATTGTGCTCGGCCCCCATACTTCCAGGAGAACTGCACTACATAATAGTGAAGACCACACAAACATTGGTCCAGCGATTTTCGAGAGTAGCGCGTTCCGACAGACAGAGGTGCTTTATGCTATGTAAGGATATATGGGCCTTATTCTAGTTCACTCTTTCTGACAAAATCCTTCTTAGATGGACAAAACCATGTGCACTGCAGGGGGGCAGATTTAAAATGTGCAGAGAGAATTAGATTTGGGTGAGTTATTTTGTTTCTGTGCAGGGTAAATACTGGCTGCTTTATTTTTACACTGCAATATAGACCTCACTTTGAAGTAAAACCCCACCCAAATCTAACTCTCTCTGCACAAGTTACATCTGCCCCACCTGCAGTGCACAAGGTTTTGTCCATCTAAGAAGGATTTTGTCAGAAAGAGTGAACTAGAATAAGGCCCTATATGTCAGGGTTGCCTACTCTCAGAATGGGCGGGAGGCTCCTGAAAATCAGGTCCCCCCCCCCCCCCCCCCGAAAGGTGGGCAGCCCTCCCGGATACCACCAGGATCCCGCATCTCCAAGTGCTGCGTTTACTGCGATTCGCAGCTTTTCTGGGGGAGGGGCGAGGTTAAATGTGCAAACCGTGTCATTTAATCCACACCCCCTCCTCAATGGTCCGCGAATTGCGGGATTTGCTGTACTGGGGGCTTGATGATGGGCACATCAAGCCCCGCCCCCAGAAGTGCTTCTGACAGGCTCCTCTCCGGGGTTCTTCCCGGCAAGTATGATATACGTGTAATATTGGGGTACAACCCCGTGCAGGTCACAGGCTGTGTACATCCGGCATAAATTATAATTTTTTGATGTTTACAAAAATCGTACCTCATAGAGCGCTGATATATATTTAAAAGTGTGTAAATTTACTCAAATGAAAAGAGGTCATGTGGCCCATAGCAATCTGATTGGTTGCTAAGGGCAACATCACCCCTTTTAATTTTTGGAAGCTTGAGTAAATTCAACCCTTAGACTGTACATTTAAAGCGGCAATAGTTTAACCCTTTAAGTGCCAACCTCTCTGCGAGAGATGCGCAAAATATCCACTAAAAATGCCGGCGTCGCTCACATTTGTTATATAATTTCAAATTAAGAAGAAACCCAGCGAAACCAACCTAGATCGGACTTTCTAATGGTTGCTGCTTTAAATGTATGGCCTTAGAGCCCCAATTCAGACCTTATCGCACAGCGGGCAATCAATACACTGCCCATGGGTACGGTTCGCCGGACGCATGCGCGAGGCCCTGCTGCTATGAACTGCTGCAACTATTTCTGTTCACTGGCTGTTTGCAAGGTGATTGGCAGGTAGTGGGCGTGTGGGGGTGGAAACCATCCGTTTTTAGGTAGTGTCAGGGAAAACACAGGCGTGCCAAAGGCTGTTAGGGGAGGGTGTGTGAGGTCAGTAGCAGCCCGGATGGGCCTGTATTCATTGCAACCGCTGAGTGAGTCCTGGGCTACACCGCGGCTGCGATGAGTTGTGGCCAGTGTAAAAATCATTAGCTGGTGAGCCATATATATATACCCCTCTGTATCTTCCCTGTATGTATGCATACCTCCCAACTTTGTCAGGTCCACAGTCGGGACTCCCACATGACTTTGGAGAAAAGGGGCGTAGCTCTGCAGGTTGTGCGTGGGCATGAAGCCAAACCCCCGTTCTTTTTCTGCTCTGGGGGGCATAGCTAGCGCTGTGAGACCTGCTGGCCACGCCCCCTGTCCCTCTGCCTCCCGTAAATGGACGTGTGTGCGTATACTGGGACCTGGAAAAGTAGTAGGCCGCAATCTCATTATTTTGGCTCAGCCCACAAGATGGCCGACTCCACCATGCGCATCACTTAAGACTAAATCATATATTGAATTCCATTCTACGGACTGCAACAATATTTAATCAGCCGCAAACGGTTTATTCAACGTAATCTTTTATTCCTTAACAACAATAAGAGATGAAAGGCACGAATGATGCACAAGAGGTATAATACAAAAACACAAAAACACAAAACTTCATCAGTGCATCCGCTAAAACCAGAGGTTCTCAGCTTGCAGTATCTCCAACAGGCCATGTTTGTGGATGTTTTCCGTCATGCACAGGAGAGTTCATCTATTTTGCTGGACCAGTAATTACCCCATCTGCTCCCACAGACCGACATCCTGAAAACATGGCCAGATGGGTTGATGTTGAGAACAGCTACGTAAACATCAGGAGGTTTGGGCGCAAGTTTGGATGTTGCTACCAAGTTACAATCTTCTTTTCACTGACAAGCTCTCCATTGGGCGATTCGGTTCCAGTTGGGAGTAGAGCCAGATATACCGGTGTGACAGCCCCTTCATCTGGAGACTTGGGAGCCTTGGGACCAGCCATGTCGGTCCTCACCCAACCTGGGCAGCAGGCATTGAGGATAATGCCCTCTCCTTTCCTGGTCTTGTTTAGCTGACGAGCTTGGATTTTGGATAGCACCGTCACGCCAATTTTGGACACCCCGTAAGCAGTGTTTGGCCAGCCTTCCTTTTGGTGGATGTCCTTCTTGGCATCTTCTACAAACTTCTCCATGAGCGTTACCAGCTCGTCCTCGGTGATGGTGTCACTGCGGAATCTCTCCTGGAGCTCTGGGCTACACTTTGGGAGGCTCATATGGCTGATCATACTGGACACATTGACCACCCTCCCTAGGGGAAAAAAATAAATAAAACTACATGAAAATACACAAAATCTAAGGAAATTAGCTGGAGAACACCACCAGGAGCCCCCAACGTCTCAATGGAAATGGCCGCTGTGCATGCACGGTCAGTGGAGCCTCGCATGTGCAGCTCATCACCAGCACCCTGCAAGTGACCGATAATGCATCCCTCCGATGTAATCGCATATTCATGGGAGCTAATATCAGTCTAATTAGCTGGTGGGGACAACATTATCCGGTACAGCGGCCTAGGCAAAATGATTCATGACTCCATGTCACCCACTATCTGCCTGTCACCCACTGCCTCACAGTCACCCACTATCTCTGTCACCCTCTGTCTCCATGTCACCCAATGCCTCTTCAGTCACCCACTATGTCCCGGTAACAATCTATCTCTGTCTACCTTACTTCTCTCTCTCTCTCTCTCTGCACACACTGCCTCAGTCACCCTCTATGCCTCCCTGTCACCCACCATCTCATTGTCCACTTTGCATCGCGCTCGTCACCCTCAGCCACTCCCCGTCTGCTCTTACCGTCACTGACTTCTTCCTCTCCCTCTCAACCACTGTCTCTATCTCCCACTATCTCTCTCTATCACTCACTGCCTCTCACCATCATCCCCTACATCATCATCTTCCTCCACAAGTTACCCATTCCCTGGCATCACCCATTGTCTCCTGCTTTCATCCATTCCCTGGCATCACTCATTGACTCCACTAGTTGCCCATTTCACAGCATCACCCACTGCCTCTTGTCACCCATTGCCTCTCTGTTTCCCAGTATCTCTCCCCATCACCCACTGCATCACTATCTCTCCACCACTCCTGTCTCCCTCTCCCCGTCATATGGATATGGTATTCCTTTTAAAGCCACACACTTGCCTGGAGGCTATTCCATTTGGCAATGCTACAACCACTCCCCCGAGGAGCGGGCATGCCTTTGGCTCCTCCTGTCATTGAGTTCTGGATCCGCCCATGTACACTGTCCTACTATCGGTGAAGCAGGCCAATAATCATCTGATTGAATCAATAATTAAACAGTGTATTGCAGAGACTGATCAGTAATTATCTGTCTGTCAGACATGCTGATATTGCCTAGCTGTCCCATAGACTGCCTGACATTTTCTCTGTTCCTTCACTGGAAGGGAGCAGGGAACTGTGTCATCCCCAGGGGTGGTACCCAGAACATCTCAATGTATGGTCATGATATTGGATTGTTTCAACTTGCCCTAACACTAACTACACTGTAACCTCATAGCAACTATGGGGTAGATGTATGAAGCAGTGATAAGGGAGGAGATGTGATAAAGTGCCTGGTACTTTATCACCGGCCAATCGGCTCCTGACTGTTAAGTTACAGGCTGGGTTTAAAAAGGAACAGTTAATTGGCCGGTGAGAAAGTACCAGGAACATTATCACATCTCCTCCCTTATCACTGCTTCATACATCTACCCTTAAGTCCCAGGTCAACACTGCCTGTACCGAGATGTAAGATCTCCAACACGTGTACCGTGCCACATTGGGATTGCTTGTTCTCTGCAATGGATTGGGTTCATGCTAATCAGGGGCAATGTACGATTTCACGTTCCAGCCTGCTGCAGGCCAATCTCATGCATTTTCCTGGGATGTTGAGCCAAGAATAAGTTATTTCTGTTTACCACCTTCTAGTTACAGGTGAAACCATCACAGCTAGGATACGGCCATTAGGCCGACCCTACGAAGGTCAACATGCATTGCGTGGAACACTGAAGATCGACATGGTTGGAAGCTTGACACAAGCATTAGGGCGACAATGGGAAGGTCAACAGTCAAAAGGTTTATTTTTTAGCCGACTCGTGCCGACAGAGGGTGTTTCATACCCTACTATCCACTACGGCGTGGTGTGCTCAAGCATGGCAAACGCAGCGAGCCATGTGAGGGGACGCGGCACACATAGACTATGTCAATGATGGCTATGTCGACATTTGTGACATCATGCAGTAGATTGTTTGACCCATACCTAATGGCCATAGCTGCTCTATGACATCATAAGCTAGGAAAAAGCCTTAAAATATAGGGTTCGGTGCATACACATGCACACACACGCGCGAACGCACGCACACACACACACACACACACACAACTTTTGGCTGGAGCAAGTTAGTCTGCCAGGATATTTTTTTAATGAGGTCATTGACAACGTACCATTTGGTTTAATGAGAGGAAGAAGCTCATTGCAAATATCTCTGGTGGCAAAGAAGTTGGTCTTCAGCGTTACTTCGGCTTGGGTGCCAAACGGGGTGGTGTCAGCAGCTGGAAGTACCAAAAACAGAACTACATCAGAACCTGCTCCATGTAACAGTAGGAGAACTCAAAATTAAAATTGGTATTAATAAAACAACACAGCGAAAGGATGGGATGTATCAAGTCTTGGAGAATTTGCCCATAACAACCAATCAGTTTTTGTCATTTCATAGACTGTGCTAGATAAATGAACAATTTGTAGTTTGAACAGCGCTTTTGGACCAAAACATAAAACAAATTCGCTCCTGTTTAGACAAATTTAGACATTTATTCCTATAATAGAAATAAATCCACCGGCCGGTAGCACAAAACACGAAATCACAATGAATAAAGCATAGACTAACAATATAAAATATACTGTATAGATAATGCTTATGTATATGCTGTCTATCAAGCAAACAATGTAATGGATGTTAGTAGCTGATCATATAACTATACAAATAAAACATATGCAGTGGGTGCCGAATGTCGTGGACCCCCATAGAGGGAGAATAGAACCCGTGGCGATCCACCGGACCCACATCATGGCGAGCACAGTTCCCTGGAACGTCCAACCCGGGTTCAGGGGTCTCCCGATCGGTGGTTGTATATTATAAGCAAAGTCCTGTGACGCGTTTCCCCGCCTCTTAATTCTTCAGCGGCTTCATCAGATATTTCTATGATCGGGAGAAGTATAACCTTTGCTTCCTGGCTAATTTGCATTTACTGCTACATAATTGCTGCTATAACAAGCTTACAGACCAACTGCTCCTTTGGATGGAGATGATGCTTAATTAAGTCTGTTTTTATCACTTTAAACAGAACATTGCTTTCTAACTGTGCCAAATGCGGCTATAAAAGGCAATTAGGCCTCAAATGATATTAAATATTGCCAGAAAAGGAACTTTGGTTCTGCTGTCTAGTATGGTCAAAACAGTTCATTGAAACTGCATAGGGTGTGGTAGGCGCCTCCGACAGTGGGGATCCCAACAATCAGTATCCCCAAGTCAGGATCCCGACTGCCGGTGCTCCGACAGGGGGGCGAGCGCAAAGAAGTCTCTTGCGCTCGCCATGCTGTGGGCCCGGTGGATCGCTACGCTCGCCACAGGTTCTATTCTCCCTCTATGGGGGTCATGGACCCCCACAAGGGAGTATAGCCCCTATGAGTCAGGATCCCCCCTGTCGGAGCATCATTCGGCACCCAATGCATATGTTTTATTTATATAGTTATATGATCAGCTACTAACATCCATTACATTGTTTGCTTGATAGACAGCATATACATAAGCATTATCGATACAGTATATTTTATATTGTTAGTCCATGCTTTATTCATTGTGATTTCGTGTTTTGTGCTACCGGCCAGTGGATTTATTTCTTTTATATGAATAAATGTCTAAATTTGTCTAAAAAGGAGTGAATTTGTTTTATGTTTTGGTCCAAAAGCGCTGTTCAAATTACAAATTGTTTTTTTTTTTCTAAAAGGGCGGAGTAACCCTTTGAACCAGTAGCAGGTTGGATCTTAACCTTTTACTAGATAAAAGGGGGGAAATGGCCAGAGAAGGCGGGAGACAGGATAGAGCCTGAAGAAGGCAGGGCGGGATCATGGATGGCTGGAGAAGGCAGGATGGGATATTGGTGGGCTGGAAAAGTCAGAACGGGATATTGGTGGGCTGGAAAAGTCAGGACGGGATAATGTTGGGCTGGAGAAGTCAGGACAAGATAATGTTGGGCTGGAGAAGTCAGGACGGGATAATGTTGGGCTGGAGAAGTCAGGACGGGATATTGGTGGGCTGGAGAAGTCAGGATGGGATATTGGTGGGCTGGAGAAGTCAGGACGGGATATTGGTGGGCTGGAGAAGTCAGGACGGGATATTGGTGGGCTGGAGAAGTCAGGATGGGATAATGTTGGGCTGGAGAAGTCAGGACGGGATAATGTTGGGCTGGAGAAGTCAGGACGGGATGTTGGGCTGGAGAAGTCAGGACGGGATATTGGTGGGCTGGAGAAGTCAGGACGGGATATTGGTGGGCTGGAGAAGTCAGGACGGGATATTGGTGGGCTGGAGAAGTCAGGACGGGATAATGTTGGGCTGGAGAAGTCAGGACGGGATATTGGTGGGCTGGAGAAGTCAGGACGGGATAATGTTGGGCTGGAGAAGTCAGGACGGGATAATGTTGGGCTGGAGAAGTCAGGATGGGATAATGTTGGGCTGGAGAAGTCAGGATGGGATATTGGTGGGCTGGAGAAGTCAGGACGGGATATTGGTGGGCTGGAGAAGTCAGGACGGGATACTGGTGGGCTGGAGAAGTCAGGACGGGACAATCTTGGGCTGGAGAAGTCAGGACGGGATGTTGGGCTGGAGAAGTCAGGACGGGATATTGGTGGGCTGGAGAAGTCAGGACGGGATAATGTTGGGCTGGAGAAGTCAGGACGGGATAATGTTGGGCTGGAGAAGTCAGGACGGGATAATGTTGGGCTGGAGAAGTCAGGATGGGATATTGGTGGGCTGGAGAAGTCAGGACGGGATAATGTTGGGCTGGAGAAGTCAGGATGGGATATTGGTGGGCTGGAGAAGTCAGGACGGGACAATCTCGGGCTGGAGAAGGTAGTATTGTTTCATTGTATTGGCTGAGGCAGTGAAAAAAAAAAAAGTGAATTGACAGGGAAATATCTGCTAAATGTTACCATGGGAGTTACTTGTCCAGCAGCATGATCACTATGCCAAAGTTACAGTGTAAGAGTGACCAGTGATATAGGCATACAGGGCTGGGAGTGTAGCAGTGCAAGTTTATTTACAAAGGGTTCTATGTTCTAAGGCCTGGAGAGAAAAAAAAGTGCCTGCCAGCCAATCAGTCTGTAGTTAGAAGCTGATGTGCTGGTACCTCTCTGCACAGCTTAGTACACAGACCATGTAGTTACCATGGTAACTGACCAAATGCCTATTTCGTACGGGGTGGGGCATGCTGATAATAGTAGTACAACAGCTGGAGAGCTACAATACATCTATGCATTGCATTTTCCTTGTAATGGGGGCAATACAGAATAGGATTAGCACTATACATAAAGGGATCTTAATTGTTAGATTTGTGCGATATATAGTAATAAAAAGTAATCTAAAACTTCACAATTGGAAAAAAAAAGTCCAAAATAACCAATCAGCTTCTTCGAAATAACTATCCCCGTTCAATGGGCAGATTTAATAAAGCTTTGAAAAATAAAAAGTGGCATTGTTGCTTGTAACAACCAATTGTATTCTGCCTATTTTCCTTGAAGCTATACAGAAATTATAGATATAATTTGATTGGTTGCATTTTAATGCCTGTAGTAAATCTGCCCGCAAGGCTAAGATACATCTCTGTAATGGATAATTACCTCTGCCAGGCATTGTGGCAACACCTGGCACAGTACAGTCAGTAGGGTACAGTAGCAGACCCTGAGGGAACATACCTTTAAATGCAATGCCAGCATTATTAATGAGGACATCCAGGCCTCCATACTTGTCTTTCAGGAAGTCTCGCAGAGCCCGGATGCTGCCCAGGTCATTGATGTCCAGCTGGTGGAAGAGTGGGCACAGACCTTCATTTTCCTTCAGTGCCCTGATAGCTTCCTCCCCCAGCTGGGGGTTCCTGGCTGTCAGATACACATCTCCCTGGAACTGCTGGCACAAGGCCCTCACTACAGCCAGGCCGACCCCTTTGTTGCCCCCTGTGACTACTGCCACCCGTACCCCAGCCATGCTGCCAGTTACTATGTGCACAGAACCTGGTGACAGTGTGCAGGATCTGACACAGCCAGTACACTATGCAGTATGCACCGGCAGAGTCTGCTGCTGCAGGTATTTATTAGAATAGCTCCACCCAGCAAAGGTAACATCATCCCCATCCCCCAAGCACAGACCGATTAGATAACAGGATAAACTGCTACCTGTACAACAAGATAAGACTACTGACACCTAGTGGTAAGAAAGGGAACTGCCCAAAATGTTCTATACATTGTAGTCTTAAAACAAATGTTTAAGGGCCGCATTTATCAAGCAATAATTGCGGAGAAATCCCCGAAAACACCTGTTTTCGGGGGTTTGCCGCAAATATTAGGTATCACTTCAATGTACCAATGGGGATCCCCCCTGCACCGCCTCTGGCTGCCTCCCCCATTTGTTTCTTTGGGGGATGCAAAGCAGCAGCGCATCACATCCCATTCTGAGATAGCCCATTGTAGCCTATGGGCTACACACCGCACTGCTGCCGGGGTAGTGCGGCTAGCAGGGGTCGGCGGGGGGGGGCAGCGATAACCGTGAATGCGCAGACCCCCTGGCTTCCGGCTGCGTGCATCGCAGGGACGGGCTATTTTCTGTGCCCTGTCCCTGCGCCTGGCAGGTCATACATTTAGGGGATATGATGCGGTAATATTCCACCCAGATCGTATTGTAAATGTGATCAATGATAAATGGGGCCCTAAGAAGACAAAAAACCTTCACCTTTAGGGCTGGGAGCAACGTATAAATGAGGCGTAACTTTGTCCTTCGGCAGAACCGCACTGCACTGCCGATATATTCTGTCCATGCTGATACAGAGATGGCACCTACATGTTATAGGTAAAAAAAACATAAAATCACAATAACTCAGTGCCTTATTTATTAATCTATGTTATCTGCCCAGGTCTGCCACAGGCCATGTTTGCATGCTGTATCGAGGGCCTTATTCAGGTGCATGCAGACCTCTGGCCAACCAGCCAGGACTGGAAAAAATATAGATGTTTTTGCCCATAGCAACCAATCAAATTCTATCTAACATTTCTCTATTACAATGATAACATCTGATTGGTTGCTATGGGCAACATTACCTATTTACACTTAAAAAAAAAATTATTATTTTTTTACCCGTGTTTTTTTTTTTAACTAAGGAGGAGAATGTCATCCCTCTCCCTATATGCGGAGAAAGCATTTGACCTGATTACGTGGGACCATGTGTTTGAGTCTTTCATCAGATTTGGAGTCCCGGAAAAATTGATATCAGTCATACGGCTTCTCTACAATGACCCGGCCACCCAAGTGCTAAATAATGGTTTTCGTTCCCAGACCTTTTTTATTCAACGGGAAACCCAGCAAGGTTGCCTGTTGTCCCCATTACTCTTTATCTAAATTCCCTGTGGTGTCCCGTTCATTAAAATATTTGGTTATACATATGCCACCAGCCCTATCAGAACTATACAATTTTAGACGGTTGATAGCCGAAATATCTGCCTTCCTACATAAATGGACCTCTCTACCACTCTGGTTGTTGGGCAGGGCCGTGGCCATTAAAATTATTGCATTCCCGAAGCTTTCCGATCTGCTAAAAATGATCCATATGGTCATATAACATAACTGTTCTATCGTTACTTCTGTGTTTACTAAATTCCTCTGGGCTGATAAGAATCCACGCGTAGCTTACGCCAAACTCCAGTTTGCCCGCTCTGAAGGGGGTTGGGCATCCCAGACGTCCTTGCATTTAGCAGAGCTGTTAGCTTTAGATTCAGATCAGATAGGTTCTGGAGACACTCTGTCTTTACAAACTGATCCTTGGAGAAAGAACTGTTCTCTCCTTACTCCCTCGCCGCCGTACTACATAGAAACATAGAATTTGACGGCAGATAAGAACCACTTGACACCTAGATCCCTCTCTTCCTCAATAGTTTCCGTTATAGTGCAGTTTATACTATATATAGTCTTTGGATTTTGCATGATTTTGCATTTTTGTGCATTGAACTGTAGTTGCCAGGCTCTTGACCATTCCTCTAATCTACCTAGATCATTAATCATTTGTTTTATCCCTCCCAAAGGAATGATTAAACCAGAGATACTTAATAATGTTTTATACAAGGATGCATACAATGACTGGGTGTTCACCAATAAGAATCTCCAGAGTAGCCCCTGTGGTCTCTCGCTTCATCACTTTTTTGGGGCAACCCTCAGTTCTCTCCGGGAATTGACAATAACCAGTTTTTGATATGGAAGGAAAAGGGTCTGTCTGCCATCAAAGTTGTGTATGACCCGAGTGGTCATCCGCTTTCAATTTACAGACATGAAAGCAACATTCGAATGACCACAAACCCAGTTCTATATGTTCTTACAAATTAGACACCTAATTCAGTCTTTACCATCTGCAATGTCTGCTGATGCGGACACAGACCCAATTGCTGCTCTCGTGTCTATGACACATACTGGTATTTATAGGTTACATTATTACTATGCAAAAATCCATGTCACCCTTCGTGACAAAAGAAATGGGCCAGGTCAATGACAGCTTGGGGAACTGATATACCATCTCTCCTGGAGGTGAGGGCTGTCCAGTGGCGTGCGGTGGGGTGCGGCAGGTGAGGCACAGCCTTTCCTGTCATACTAGCGTATATGCTGGCAATTTGAATTTATAAAATATGTCAAAATACAAATAATATATAAAAATAATCTTATTTTTATTATGCTAATCATTTTTAGGTACTTATGTAATATCTGGGCTCCCGTTTTTCTTATGAGACCGCGTCCCCTCGCGGGGCTCGCTGCGCTCGCCACACTATATAAAATCAAGTCCATGCGTAGTTGGATAGTAGGGGTATGAAAAAATGGGGTGCATTTAACATGGGAGCCCAGATAATAAATAAGTACCAATTTTTATAGTCAAACCTTTGGAGTAAAAAGTCTATGGCAGGTGAGGCAGTGCCTCTCCTGGCTACCTTTTCTGCACATCTCTTATCAAAACTCAGTGAATCTCCAGCAGTGCATACTGCTGCACTTGTGTATAATGCCGGCATGTACCCCATGGCTCATAGTGTGTGCAAATCTGGCTCTGGTACTTGCCAGTGACTCTTGAGCCATTTACCTCACCGCACGTCACTGGGGCCGTCTCATATCCTCCAACTGTACCACTTTAGCCGGTACAGTACCGATTTTTAACGGACTGTACTGGCTAAAAAATAACTGTACCGATGTACCGGTTTTCTAAAGCGGCCGCCGCTCCTCTGACTCCGCAGGTGATGGCTCATGGATGGATTCGATCGGGCCCAGGGGAGGTAATTGTGTAACAGTGCGGCTGCCCCCGTTCCCAGTGGTGCCTTGTGTGGCAGCCAGCAGGCGAGCTAAGCGTGACGTCAGCACGGACCCGTTCCCGCACTATACTCTGGGGCTGTCCGCACATTAAAGGCCGCCAGCCCCAGCTAATGCGTCCTTGACATATCTGGATTCCAGGTCAGTGCACTGACTGACTGAGCCCCATGATCTGACTGGCGTGGCGGGACTTGGACGACGGAGCAGCGTCTGGTGTTGAGGGGAGCGGCCGGCCGTGCAGCCAGTGTCTTCTTGTCGACGTCCCTCAGCTCAAGGGGGTACATTACACAACACATTTAAAATTAATGTCTGTCCTCTGCTGGGGGCGTGGTCAAGTTGACACACCCCTCTACACGTGGCCACGCCCCCTAAATATGTGACCACGCCCCGTACCGGTAAAGGATAAAATGTTGGAGGGTATGCTGTCTTTGTCAACTGACATTAAAATACTTGCACTCTGCTTCCCTGCAAGAGATACACTTGAGAGTATTGTACAGGGCTTATGTGGCGCCTGTTCACAAGTGCACAAGTGATTCAAGGGGAGCCCGATACCTGTGTTAAGTGTGTCCAACATAGAGCCACGTTTTTTCATAACATTTGGCAGTGTGGCAAGATAGCGACGTTCTGGAACAAGCTCATTCATTCTATTCATGTGACATTTCAGTTAAAGGTATCTAGAAACCCACTGTGTGTTTACTTTTTCATTTTTAAAGATGGGATCTAGATGACCGCAAGAAAACCCTTTTACCTGTACTGACTGTTATTATGGGGTTGGCAAAAAAACATATGGTCGACAGGTATGAACGGTTGGCAGGGTGAAAATGTCAACATGAAAATGCTCAACACAAATGTTTTGGGCTTTTTGGGCCACATCTTCTATAATCTGGTTCCAGATGAAAGAGTGTCTTCAGGCATGCGGCCCGTGCTGTCATTTCAAGTGGCCCGCAGCCTCAAGCTGGAAGTGGGCAGAGCATCAGATGTGGGAAGCACAGCACAGGACACTAATAGTGGGGCCCTGGCGAGCGCACCTTTACCTTGCTGTCTGCTGCAGTGAGGCGGTGCCGGCCGCCACAGTCAGATGTGTTTGGCGTCCTACCCCTGCTGCTGCAATCGTATATCACCCTACTCCACAATCACAGTGCCAGCAGTGTTTGGGGAGGGGGCAGCAAGGGGGAAGCTTGCTCCCGTAACATGCATAGCGGAGGAGGGCAGCAGCGGGAGCCCAAGCATCTCCTGTCCTTGCAGTGCCTGCTTTGCCTCTCCTTCCTCTGGCTCACACATGGGGCTGGGAAACATACAGAGAAGGGAGGGGGCAGAGTGGGGGACATACAGTGAAGGAGGGTCAGGCTGGGGGACATACAGTGAATGGAGGCAGTGATGGCCATTCAGAGAAGGGGGATCAGGGGCAGGCTGGGGGACATACAGTGAATGGGGGCAGAGTGGGGTACATAGTGAATGGGAGTCATACAGTGAAGGAGGGTCAGGCTTAGGGACATACATACACACATTTTCACCTCACCAAATCTGGCCCTCATCGCAAAAAGTTTGGACACCCCTGGTCTAGATAGACAGTCAGTAGTTCAACACATGCACAAGACAAAAGGAGCTATGGGAAATGTCGACGTGAAAATGGTCGACGCCTGAAAAGTTCGATATGAGTTTTTGTGAATTTTGTCAACATTGTCAACACCTGAGCACGTGGTCCCCAATTAGTGTAGCACATTCGCTCACCATGCTTCCAGACAGTTTCCGCACTCCTATGAAAAATTAAAAAAATTAAAAATAAAGAAAAAAAATGAATAAAAACTCTTGTTGACCGATTTGCTGTTATCTGGACACTTTCTACCTATTGTCCTGATACCATATATTCCAGGGTATGTGGTTCATCTAAACATGTGCCCTTTATACAAGTTATAGGAATCATATATCTCTCTTACCACAATAATAATTGTTGAGAGAGTGAAATCTTATCTAAAATAGGTTTATTATATCATATATTGATATAATAGTTTATGTATTTGACATCTGCATTTATATTATAATAGATCTTGCAAAACAGGTTGGCTCATAACAAAGGCAATGTTATCACTAGTCCAATACACAACGATGTGAACATACCTGTTAAACCATGTAATTGGTTCATGGGGTATAATAACTATTGGGTTTATTCTGGTTCACTCATCCTGGCAAATTCCTTCTCAAATGGACAAAACCATGGCCCTTATTCTGGTTGGTGCGGCCAGAGCCGCACACGGGGCTCCAGCCGCACAAACCAATCCCCGCCCACCCTACGGATCGCCACGGCCGTCCGTACACGGACGGCTGGCGATCCGCATAAAAATGGTGGAGGCGTACGCCTCCACCATGGTGGGAGCTGCCCCCTGCATTCGATGGTCGTCGACCATCGAAGGCAGGTCCGCACGCCGCGGCAGCTCCCGCAAGCTGAGACCACACGGACAATCGTCCGTGTGGTAGCTTGTATGGGGGCTGAAAGCTGACATCCGGCGACGTCAGCTTTCCGCCCCCATGAGTTGCGTCATGGCCTCATTACCATGCATACGCCCCGCGTTTGCATGGGAACGCCCATGAAACGCGGGGCGTACACATAGGGAAATGAGGGCATGATGCCTCTCACGCCCCTATACGCCCCCTTTGCGGCGGACGAAATACGTCTGCGGCGAAGGGGGCTGCACATGCGCAGATTGACCTCTGCGCATGTGCAGTGTAAAAACATCGGCGGTACGGCCGCACGCGGGCCGTACCGCACGAACAAGAATAAGGGCCCATGTGCACTGCAGGTGGGGCAGATGTTACTTGTGCAGAGAGAGTTAGATTTGGGTGGGGTTTTACTTCAAAGTGAGATCTATATTGCAGTGTAAAAATAAAGCAGTCAAGCTCTGTACACACAGGGCAATATATCGCCGAGCGATATATAGTTCACTCTGAGCGATATATCTCTCAGTGTCCCGTTTGCATCAGCGACCATAGATGGTCGCTGATGAAAAAGAAACTGCCGGGGGAGGCCGGCAGTGGAAATTAGCAAGCTCCTGCGACCAGCGATCACTACGGGCTGAAAACGGGAGCGCACACCCGGCAATTTATCACCGGTGCACGCTCCCATCGCTGGCAATATGGTCGCTCAGCGACCATATTTCCAGCGATATTGCGATATTTGCAATAATCGCACCCGAGTGTACGCACCATCAATATTTTCCCTGCACAGAAACAAAAACAAAATAACTCACCAAAATCTAACTCTCTCTGCACATTTTACATCTGCCCCACCTGCAGTGCACATGGTTTTCTCCATCTAAGAAGGAATTTGCTAGAAGGAGTGAACCAGAATAACCCCCATATATGTCTTACTGTCCACAAACTATTCTATCCATGGGACACGGTCACTAGGTCTACAACAACTAGGTCAACAAGCATTAGGTTGACATGACTGACGGTCAACATGGGGTTAGGTTGACAGGGTCATTAGGTTGACCTAAACATTAGATAAGGGGTCGGGCTAATGACTGCCGGAACCCTATACCACACCCTAGACCAGGGCTGGGCAATTTTGGCCCTCCAGATGTTGATGAACTACACATCCCAGGATGCTTTGCATTAGTTTTGCTATGTGGCCATGCTGAAACTGATGCAAGGCATGCTGGGATGTGTAGTTCATCAACATCTGGAGGGCCGCAATTGCCCAGCCCTGCCCTAGACCAATTGGTTCTGCAGTTACCCCTGGGTGGCAAATTTATAGCACATTCATTTTAGGTTTTGTCTACATATATTTATATATTTTTGTCCTGTTTATATGTGTTTTTGATTTGAATAAATTGCGATATTATTATTATTATTATTATTATTATTAACGGTTTCACCTGTGTATATACAAGTGTCAAATGGTACCACTTTTCTCTCCCGGTATGTAGCCCATAGGCTATTATTAAATGTATATTGTGTGCATATTATTTTAGAAATAAAGTGTAAAGGATATCCAATCTTTTAAACCAATGACAGCGCTGCTTTATTCCCTTTTCTTCTTATGCGGTTTAGTTATACAGTAGCGACCCTCCTGTGTACAGCAGCCGCTTTCTGACAAACAGCTCTGACAGGCGCCTTCGAGACACCTCCTTTCCTTCCTGTAGGAGAACAGGCGATTCTCACTTTTTCTTCTTTCTTTTGTGATAACTGGGCAATGGAACCACTTTTTGGGGAAAAAAAACCCTTGTGATAGGCGCTAATAAAAATTATTATTTCAAATTTCCATATGTTTTTTTGACACCCCCATAATAACAGTCAGTAAAGGTAAAAGGGTTTTCTTGCGGCCATCTAGGTCACGTATTTAGGGGGCGTGGCCACGTGTAGAGGGGTGTCTCAACTGGGCCACGCCCCCACCAGAGGACAGACATTAATTTTAAATGTGTTGTGTAATGTACCCCCTTGAGCTGAGGGACGTCGGCAAGAAGACACTGGCTGCACGGCCGGCCGCTCCACTCAACACCAGACGCTGCTCCGTCGTCCAAGTCCCGCCACGCCAGTCAGATCATGGGGCTCAGTCAGTCAGTGCACTGACCTGGAATCCAGATATGTCAAGGACACATTAGCTGGGACTGGCAGCCTTTACTGTGTGGACAGCCCCAGAGTATAGTGTGGGAACGGGTCCGCGGGCCGCGTGCTGACGTCACGCTTAGCTCGCCTGCTGGCTGCCACACAAGGCGCCACTGGGAACGGGGGCAGCCACACTGTTACACAATTACCTCTCCTGGGCCCGATCAAATCCATCCATGAGCCATCACCTGCGGAGTCGGAGGAGCGGCGGCCGCTTTAGAAAAACGGTACATCGGTACATTTATTTTTTAGCCGGTACACTCCGTTGAAAATTGGTACTGTACCGGCTAAAACGGTACAGTTGGAAGGTATGAGACAGTCCCCAAGGAAAGAGGATGACCACCCGGGTCAAACACATCTTTGATGGCAGACAAAACCCCATTAAGTGCAGTGGATACTATATCATATACAGTTCACAAGCGGAGACTGGACATTATCTAACTGGCATACATTGTTGTCCCTCTTGGGAAAAGTTTATTTAATTTGAAAAATAGAGCCATACAAGCCCAACAAAAGCTTCTTCAACTAAGTAGTAATAATGTTTTATTAATTATATTTACACAATATAGGTGGCCACTGATTACTGAATGTGTATGTATATTTTACTGTCAAAATAAATTTATACGAATTTAATACTTTTTAATAAATATATTTGTTTACAAGCAAGTGTGTAGTGGTAATTCAGACCTACATGCACCTGTATTATATAAGCGCAGTCTTTCTTTTACAAAATAACTGGACAATGGCCTGAACCCAATCTTACCTGAACATACACCCGTGGAATGTAATCTTACACAGGGTCACCTTTCTCTGACAATTCCTGCTAGAGGATTATTATATACTTGGTGATTCATCGCGCCCTACGGGCGCTCTTCTCACCGTCTTAACGGGCTCCGCCCCGTTAACCTGTGAAGGTCTTTATTGTGTGAAATAAGTTGTAATGAAGTTGGGCCTGAAGAGAATGTGTTAAGGGCCCCACACACAGGGCGACTTGTTTATTTGACTATTTTTACTACTGTGGAACTACAAGTGCCAGCGGGCCCTTTAATGCCCCACATGCTGGGACTTGTGGTTCTCCTAGTCCCAGCTTGTGGGGGAGGCTTGCTGGGACTCATAGTTCCACAGTTTTAAACAATAGTTTATTCTATCTTTTTACACTCAATCAGCCCGGTGGCCACCGCTCCAGGGCCACCGGGGACAGCACCAGGCTTCAGCCTTGTCAGGTAAGTCCTGGAGGGGGCCCTTTATTGGGGGGGGGGTCCCCACTCCCCCAGGGCCCCTGGCCAGGCTGACTGGTCAGTAGGGTTAATGTTTTGGCCGCGGGACCTTATCTAATAAGTGTCCCCCGGCTGTGACATTACCCTGCTGGCTGGTTTGGCCTGGGGCTGGTTCTTAAAATACGGGGGACCCCTAGTCATTTTGTCCCCCGTATTTTGGGAACCAGCCCCCGGCCTGGAGCTTGGGGCTGGTTTTAAAAAATCGGAGAACCCCTATTTGCCGGGTTTCCTGATTTTTTTTATTACCACCTCAGGCTCTTTCAGCCTGGTGCTGGGTACGGCTGTGGGGGGGACCCCACGCTGTTTTTATTTATTTATTTTTCACATTTTTTTTTTACACACTGCAGCCTGCACGGATCTCACTGATCCGTGCAGGCTGCCTGTAGGAATTTGTATTCGCGGCCGTATGTACGGCCGTTAATACGAATTAATATGACATCGGAGGGTTACAAAGCAGTCGTATTTGACTGCTTTGTAAATTCTCATCCGGAACACGACTTTGCACACGGCTGAAACAGCCGTATGCAGTCATAGTCATTCGTATTAAGAATATGAATACAATTTTTTGTATTCGTATTATTAGCAAATTCCCCCCATTATGTTAGAACAGAGGTGGATGGGGTGGTGTTGTGGATGGTGGAGGTGTGGGTGGGGTGCGTTAGGTGGGTGTGGGTCAGGTGCAATTGTGGGACGGCTGGTGTAAGGTGCTGTGCAGTGGTGCACGCAGGGGGGGTTTCTGAGTACCCAGAAACCCCCCAGGAATGTACGGGCCCTAGACTGAAAGCTGAGGGTCCCCTCTTTCCATGAGTACAAGAATTTTAAAAATCGGCTCTGGGGAACCAGAGATATCTAACTTCAAAGCAGTGGTCCCCATCCAAGCCTGTTAATTTCTATTCCCAGTCAGATATTTCAGGTTTTGTCTGACGTAGAGTTTTTCTGAGGGTATATTCCAAAACCTGGGACTCTCCCCCTTTGATGGACACTAGAAGCTTGTCTCTACTGTGCCCAGAACCAGAGATACAGTATCAGCCTTCCAGCAGCTGGTTACTGCTCCAGCTCCACACACCTGGTATGTAGTTTTATATACTCGTTGGTGGATTGCTCTGCCTCCTGAACTCTGACCCCCTAGTCCCCAATACCATTTGGTAGGTGGGATTAACTAGTTTTTAATTCCATTAAAAGCTAAGAAATCTAGTTCCGGGAACTGGAGATATCTGCAGTCAAGCAAGCTGTCCTCCCACCAGAAAATTATGAATAATAAGCCCACTCCATTATACACCTCTCCTGTGCATATTAAACTTCCGGTACTTGTTTCCTAGCACTGCCACAATCGCGGGCATCGTGTGTAATTTTTAGTGGTATACGACGCGACCGACGCGATGCCCCCGATTTTCCCATTGAAATGCATTGAAAATAGTCAAAATCGCGTTGGTCGCGTCGTATGCGGCTAAAAAAGCCTTAAATGTTCCAGACGCGATGCCCACGATTTCCCCATAGTAAACAATGGGGCAGATGTATTAAGCTTTAACAAGAGATAAATCCAAGGGTGATAAGGAGAGATAAACGTCCAGCCAATCACCTGCCAACTGCCATGTCACAGGCTGTGTTTGAAAAAAGTCAGTAAGGAGCTGATTGGCTGGACGTTTATCTCTCCTTATCACACTTGCATTTATCTCTTGTTAAGGCTTAATACATCTGCCCCATTGTTAAATGGCTCAATGTACCCGCGATGCCCCCGATTTCTCATAGGGAACAATGTTAAATACCTCAATTTCACCAAATCATCATAGGGAACAATGGTAAATGGGCCAGAAAGCCCCAAAAACACCCCAGAACAGTGAAATGTCCCCCCAAAAGTACTTTACGCCACCCCACGATCAACGCGAACCCGAAGCGTGGCGAGCGCCGGCGGTACGCGTCCTCCGACCTTTTCATACCCCCATTATCCACGTCGGCGTGGAGTTGAGAATAGAATAGTGTGGCGAGCGTAGCGAGCCAACGAGCCCGAAGCGTGGCGAGCGCAGCGAGCCCCGCGAGGGGACGCGGATACCTTCACAGGTAAACGTGTCCCTTCGCGGCCTTCACAGGTATCCGCGTCCCCTCGCGGGGCTCGCTGCGCTCGCCACGCTTCGGGCTCAGTGGCTCGCTGCGCTCGCCACACTATTCTATTCTCAACTCCACGCCGACGTGGATAGTGGGGGTATGAAAAGGTCGGAGGACGCGTACCGCCGCCCCTCGCGGGCTCGCTGCGCTCGCCACGCTTCGGGTTCACGTTGATCGTGGGGTGGCGTAAAATACTTTTGGGGGGACATTTCACTGTTCAGGGGTGTTTTGGGGGGTTTATGGCCCATTTAACATTGTTCCCTATGATGATTTGGGTAAATTGACCCATTTAACATTGTTTCCTATGGGAAATCGGGGGCATCGCGGCTAAATTGAGGCATTTAACATTGTTCCCTATGGGGAAATCGCGGGCATCGCGTCGCGACCATCGCACCCGATTTTTTAGTGCTTGCGATGGCCGCGATGCCCCCGATTTTTCCTCACGATGCCCACGATCATGATCGTTGTGGCCGTGCTAGGAAACAAGTACCAAACTTCCTCTACCACCCTTGAAGTTATGTATCAGGGCCCCTTCATTCAGCCCAATGCCCCCTTCTCCCACCTCATCTCCCACCATCTGTGCAGTAAAGGGGTAATTAGGCCCTACATGCTGATCGGTTGATATAATACCCCCTACAACCCGCGTGACATCAAATCTTCTGCTCATAGCACCCCCCACCCCTACCGCTGGAGGATAGGTAGAGACCCCAGTACATTGCTATGCCCAGGGGTCTACACTGATGTTATGTATGTGTGTGTGTGTATATATATATATATATATATATATATATATATATATATATAATATGTATATTATTATTATTTGTATACATTTGGTCTATCTATAA
Organism: Crinia signifera; assembly: GCF_055691185.1. Taxonomy (NCBI): domain Eukaryota; kingdom Metazoa; phylum Chordata; class Amphibia; order Anura; family Myobatrachidae; genus Crinia; species Crinia signifera. The sequence goes on from NC_139218.1 coordinate 22,963,469, forward strand.
TACCTTAACTGACTCGGCATATACTGGGTCACCTAAGTGTCCATCTCCGCCCCTCTGGAAACCCCCTTCTGAAAATCCTGCATTTGCCCCTGCTGTGGGGTGGGTGAGTTGCAGGTGGTGGTGGGATAGGTGGGGGAAGGTGTTTTATGGTGGACGGATGGGTGCATGTGTACTGCATTGTGGGGGATGGTTGGGTGCACATGCAGCAGTGCAGAGGCCAAATGTGTCACTGATGTTGCCCCTGAAAAGCCTTATTCTGATTGACTCGCAAGGCTGTGAATTGTTCAGCCTTTGAATGGTTTCTCCAGCGCTTGCAGTTTAGAGCCATCTATATAGGGACTCTAAACTGCGGGCACCCTGTGCGAGGACATGTCCATCACGGCCCCATTAGCCTGAGAACGACCATGAAATGCTGGGCATTCCCATATGCTAATCGAGCTGCCCGGCGCCCCCCGCCCTTTTTCCGCCCCCCCCCCCCGCTCGCCATGTAGGGTGCGTGCACCCGACGAACCGAGTGTTCGACGTGGGCGCACGCACCCTGCGTTTGTACATGCGCAGAAATACGCATGCGTGGAAATGCGCATGAACAGATGCACAACATCGGTTCTCCGTGCGAATCCACGGAGCATCGAACAGATCTGGTTCTATATATGAGGTGTTGCTGTGAATGGTGTAGGTGCGTATGCATTGATGTTGCAGCTGGGGATGCCTTGGGTGGGTGAGGGTCGTGTGCAAGGTTGGGATGGGTGGTGGAAGGTGTGGTGGGTGGGTGAGTGGGAGGCGCAGGGATACAGGTTTGACATTTCAAGTGGCCCGCAGCCTCCAGCCAGAAGCGGGCGGAGCATCAGATACAGGATGCACAGCACAGGACCAGTGGCGTAACTATAAATTTTGCTCCCCCTTCCAAAAAGTTTGGGTCCCCGCCCCCAGGCTCCTCTCCAGCGTGTTTCCCCAGCGCGTGACGTGATGATACGCATAACGGAGAAGATGAAGCAGGAGAGAGGAAGACCGGCATACACTGCTGCTTCCCTTGGCTCCAACGCATCCCAGGCCGCCCTAGCACACCCATCCGCCCGCCCATCCGGTACACAGTAGCCAATAGCCGGCTCTGTGTACAGTCAATTGAATCAGTGGGGGGATTTGTCATCTCTGCCATGGCCGCACCCGCACTGCGGCTGACTCGCCTCCGGTGCTCAGCCAGCGGGCAGCGGCAGGCAGCAGCATGTCAGTGCATTGAGCGGATGCCACACAGACCCCGCTGCTGCTTGCTCCCCCAAGCCGCTGCTGGGGCTGCCTTACAGTAGTTACGCCACTGCACAGGACACTAAAGGTGGGGTCCCCACGAGTGTGCCTTTACCTTGCTGTCTGCAGCAGTGAGGAGGTGCCGGCCGCCACAGTGAGATGTGTTTGGCGGCTTTAGGGAGAGTGAGCGTCCAACCCCTGGACATTCAGAGAAGGGGGGGGGGCAAGCTACGGGACAAAGTGAATGGGTGCAAAGTGGGGAACATACAGTGAGTGTGGGCAGGGCCGGTGCAAGGCATCTAGGCGCCCTAGGCAAACCTACAGGATACCGCCCCCCCCCCCCCCCCCCAAAAAAAAAAAAACACATTACCCTAGACTCAAATCCTGATAACACAGTCAGAATGAACAAATGACTGCCACCATATATGATGCAGACTGTCTGCATCATGCAGACACACACCGCACCCGGCCACCCCCATGAGCAAATGCAGGTTCTTTTAAAATTTTAGATCCACTGACTCACTGTTTAACACACAGAGCCGGGACTATGTAAAAACCGGACCGGACTAAACTCCGGACCGCCGGACAGGACATCAAAATCTGCAGTCCGGAGCTTGTAGGGTCCGGTCCGGGGGGTGTCCTCTCCGGGGGGTGTCTTGTCCGGGGGGCTCCCTATTATAGCTATCACCAGGGACATGGGGTAGGGGAGATTACAGCCTCCCCGTGTGGTCCGGACCGTCCGGTTTTTGCTACATGCCCGGACCATACAGGGAGGGTTTATTCTACCCCCTCCTCCTCTACTTGGTGACAGGTGTGACAGGCAGCCCTCCGAACAGGACACCCCCCGGACCGGAGGCTACAAGCTCCAAAATGCAGAGTTTGTTGTCTGGTCCGAGGGTTTTGTCCTGTCCGGTTTTCATCCATACCCCACAGAGCCCGCCCGTGTACCAGCTAGCCGCTGCGCTGACAGACAGACAGTTCTGAATCCCCAGTTATCAGGCCTGCCTGCTACAGCGGGAAACTTTGTTGCCCCTGTCAGTCAGTCAACTGCCTGTCAGCGTTACTTAATCCCCTGGCCGCCTCCCCACCCTGGACGGTCTGGACCGGACACCGACACACACAACCGGGTGGCAGAGCAATGTACTGACTCCGGCGGGTGGAGGAGCGCCCACCCGCCCAGCTACTTAGTGAAACACATTCGCTAAGTAGCTGGGCGGGCGGGCTGCGGCGGCTCCGCCACTCGCCAAAGTCAGTACATTGCTCTGCCGCCCGCATCATCATGTGTGTCGATGTCCGGTCCAGACCGTCCAGGGTGGGAAGGCGGGCAGGGGATTAACGCTGACAGGCAGCTGACTGACTGACAGGGGCTACGAAGTTTCCCGCTGTAGCAGGCAGGCCTGATAACTGGGGATTCAGTTATCAGTTATTAACTGGGGGTCTGTCTGTCAGTGCAGCAGCTGGCTAGTAAGCGGGCGGGCTCTGGCGGGGGGACGGGCCGGGGACGGTGGGGGTCCAAATAAGTAGAGTTACTCACAAAATGCTTTGTCTCTCTGCAGGCCTGGCAGCCTCTCCGTGCTCTCCTCTGCGGTAGCGTCAGCAGCATAGCTTCCTGCTGGCTGCTGCTGCTGCTTCTTCTCCCCGGCTACAGCTCACTACCGCCCCCCAGTGGCCGGCGCCCTAGGCAAATGCCTAAACTTGCCTAGTGGTGGCGCCGGCCCTGAGTGTGGGGCATACAGTGAAGGAGGGGCAGGCTGGGGGACATACAGAGAAGGATGGTCAGGCAGGGGAATATAATGTGAAGGGGGCAGAGTGAAGCACATACAGTGAATAGGGGCAGGCTGGAGGAAATACAGAGGAGGAGGGCAGGCAGGGGAATATACAGTGAAGGGGCAGGCTGGGGGACATACAGTGAATGGGGGCATATAAAGTCATGTGATTAATGATTCAAAGAATGTCAGGATGAATGGTCGGCCCCCACACATTTTCACCTCACCAAATCTTGCCCTTGTCGCAAAAAGTTTGGACACCCCTGAGCTAGAGGACCTTGCCGTTTCCTCGGGTCAGTGTCCAGTGTCAGTCTCCAACTCGGGCTTACCCGCTGCCCTGAGTAGATTTATTAACGCTTGGTGAAGTGATAATGTGGCTGGTACTTTATCACCGGGCAATCAGCTCCTACCTGTGAAGTTACAGGCTTAGTTTGAAAAATGACAGGTAGGAGCTGATTGGCCGGTGATAAAGACCAGACACTTTATCATTTCACCGAGCTTAATAAATCTACCCCTGAAGTCGGAACCTAGAGTTTGGAACCCAGCTGCGGTAGGCATCCGGAGACAACGGTCTAGTGAGCGGGAGCGGTGATGCACTGTCTGCTGTGAACCTCCAGTGAGCCCGCCCACTAGTGCACGGAGAGGCGCTCAGTTCCCTCCCCAAAGCGCAGGAGGACGCGGTGGTGCTGAGAAGAGAATACTTGCAGCAGATCCTCTGGGTGTTCTGACCTGACAGGCCATTTTGGATCCCAGCCTCGGCGATACCCTGCACGGTGAGTACTGCTGGCAACTGAGGTGTCTGGGCAGCACTGCAATCACACCCAGACCGCAGGCAGCCCTCCACTACCCTGTACAACCCCTCTAGGAGGCTAGGAGACCCTTCATCAGCAAGCTCTCTGTAGCAGCCCAGCCTCACTGAGCTCCAGCTCCCTACAATTTTTTGTCCTTCAATTAAGAAAACTCACTGGTCCCCCTTGGACTCTGTTAGTATCCCAAATAAGGGTCACCTGAGGATTTATATTCGGTCATATATTTTACCTACAAAAGGAGACTCTAAGACGTGCACTGTGAATACACACTGTATGCTTGGATCTCCCCCTAGTGGGCTTTGTGTGAACATACCTGCACTTTACAACCACCACCTTCACTAAGATCATCCAAGTTGGGTCCTTATGTGCCCGGCTCTACGGAGGATTATTTGGGCCTGTTGTTTCTATGAGAGATGGCCTGAAGCTCCGGACACCCATGCAGTGACACCTTCATGATAACTGAGTAACTCACCTCCTAGAGTGCCGCTAAGTCCACCTTACAGTCCCCCTCTCAGCTTTCGTACAACCTCTATACAACTATGCCGTCCAGACGTGGGCCAAAGATGCCTCAACTTCCAGCCCCTGTCCAGTTCCCTAAAACTACCAACAGGTCTCAATAGCCCACGCTTTCCCCCTCGGCAAGATCTCCAACCCCTTACACCGTGCCCAAGCCTATGTCTTCCACTACTACACCAAACATGGACATGGACATCGACTCCCCAGGCCACACAATCTATGCTCAAGATGTTCACCGCATTTCTTTCTGATATCCTGCCCGGTCCGGAGAACTCAATCCAGACTCTCAGAACGGACCTGGGGGCAATAACTGGGCGCACGAAACATTTGGAAGATAAGATGAAAGAACTGGTGTCTTCGCACAATAATCTGCTTACAGCTCACTCTGAGATGTCTGCAATGCGTGATAAAATTGTGGATCGGGCGAGAAGGAACAACCTAAAAATCAGAGGTATCCCTGACTCAGTTCCCCCTGCAGAGTTGAAAGACTATGGGCCACATTTATCAAACAATATTTACGGCTAAATCCCCGAAAACACCCGTTTTGCATCCCTGGGCTATTGCCATTCTGAGATGGTGATAGCCCATTGTAGCTTATGGGCTATGGGGTTGCCCTGCTGCCGGGGCAGTGCGGTCATCAGGGACAGTGGGGGATCAGCACTAACCGAGCATGCACAGACCCCCGGTCTTCCGTCTGAGCTCATCGCAGGGACAGTGTCCCTGCGCTTGGGGGATAATACATCCCAAGACCTGATACTGGACTGCGTTCACCGCCTTCCCAAAACCAAGAGGAGGTTTCACCTCCAATTACGCCATGTATAATCACTGAGGGTACACTTTTATCATATCAAGGAGGACATACTGAAAGCAGCCAGACAGGCTGATGGCACAGATACCATTGGCGGTCTTCAAATATATCCAGACCTTCACAATACACTCCGGCAAAACGCTGAGCACTTCATCCCATCATGGCAGCCTTACGTGACAATGACATTCAATATAGATGGGGATTTCCCATTAAACTCATTGGGGGAAATTTACGTAAACAATAGGTGTATTCGTATACAGAAATACACCTATTTTTTTACTAATTCGTATTTTCTGGATTTACTATCCCTGAAAATTCGACAATTCGTATTCATGGCACATTTGTATTTGTATTTACAAATACGAATGTATAAGCCATCGAAAGAATATGAATAGGAATCACCATTCAAAAGAATGGTGATTCCTAATTTACTATAAATAACTGAAATAACTACCTGAGAAAGCGTTATGTGGCCCCAAAACCACTGGGCAGTATCCTGTTACTACGTGACCAGCGGTTTTGTGGCCACATACCACTTTCTCAGTTAGTTATTTCACCCCCTCCCCCTCCCCCATCATGCATGTTTGATGCTATTTTTATGCATACCTTCTAAATACATTGTTTTATTGATACAAAAACACATTTTTTTTCTCTTCAACTTCAAGGCCGGTATACCAGTGAGATATTCCCGCATCCACATCCATACGTAGATGATTGGGGATAAAGATACCTTTATAGGAGGACTTATATCTGTGCACATGTGAGTACTGATTGTCATTATCATCCACCCACACTATTGGTGACCCAGCCTTGGTAAAGATACCTTGATGCGCTTGAACACCTACCACTTTGTGTGAGTGAGGGTACGCTAGCCAACACTGCAATCCTGCCTTCGATACTAGCATTGTACAGCTCACTGTCTGCTTCAGTGCTTAGCAATGGCTTCTAGTCCCCCCCCTTTTACAATCTTCAACGGGACCAGACAGGGCTGTCCCTTGTCCCCTCTCATGTACGTATTAGCCATTGAACCTTTGGCAGCTCTACTGCGCCAATCTCCTCTCTTCCCGGGGATACGGGTTAACAGCACCCAACACAAATTAAGTCTCTTTGCGGACTATATCCTTGTTTTTATTACGGACCCTGAATCCACACTGCCAGCTCTCCTGGATTTGCTTAGTCGTTACAGTGACGCTTCTTATTATAAGCAAAACTATGTATAGTCCCGCGCCGCGAGAGGCCGACAATTTTATGACCAAGTATATAATATATTATGACCAGACTTGGTTCAATACCAACTTTTCCACTCCATTGCAGCTGCTCAAATAGGGACGGCTTCGTGTCCCCGTAGACAAAAAAGCTAAAAAGAGGAATAGAGCTGCGCAATATCAGGAATATGTTTCAACAATAATATGACATTTATTTATAACTTTTGCTTCAATTAATGACACAATAATCTAAAAATCACATACAACATGGTTGGTTAGTATAAGGCAGATTGAATTAGTTCATGTCAGCTTATTAGTAGGCCATTCTTTATCCCATAGGGGTCAACATTAGTTGTTAGTATTTATTGAACTTGCCGGTTTAGCCTTAATAGTTGCAATGGTACTTATGTACTAACTGGGCTGCCGATTTTGAAATCGGGTCCATCGCATCGCATCCGACCATATTGCATGCGATGCGATGGACCCGATTTTTCCATAGGATTCAATGGTAAAATGGACTGAGTCCATTTTAACATGGAATTCAATGGGAAAAGGGGTCCTTTTCATACCCCTACTATCCAAGTGGGCATGGAGTTGGATATAAACCTGTGGCGAGCCACCGAGCCCGAAGCGTGGCGAGCGTAGCGAGCCCCGCGAGGGGACACAGAATACCGTCCCCTCGCGGGGCTCGCTTCGCTCGCCACGCTTCAGGCTCGGTGGCTCGCTACGCTCGCCACAGGTTTATATCCAACTCCATGCCCACTTGGATAGTAGGGGTATGAAAAGGACCCCTTTTCCCATTGAATTCCATGTTAAAATGGACTCAGTCCATTTTAACATTGAATCCTATGGAAAAATCGGGTCATCGCATGCGATATGGTCGTATGCGATGCGATGCGATTTCGCATCGCATCTGATTGTATGCCTTAAGTTAAGGCATACAATCAAAAAATCGGCAGCCCAGATAATACATAAGTACCGTTGCAATTAAAAAGATTTTTTTATGTAATATTACGGATTTTAAATTGTCCAGTTTTTTTGTCTGGCCAGACAGTATACAGGGGTACCTTATAGATGTCCTCTTCCTCTCAGGTCTCCCAGTCGCTGGTGCTGATTAACCTTTTAGATGCAACTATATCTGGAGTAGACTCATGAGAAGTAGGAAATATTAGGTCTAGGCAATTAAGGTATCCCTCTTGTGCATTAGCTGAGTATAGTCCCAACGCGTTTCCCCGCCTTTTCTTTAATATCAGCGGCTTCCTCAGGGAGTAAAAAAATAGCAAAATCCTTCTTGGATTGAAGCCACTGATATTAAAGAAAAGGCGGGGAAACGCGTTGGTGACTATCATATTTAAGTTCCACACGTATAACCCTCTGAGGCATGTATTATATAGCTTCCCATTGGGACTTGTAACTTGGTGGGACTGCTATGCTATTACTGGTGCCTGTCCTTGTGTTTCCCTCCTATGTCCCTATAGATTGTAAGCTTGCAGCAGGGCCCTCCTACCCCCAAGTTTGTTTTATCACTGTCTACTATTGTAAAGCGCAACGGAATATGCTGCGCTATATAAGACGCTGTAATGGAATCTGCTGCGCTATATAAGACACTGTAACGGAATCTGCTGCGCTATATAAGACACTGTAACGGAATCTGCTGCGCTATATAAGACACTGTAACGGAATCTGCTGCGCTATATAAGACACTGTAACGGAATCTGCTGTGCTATATAAGACACTGTAACGGAATCTGCTGCGCTATATAAGACGCTGTAACGGAATATGCTGCGCTATATAAGACACTGTAACGGAATCTGCTGCGCTATATAAGACGCTGTAACGGAACCTTCTGCGCTATATAAGACACTGTAACGGAATCTGCTGCGCTATATAAGAAACTGTAACGGAATCTGCTGCGCTATATAAGACACTGTAACGGAATCTACTGCGCTATATAAGACACTGTAACGGAATCTGCTGCGCTATATAGGACCCTGTAACGCAGGGCTGGGCAATTGCGGCCCTCCAGATGTTGATGAACTACACATCCCAGCATGCCTTGCATCAGTTTCAGCATGGCCACATAGCAAAACTAATGCAAAGCATCCTGGGATGTGTAGTTCATCAACATCTGGAGGGCCGCAATTGCCCAGCCCTGCTGTAACGGAATCTGCTGCGCTATATAAGACACTGTAACGGAATCTGCTGCACTATATAAGACACTGTAACGGAATCTGCTGCGCTATATAAGACACTGTCACGGAATCTGCTGCGCTATATAAGACGCTGCAACGGAATCTGCTGCGCTATATAAGACACTGTAACGGAATCTGCTGCACTATATAAGACACTGTAACGGAATCTGCTGCGCTATATAAGACACTGTAACGGAATCTTCTGCACTATATAAGACACTGTAACGGAATCTGCTGCGCTATATAAGACACTGTAACCGAATCTGCTGCGCTATATAAGACACTGTAACAGAATATGCTGCGCTATATAAGACACTGTAACCGAATCTGCTGCGCTATATAAGACACTGTAACAGAATATGCTGCGCTATATAAGACACTGTAACGGAATCTGCTGCGCTATATAAGACACTGTAACCGAATCTGCTGCGCTATATAAGACACTGCAACGGAATCTGCTGCGCTATATAAGACGCTGTAACGGAATCTGCTGCGCTATATAAGACGCTGTAACGGAATCTGCTGCGCTATATAAGACACTGTAACGGAATCTGCTGCAATATATAACACACTGTAACAGAATCTGCTGCGCTGAATAAGACACTGTAACGGAATCTTCTGCACTATATAAGACACTGTAACGGAATCTGCTGCGCTATATAAGACGCTGTAACGGAATCTGCTGCGCTATATAAGACACTGTAACCGAATCTGCTGCGCTATATAAGACACTGTAACAGAATATGCTGCGCTATATAAGACACTGTAACCGAATCTGCTGCGCTATATAAGACACTGTAACAGAATATGCTGCGCTATAAAAGACACTAACCGAATCTGCTGCGCTATATAAGACACTGTAACCGAATCTGCTGCGCTATATAAGACACTGCAACGGAATCTGCTGCGCTATATAAGACACTGTAACGGAATCTGCTGCGCTATATAAGACACTGTAACGGAATCTGCTGCGCTATATAAGACACTGTAACGGAATCTGCTGCGCTATATAAGACACTGTAACGGAATCTGCTGCGCTATATAAGAAACTGTAAATAAATAAATAAAATCCCTCTATAAATACAATTGGAAAATGCATAGTATACTATATCTGGGCATTAATATCCCCCAAAAATTCTCTATAACAGCGGAGATTATCTTCTCCACATTATTATCGCAAATAGAAGCCACCCTAAAAAGATGGAGCGAGTTGGATTTATCGCGGCTAGGTAGACTGGCAGCGTATAAGATGTCCATCCTTCCGAAACTGATGTATTTATTTTGCACTATCCCAACGGGATACCATATCATCCTGAAAAGACATACAAAAACCTCTTATTTTAATACCCCAATGGTGGAATTCGACATCATAGAAGATCCCACTGAGCCCAATATCTGTGTACCATCATGCTTAGCATCTTACCTTACCTTAACGGCACCTGTTAGAGACAACATCTCTCAGCTTTTTATCACCTGTAGGAAACCTTATTATCCCGCCAGACCCTCTACCATCAGAGGGTGGATAGACTAGGGCAGCTGCTAAAGGCATTCCCCTGCAATCAATTATGCAAGCAGCAAGATGTCCTCTGCCCGTACCTTCCCAAAGCACTATTGGAGACCAACTGATCTTCAAAAGATCGAGTTTCTCAGAGCAACCACCGGGTATGTGGTAGTCTGCCCAAATGCTGTTGCTAGGTGGCAAGCCTTCCGAAGAACAAAACACTGGTTTGCAGCAATCTATGACCTGCAAACTGGATATGTTCTAGGGAACAGGATTGCCACCTAGCAACAGCTCCCACCCTTGGTTTACACCAAATGTCGCTAGGTCTGGTGTTTCCTCTAAGAAATTTGTTGGATACTGATTTTACCCTCTTTCTTCCCATAAGGTGCACAGAGGGACCAAAAGAAGCCGCAAGCAGCTGCCAATAAGGATCAGAAGTAAACTACATCCTACGGTCAACAGTTAATTTTCATACTTCACCAGACGTTACCCGTTTCAAGTTCAGTTCTAAGGAGTCCAATCCTTCTTACATAAGGATCATTAACCCATCTAGTTAGCCCAGTTACCAAAAAGGGCTGCCTGTTTTAGTTTAATAAACCTTTTTTGGTTTCAAGGCATTACTGGTTTGTATCTTTCCTGTCCTATGACTGGGCCAGGAGTAAACTAAGGTCATAATGCCTTCTCATATACTTGGAGGACAGGTTTGTCACCAGTACGCTTCTGAAAAAATCTGACCAGCACTGGGGGGGTGGGCTCATGTGTGCGCGAGCATGCACGTGACGCGCCGTGCGCACATGCACGCCCCCGGCGGTGCTGTAGCTGTATAGGGAGAGGTAAGTGAAAAATGTTTCACTTTGTCTCCCTCAGCAAATTCGGGAGGCTTGCTGCCTAACCCACCTGCTGTTGCTAGGTGGCAATCCTGTTCCCTAGAACAAATCGGTTTGCAGGTCTTAGATTCCTGCAAACCAGTGTTTGTGCAAATCTGCTTGGGGAGACTCAGACAAAAGTCCTGCACCTTCAGAACTCAGAGCCTATTATGTCATTCCAAAAACACTATCTGTACCCAGGAATCATGATGGATGGTGCGTCATGCCTCAGTGACTGGAAAACATTTTCAGGGTGAATGGCAGATTGAATAGAGTAAAGGTGCCCATACACTTATACGATATGGCTCGGTTTCACACGATTTCACATCGGGACGATATCGTGCCATATCGTTGGTGTTTTACCACGGGGTCCGATGTGTGGTCCCGTGCTGCCACAAGGATTGGTCATATCTTGGGCCAAAAGTATCAAGCTTAAAAAAGTGACAAAATGGAGAGTGATAAACAACAAGCCAATCAGCTCATAACTGCCATGCTACAGGCTGGGTTTGAAAAATGACAGGTAGGAGCTGATTGGCTCGCTGTTTATAACGCTCCACTTTTTGAAGCTTGATACATCTGGCCCCCTGTGGCAGATACATTTTTATATGATACATCGTATGCAAAAAGACTGCATAGGGTATATCCTGTGCAATCCTGCCGCCCAGCGGGTAGCTGGCTGGTTATCACATACGGTACTCTCTCTGAGCCGTAAGACATTAGAACAGGCATGTCCAAACTATGGCCCTCCAGCTGTTGTGAAACTACGAGTCCCATCATACCTTGCCACAGTTTTGCTATTACAGAATGCTAAAAATATGGCAAGGCATGCTGGGATGTGTAGTTTCACAACAGCTGGTGGGCTACAGTTTGGACTAGAGATGTGCGGCGGCCACTTTTTCGGGTTTTGGTTTTGGATCTGGATCTCCCTTCGTGTTTTGGATCTGGATTGGTTTTGGCAAAACCACCCTTGTGGGTTTTGGTTTTGGATCTGGATTTTTATGAAAAAATGCTAAAAATGGCTAAAATAACAGAATTTGGGCCTGTTTTTGCCCCTAAAGTATTATTAACCTCAATAACATTAGTTTCCACTCATTTCTAGTCAATTTTGATCACTTCACAGCTTACAAAATAGTTTTCATTTACTGTAGTTGGGCCAAAAGGGTATACCGAGGTAGCTGGAGGACTAAGCTAAGCGACAGCAGTCGGCATCACATACATGTGGACCTTACACTTCCAACCTGGCAGAGCGGCACTGCAGGGGCAGACAGGGTGGCAGTTTAATAAACTATCCCAAAAAAAGAGAAATGCTCCAAAGAGCAAATACAAAGAGGTATCGGCCTTGTCATGACTGGTGGTAGAAGCTTCAGCACTTCTATCAGGTTGCTGATCTCCCACTATTTCCTCCTCCATCATCCTCCAAAAATGTGTTTTTATTTTATTTATTACTTTTATTTGTTTTTCTTAATTTACACTGGACACAGCCTGTCACACTGGACACAGCCCCTTGGACACTGGACACTGCCCCTGGACACAGCCCCTGGACACTGCCCCTGGACACTGGACACAGCCCGTCACCCTGGACACAGCCCCTGGACAATGGACACAGCCTCTGGATACAGCTCTTGTACACTGGACACAGCCTGTCACCCTGGACACAGCCCCTGGACAATGGACACAGCCTCTGGACACAGCTCTTGTACACTGGACACAGCCGTCATACTGGACATAGCCCCTGGACAATGGACACAGCCGTCACACTGGACACAGCCTCAGGACACAGCTCCTGTACACTGGACATAGCCTTCACACTGGACACTGCCCCTGGACACTGGACACAGCCCGTCACCCTGGACACAGCCCCTGGACAATGGACACAGCCCGTTACCCTGGACACAGCCCCTGGACACGGCCCCTGGACAATGGACACAGCATCTGGACACCGCCCCGGGACACAGCTCCTGTACACTGGACACAGCCGTCACACTGGACACTGCCCCTGGACACAGCCCCTGGACACTGGACACAGCTCCTGTACACAGCTCCTGTAAACTGGACACAACCCCTGTACACTGGACACAACCCCTGTACACAACCCCTGTACACAGCCCCTGTACACTGGACACAGCCCCTGTCACACTGGACACTGGATATATGTAGTCACACTGGACAATGTATATATGTCACACTGGACACTGGATATATGTCGTCACACTGGACAATGGATATATGTCGTCACACTGGACACAGGATATATGTTGTCACACTGGACACTGGATATATGTCGTCACACTGGACACAGGATATATGTCGTCACACTGGACAATGGATATATGTCACGCTGGACACAGGATATATGTCGTCACACTGGACACAGGATATATGTCGTCACACTGTACACAGGATATATGTCGTCACACTGGACACAGGATATGTCGTCAGTCGTCACACTGGACAGGACACAGGATATATGTCGTGAGTGACTTGAAACACTGGACAATGGATAAGATATAGGCCGTCACACTGGACACAGGATATATGTCGTCACACTGGACACTGGATATATGTCGTCACACTGGACACAGGATATATGTCGTCACACTGGACAATGGATATATGTCACGCTGGACACAGGATATATGTCGTCACACTGGACACAGGATATATGTCGTCACACTGGACACAGGATATATGTCGTCACACTGGACACAAGATATATGTCGTCACACTGGACACAGGATATGTCGTCAGTCGTCACACAGGACAGGACACAGGATATATGTCGTGAGTGACTTGTGACACTGGACAATGGATAAGATATAGGCCGTCACACTGGACACAGCCCCTTGTATTAATGCTGCCCCTGTACACAGTGTACTACTCAGCAGCACTGCAGCCCCTGTGTGTGAGCACTGCAGCACTGAGTTAGTTAAATCACAAAAAAAAACACAGGGTTCAGGGCTAAATAAAATAAATCACAACACAGGGCTTAGGGCTAAATAAATCACATCAGGGCACGGGCCACAGGACAGCCCCTGGACAGTGGACACTGCAGCCCCTGCGTGTGAGCACTGCAGCACCTAGTTAGTTAAATCACACTACAGGGCTCAGGCCACAAGTCTACAACACAGGGCACAGCACAGCACGGAGCACATGGCACGGAGCACAGCACAGGGCAGTGAGGGCAGGTCACGGAGCACAGCACGGAGCACATGGCACGGAGCACAGCACAGGGCAGTGAGGGCACAGGTCAGGTCACGGAGCACATGGCACAGAGCACAGCACGGAGCACACGGAGCTTCCCAACCACCCTCTTCCCTCTCCAAGATTGGAGTGAAGATGGCGGGCGCGCGTGCGTCTTTTATAAGATCCCACTCCCGCGAGAATCCGACAGCGCGATGATGAAGTTCGGCCTCGTTATTGGTCCGGAATTCAGGCGGGAACACCCGAGCCGGCTCGGATCTGGCCCGGATCCCCGATATTCGAATCTGTCGGATCTCGGGGATCCGGACCCGCTCATCTCTAGTTTGGACATGCCTGCATTAGAAGGTTACAGTCTGCAAGAGGCAGGACCTGGGAGATTTTAGTCCCCCAGAACCAGTGGCATAACTATGAATTGGGCGCCCCCCCGCCGTTAATGGGGGGCACCCCCCGCCCGCAGGCTTACCTGCCTTGCTAGTCCCGTCCCGGCTCCCTTGCTGGCTTCATTCTTCTGCTAGTGAGACGGACCAACACAAAATGTCCTCCCCCATACAGCAGACAGTTTCAGAGAACTGTCTGCTATATGGGCGGACATTTTATTGTGGTCCGTCTCACTAGCAGAAGAATGAAGCCAGCAAGGGAGCCGGGACGGGACCAGTGAAGTCAGGTCAGGCTGCGGGCGGTGGATTGGCGGGCGGCAGATGGGCGGACGGGAGGGGGCTAACTATAGCACCACAGCCCCCCGGCGCCCACACATGCACAGCGCCCCCCCCCCCGCGGCCGCGGGGGCTGCGGTGCTATAGTTACGCCTCTGCCCAGAACAATGACCCCAAGCCTATGGGCAAACAGTACTGGACAGGTTCAGAACACAAAAACTGTCCTGATTTCTGGTCAAAACCTAGAACTAAAGCAGCAGGTAACAGAACAACCACAGGTACAAGGTTCGGTGGAGAGCCCATGCTACACAAGGGCCAGTGACTGAGAACGTGGCCCCTGTACTGTAGTCCCCTCTCTATCCTCACCACCAGCAGCAGCAGCTGTCCTTCCACCAACGTAAGTATGTATGTATGTATGTATGTATCTATCATTACCCATCCCGACAGTAAGCGCACTCGTGCTGGGCCCTCATTACAGCCTGCATAGTGTTGTTTATTCCATAATAATCCCCTCAATTAGACATTGCTGCATAATATGTTTGTACGGTATAAATAATAGATTACAATAACAATTCTAACGAGAATTTGCAGAATGATTTGAAAATTGCTGTTCACCAAAAGGTCACTGTGATTCCATCAGTATTACAGAGGATGAGCTGAAGGGGACGTGTACGGAGGTGCCAGCGGCTACACTTCCCCAAATAGTAGCTACAGGTGCTCCTATCCAGTATTACATCAGTATTACAGAGAATGAGCTGAAGGGGACATGTACGGAGGTGTCCAGCGGCTACACTTACCCAAATAGTAACTACAGGTGCTCCTATCCAGTATTACATCAGTATTACAGAGAATGAGCTGAAAAATGAATGTGTGTTTAGATAGGGGGGGGGGGGGGGGGGTAACATAGAAACATAGAATTTGACGGCAGATAAGAACCATTTGACCCATCTAGTCTGCCCCTTTTTTGTAACCTTCAGCTAATCTCAACCCTTTTTAATCCTTATTTCTTTGTAAGGATATTCATATGCCTATCCCCAGCATGTTTAAATTGTTGTTAAGGTGCCCACACACTAGAAAGATCTGCGATCGTAAGATGTGCGCATAAATTAGCCTTCAAATCTCTTGCCCGTCCTGGACAAAATATTTCAGGCAAGCGCACATCTTTACCAAAGATTTTTCTTAAGGTCCCGTGTGTGTTCCTATGGATCTTTTGTTAAATCTTCTGATCTTTCGTGCAGCACGTAAGATCAGAAGATTCAGCTAAAGATCCACGATTTTCGACCGATTATCAGTAAACATCGGATGATATATCGGATGATTTATCGGAAATCGGCCAATCGGCCCAAAAATAGTTCTAGTGTGTGGGCACCTTTAGCCTTTACCACCTCTGATGGGAGGCTATTCCACTTATCCACTACCCTTTCTGTGAAGTAATTCTTTATAACATTTCCCCTGAACCTCCCTCCCCCCAGTTTCAGTACATGTCCTCGTGTTCTATTACTTCTTTTCCTTTGAAGAAACTTTCCCTCCTTTTAAACTATGTTTAAACCCTTGATATATTTGAAGATTTCTATCATGTCCCCCCTTTCCCTTCTCTGCTCCAAACTATACATGTTAAGATCTTTTAGTCTTTCCAGGTAGGTTTTGTGATGTAGGCCATGCACCATTTTAGTTGCCCTTCTTTGTATACTCGCCAATGTATTTATATCCTTCTGAAGATATGGTCTCCAGAACTGGACACAGTATTCCAGATGAGGCCGTACCAATGACCTATAAAGTGGCATTATTCATACCTCCCAACAGTCCCGATTTTATCGGGACAGTCCCGATTGTCAGGGCCTGTCCCGCTGTCCCACCCACAGGCGGCAGTGTCCCGCGGTGTGGGGAAGCTGTTGGGAGTCCCCCCTGTCAGCTGCTAAGCAGCGGGGAATAAACGCGTCTATTCCCGCAGACAGGGGGCTGGGGGCATGGCTAGAGGCTCACAGAGCCTCTGGGTCATGCCCCCATAGCGGCAAAATGGGGGCGTGGCCTCGTGGGGAGCCGCGAGTATAGGCCACGCCCCAATTAGGCCACACCCCCGAAATTTCACCGCGCCTCCGGCACGCAGCAGCAACGTCCCGCCTGCGGCACTAACAAAGTTGGGAGGTATGCATTATTACTTATTTTTTTCTGCTACTGATTCCTCTCCCTATGCAACCAAGCTTCTGACTTGCCTTCCTCATTGCTTTGTTACATTGCCTCCCTGGCTGCCTTTAAGTCACTTGAAATAGTGACACCTAGATCTCTTTCCTTCTCAGTAGTTTCCATTATAGTACCTTTGATACTATATTGAGCCTTTGGGTTTTTGAGTCCCAAGTGCATAATTTAGCATTTATTTTAGCATTAAACTGTAGTTTACTTTGATCATCAGTCATTTGATCTACCCCTCCTGGTGTGTTTACTCTGTTGAATATATTTGTATCATCTGCAAAAAGGCATACTTTACCTTCAATACCATTTGCAATGTCACTAACAAAGATATTAAAGAGCACTGGTCCAAGTACAGATCCCTGGGGTCAATGTTCCCTCTAATTTTACGAAGGCTGTGTGCGGCAAAAGATTTTGGCTGTGCAACTTTGGAAGGAAATTAAAATTTTTGTGTGTCACTTCTATATATAACTGGAAAATGACGTTCAGCATTTGTGTTAACTTTACTTCAAAATGATATTAAACATTTAAACATTCAAAACACAGCACACAATGTAGTTAATGGGTGTAACACACATTAATTGAGTCCGCAACTGCAAAAAGGGACCACTGCTGCTTTGTGCGCTCTGTTGTAATGTCTGTGCACACACTCGTCGAGTTGTGTGCGCGCGCACAGCTTAGAGGGAACACTGCCTGGGGTACTCCACTGGTAACATGTCCCTCCATAGAATGCACTCCATTTGCTACAACTGTCTGTTTCCTATCCTGCAACCAGGTTCTTATCCATTTAATTGTTTTATAATCCAATCCCAGACTTTCAAGTTTATTTAGCAGCCTGTGATGTGGGACAGTGTCAAATGCACTAAAGTCTAGATATGCCACATCTACAGCCCCCCCTTCATCTAGTATTTTGGTCAAGGAGTCAAAAAAGTCAATGGACTTGTTTGGCATGATCTCCCTGCAGTAAAACCATGCTGTTTTGGATCCTGTAAATTGATAATTTAAGATATTCCACTATTCTTTATTTTAATAGAGTTTCCATTAATTTCCCTACTACTGATGTAAGGCCCACTTCAATACAGGGCCACAGCTAAACTATGGCCACAGCCGTATGCAATGAGAACTAAAATACTCTAACAATGAATGGTTCTCAATTTCCAATAATTGGAATCTACACCCTCAGTCCCCACCCCCTGCTATACAGAGCAATAAAAGTGGCTTACACAAACAGTTCTGGCATTCCAGGATACTATATCTCATTTAGAATAAAAAATACATGCCTCACTACACACAGGCAAGGTACTGTTGTTATTTACACAGATCAGATATTTGGTTGAATTTACCTATAAGACAATCCCACACACAAGGGATGCAATGTTCTGCAGTGAAGACACTTGCTTGCAAATGTACCCAGTAGAGTTCAAAAGCATGTGGATGTTACAGCAGAGAGAGATACAGTCTGCAGGTATGCCCGTGATAAAGTTGAATTGACCTATAACACAATCCCACACACAAGGGATGCAATGTTCTGCAGTGAAGACACTTGGTTGCAAATTTACCCAGATAGATTATGTCCGTCACGTGTACAGCAATTACCCATTTAGTACTGAATGTAGCGTCCTAGAAAGGGAGCGCAGGCAGCCAAAATGGCGCCCGGAGCGGCATAGGGGGGCGGGGCAGTGGCGGACCAAGTCCGAACGAAGGGAAGGTCAGGGGGCAGGCAGGTAGGCCTGACCCCCTCCTTTCACACCTGGCACTCCGGCCAGCCAGTCAGAGAGAGCAGGGGGGAGCCTGGCCGGGAGGGGTTTAAATAGTCAGGCCAGTGGGGGAGGCAGCATTCAGCACAAGCAGAGCCAGGACACAGGGGGAAGTCGCGGCAGCGCAGCATCCCCTTGTGTGGAGTGGAAGTATTTTTGTTCGGACAGGCAGGGAGGTGGGGGGCTCGGGGAGGCACCAAGGTGCGAGGAGCGAGCAATGGGCTGCACGGGGGGCGGTTGTTAAGACGCCTGGGCGGCAACGACATTGGGAGGATAAGGTCCCTTGGTTTTTAAGTGAACAGTGCGGGACAACCTGGCATGGGCAAAAGTGCGAGGGCCAGAGTTGCGCATTATACGGTCCTAGGTCGGTCGGGCAAGAGGCGCGCAAGGGAGCGCCAGCGGAAGACGAAAATGCTTAAAAGCATTTTAGGGGTGAGCATCGTACAACGCACGGATAGCATTCAGAAGGCACCAGGCTTATACATGGGAAAAGGGGCAATGCACGCAAAGGCGCCGGGGGGCTAAACTAAGTGGAAGCGGCAGGGTGGGGGTTTTTCGGCCCCGGGGCAGGTAGAGGGGCCTCAGTGGCGGGAAGAAGCAGTGCGCAAGGCATCGGGACAGGAGGAGCCAGCTGAGGTTTGCAGATTCACCCTCGGTCGGGCCACACGCCAGGCTCTAGCTGTCGACGGCAGGCCAAACGGCTGCGCGCCAGCCAACGGGTGATCCGCGGGGGCTGGCTCACTGGTAAGGGGCGTAGCCAAGGGCCTACAGCGTAGGCGGGGGGCACGCCCCGCGGTTTAAGTCAATGAAGGTCATTGACAGGTTTCTTGCCTTGCCCACCGTTCTCTGTCCCTACCCTGCAAAGGTAATTAAGGTGTGGTAAATAAACTGTGGCCAATGATTCAATCCCATGCACTGTCTCTGAGTATGATTTCGGTTGGGAGTGAGGTGACACGGGGACACAGCACACAGCCCTCGCACCCTTATGACCCTGTAATTGGTTACCGATCTTTTCTTGGCTACAGTCGTGTTTTTTTCCCTTAGAGAACGTGCTTTGTGGATTTAGCAAGTATTACAGCGGAGAGGAAAGGATGTGACAGAGTGAGTTTCTGTATAATAAAGGTATTGGATATGCGTTTGCAGGAGGTTCTGATCTCGGACCATTTTTTAAAGCGGCAATCATTAACGAGGCAGAAGTAGTCTGTGGTGGCTGCTGCTGCTGCTGACCTCACCCACAGTCGGCCATACAAACCGCCAGACATACCAATATATATGTAATTGATCAATCAAATGATATTTTGAAAGTGTGTAAATCTATTAAAATGAAAAGAGGTGATGTTGCCCATAGCAACCAATCAGATTCTGTCCGTCATGTAAATTGATATCTCTTTTAATTTTTTAAAAGCTTTAGTTAATTTAACCCTTGTAGGCTATAGATTTAAAGCAGCAATAGTTTAAAAGGCAAAACCAACCTGGATCGGCCTTTCTAATGATTGCTGCTTTAAATCTGTGGCTTTGGGTCCTGATTCAGACAAGTTGATTGACAGGGAGTGGGTGTGTGGTGGTGGAAACCGGACGATTTTAGGGAGTGGCAAGGAAAACGATGGGCGTGCCCGAAACTTTTGGAGTGTCAGGGAAAACACAGGCGTGCCAAAGCCGGTTAGGGGAGGGTGTGTGAGGTCAGTGGCAGGCCGGATGTGCCTGGAGTCAGTCCTGGGCTACGCAGAGCCAGCGATGGGCTGTGGCCAGTATAATATTCATCGGATGGCGAGACGGTTGGGAAGGGTTTTGAACATATTTGCCAGGGGGCGAATGGATGTGCAGCCGTACACATCCATTCGTACAAGTGTACAGTACATATTCAATTTGGTTGTGCAAATTTAATGCCAGCAATTATGTCTGAATCAGGCCCTTAATTGCAGAGATTGTGCCAGTTCACGGAACTCACATATACCCCTCTGTATCCTCCCTATATGTATGCAAACCTCCCACCTTTGTCAGGCACCCAGTCAGGACTCGCACATGGCCCGTCGTTCATGGGCCTGAGAAGGGGGTGTGGCTATGAGCAAAAGGGGCGTGGCTTCACTGGATGTCTGTGGGCATGGAGCCAAACCCCCGTTTTTTTGCCGCTGTGGAGGCCATGGCCAGCGCGGTGTGTGCTGCTGGCCACGCCTCCCGTGAATAGACGCTACGTCTATTCACTGCTGTACTGCTAGACAGAGCAGCTTGTGGCAGGGGGAACTACAAACTAGCCCCCCCCCCCCCCCCCACAGCAGGACACTGCCGGCCCCCCCCCCCAAAAAAAAAAAAAATCAGGAAAGTCCTGAGAAAATCGGGACAGGTGGGAGGTATGTATAACAACAGGAACTTGTTCTACATGCTAAATGGACTTAAATCTGCAATCACCCCATGCATATGATGAGCTGTCTTGGTGATCACTGGGACATGGAAAAGTAATAGGCCGCAATCTCATTGATTTTGGCTCAGCCCACAACATGGCCGCCTCCACCATGCGCATCATTGAAGATTGTGATATCATATATTGTATCCCATTCTACTTACTGCAACAATATTTAATCAGCCGCAAACGGTTTATCAACGTAATCTTTTATTCCTTAACAACAATAAGAGATGAAAGGCACGAATGATGCACAAGAGGTATCATACAAAAACACAAAACTTTATCAGTGCATCCGCTAACACAAGAGGTTCTCAGCTCCTGTCCCCAAGTGTCTCCAACAGGCCATGTTTTGTGGAGGTTTTCCTTCATGCACAGGAGAGTTCATCTATTTTGCTGGACCAGTAATTATCCCATCTGCTCCCACAGACCGACATCTCGAAAACATGGCCCGCTGGGTTGATGTTGAGAACAGCTACGTAAACATCAGGAGGTTTGGGCGCCAGTTTGGATGTTGCTATTACCAAGTTACGATCTTCTTTTCACTGACGATCTCTCCATTGGGTGATTCGGTTCCAGTCGGGAGTAGAGCCAGATATACCGGTGTGACAGCCCCTTCATCTGGAGACTTGGTAGCGTTGGGACCAGCCATGTCGGTCCTCACCCAACCTGGGCAGCAGGCGTTGAGGATAATGCCCTCTCCTTTCCTGGTCTTGTTTAGCTGACGAGCTTGGATTCTGGATAGCACCGTCACGCCAATTTTGGACACCCCGTAAGCAGTGTTTGGCCAGCCTTCTTTTTGGTGGACGCCCTTCTTGGCAGCTTCTACAAACTTCTCCATGAGCGTTGCCAGCTCCTCCTCGGTGATGGTGTCACTGCGGAATCTCTCCTGGAGTTCCGGGCTGCAATTTGGGAGGCTCTTATAGCTCATCATACTGGACACATTGACCACCCTCCCTAGGGGAAAAAGAAATAACAGCACTTACATGAAAATACACAAAATCTAAGGAAATTAGCTGGAAAACACCACCAGGAGCCCCCAAAGCCTCAATGGAAATGGCTGCCTTGCATGTGCGGTCAGTGGGGCAGCTCACTGAGCACATCACCAGCACCTTGTAAGTGACCCATAATGCATCACTCCTATCTAATTGCATATTGCAATTCGATCGAGGGAGTTTATATCAGCTGCAGTGGGCACACCAACAGGTACAGCGGCCTGGGCAAAATGATTTATGGCTCCATGTTACCCACTGCCTCACCAGTCACCCACTATCCCTGTCACCCTCTGCCTTACCAGTCACATGCTGCCTCTCTCTGTCAACCACTGCGTCACCCACTATCTCCCTGTCACCCGATAACAATCTGTCTCTCTCTGTTTACCTTGCCTCTCTCTCTGCACCCACTGCCTCCCAGTCACCCTCTATGCTGCCCTGTCACCCACTATCTCATTGTCAACCACTGCGTCTTGCTAGTTACCCTCAGCCTCTCACCATCTGCTATTACCACTGACTTCCTCTCCCTCTTAACCACTGCTTCTCTATCTCCCACTATCTCTCCCTGTCACTCACTGCCTCTCACCATCATCCTCTACATCACCATCTTCCTCCGCACGTTACCCATTCATCACTCACTGACTCCCCCTGTCTCCCATTCCCTTGCATCACCCACTACCTCCCGCTTTCACCCTTTGCCTCTCCGTCTCCCAGTATCTATCCCAATCACCCACTGCCTTATACTCTGCCTCACCCCTGCATCACTACCTCTCCACCACTCCTGTCACCCTCTCCCTGCCATATGGATATTGTATTCCTTTTGAGGCTACACCCTTTCCATAAGGCTATTTCCTTTTGCTTGGCCATGACCACTTCCCCAAAGAGTGGAATGCTTTTGGCACGTTCAAACATAATCACGGTGCCCTCCAGTAAATTTCTTTTGTCAGTTCTCGAACCGCCCCTATACACTGTCCTACTATTGGGACAGCCGGCCAATAATCATCTGATTGGGTCAATAATTAAACAGTGTATTGCAGAGACTGATCAGTAATTATCTGTCTGTCTGACATGCTGATATTGCCTAGCTGTACCGTAGACTGCCCGACATCTACCCTGTTCCTTCACTGGAAGGGAGCGGGGAACTGTGTCATCCCCAGAACATCTCAATGTATCAGATAAAATGTCTGTCAGTCTATGGTCAACATTAGCCTGCCTCGGCTTGCCCTAATACTAACTACACCGTAACCTCACAGCAATCTTTGTAAGAGGTCCCCATTCCACCAAACTGTGTCCCAGGTCAACACTCTCCCAACACGTATACAGTGCCACATTGGGTTTGCTTGTTCTGCATTGTAGGGGTTCGGGGAAATGTACGATTTCACGTTCCAGCCTGCTGTAGGCCAATCTCATGCATTCTCCTGGGATGTTGACCCAAGAATAAGTTATGTCTGGTTGCCACCTTCTAGTTACAGGTGAACCCATCACAGCTGGGATACGGCCATTAGGTTGACAACTGGAGGTCGACAGGGCTGAGGTCAACAGTCAAAAGGTCGACATGAGTTTTTCAAGCTCTTTTGAGCCGACATGCTGCTAGGCGGTATTTTATACCATAACATCCACTACGGCGTGGCGGGAGAGTAAAATAGCGTGCCGAGCGTAGCAACCCATGCGGTACACTTAGACGGTGTCCATGTCGACATTCAGGACAAATTAAAAAACTGAAAAATTCATGTAGACCTTTTAACTGTCGACCTTCCGACCCTGTCAACCTATTTCAGGTGTTGACATAAGCTCTGTCAACCTTCATGCAGTCGACCCTATGACCCATAACCTCACAGCTTCAGTCTTAATTTTAGACCCAACTTTTCACACTCTTACCCAATGGCCTTAGCTGCTCTATGACATCATAAGTTTGTTTATACACACACGCACGTGTGCACACACACACACACACACACACACACACACAACTTTTGGCTGGAGCAAGTTAGTCTGCCAGTATAATTTTCAATGAGTTCATTGTTGTCAACGTACCATTTGGTTTAATGAGAGGAAGAAGCTCATTGCAAATATCTCTGGTGGCAAAGAAGTTGGTCTTCAGCGTTACTTCGGCTTGGGTGCCAAACGGGGTGGTGTCAGCGCCTGGAAGTACCAAAAACAGAACTACATTAGAACCTGCTCCATGTAACAGTAGGAGAACTGAATAAAAAAATGTTTAATTGGTATTAATAAAACAACAAAGCTAAAGGATGGGATGTATCAAGTCTTGGAGAAAGATAAAGTGGAGAAGTTTCCCATAGCAACCAATCAGTTTTTGTCATTTCATAGACTGTGCTAGATAAATGATAGCTAGAAGTTGACTGGTTGCTATGGGAAACTTCTCTGCTTTATCTTTATCCAAGGCTTCATACATATCAGATATCGAGATGTAAACAGGACAGTAGACAACAGGACAGGATATAACCAGAGTAGGCCGCAGAGGGAAATGACCAGAGAAGGCGGGAGACAACAGGATAGAGCCTGAAGAAGGCAGGGTGGGATAACGGCTGGTTAGAGAAGGTAGGGCAGGATAACATTGGGCTCGAGAAGGAAGGGCAGAATAACACTGGGCTGGAGAAGGCAGGACAGGAAATCGGTGGGCTGGAGAAGGCAGGACAGAATATCGGTGGGCTGGAGAAGGCAGGACAGGATATCAGTGGGCTGGAGAAGGGAGGACGGTATAATGGTGGGCTGGAGAAGGCAGGACGGTATAACGATGGGCTAGAGAAGGCAGGATGGTATAATGTTGGGCTGGAGAAGGCAGGGCGCGATATCGGTGGGCTGGAGAAGGCAGGACTGTAAAACAGTGGGCTGGAGAAGGCAGGACGGTATAACGATGGGCTAGAGAAGGCAGGATGGTATAATGTTGGGCTGGAGAAGGCAGGGCGTGATATCGGTGGGCTGGAGAAGGCAGGACTGTAAAACAGTGGGCTGGAGAAGGCAGGACGGTATAACAGTGGGCTGGAGAAGGCAGGATGGGAAAAGGGTGGGCTGGAGAAGGCAGGACAGGATAATTTTGGGCTGCAGAAGGGATAATGTTGGGCTGGAGAAGTCAGGACGGGATAATGTTGGGCTGGAGAAGTCAGGACGGGATAATGTTGGGCTGGAGAAGTCAGGACGGGATAATGTTGGGCTGGAAAAGTCAGGACGGGATAATGTTGGTCTGGAGAAGGCAGGAGGGGATAATGTTGGGCTGGAGAAGGCAGGACGGGATAATGTTGGGCCAGAGAAGGCAGGACGGGATAATGTTGGGCCGGAGAAGTCAGGACAAGATAATGTTGGGCCGGAGAAGTCAGGACAAGATAATGTTGGGCCGGAGAAGTCAGGACAAGATAATGTTGGGCCGGAGAAGTCAGGACAAGATAATGTTGGGCCGGAGAAGTCAGGACAAGATAATGTTGGGCCGGAGAAGTCAGGACAAGATAATGTTGGGCCGGAGAAGTCAGGACAAGATAATGTTGGGCCGGAGAAGTCAGGACAAGATAATGTTGGGCCGGAGAAGTCAGGACAAGATAATGTTGGGCCGGAGAAGTCAAGAGAGGATAATGTTGGGCCGGAGAAGTCAGGACGGGATAATGTTGGGCCGGAGAAGTCAGGACGGGATAATGTTGGGCCGGAGAAGTCAGGACAGGATAATTTTGGGCCGGAGAAGTCAGGACGGGACAATGTTGGGCTGGAGAGGGCAGGACAGGATAATGTTGGGCTGGAGAAGGCAGGACAGGATAATGTTGGGCTGGAGAAGGCGGGACAGGATCACGTTGGGCTGGAGAAGGCAGGACAGGATCACGTTGGGCTAGAGAAGGCAGGACAGGATAATGTTGGGCTGGAGAAGGCGGGACAGGATCACGTTGGGCTAGAGAAGGCAGGACGGGATAATGTTGGGCTGGAGAAGGCGGGACAGGATCACGTTGGGCTAGAGAAGGCAGGACGGGATAATGTTGGGCTGGAGAAGGCAGTATTGTTACATTGTATTGGCTGAGGCAGTGAAAAAAAAAAAAAAGAGTGAAATATCTGCTAAATGTTACCACAGCATGATAACTATGCCAAGGTTACAGTGTAACAGTGACCAGTGATATAGGCATACAGGGCAGCAGTGGAAGTGGTTTGTAAGGAGATGGGAGGGTACTACTACACTAATCCCTCCTAGGGATGGCCATAACTCGGTTATCATCGATGGCCACAATTGATGTTAACCTCATTGAGGTAAAATCACGTGCAAGGAAGCAATCCATCGGTTCACCCACTGATGGTCAGTCCTGCTTTACTATTCACTGAGATGCGGGCCAATCACAGACTCTGGGATAGGGCTTTGCGGGTGTGTCAGGGGGCGGAGCTAGGCTCCGTGTCCAGGCACCTTGTAGAAAAGAAAATACACCACCCATTGGTTCGACATCATCGTGCATAGACCATGGATGATGTTGAATCATCGATAGTCGATGGCCAATCCTAGTCCTTACTCACATATCACAATCAGAAGTTAGCTTTATTTTTTTGCAGTCTCACCGCAGGCGGAGCCGTCACCATGACTGAACAGTGAGCCCAGCTTCCAGAACACACAGAGCATCTGACAGACTGGGGTTATTTTCATCTGACACAATTTGTCTTGGGTCCAAAAATGACTTGTGATAGCCCCGGGCATGTGACACAGACTAATAAATACAATACACCCTTATTTTGATTACAGTGTAACGATACTGAAGTGCCAGCCCTGTATCATTATATGGGTCAAGGGGGAA
This sequence comes from Crinia signifera, assembly GCF_055691185.1. NCBI lineage: Eukaryota > Metazoa > Chordata > Amphibia > Anura > Myobatrachidae > Crinia > Crinia signifera. The sequence continues at coordinate 22,990,337 of NC_139218.1, forward strand.
GTCGACATGCGTCAATATATACACACCTGAAGATTGACATGGGGTTAGGTTGACACATGCATTAGATCAGCATGGGCTAAGTCGACAGTGAAAAGGTCAACATGGGGTTTTTAATTTTTTTTTATCCCGGATGTCGGCAAAGTCAATGTGGATACTAAAAAAGTGCACCGCTGCGCTCGCCATGCTTCGGGCATAATATTTTGCTCTCCTACCATGCCCTAGGGCATGGTAGGACATGAAATATGGTCTGTCGGCACTTCAGCTGTGTCGACATCTAGTAGTCGACACAGTGCATGTCCACCTTTCTATTGTCTTCCTAGTGACCGTATCCCTCATTATATACAAGATCAATATTTTCTGTTCAGTTATGGGGCCAGATTCTCTAAGCTTCAAAAGTGATAAAATGGAGAGTGATAAACAGCCAGCCAATCAGCTCCTGTCTGACATTTTTCAAACACAGCCTGTGACATGGCAGGTAGGAGCTGATTGGCTGGCTGTTTATCACTCTCCATTTTATCACTTTTGAAGCTTAGTGCATCTGGCCCACAGACACTGAATTCTTACGTAAGTGCAGCTGTCATTCTGCACAGGCCGGTTACTTCACGGTTACTTCACTGTTGATGAACTACAAGTACAAGCATTCTTTGCCAGCCAATGTCTGGTGTCCCGTATGATGACAAGGCACAAGGGGAGTCTATTTACAAAGGGGTCTATGTTCTAAGGCCTGGAGAGAAATAAAGTGCATGGAGATAATGTACCAGCCAACCAAGCCTGTAGCTAGAAGCTGATGTGCTGGTACTTTATCACTCTCCACGGCTTATTACACAGACCCTGTAGTTACCATGGTAATGAAGCAAATGCTCATTTCATATGGGGTAGGGCATGCTGACACGAGTAGTCCAACAACAGGGGAACATACCTTTAAATGCAATGCCAGCATTATTAATGAGGACATCCAGGCCTCCATACTTGTCTTTCAGGAAGTCGCGCAGAGCCCGGATGCTGCCCAGGTCATTGATGTCCAGCTGGTGGAAAAGTGGGCACAGACCTTCATTTTCCTTCAGTGCCCTGATAGCTTCCTCCCCCAGCTGGGGGTTCCTGGCTGTCAGATACACGTCTCCCTGGAACTGCTGGCACAAGGCCCTCACTACAGCCAGGCCGACCCCTTTGTTGCCCCCTGTGACTACTGCCACCCGTACCCCAGCCATGCTGCCAGTTACTATGTGCACAGAACCTGGTGACAGTCTGCAGGATCTCACACAGCCAGTACACTATGCACCGGGCAGAGTCTGCTGCTGCAGGTATTTATTAGAATAGCTCCACCCAGCAAAGGTAACATCATGCCCATCCCCCAAGCACAGACAGATTAGATAACAGGATAAACTGCTGCCTGTACAACCAGATACAACTACTGACACCTAGTGGTAAGAAAGGGAACTGCCCAAAAAGTTATATTTTATAACATTTGTAGTCTTAAATCAAATGTTTAGGAACACATTTCCTTTCCAAACAAAAAGCTGCACCTTTAGGGCTGGGAGCAAAGTATAAAAAAGGAGTAATTTGGCACTTTGGCAGAACCGTGCTGCACTGCCGATATATTCTGTCCATGCTGTGTTGGCACTTACATGTTATAGTTAAAACTTAAAATCAAGATTAATGCCGTATTTATTAATCTATGTCATCTGCCCAGGTCTGCCACAGACCATGTTTGCATGCTGTATCGTGGGCCTTATTCAGAGGTGCATGCAGTTGTATCAGACCTCGAACATCATAACCAGGACAAGACCCCTCTTCTCCCGCAACACTACCAAAACACTTCTCCATACAGTACATCCTTATAATTATATTTTGTTATATCACTTTTACATTTTTTTTACGTTTTTGGATCCGGATGCAACCCGGCAGTTGTTCCCTTTTACACCGGTGTCCCCCGGCACCGCTGGCGAAGGCGGGCCCTGAGCCGCGCAGCTTGGAGATGACATCCTCTCCATGCGCTGGGAAACCCGCCAGCCGGGACCCCATCGACGAAGACCAACACGCTGTGGGAAAGCCCAGCACCCGGGAAAGATGCTGGGCTGCCCCCATCCTCCGTCCATGATGTTAATGGATGCCACACACAGGCATCCATTCACCTCCTCCCAGCCTCCGCTGCGGTCTGCATAACACCGCAGACAGCAGCAGAGGCTGTATGCGGCCCCTGCCTAACCTCTGGACTGACCGCACGATGCTGCGGTCCGGCGGTATGGGCTCCCCTATTGGTGGAAATGGGTCCTCGGGTCGGATGACCCGGGCTACCCATTTACACCGCCCCTGACTCCGTGGAACCCAAGTGTCCAACCTGAACATTTGCCGGGTCAGACATTTGGGGAACAGGTTATTTTTTTTTACCCCTTTTACACCAAGCCCTGTCCCGGAGTCTAGGCTCTGGTGTAAAAGGGATATTATTGTACTTGCTTTATTGTTACCTTACTTGTATTACATCCTTGTTATTGCTTTTTAAAAATGTGACGTTTATTGTGTTGTAATTTATGTGATTTTTGCCCACTGCGCTCTATGGCACTGCAGTAATATGTGGCACCTATAAACACCAGTAATAATAATAATACTCAGGAAAGAAAACCACGTACTATTTAGGTCAAGTAACTTTATTTCTACACAATAATGACAAAGGCATGCAACTCAGGATACCAGAGAAGGATTCCATAGGTTAAGGCTGTAAGTGGGCAATAAGGTCGGCTGGTTGGGATTTCACAAACACTTATTGGGATTTTGCATCTACCACGGCAAAACTTTCTTTTCACTGACCAGCTCCCCATACGGTGAATCCACCGAAGGCGGGAGGAGCGCCAGATACACCGGTGTCTCTGCACCTTCATCAGGAGACTTGGTAGCGTTGGGACCAGCCATGTCGGTCCTCACCCACCCTGGGCAGCAGGCATTGAGGATAATGCCCTCTCCTTTCCTGGTCTCCTTTAATTCCCGCGCTTGGATTCTGGATAGCACCGTTACGCCAATTTTGGTCACCCCGTAAGCAGAATTCGGCCACCCTTCTTTTTGGTGGACGCCCTTCTTGGCATCTTCTACAAACTTCTCCATGAGTTTCTCCAGCTCCTCCACAGTGATGGTGTCACTGCGGAATTTCTTCTGGAGCTCCGGGCTGCACTTAGCTAGTGCCATAGAGCTGGCCACACTGGACACATTGACCACTCTCCCTAGAAGGACAGAACACAGTCAATAGATAAACAGGTAGAGGACAGTATAGTCCTTCATACTCAAAATAACTTGGCATGGCAACAGAGGGCCCTCCCCAATCAGTCTTCCAGCAGGCCTATCATTTATACACAGTACAGGCAGCCATTGTGTGGGCTAAACAAATATTTATTAGAATGTATCCAATCATTTCCCTAGGAACCACTACTTCAGGAAAATAAGTCTGGAATTTTGTGGAAACCATTCGTGAAATTTAATAGGATGAGAGATTCAGAAAGTGAGAGATTTGGTAAGAAATCTCCAGGGTTTTTTAAAGCGGCAATTACACTGCAAAATCAAACTGGCTTTGCAGTGTAAATGATTGGCGTTTAAAAAATAAAAAAATAAATGGAGATTTCTTTCCAAATCTCTCACTTTCTGAATCTCTCATCCTATTACATTGCCCCTATTATATATAGCTTATTACTTCTCACCTCTGAGGTGAAGTACCACCAGTGACCACTAGAGGCCACTGGACAGACCAAATTACTCATTTGAAAGTGAAGCAAAATGATCTGTTTCAAACTTGCTGGATATGGAGGGAGGGAGCTGTAAGACATTGGGCAGTATTCAATGTAAAATATCGCCGTGTGCAGCGAATCCTGTTTAGGATTCGCTGCACACTCGCTGTGTTCCGGAGGGCTGGCTGACACTCGCTCTCCCTGTATTCAATGTCGGAGGGGCGAGTTGCCCCTCGCGGCGAATCTTAACCCCTGCAGCGGACGAGCAGGGAGCCATGGGATGGTGGCAGGCAGGGAGATTGAAGTCTCCCTGCCTGCCCCAGAACTTTTGTGGAGGGGAGGAGGACTCCCCGGAACCCAGGCAGCACAAGCTCCCCCCCCCCCCCCCCCCAGAGCCAGCAGGGGACCGGGTATATTCACTGCACCCGATCGTGCATATGTAATGATCGGGTGCAGTGAATATATGAATATCTAATCAGCAGGTCGGCTCCCGGGCCCCCTGCTGGCTGCTCTGTGTAAAAAAAATAATAAAAATGTTTTAATTTTTTTAATTAAAATATATATTCATGTGCTATAAGCACATGAATAAAAATAGCATGCCCCTTCACAGAATAAAATTCCTGATTTTTAGACACCAAAATGAAAACAAAAAACCTTTTATTTTAATAGTTCACATTCCACTTCTCCAAGAAAAGATGGAGAATTGCTACACGGAGAGACACGGCGAAAATCACTCAGAAAGACGGCGAGAAGTGCACGTTGAATAGGGTTGCCTGCTTTTTGAGAGCAAAAGTCTCCGTCCAACACGAGAAAAGCACAAACTCGCCATAAAACACGGAGAATTTTTCTCATTGAATACTGCCCAGAGATTGGAGGGAGCAGATAGGGACTAATACTGGCCACACCTCAGACCAAATTTCCTTCAACCATACAACTAGTCGCGCAATTTTTCATCGCATCGCATGCCATACACCCGATGCACTGCGATGCGATTTAAGCCCCCTATGCGATGTTAAATTGTATAAGCACCCTAATGGGTGCTTACAATGTTAAATGCACCCCCACGCCACCCCCCAGTATAAACGTGTACCCGAAGCGTGGCGAGCGCAGCGAGCCCGCGAGGGGCGGCGGTACGCGTCCTCCGACCTTTTCATACCCCCACTATCCATGTCGGCGTGGAGTTGATTTTAGAAAGTGTGGCGAGCGTAGCGAGCCACCGAGCCCGAAGCGTGGCGAGCCCCGCGAGGGGACGCGTATACCTGTGAAGTTATGCGCGTCCGCTCGCCACGCTTCGGGCTCGGTGGCTTGCCACTATCCACGCCGACGTGGATAGTGGGGGTATGAAAAGGTCGGAGGACGCGTACCGCCGCCCCTTGCCACGCTTCAGGTTCACGTTTATACTGGGGGGTGGCGTGGGGGTGCATTTAACATTGTAAGCACCCATTAGGGTGCTTATACAAGTTATAATCGCATCGCATTGTATGCCATATACAATTTTAAAATTGTATGACATTGGGGAACATCGTGCGATATCGCATCGCATGCCTTATGGTCTGCGATGCGATGGGTGCCGTGATACTACACAAGTACCGAAATTAAAATATGGTACTGGATGGGCGCAAAGGACAATCAGAAATGTGCTCACAAACCCAGGGAAATGGTCAAAAACATTCAGTCAAATTGTTTAAATCAAACAGGTTCAACTACAGTACTGTGTCTGAGCGACAGTTTTTGGCCTTTTCTAGATTTTGGGAGCAAATGTCTGAAGTTAATATTACATTTGCTCCCATCCAGCACCATATTTTTATTCCATACATTCTTAAAAGAAAAGAAATAAAGTGACCACTAGGGGCGCTTTCCTATAGGAATCTATTTCCTAAATATTTTATCTGGTTGTACATCAAAAAAATATGTCTAGAATAATTTAAAATATACCAGGTTTATGCCTACATCGCTTTTGAATGAATGTGCCGGAAAAAGCGCCTTTTAGTGTTGCCTGGAATATTGTATTAGAGAATGCGGAATGTAGGTTATGGGCTTGGTTCTGAGGTGGCCACGTCTATTGCGGCAGTCACATCGGCATCTATATGGTAAGGTTTCTATAGGGGGATGGAGACACTTACACCGCTATGAACTTACCGTTTGGTTTAATTAGTGGAAGTAGCTCGTTACAAATGTCTCGAGTGCCATTAAAGTTTGTCCTCATTGTAACTTCGGCCTGGGTACCAAACGGGGTCGTGTCAGCAACTGGGGAAATAGAAGTTCATCGAAACATCACTAAACAAATGATAAAATAGCGGTGGTAACCAGGTGTATCTCCGCTTTACCACTCATTGGGGCAGATGTATTATAGTGGCGCTTATCGTGCTGATATAATACTCCTTGGGTGCTGAGCGATCTGTCAGGGCCAGTGTTCTCCAGTGAGAACACTAGCCCTGCTCAGCAATTAACTAGATTTATCCAGCATGCTGGATATTAATTGCCAGGCTTCTTCAAAAGTGCAGCACAACTTGAAACCTTACCCTGCTTGGAAATCTTTGCCTGGGAGAGACCTTGCTGATGCAGTATAACCACTGTGAGTCTTGTTACTGTGCCAGGTGTTGCCATGGTGTATGACATGAGACATGAAAATGTCCTACCTCATCTTTAAAGCAGGGTTTGGTTGTTTCTCACCTAGTTTTAAGCTTCCTACATACATACACCTGACTATGGGCCTGATTCAAACTCAGTCACTTTGCGAAACTTAATTAGTACCTCAGTCAATTTGATGACCATCTGTGCTGAGCAATGGATTTCTTTAAAACCTGGATCGTTGGGGTGCCTCCTTAAGGACTGTGTTTGGGAACCCCTGCTTTAGACCATCTGCTGGTCAGCATGGATGACGTAGTGGTTAGCGTTACTGCTGCACAGCACGAAGGTCAAAGTACAATTTGTATGTTGTCCTGTACTCTTCTGCATTTCCTCCGAGGGTTCCTCTTCCAGGGCATATGACACCACCCCTTTCTGAGGTCAGTGGGTCCAGATCTGGCCGATGGCCCCTCCTCCTTTTGTCATCCACGAATCACAATTGGTTGGTGGCGGCTGTTGTTGCTCCCGCTCTAACATCGATAGTGTCAGTCCCAATTCAAGGGCTCGTTCCTTAAGAAGCTGCCCGGAGACTGCGTAGGACGTGAATAGGATTTAGGGAAGATAAGTCACAGGCAGCTAGGTGAGGAGCTCCTTGGGTGTCCTGCGGTTATACTGTCCCCATTAGCTCCCTAGGGGAACATAATGGCAGATAGGCAGTGACTCGTATGGTGATCACGAGGGCATTTTTATCATTACCTCCTGGGACAAAACTGGCATTGGCCTAACTAAGGTTTCTCCTGTGTTCTGCAAGCAGATGAGCCTGGCACAGACTGTACTGTACTGTGTTCATCTGGGGGTCAATGAGTTTTCTTTTTGCGTTCTATGGGGGCAATGCGATTTCTTTGTTTTGTTTTCTTTTATGTGGGGACCAATGTGATATTTGTTTTTTTCATGTGAGGGCCAATGTATTTTATTTTTGTTACATGTGGGGACCAGTGTGATTATTTTTATATGAGGGCCAGTAGGATTGTTTTTTTTTTCTGTGGGGGGCCAATGTGTTTTTCCCTGTGGGTATCTGATGGTGTGCTGTGAGTTAAAAAAGGTACCCGGCATTAGATATTCTCTGTACAGCGCTGCGGTATATGTGTGTGCTATATAAATAAATACAATAATAAATGACTGGAACCAGCTATGTAACATCTGCGCTTTAACATTTATACCAAGAACAAAAAAGGGATTTTCGTGCAGATGGTAACCAATCAGAACACAGCAGGTATCAGGGATGACTTTCTGCATGTTTCCTTTTAAAACTAATAAAATAAATGTAATATCCCTTTATATAAAACTTGAACCTGTTACTAACATATAATCACCGCCAAACATAATAACATACACTGTAACTTTCCACTGGGATAAGACTAATTCAGCGTCTGGCAAGTTACAACACATACTGCACTGTAAAATGAACTACCTGACTGCCAGGCATTGCGGCAACACATGGCACAGTACAGAGAGTGGGTACGTTACCAGACCCATGGGGGACCATACCTGTAAATGCAATGCCAGCATTATTAATGAGGACATCCAGGCCACCATACTTGTCTTTCAGGAAGTCTCGCAGAGCCCGGATGCTGCCCAGGTCATTGATGTCCAGCTGGTGGAAAAGTGGGCACAGACCTTCATTGTCCTTTAGTGCCTTGATAGCTTCCTCCCCCAGCTGGGGGTTCCGGGCGGTCATGTACACATCTCCCTGGAAGTGCTTGCACAAGGCCCTCACTATAGCCAGGCCGACCCCTTTGTTGCTCCCTGTGACTACTGCCACCCGTACCTCAGCCATGCTGCCAGTACTGGAAACAATATTCAGGGTGTGACACTGGCATAGCTACAAGGAGTGTTTTGGAAGCATTCTATGGGCTCCCAGCTCCTCCTTATGAGGCTGGGACTAGATGCACAATCACTTCCAGACAGACAGCAAGTAAAGGTCCCCCCACCCTGTTACCAAATATTCTGTCTTCATCCAAAAACAAACAATGCAATGCTTCTGCCATCTAGTGGTCATAGGAATAACTGCTGCAACTCTTTTCCTGCGACACACTGATACAGAATAACAGCACAAGTTAAGGGACCCATTCATCATAAATGTATCGGGCCAATTCTCCTTTCTGCTGATGATTGGGTTTGATGATTGGCAAAATCCAACATGATGGCCAACTTCGATTTGCCAGTTCCCTCCCAAAAATATTCGGAATCGCCAATTTGGGGATTTTTAACACGTTGGATTGGTCCAGTGGGGGTGTTAGCTGAAATGTAAATTGCAGTGAGAAAAAAAAAAAGCTGTCTAACACTTTTGGGCTGCAGGCACAAACAGACAGTATTTACCCTGCATGCAAACAAAATAAATGTGTGTTGCAGCATGGGGCGCCCAGGTGTGAAGCCGTTTTGTTGGATGTGTTTGTGTATCCACCTAATAAACATTAATACATTGGGGGTTACTGAACTGCAGCTGGGTATAGATGTGGTTTAAGGTCATATCAGGGCTCAAACACACGGGTAGAGTGGAGGGTACAAGGTGTCCCACACACGGGTAGAGTGGGGGTACAAGGTGTCCCGCACACAGGTAGAGTGGGGGGTACAAGGTGTCCCACACACGGGTAGAGTGGAGGGTACAAGGTGCCCCACACATGGGTAGAGTGGGGGGTACAAGGTGTCCCACACATGGGTAGAGTGGGGGTACAAGGTGTCCCACACATGGGTAGAGTGGGGGGTACAAGGTGTCACAAGCACACACAGGGATCGGGGGTGTACAGTATGTCATACATGGGGGGTGTAGGGGAGTACAGGTGTCACACACACACACACAAACACAGGGGTAGGGGGCGTACAGTTGGCCTAATTCAGACCTGCTTGCTAAGCTGCAAATATTCACTGCCTAGTGAGCAGTTAAATGTTGCCCCCCCCCCCCACGAGCGAATCCCGTCCCTAGCAGGCAGATGTGCGCGCTCAGACCTCCGCTAGCACGCTGCCGCAAGGAGGAAAAACTCATTCGGTGGTCCCTCACTATGGAATGATGTTTTCACCCTGCAGCATGTGAAGTTACTTACTTCTCAGATGGCTGCTTTCTGCAGAATTTGGGGTGGGCGCTGTCGTCATGTGATGACAGCTACTTGCCCCGAACAGGCATGGAGACACACCTGCGTTCGCAGGGGTACACACAGCGTTTCTATGGGCATGCCCATCGTTTTTGTGTCCATAAAACTCTGGGTGGTCCCCCTGCGTCTGCCCCCTGCCCGCCATCAGTGAGGGAACGCCCGCCGAGTGTGAAACTCACCAAAGGCGTTCGCTCCGGGGGTTTCCCACCATCGGCTGGGGGGCCAATTCGGACCACACCTTGCAGTTCTGAATCACCCCAGTGTGCCATACATGGGAATAGGGGAGTAGGCAACCATGTACCTTGTGCCATACTCACATCCCCAAATGATAGCACAGGGTCACCGTCAGTGCCTTTACCATGTGACCCTAATCCTGCTCCCCCACCTCGCCCTGTTCCCACTGGTGCACTCACACTTATGTCACATGATTTGTTCTCCCGTACAGGATTATAGGTACTTGTTTCCTAGCACGGCCACAACGATCATGATCGTGGGCATCGTGAGGAAAAATCGGGGGCATCGCGGCCATCGCAAGCACTAAAAAAAAAATCGGGTGCGATGGTCGCGACGTGATGCCCGCGATTTCCCCATAGGGAACAATGTTAAATGCCTCAATTTAGCCGCGATGCCCCCGATTTCCCATAGGAAACAATGTTAAATGGGTCAATTTAACCAAATCATCATAGGGAACAATGTTAAATGGGCCATAAACCCCCCAAAACACCCCTGAACAGTGAAATGTCCCCCCAAAAGTATTTTACGCCACCCCACGATCAACACGAACCCGAAGCGTGGCAAGCCCGCGAGGGGCGGCGGTACGCGTCCTCCGACCTTTTCATACCCCCACTATCCACGTCGGCGTGGAGTTGAGAACAGAATAGTGTGGCGAGCGCAGCGAGCCACCGAGCCCGAAGCGTGGCGAGCCCCGCGAGGGGACGCGGATACCTGTGAAGCCCGCGAAGGGACGCGTTTACCTGTGAAGGTATCCGCGTGCGCTCGCCACGCTTCGGGCTCGGTGGCTCGCTACGCTCGCCACACTATTCTATTCTCAACTCCACGCCGACGTGGATAGTGGGGGTATGAAAAGGTCGGAGGACGCGTACCGCCGCCCCTCGCGGGCTTGCCACGCTTCGGGTTCGTGTTGATCGTGGGGTGGCGTAAAATACTTTTGGGGGGACATTTCACTGTTCTGGGGTGTTTTTGGGGGCTTTCTGGCCCATTTACCATTGTTCCCTATGATGATTTGGTGAAATTGAGGTATTTAACATTGTTCCCTATGAGAAATCGGGGGCATCGCGGGTACATTGAGCCATTTAACATTGTTTCCTATGGGGAAATCGTGGGCATCGCGTCTGGACCATTTAAGGCTTTTTTAGCCGCATACGACGCGATTTTGACTATTTTCAATGCATTTCAATGGGAAAATCGGGGGCATAGCGTCGGTCGCATCGTACACCACTAAAAATGACACACGATGCCCGCGATTGTGGCCTTGCTAGGAAACAAGTACCGGATTATATACGCCGTATCCATTCTAGCGCCCTGCGCCTGTCGCCACCCCGCGCAGTTCCTCTTTCCTGCCTGGGGTCTGCTCTGGTGCTTCCAGCACACTCTGGTCTGTATCACGGTGCGATTGTCGTGGGGATTCGGTTAGATGAAGGGATTCACCAGCAATTGGATTCTCTCCTAAAGTACTGATCCAAGGACGCAGTATCGGATCTTCCCCGGCACCATCGGGACGTTTTCATCACCCATGGAGATGCGCAAGCCGCCCGTCGCAGATGCCAGGAAATCTGGTCTGTGTGCTATGTCACATGACCCATTCGCAACGACCGGACTTGAATAAGATCCACAGCACATTTGGACCACGAGTATCCATGGCGACCATCCCTATCTCTGTAATCAGTACATCAGGTCTAGCCGCAGTGTTGTCATATCTGTGGATGATCTTATGGTTTAATATCCTGTTTAGCCGTACAGGTGGGAGCTCATTTCACACGGCTGGGGGAACGGCTAGAAAACCTGGACTGCATCTCCTTAAATTGTCCCCTGGGAAAAGTGTGGTGTAACATCCCACCTCCTCCTCCATTACCAGCAGTTTAAGGGGGATATGGTTGGCAGGGGAGCAAACTTCACCCCTAAAGAGTTTATTACCATATAAGTTTCTGCATTTTGGCCCTTATTCTGGTTCACCGGCAAAGGACAAAACTTTGTGCACTGCAGGTGGGGCAGATGTAACATGCGCAGAGAGAGTTAGATGTGGGTGAGTTGTTTTGTTTCTGTGCAGGGAAAAAAGTGGCTGCTTTATTTTTACACTGCAATATAGATCTCACTTTGAAGTAAAACCCCACCCAAATCGAATTCTCTCTGCACAAGTAACATCTACCCCACCTGCAGTGCACATGGTTTTGTCCATTTGAGAAGGAATTTGCCTTTACGAGCGAATTCCTTATGCGACTTGCATAGTTGCCGAGCCTGTCACAAACATCGGAGTGGGCGGGGGGCAGACAGCGGCGGGGACCAACCATGGGAGTGATCAAAACTTTATGGGCATCCCCATGGCAACGCAAACAAGCCGATGCCTGCCATGGATGGGGGCTGACATCACAGGACGTCAGCCGCCCCCCACCCCCATCTATGTTCCGGACTTTTATTTTGCGAAGGCAGGAGATATCACTCAATGGTCGGCCACATCAAATGGTTTCCCCTCGCATGTTAAAGAGGCAGGACGGTGCTCGAACGGATGGCGTCTCTAGTCCTCTGATCCTCGCAGCTTACCATGCCAACCAGAATGACCCCCATAGATCATAGGCGTTGCTGCAGCAGGAAAGATTATCAAAGTCTCCTCCACTGGCGCTGAAAGTTACGTCCCTGTAAATAAAGGGGCGGTCCTCTTCTCCAGAAACTAGGGAAGATTTTATAGGTAGAATACCGTACGCCCCTTTTAGGGTCAAAGGGGGTCCTCTTCTCCATTTATAGGAAGCTCAAATAACCGGGTCCACCTGGAAGGCTACCACGTGAAGGGGAGATGTTCGTAACCCTTGTCAACCTCAGTAGATAGTCGTGGAAACCCAAAAATGAAAGATAGTTGGGGGTATGGTGTAAAATCATTTATTATGTATGCAAATATAAACAAAATCATGCAATAGTCTTCAACCAGGAAGCCAATTGGTTAAGAATGTTCTTGTTATCAACCAGCTGCAGCAGGGACTGAAATGAGTGACTGAGGTATTTTCCGTACAGCGCTGCGGTATATGTGTGTGCTGCATAACTCAATACAATACCAGCTAGAGGGCCGAATGTACTTAGCTTGAAAAGTGATAAAATGGAGAGTGAGAGTAACGGTCACGTCATAGGCTGTGTTTGAAAAATGACAGTTAGAAGATGATTGGCTGGTGGTTTATCACTCTCCGTGTTATCACTTTTCAAGGCTTAGTACATTTCCCCCAGAGAGAGAGAAAATCTGCAGCTTTAACATTTGTTGCAGGAAAAGAAAATGCAGATGGTGCCCACACACAGTACAACAGATATCAGCGATAACGTCCGCCATTATTAATAATGATCATAATATGCCTTTATCTGGAATAAAAGTGTTGCCATAGCAATACACAGAATGGTTGCACATGTCAATAACAGAACTTTCCACTCCATGCCTTGTAATATATACCAGGGGAGATGTTGGGAGAGTGAAACACCAGGGACTAAGTAAAAACCAGACCCGGATAAGACACCGGAACGCCGGACCAGACATCAAACTCTGCATTCCGGAGCTTATAGTGTCTGGTCCGAGGGGTGTCCCATGCGGGGGGTGTCTTGTCCGGGGGGATACCTGTGATTGCTCACACCAGGGACATGGGGAAGGGGAGATTACAGCCTCCCCGTGTGGTCTGGAACGTTCCAGTTTTTATTACACCCCCGGACCATGCGGTGAGGCTGTATTCTCCCCCCTCGCCTCTCCCAGGTGACAGGTGCGAGAGCAGCCCCATCAGATGGAGCACCCCCGGACAGGACACCCCCGGACCGGATACTACAAGCTCCGGAATGCAGAGTTTGATGTCCAGTCCGGCATTCCGGTGTCTTATCCGATTCCGGATTTTACCCAAACACCAGCCAATCAGATCCTAGCTGCCGTGTTACAGGCTGTGTTTGAAAAAAGACAGTTAGGAGCTGGTTGGTAGTTTATCTCCATTTTATCTTTCTCCAAGGCTTACATCTGTCCCACAGTATACTCGTTACCTCGTATCTGTCCCACAGTATACTCGTAATGCGGCAACACATGGCACAGTACAGATGGTGGGGTAAGTTGCCAGACCCCAGGGAGGACATACCTTTAAATGCAATGCCAGCATTATTAATGAGGACATCCAGGCCTCCATACTTGTCTTTCAGGAAGTCTCGCAGTACCCGGATGCTGCCCAGGTCATTAATGTCCAGCTGGTGGAAGAGTGGGCACAGACCTTCATTTTCCTTCAGTGCCCTGATCGCTTCCTCCCCCAGCTGGGGGTTCCTGGCTGTCAGATACACGTCTCCCTGGAACTTCTTGCACAAAGCCCTCACTACAGCCAGGCCGACCCCTTTGTTGCCCCCTGTGACTACTGCTACCCGTACCCCAGCCATGCTGCCAGTACTGCAGACAATGTGCCAGATGAGACACTGGTATACCTAATGAATGTTATAGAGGCACAGTCTGGGCTCACAGCTCCTCCCTACAAGGCTGGGACTAGAGGCACAATCACTCCTAAACATACAGCAATGTTCCCCCACCCTAACAGACATGTTTCCTCTTCCCCATAACAAACTGTGCAATGCTCCTGCCATCTAGTGGTCACAAGAGCAACTGCTGCAACTCTTTTCCATACACTGGTGGGCAGATGCAGAATTGGGGGCAGAGCACAAAAAGGAGTAAAGGGGCCCACCAAGAATCTATGAGGGGCAAGTCCCCATTCTGCTGATGATTGGGTCATATGGTAGGCAAATCCAACATGCTGGACAATATTGTTTAGCAGATTCTGACCCAAAAGGGATCGGAATCGATGAGTCAGGGATTTTTAACACGCTATATTATGTTACATCTTGGCTGAACCACGCTGTGCTGCAGGCGGGGCAGATGTGACATGTGCAGAGAGATTTAGGTTTGGCAGTGGTGTGTCCTTGCTCTTATCTAAATTGCAGTGTTAACCCCTTCAGTGGTGTTTTTTTTCCTCAAAGTAGTGCTCCCCACTGGACTAGTTTTTTAGGGTGAGCGCTACCTAAAAAAAAAACCACCACACTGTGTGTAGGGTCCGGGCAGCACCGCTGAACACTATGTCAGCCGCTGCCCGGCCCTGCCCCCTGTCCCTGGGGGGGGGGGGGGGAGCGGGGTGAGGCGGAGGTGCGACGGAGGCACTAAACACTGGCAATCCCGAGAATTTTCCGGGCTTGCCAGTCTGGGCATTAAGGCATAGCCCGGAAACTTCTCGGGATTACCAGTGAAGGGGTTAATATAAAGCTGACCGAAACTTTTGAGCTTCAGGCAAAAGAAGCCAATATTTGCTCTGCATGTAAACAAAATAAATGTGATTGCACTGCAGCATTGGGTGTTGCTACTTTTGTTTGCTTTGTTCCCCGTGATGTATGAAAGTTCCGGCGATGGTAAGGCAGCTATCATTACTTATATTTTTGTTTCCTACTTTTTATATTTCTCCCAGCTCTTCTCTTTTGCAGAAGACCGGTAGGGTCAGACTAACGGCCCATACACACTGGGCAATTTTGAGCTGAAAGTGGCTCAGATTTACCTTTGTTACCTCAGTGTGTACAGGCCATCGCTGCTTACCTGTTGGTAGTAACAGCAAATGAGCAACGGGTCGATGGCTTTCCATGGCGTCCTGCTATGGAAAGTCGTCCGCCCCCGGGGAAATCGCTTAAACAGATGAAAATTGCTCAGTGTGTATGCACTGAGCGATTTTCAGCCCAGCGATTTTCCCCATCATCACTGTCCATACACGTTGGGCAGAATCGTCCAGGGTCTATGGACCTTAACTTACGTTTGCACAAACTGGATAAAAACATTTGATGGGTCAGGATTTGCGGGCAGATAACGATCTGCGATAGGTTCACAGATAATTAGGGCGTTTTCTCTTTCTGCCTGGGTGAAGGCTATCTACTCACTGTCATCTGCAACTTTTCAGATCAGCTCTGAATCAGGCCCTTTGTATGAATTCACATACTGCACTAAAAGGATGATTACTGTGCCACCTTATCGGCTGGCTGGTGCATGGCCATTCAAGTTCAGTAAAAGTTCACAATCCTTTATTTATTCAACGCTGGGGTTTTTATTTCTGGGTTAACTATAACATGTATTTACACTAGGGATGTGCAGCGGCCACTTTTAGGCCCTTATTCTAGTTCACTCTTTCTGACAAAATCCTTCTTAGATGTACAAAACCATGTGCACTGCAGGTGGGGCAGATGTAAAATGTGCAGAGTGAATTAGAGTTGGGTGAGTTATTTTGTTTCTGTGCAGGGTAAACACTGGCTGCTTTATTTTTACACTGCAATATAGATCTCACTTTGAAGTAAAACCCCACCCAAATCTAATTCTCTCTGCACAAGTAACATCTGCCCCACCTGCAGTGCACATGGTTTTGTCCATCTAAGAAGGATTTTGTCAGAAAGAGTGAACTAGAATAAGGCCCTTAGTGTTTCGTGAAACGTGTTTTGGATCCGTATCTCCGGCAGTGTTTTGGATTTGTCTTTGTTCCGAAATACCAACCTTCAGTGTATCATGTTTTGTTGTGTTTCGTGTTTTGGCTCTATATTTTTTTTTTTTAGAAACCATAACAGTTGCTAAAAAGCAGAATATTATTATTATTTTGCTCCTACGCAATTATTAACCTCAATAACATTTATTTCCACTAATTTCCAGTCTATCCTGAACACCTCACACCACACTGTGGACACCGCTAGGGGGATTACCTCACTTGAAGCGCCTGGAATCGGTCCCACTAGTCTTCTTCGGTTCACGGTCTGGAGTCTTCTCTTACTATAGGATGGGTACACAAATCAATCGACACACTTTCTCAATTGATGCTTTATTCTGGGCCTGCAACTAGGGGCGCCAGCTGTTTTCGCACTTTGAAATGGGGAGAACAGCACGTAACAATATAACGCAATATCAAAGTGCAAACATCGTTTTAAATACAACAGTACAGTAGTTCTAGAACAGTTATTTACAATTACGATTATTTATGATTATCGCTAACACCTATATCATGAAATATTACTTGCACCACTTAAACCTATGTACCCGGGTACTATCGTTAGCTAAGACCGGTCAGTCCTCAATAAGAACCTATGCATAGGATTTAATTATGTCTATGAGTCCCTGTTATTTTATCCTTTGGCCACCGGGTGGCAATATTGGTCCAGCAACCTTTTCCTTGGATTTGGGAAGTGGGGTTAACTTTTAAGGTCAGGGACAAAGTACCTGTAGACGGTGCCAGCTCCCGCTGGGTCTGGGCAAATATTCACCGGTCGCAGTGCACCCCGACGGGATTGCTAGTGTGGGCGCCAGGCGTTGCCACACTCCGCTACACTGCGCCCCGGCTGCTGTCGGGTTCTCTGTCTGGCTGCAATGCTGCTGGGCTCTGCAGTTCCCCCTACTGCTCACTCGGTTCTCCCACTGTATGGGCACCTGGTGGGGAGGCTTGTTGGTGGCCTGGCGTGGCCCTGTAATGTCCTGCTGGTGGCCGGGTGCTGGTGGGGGGCCTCTAGTGGCCTGGGGCGGCTTGTGGCCTGATACTGCTGGTGGGGCCTGGGGCTGCTCGTGGCCTGATGCTGCTGGGGGGGGCCTGGGGCTGTTTGTGGCCCGATGCTGCTGGTGGGGCCTGGGCTGTTTGTGGCCTGATGCTGCTGGTGGGGCCTGGGCTGCTTATAGCCTGATGCTGCCGTGGGCGCCGTTAGTGGCCTGGGGCTGGTGGGGGTCTACGCTGCTGTTGGCTCTTTTCCCCTCTTACCCGCTCCCTTGTCGTCCTGGCAGTCGGCGGGGGTCAGCGTCGCGGTCCCTCCTCTCCCCTGGGTAGAGGCGTCGCTCCTGCGCGCAGTCCACGGCTCCCGGCGTCTGTCTCACCCGGCGATGACGTCACTGCTCCGCCGCGTCCTCCGCTCCCGTCTTCTTCACTCGGCAGGGAGTCCCGCTGCTGGCTCTCTGCTCCTTCCCTTCACACGCTGCCGCTTGACACGGGGATTCTTCTGCGGGCTCTCTCCTTTCAGCGCAGCGTCCCAGCACTTCTCACGCTGCCGCTCAGCTCTGCCTCCACGTGAGTACTCTTCCCAGCTCTTCCCTCTTCATCCGGTCCTCCTTTTCCTTTTTCTCCCACCAATCCCAGGTCGCGCTGACCTGTCTGTCAAAGGTTGCTTCTGCCCCCCTCCCACTTCAACCCTCTCAAAGCGTCCACATTAACCCCTACTGTGCTGGGGCTTACATCCGCCCATACCTTTTTGTGGGCGTGTCCTCGCGCCACACCACTTCAGTCACAAGTCTAGGACAGTCACACAGTCCTAAAACACAAAGTCCATTTGGTGAGCCCTAATATGCTCGCTAAGAAGAACAACCTACTAACAGTCATTAACTGCGTCATGAACATTATAACTGGTAAACTGAATGCAGAAACGTTGTACACAACAGTGGTACGATTCGGTTATACAGTACTTATATCTTACTCTCGGTACCGGGCTGGCAGGACACCCCTAGTGCTTCTGGCCGAACGCCTGGGCTCAGGTTCCAGGGCGGGCCCCGTGGTTGCAGGGAAGTCGTCCAGGGTGCCGGGGTCGGTCTGGAGAATGGCGGGCGCCCGAGGGGTGGTGAGGCAGCTTGCGTACAACAAGAGTTCAAAAGGGTTTTGTAGAATGTTGGACCCCAAGGAGGGTTCAGTTTCCGGCGTCTTCCGGGGTGGTTCCTCCCCGTCAACAGTTTCGGGTTCCGCAACCCGGCTGATACAGGGTTTGAGTTGATTCCGGTGGGTCCACTGCAGACGGCCCCCATCTTGCCGTTGAACCTGGTACACTGGGAGAGTCGATTCTGGCTCCCTGGTGACCACGTACGGGTAGGGTTCCCACTTGGGGTCAAGTTTGCTTTGCGGTCTGTTGTTCCTCTTGAATACGAGGCTGCCTACCGTCAGGGGGTCAGCTCGAGCGTCTAGATCGTAATTCCTCTTCTGTTGTTCCCTTACCTGCTCCATTCGCTGGTCCACGATGGACCGAGCTTCGCTAAGGCGGTTTTGATGTTCTTGAACCCACGGGGTCCGGGTCTGGGGGTCCGGGGGTGACAGTTGGAGCTGCAGGTCCGCGGGGAGTCGTCCCGTCCTCCCAAACAGTAGGTAGTACGGAGTATATCCCGTTGATGTGTGGCAAGTGTTGTTGTAGATGAAGACAAGCTCTGCTAGCAGGGAGGGCCAGTCCCGTCTTTGCTCATGGGGCATCGCCCGCAACATGTTAATGAGGGTACGGTTCATACGCTCGCACACCCCGTTCCCCTGGGGGTGATAGGGCGTGGTGCGTAACTTCTTGCAGCCGTACAATTTGCAGAGTTCGGTGAAGAGCTGTGACTCAAACGTCGGGCCCTGGTCGGACAATATTTGACCTGGGAATCCGTAGGGTCGGACGAACGCCTTCCAGAAAACTTCAGCGGTCGTTCTGGCTGTCAGGTCTCGGACCGGTAGGGCCACGGCGAATTTAGTATAGTGGTCTACGATGACCAGGGCATACTGGTATCCGGTGGGGCTCGGCTCCAACTTCACGTGGTCCATGGTGACCAATTCCAAGGGATATGATGACACAATAGGGTGGAGGGGGGCCTTCTCCATCGATGTCGCTGGTCGCCGCATGGCGCAGTTGGTGCAAGCCTTGCACCAGTCCTCCACGTCCAACCTCAAGTTGGGCCAGTATACTCGGGTCCGTAGATTTGACTCCATCTTCTGGCTCCCGAAATGACCGGAGTGGTCATGGTAGGCTCGCAGCACTTCCTCTATTGCTTCTTTAGGCACTATCAGTTGTTTACTAACGACGTGGGTCTTTGGGTCCACATACTTCCTGTAGAGCACGCCTTGACGCAACTCTAGCCGTTCCCTCTGTCGCCATAATCGGAGCACCTCAGTGGGCGCCCGATCCGCTCTTCTCGCGTTGGAAAGTGTCGGGACTCCAAGTAGCTTTTGACTTGTTGGATGTGCGGGCATTGCTTCTGCCGCTGGGCCCAGTTCTCCTCCCCCTCCTTCCGGTTGGTGCTGACGATGGTCGCGCTGGTGCAGAGTGGTGTGGGCCGCTTGGTAAACTGGGGCAGCTCTTCTAGCTCCCTTATGTCGGACTCTTCTTCTTCTTCCCCTTCGGGGATAGGCAGACGTGAGAGTGCATCTGCGTTCGCGTTACTGCGTCCGCTCCTGTATTCGATGCTATACTGGTAGTTGGCCAGCCGGGAGGCCCAACGCTGTTCCAGGGCGCCCAGGCGGGCCGTTGCTTGATGGGCCAGTGGGTTACAGTCAGTGACGGCTACGAAGGGAGTGGCGGCCAAGTAGTCTCTAAACTTCTCTGTCACTGCCCACACCAACGCCAGGAACTCTAGTTTGAAGGAACTGTAGTTCGCATCATTTCGTTCGGTCTTCGTCAGGCTGCGGCTGGCGTATGCGATGGTCCGTTCCTTCCCATCTTGGACTTGCGCCAACACGGCCCCGAGGCCCTGTTTGCTAGCATCGGTATACAAACGGAAGGGGACACTGTAGTCTGGGTACGCCAACAGAGGGGCTTCTGTCAACACCGTTTTGAGTCGGTCGAATGCCTCCTGTCGACTTTCTGTCCACACCACCGGGATTCTCTTGTTATACCCGTCTTTGGGAATCCCTCTCATTAGTTCAGTCAGTGGCGCTGCGACCTTGGCGAAGTCTCGGACGAACCTTCGGTAGTACCCCACGAAGCCAAGGAACCGTCGGACATCTTTCACCGTTTGTGGCACGGGCCATCCCTTTACGGCGCTGACTTTCTCTGGGTCGGGGGATACCCCATGGGCATTAACAATGTGGCCCAGGTACTGCACCTCGGGCTTCAGGAGGTGGCACTTACTGGGTTTCAACTTCAGCCCGAACTGGATGAGTCGCTGAAACACTTCTTGCAGGTGGCCCAGGTGATCCGCATAGGTTTCCGAAAATATAATCACATCGTCGAGGTATAGGAGCATGATGTCAAAATTTCGGTGCCCGAGGCAGTGCTCCATCACCCGCTGGAATGTCGCCGGGGCATTACACAGTCCGAAAGGCATGCGGTTGAACTCAAAGAGCCCCATGGGCGTGGTGAACGCCGTCTTCTCTTTGTCGTCTTCCTCCACTTGGACCTGCCAATACCCGCTGGTTAGGTCGAGGGTCGAAAAGTACCGGGCCGCCCGCAGGGCCGTCAGGGACTCCTCGATCCTGGGCAGGGGGTACGCATCCCGATGTGTCAGGCTGTTGAGCTTCCTGTAGTCCACGCAGAACCGCAATTGGCCGTCTTTCTTTCGGACCAGGACCATCGGCGCAGCCCACGGGCTGTGACTCTCCCGTATTACTCCGCTCGCTTTCATCTCCTCCAGCATTCGCCGAACGGGTTGGTGCAGTGCCGGGGCTACCGGCCGGTGCCTCTCCTTTACCGGGTGGGCCGTGCCGGTGGGGATTCCATGCCGGATGTCCTCAACCAATCCCAGTTCAGTGGGGTCTTTGCTGAAAGCCTCCCCGTTATCGATCACCACCTGCAGGACTCCGTTCTTCTGTTCTTCAGGGGTAGCTGCGTCCCCAATATGGATTTCTTTCCACCAGATACTGGCCGGGCCCGGTCCCTCCCCCTGTTTGGCTGCCACGCTCTGTTGTTGGGCCTGTTCGGGATGAATCACGTCTTGGAATGTAGTCCAGCTCAGCGTTGCTATGGGTTGGTGTCGATACAGCTTGACCGTGTGATTGTGAGGGTTCAGGACGCGCACTGGGACTCGACCGTGGACGACCGTCACTAAGGCACTGGCGACCACTACCTCTTGTTGTGCGGTTACGGGGTAGGCCTCGACCAGTGCTTCATACTTATCGCCACTTGGACCACAGCGGGCCTTCCCCCAGAGTATCGTCTCGGTGTTGGGGCGGAGTTTGACGGGCCTTCCGTCGGTCAAGCGGATCTTCCCAATTTCTCCGGTGCCCTTCACAAACTTCTGGTGTCCTTGGAGAACTTTGATGGTCTTCTGTAAGGCCCGCTGGCTCGGTGGTTCTGCCGCCGGGAGTCGATTCTTCAGCGTCGCTACAAGTTCATTGGGGCAGCGTTGCAGGACGTTCATCCCCAGGATTATGGGCGCCACCTTTGTCTCATCTGTGGTGGTCACCAGACACCCTTGTCTTGGCAGTAGCGTGTCTCCAATTTGTATGTCGGCCTCCCAGTACCCTTCGCAGGCGATTTCCAGTCCGTTACTGGCGATCAGATGGAGCCAGGTGGGGGGTGGGGACAACAGCTGGTGACTTCCCCAGTAGCGTTGAAGGGTCGGCAGTTGGATCGTGGTGATCTGAGATCCGGTGTCCACCATTGCTACGGTTTCCACTCCGTTGATGGTTACTGGTAGGGTCGGGCATCTTCCGATGTATTGGGGCCACCATTTGTCTGGATCTGGGTCTATTCCAGCGACTCCCCCCGAGGTTCGGCCCTCCCCCTCGGGGCATTGGAGTTTAAACGGTCGGAAGAGGGACAGCTTCTTTCGACGTGCCAGGCTTCTTGACAGCGTCAAGAAGATGGGTCGGCCCTGATGGTCGAACTGATCGGTTGCTCGCCTCCCGTATTCTCGAGGCGGGTCCCAACGGTTCCGGCTTGATTGTTGCCTCTCCGTCCTCCATCTATTGCCTCCGCTGTTCGGCGCGGTTTGCCGGGCTAGTTGACGCAGATCACGCTGCATTGCAGCCATTCCGATGGTCAGGTCTTCTACCTGACGTTGGAGTGATTGATCCGAGTTTCCCGTTGGCTGCTGGACACTCTGGGTGGGCCGGTCCTTTGGCCGCGCCACTTGTTCGGACGTCGTCGCTATGGGACCTCGAGACGCCGCCATCTCCGGGTACTCCGCCTCGGGGTCTGAATGGTTCCCAATGGTTAAGATGGCGGTGTTTTTAAAATCTGCGAAGGGCTTACCCGGCATTTGCATCTTGAGGATCCGCAGCTGAGTCTTGACGTTAGGGTTCGACGCTCCCTCTATGAATTGGATAGTGAGCGTCTCGTCGCTGTTACGAATCTCATCTTTATCGGCCGCTTGGATGAGCTTCAGGGTCTTCTGTAGACTCAGGGCGAAATCCCGGAGGCTCTCGCCCGGCCGCTGTTTCCGTCCGTAGAGCTGCATCTTCAACTCCGGGAGGGTGGCGGTCTCGAAGATCGTGGCCAGCCGATCCAAGATCTGGTCAATGCCCGTCTTTTGGTCATCTGCCCATGATTCGACTTCGCTGAGGGCGGAGCCCGTAAGCTGACCGATCAGGATCTGTACCCTCTGTTCTTCACTCGGGGTGTAGAGTTGGGACATGGACTTCAGTTGGTTCTTGAACGCCGTGAACGTGGCGCCCTTGTTGGGGTCCCCACTGTAGGTCAGCATCCATGGGGCCCCGAAGTAGTAGGGTAGTGTGATGGGAGCACGAGGTGTCGCCGCTGGGTCGGGTGCTATCACTGGGGCTACGACTTGTTGATCAACGTTGGGGGGCACGGCGGGTGCCTGCCCACCCACGGCTTGGGGTGCCTCCATCCTGGGTTTAGATTATACTCCGAGTTGACCGCGATCCTGTTCGTGACGCCAGGAAAGATGTGGACACCGCTAGGGGGATTACCTCACTTGAAGCGCCTGGAATCGGTCCCACTAGTCTTCTTCGGTTCACGGTCTGGAGTCTTCTCTTACTATAGGATGGGTACACAAATCAATCGACACACTTTCTCAATTGATGCTTTATTCTGGGCCTGCAACTAGGGGCGCCAGCTGTTTTCGCACTTTGAAATGGGGAGAACAGCACGTAACAATATAACGCAATATCAAAGTGCAAACATCGTTTTAAATACAACAGTACAGTAGTTCTAGAACAGTTATTTACAATTACGATTATTTATGATTATCGCTAACACCTATATCATGAAATATTACTTGCACCACTTAAACCTATGTACCCGGGTACTATCGTTAGCTAAGACCGGTCAGTCCTCAATAAGAACCTATGCATAGGATTTAATTATGTCTATGAGTCCCTGTTATTTTATCCTTTGGCCACCGGGTGGCAATATTGGTCCAGCAACCTTTTCCTTGGATTTGGGAAGTGGGGTTAACTTTTAAGGTCAGGGACAAAGTACCTGTAGACGGTGCCAGCTCCCGCTGGGTCTGGGCAAATATTCACCGGTCGCAGTGCACCCCGACGGGATTGCTAGTGTGGGCGCCAGGCGTTGCCACACTCCGCTACACTGCGCCCCGGCTGCTGTCGGGTTCTCTGTCTGGCTGCAATGCTGCTGGGCTCTGCAGTTCCCCCTACTGCTCACTCGGTTCTCCCACTGTATGGGCACCTGGTGGGGAGGCTTGTTGGTGGCCTGGCGTGGCCCTGTAATGTCCTGCTGGTGGCCGGGTGCTGGTGGGGGGCCTCTAGTGGCCTGGGGCGGCTTGTGGCCTGATACTGCTGGTGGGGCCTGGGGCTGCTCGTGGCCTGATGCTGCTGGGGGGGGCCTGGGGCTGTTTGTGGCCCGATGCTGCTGGTGGGGCCTGGGCTGTTTGTGGCCTGATGCTGCTGGTGGGGCCTGGGCTGCTTATAGCCTGATGCTGCCGTGGGCGCCGTTAGTGGCCTGGGGCTGGTGGGGGTCTACGCTGCTGTTGGCTCTTTTCCCCTCTTACCCGCTCCCTTGTCGTCCTGGCAGTCGGCGGGGGTCAGCGTCGCGGTCCCTCCTCTCCCCTGGGTAGAGGCGTCGCTCCTGCGCGCAGTCCACGGCTCCCGGCGTCTGTCTCACCCGGCGATGACGTCACTGCTCCGCCGCGTCCTCCGCTCCCGTCTTCTTCACTCGGCAGGGAGTCCCGCTGCTGGCTCTCTGCTCCTTCCCTTCACACGCTGCCGCTTGACACGGGGATTCTTCTGCGGGCTCTCTCCTTTCAGCGCAGCGTCCCAGCACTTCTCACGCTGCCGCTCAGCTCTGCCTCCACGTGAGTACTCTTCCCAGCTCTTCCCTCTTCATCCGGTCCTCCTTTTCCTTTTTCTCCCACCAATCCCAGGTCGCGCTGACCTGTCTGTCAAAGGTTGCTTCTGCCCCCCTCCCACTTCAACCCTCTCAAAGCGTCCACATTAACCCCTACTGTGCTGGGGCTTACATCCGCCCATACCTTTTTGTGGGCGTGTCCTCGCGCCACACCACTTCAGTCACAAGTCTAGGACAGTCACACAGTCCTAAAACACAAAGTCCATTTGGTGAGCCCTAATATGCTCGCTAAGAAGAACAACCTACTAACAGTCATTAACTGCGTCATGAACATTATAACTGGTAAACTGAATGCAGAAACGTTGTACACAACAGTGGTACGATTCGGTTATACAGTACTTATATCTTACTCTCGGTACCGGGCTGGCAGGACACCCCTAGTGCTTCTGGCCGAACGCCTGGGCTCAGGTTCCAGGGCGGGCCCCGTGGTTGCAGGGAAGTCGTCCAGGGTGCCGGGGTCGGTCTGGAGAATGGCGGGCGCCCGAGGGGTGGTGAGGCAGCTTGCGTACAACAAGAGTTCAAAAGGGTTTTGTAGAATGTTGGACCCCAAGGAGGGTTCAGTTTCCGGCGTCTTCCGGGGTGGTTCCTCCCCGTCAACAGTTTCGGGTTCCGCAACCCGGCTGATACAGGGTTTGAGTTGATTCCGGTGGGTCCACTGCAGACGGCCCCCATCTTGCCGTTGAACCTGGTACACTGGGAGAGTCGATTCTGGCTCCCTGGTGACCACGTACGGGTAGGGTTCCCACTTGGGGTCAAGTTTGCTTTGCGGTCTGTTGTTCCTCTTGAATACGAGGCTGCCTACCGTCAGGGGGTCAGCTCGAGCGTCTAGATCGTAATTCCTCTTCTGTTGTTCCCTTACCTGCTCCATTCGCTGGTCCACGATGGACCGAGCTTCGCTAAGGCGGTTTTGATGTTCTTGAACCCACGGGGTCCGGGTCTGGGGGTCCGGGGGTGACAGTTGGAGCTGCAGGTCCGCGGGGAGTCGTCCCGTCCTCCCAAACAGTAGGTAGTACGGAGTATATCCCGTTGATGTGTGGCAAGTGTTGTTGTAGATGAAGACAAGCTCTGCTAGCAGGGAGGGCCAGTCCCGTCTTTGCTCATGGGGCATCGCCCGCAACATGTTAATGAGGGTACGGTTCATACGCTCGCACACCCCGTTCCCCTGGGGGTGATAGGGCGTGGTGCGTAACTTCTTGCAGCCGTACAATTTGCAGAGTTCGGTGAAGAGCTGTGACTCAAACGTCGGGCCCTGGTCGGACAATATTTGACCTGGGAATCCGTAGGGTCGGACGAACGCCTTCCAGAAAACTTCAGCGGTCGTTCTGGCTGTCAGGTCTCGGACCGGTAGGGCCACGGTGAATTTAGTATAGTGGTCTACGATGACCAGGGCATACTGGTATCCGGTGGGGCTCGGCTCCAACTTCACGTGGTCCATGGTGACCAATTCCAAGGGATATGATGACACAATAGGGTGGAGGGGGGCCTTCTCCATCGATGTCGCTGGTCGCCGCATGGCGCAGTTGGTGCAAGCCTTGCACCAGTCCTCCACGTCCAACCTCAAGTTGGGCCAGTATACTCGGGTCCGTAGATTTGACTCCATCTTCTGGCTCCCGAAATGACCGGAGTGGTCATGGTAGGCTCGCAGCACTTCCTCTATTGCTTCTTTAGGCACTATCAGTTGTTTACTAACGACGTGGGTCTTTGGGTCCACATACTTCCTGTAGAGCACGCCTTGACGCAACTCTAGCCGTTCCCTCTGTCGCCATAATCGGAGCACCTCAGTGGGCGCCCGATCCCGCTCTTCTCGCGTTGGAAAGTGTCGGGACTCCAAGTAGCTTTTGACTTGTTGGATGTGCGGGCATTGCTTCTGCCGCTGGGCCCAGTTCTCCTCCCCCTCCTTCCGGTTGGTGCTGACGATGGTCGCGCTGGTGCAGAGTGGTGTGGGCCGCTTGGTAAACTGGGGCAGCTCTTCTAGCTCCCTTATGTCGGACTCTTCTTCTTCTTCCCCTTCGGGGATAGGCAGACGTGAGAGTGCATCTGCGTTCGCGTTACTGCGTCCGCTCCTGTATTCGATGCTATACTGGTAGTTGGCCAGCCGGGAGGCCCAACGCTGTTCCAGGGCGCCCAGGCGGGCCGTTGCTTGATGGGCCAGTGGGTTACAGTCAGTGACGGCTACGAAGGGAGTGGCGGCCAAGTAGTCTCTAAACTTCTCTGTCACTGCCCACACCAACGCCAGGAACTCTAGTTTGAAGGAACTGTAGTTCGCATCATTTCGTTCGGTCTTCGTCAGGCTGCGGCTGGCGTATGCGATGGTCCGTTCCTTCCCATCTTGGACTTGCGCCAACACGGCCCCGAGGCCCTGTTTGCTAGCATCGGTATACAAACGGAAGGGGACACTGTAGTCTGGGTACGCCAACAGAGGGGCTTCTGTCAACACCGTTTTGAGTCGGTCGAATGCCTCCTGTCGACTTTCTGTCCACACCACCGGGATTCTCTTGTTATACCCGTCTTTGGGAATCCCTCTCATTAGTTCAGTCAGTGGCGCTGCGACCTTGGCGAAGTCTCGGACGAACCTTCGGTAGTACCCCACGAAGCCAAGGAACCGTCGGACATCTTTCACCGTTTGTGGCACGGGCCATCCCTTTACGGCGCTGACTTTCTCTGGGTCGGGGGATACCCCATGGGCATTAACAATGTGGCCCAGGTACTGCACCTCGGGCTTCAGGAGGTGGCACTTACTGGGTTTCAACTTCAGCCCGAACTGGATGAGTCGCTGAAACACTTCTTGCAGGTGGCCCAGGTGATCCGCATAGGTTTCCGAAAATATAATCACATCGTCGAGGTATAGGAGCACGATGTCAAAATTTCGGTGCCCGAGGCAGTGCTCCATCACCCGCTGGAATGTCGCCGGGGCATTACACAGTCCGAAAGGCATGCGGTTGAACTCAAAGAGCCCCATGGGCGTGGTGAACGCCGTCTTCTCTTTGTCGTCTTCCTCCACTTGGACCTGCCAATACCCGCTGGTTAGGTCGAGGGTCGAAAAGTACCGGGCCGCCCGCAGGGCCGTCAGGGACTCCTCGATCCTGGGCAGGGGGTACGCATCCCGATGTGTCAGGCTGTTGAGCTTCCTGTAGTCCACGCAGAACCGCAATTGGCCGTCTTTCTTTCGGACCAGGACCATCGGCGCAGCCCACGGGCTGTGACTCTCCCGTATTACTCCGCTCGCTTTCATCTCCTCCAGCATTCGCCGAACGGGTTGGTGCAGTGCCGGGGCTACCGGCCGGTGCCTCTCCTTTACCGGGTGGGCCGTGCCGGTGGGGATTCCATGCCGGATGTCCTCAACCAATCCCAGTTCAGTGGGGTCTTTGCTGAAAGCCTCCCCGTTATCGATCACCACCTGCAGGACTCCGTTCTTCTGTTCTTCAGGGGTAGCTGCGTCCCCAATATGGATTTCTTTCCACCAGATACTGGCCGGGCCCGGTCCCTCCCCCTGTTTGGCTGCCACGCTCTGTTGTTGGGCCTGTTCGGGATGAATCACGTCTTGGAATGTAGTCCAGCTCAGCGTTGCTATGGGTTGGTGTCGATACAGCTTGACCGTGTGATTGTGAGGGTTCAGGACGCGCACTGGGACTCGACCGTGGACGACCGTCACTAAGGCACTGGCGACCACTACCTCTTGTTGTGCGGTTACGGGGTAGGCCTCGACCAGTGCTTCATACTTATCGCCACTTGGACCACAGCGGGCCTTCCCCCAGAGTATCGTCTCGGTGTTGGGGCGGAGTTTGACGGGCCTTCCGTCGGTCAAGCGGATCTTCCCAATTTCTCCGGTGCCCTTCACAAACTTCTGGTGTCCTTGGAGAACTTTGATGGTCTTCTGTAAGGCCCGCTGGCTCGGTGGTTCTGCCGCCGGGAGTCGATTCTTCAGCGTCGCTACAAGTTCATTGGGGCAGCGTTGCAGGACGTTCATCCCCAGGATTATGGGCGCCACCTTTGTCTCATCTGTGGTGGTCACCAGACACCCTTGTCTTGGCAGTAGCGTGTCTCCAATTTGTATGTCGGCCTCCCAGTACCCTTCGCAGGCGATTTCCAGTCCGTTACTGGCGATCAGATGGAGCCAGGTGGGGGGTGGGGACAACAGCTGGTGACTTCCCCAGTAGCGTTGAAGGGTCGGCAGTTGGATCGTGGTGATCTGAGATCCGGTGTCCACCATTGCTACGGTTTCCACTCCGTTGATGGTTACTGGTAGGGTCGGGCATCTTCCGATGTATTGGGGCCACCATTTGTCTGGATCTGGGTCTATTCCAGCGACTCCCCCCGAGGTTCGGCCCTCCCCCTCGGGGCATTGGAGTTTAAACGGTCGGAAGAGGGACAGCTTCTTTCGACGTGCCCGGCTTCTTGACAGCGTCGACAGATGGGTCGGCCCTGATGGTCGAACTGATCGGTCGCTCGCCTCCCGTATTCTCGAGGCGGGTCCCAACGGTTCCGGCTTGATTGTTGCCTCTCCGTCCTCCATCTATTGCCTCCGCTGTTCGGCGCGGTTTGCCGGGCTAGTTGACGCAGATCACGCTGCATTGCAGCCATTCCGATGGTCAGGTCTTCTACCTGACGTTGGAGTGATTGATCCGAGTTTCCCGTTGGCTGCTGGACACTCTGGGTGGGCCGGTCCTTTGGCCGCGCCACTTGTTCGGACGTCGTCGCTATGGGACCTCGAGACGCCGCCATCTCCGGGTACTCCGCCTCGGGGTCTGAATGGTTCCCAATGGTTAAGATGGCGGTGTTTTTAAAATCTGCGAAGGGCTTACCCGGCATTTGCATCTTGAGGATCCGCAGCTGAGTCTTGACGTTAGGGTTCGACGCTCCCTCTATGAATTGGATAGTGAGCGTCTCGTCGCTGTTACGAATCTCATCTTTATCGGCCGCTTGGATGAGCTTCAGGGTCTTCTGTAGACTCAGGGCGAAATCCCGGAGGCTCTCGCCCGGCCGCTGTTTCCGTCCGTAGAGCTGCATCTTCAACTCCGGGAGGGTGGCGGTCTCGAAGATCGTGGCCAGCCGATCCAAGATCTGGTCAATGCCCGTCTTTTGGTCATCTGCCCATGATTCGACTTCGCTGAGGGCGGAGCCCGTAAGCTGACCGATCAGGATCTGTACCCTCTGTTCTTCACTCGGGGTGTAGAGTTGGGACATGGACTTCAGTTGGTTCTTGAACGCCGTGAACGTGGCGCCCTTGTTGGGGTCCCCACTGTAGGTCAGCATCCATGGGGCCCCGAAGTAGTAGGGTAGTGTGATGGGAGCACGAGGTGTCGCCGCTGGGTCGGGTGCTATCACTGGGGCTACGACTTGTTGATCAACGTTGGGGGGCACGGCGGGTGCCTGCCCACCCACGGCTTGGGGTGCCTCCATCCTGGGTTTAGATTATACTCCGAGTTGACCGCGATCCTGTTCGTGACGCCAGGAAAGATGTGGACACCGCTAGGGGGATTACCTCACTTGAAGCGCCTGGAATCGGTCCCACTAGTCTTCTTCGGTTCACGGTCTGGAGTCTTCTCTTACTATAGGATGGGTACACAAATCAATCGACACACTTTCTCAATTGATGCTTTATTCTGGGCCTGCAACTAGGGGCGCCAGCTGTTTTCGCACTTTGAAATGGGGAGAACAGCACGTAACAATATAACGCAATATCAAAGTGCAAACATCGTTTTAAATACAACAGTACAGTAGTTCTAGAACAGTTATTTACAATTACGATTATTTATGATTATCGCTAACACCTATATCATGAAATATTACTTGCACCACTTAAACCTATGTACCCGGGTACTATCGTTAGCTAAGACCGGTCAGTCCTCAATAAGAACCTATGCATAGGATTTAATTATGTCTATGAGTCCCTGTTATTTTATCCTTTGGCCACCGGGTGGCAATATTGGTCCAGCAACCTTTTCCTTGGATTTGGGAAGTGGGGTTAACTTTTAAGGTCAGGGACAAAGTACCTGTAGACGGTGCCAGCTCCCGCTGGGTCTGGGCAAATATTCACCGGTCGCAGTGCACCCCGACGGGATTGCTAGTGTGGGCGCCAGGCGTTGCCACACTCCGCTACACTGCGCCCCGGCTGCTGTCGGGTTCTCTGTCTGGCTGCAATGCTGCTGGGCTCTGCAGTTCCCCCTACTGCTCACTCGGTTCTCCCACTGTATGGGCACCTGGTGGGGAGGCTTGTTGGTGGCCTGGCGTGGCCCTGTAATGTCCTGCTGGTGGCCGGGTGCTGGTGGGGGGCCTCTAGTGGCCTGGGGAGGCTTGTGGCCTGATACTGCTGGTGGGGCCTGGGGCTGCTCGTGGCCTGATGCTGCTGGGGGGGGCCTGGGGCTGTTTGTGGCCCGATGCTGCTGGTGGGGCCTGGGCTGTTTGTGGCCTGATGCTGCTGGTGGGGCCTGGGCTGCTTATAGCCTGATGCTGCCGTGGGCGCCGTTAGTGGCCTGGGGCTGGTGGGGGTCTACGCTGCTGTTGGCTCTTTTCCCCTCTTACCCGCTCCCTTGTCGTCCTGGCAGTCGGCGGGGGTCAGCGTCGCGGTCCCTCCTCTCCCCTGGGTAGAGGCGTCGCTCCTGCGCGCAGTCCACGGCTCCCGGCGTCTGTCTCACCCGGCGATGACGTCACTGCTCCGCCGCGTCCTCCGCTCCCGTCTTCTTCACTCGGCAGGGAGTCCCGCTGCTGGCTCTCTGCTCCTTCCCTTCACACGCTGCCGCTTGACACGGGGATTCTTCTGCGGGCTCTCTCCTTTCAGCGCAGCGTCCCAGCACTTCTCACGCTGCCGCTCAGCTCTGCCTCCACGTGAGTACTCTTCCCAGCTCTTCCCTCTTCATCCGGTCCTCCTTTTCCTTTTTCTCCCACCAATCCCAGGTCGCGCTGACCTGTCTGTCAAAGGTTGCTTCTGCCCCCCTCCCACTTCAACCCTCTCAAAGCGTCCACATTAACCCCTACTGTGCTGGGGCTTACACAATGTTGTTTTTAGGCCAAAAGGTTGCACACGTGATCCATCTGTGTGGCACTGCAGCAGCAGACAGGATGGCAGTTTCAAAAGCAGACAAAAATGCTCCAAAGAGCACATAAAGCTAAGAAAATAAGTGCAAGATGGAATTGTCCTTGGACCCTCCCACGCACACTTATGTTGCGTAAATAGGACATGCACACTGTCTTTAGCAAACCAATCATTTCAGCCACAGGGTTGCCACACGACTGTGGCTGAAATGATTGGTTTGTTTGAGCCCACACAAAAAAAAAGAAGCAAATCACCTCTCCCTGTACAAACTGGCTCTACAGAGGCAAGATGTCATCGTCATCCTCACATATTATCAATTTGTCCCAGCTGGAATCCATAATCACAGGTCCCTCTGTAGTCTTTGGAGGCAATTGCTGGTCTTCATTGAAGAACTGATTAATTTTGATGAACATCATCTTCTCCACATTTTGCAGAAGCAACCTCCTATGCCGCTCACTGACCAGGTTCCCTGCTGCACTAAAAACTCTTTCGGAGTACACACTGGACTTTTGCAGCAGTACCAATGGACTTTAACATTAGTGCCACAGGACTTATGCAGCAATGTCACTGGACTGGATCACTGTGCTATACACACAGTGTCATTGGACTGGAATATACAGCACTTTCACTAAACTGGACTATATACAGTACACAATGTATCACTGACTGGACTGAACTAAACACTACAGCACTTTCACGGACTGGACTGTCACTGATATATACACAGCAGTAAGCGGTATCACTGGCACTGTGATTTCACTGGACACAGCCTTAAATGGACTGGTGGATGACTGGATGTATATATTATTAATTATAGCAGCAGCAGCGGGCAGGCGGTGAAGGGAGGCAGGCGGCCAGGACGTCCTCACACTTTATTCTCTGTGTCTGGAGTGAAGATGACACCGACCGCCCACCCCTTTAAAGGTTCCGGATCTCACAAGATCTGACGACAGGATCTCGCAAAGCTCTGGAGACCCGCGCTCCGAGTCTTGGCGGGAATTCCTGAACAGGCTCCGAGAGCGGGTTCAGATTGTGGGTGTCTGGGGGTGCCCGGATTCCCACAATCCAATCTCGCTCATCTCTAATTTACATAAAGATAGTAAGCGACGCAATGATAGCGGCCTGCGGCATTGCAGACATTCCTAACGGCGCCTGTAGTGCAAATTAACGCTCGGGACACGTGACATGTGACATCACATGATACCCACCAGCAGCATTGTAGCTGGGCAGGCGCAAAGAAGAACCCGGAAGTGACAATGTGTCTCCCGCACGTGTGCCGCAGCTGGTCTCCACCTGTGGATCAGTGACTGTATTGACAAATGCCCGTTATGTGAATCAAGCATTTAATTATGGTAGACGTCTGTCGTGCGTTGTATAAACCGCAGGATAGTTTATGTCATTAGCAGCTTGTACCAATGCATGTGATAATAATGTACAGGAAAATGCTGGGAGATGGGCCAATTCTGGAACAAAAATACACAATAGATAATGCATTTTTAAGGTCGATCCATTGTGCAAGAACAGAAACAAAAAAAATCAATATCTGAATTGAATACGCTATAAATGCAACCTAAAAGAGGGCGCACGGCCCCGTGGAGAGTAAGAAACGCTGGAATAGGATCTGCAGGACTGCGCGTGTATGTTTCATTGAATGGCCATCGACGCTATTGTTGATGGCAATAGTGCAAATGGGTGCCAGACGCGGTCCCGACAGTCGGGATCCCGACAGTCATTTACCCGACGTCGGGGTCCACTACCCCCATAGAGGGAGAATAGAATAGCTTGCTACGCTCGCCACTGTGCCCGCAGCGTGACAAATGCAGCGAGCCCGCAAGGGGCTTTGTTGCGCTCACCATGCTGTCTGAGTCCGTGCAGTCGGGATCCCAACGTTGGGCTAATGACTGTCGGGATCCCGACTGTCGGTACCCTATACCACACCCGTGCAAATGACCAGCAATGGTAGCATACTATGTAATGTATGACCATCGATGGTTTTAACTATCGATGCTATCCTTGTTATTTAACTGACTGGCCCGTGTGCCAATCAGAACTGGGGGTGGGGCTTTACAGGTGTCGGGGGGCAGAGCTGTACTCCGTGTGCGAGCCCCTTGGTTCTAAAAAAAAAATATTCGGTTATGCTTTTCCATCAATGGAGGGAAACATTCTGGTTCTCCCATCAATGGCAAAACTATTCAACATCGGTCATAAACCATTGAAAATTTAGAAGCATTGATGGTTGATGGCCATCCCTAGGTCAACCCGAGATTGGTGCCATGGGTCCGCTACCTTGACTATGACCACGCCCTGTTTAAAAGGGATATAACTTCTGTAATTTAAATCGTGACATTCATGGATTACACAGGTTCTGTGGCTGATTAAAACCAATTGAAATGCAGGCTTGATGTCCGCCAGCCACAGAACCTGTATAATCCACGAGTGCCCTGGTTAAAAGGGATCATCTGGTAATCCTAGATACAGTATAAGGCGCCTTATGCGTTAGTCAGATGCAATTTGTATGGTGAAGAGTGAAAACAGGCCAAAGGTTTACCTGTATTATTCCATCTGATAACATACATAGTAACTTATAACATAGTAATTAAGGTTGAAAAATACGTTAGTCCATCGAGTTCAACCTCTTTAACTACTGAGTAAATCATTTATATGACTCCATTAGTGGCCAAGAATTTATCCAGTTTTGATTTAAATTCATTAACAGTAGATGCTGTAACCACCCCACCGGCAATGAGTTCCAGAATGTTACTGCTCTAATGGTGAAGAATCCTCTTCCTAATTCAGCACGGAATTTCTTTTCCTCGAGCCTCAGTACATGCCCGTGGGTCCTAAGTATAGGCCTGTTAGTGAACAAATCATCTCCCAGTTCTATATGATTCCCAATTCTAGGGTATATTCACTGTCAGACGGAGGAGGAATATATTCCGTCAATTTGATATTCCACCTATTCAGAATGCTTTCCTAGTGGAAAGCGTCCTGGCGGAGGATCAAACAGGCGTACATTCTGCCTGACAGCCCCCTGCACTCCGACAAAAGTAGTCAGACGTATGTCTGATGTAGGTTTGACAATAAATCCACCAAACCCAGCCCCCATTAACTTTGTTGCTTTTTATTGTGGTCAGTGAAGATGCCATCCATGGCCTCCTGCTCTGCCCGCTTATTTGGCAGACTCCTCTTCTGCCCCTTTGGCCTACACCAGTGATGCCCAACTATTTCCATCCTGCCCTGACCTCACCACTTCCCTCCACCAAGGTCTAATTTTCTCTCTGCCATCACATCCTGGATGCTTAAAAAAAAAATGTCCAGAACCAGGTGTACTGTTCTCTTCCTCAATGATGACATCATCACATTCTCATGAGTTCCAAGTCTTCTGCCGGGAGGACAACCTCAGCTTCTCTCCTCTCCTCCACCCATCAATATTTTAGTCCCAGGCTTGGTCCTATCGTTTCGAACATCATAACCAGGACGAGACTCCTCTTCTTCCGCAACACTACCAAAACACTTCTCCATACATCCTTACAATTGCATTTTGTTATTGTACTTGCTTTATTGTTACCTTATGTTATTGCTTTTTAAAAATTTGAGTTTTCTTGTGTTGTAGTTTATGTGATTTTTGCCCACTGCGCTCTATGGTACTGCAGTAATATGTGGCACCTATAAACACCAGTAATAATAATACTCAGGAAAGAAAAACACATACTATTTAAGTCCAGTAACTTTATTTCTACACAATAATGACAAAGGCATGTAACTCAGGATACCAGAGAAGGATTCCATAGGTAAAGGCTGTAAGTGGGCAATAAGGTCGGCTGGTTGGGATTTCACAAACTCTAATTGGGATTTTGCATCTACCATGGCAAAACTTTCTTTTCACTGACGAACTCCCCATACGGTGAATCCACCGAAGGCGGGAGGAGCGCCAGATACACCGGTGTCTCTGCACCTTCATCAGGAGACTTGGTAGCTTTGGGACCAGCCATGTCGGTCCTCACCCACCCTGGGCAGCAGGCATTGAGGATAATGCCCTCTCCTTTCCTGGTCTTCTTTAATTCCCGCGCTTGGATTTTGGATAGCACCATGATGCCAATTTCGGTCACCCCGTAAGCAGTGTTTGGCCAGCCTTCTTTTTGGTGGACGCCCTTCTTGGCATCTTCTACAAACTTCTCCATGAGTTTCTCCAGCTCCTCCTCTGTGATGGTGTCACTGCGGAATCTCTCCTGGAGCTCCGGGCTACAACTAGCTAGTGCCCTAGCGCCGGCCACAGTGGACACATTGACCACTCTCCCTAGAAGGACAGGACACACAGTCAATAGATAAACAGGTACAGGACAGTATAGAACATAGATGCTCCAAGTCCTTCATACTCACAATCCT
This sequence comes from Crinia signifera, assembly GCF_055691185.1. Classification (NCBI taxonomy): domain Eukaryota; kingdom Metazoa; phylum Chordata; class Amphibia; order Anura; family Myobatrachidae; genus Crinia; species Crinia signifera. The sequence goes on from NC_139218.1 coordinate 23,026,411, forward strand.
AACTTGGCAGAGGAAAAAGCAAATCAAGGGACTTCTCAATCAGTCTTTCAGTGGGCCTATCGTTTATACACAGTACAGGCAGCCATTGTGTGGGCTAAGCAAATATTCATCAGAATGTATCCAATCATTTCCTTTGGAACCACTACCTCAGGAATATAGGTCAGTGACCACTAGAGGCCACTAAACACACCAAATTACTCCTTTGAAAGTGAAAGCAAATGATCTGTTTCAAACTTGCTGGATATGGACGGAGGGAGCTGAGAAGACAGATTGGAGGTAGGAGCAGATAGGGACTAAAGCCTTCACCCTTTTTTCGACTAGCTACTTTTTTCGACTAGCCTATCCCTCTTCCTAACCTCTTTTGATCCTCCTATCCTGCCTCCGTTCCTACTTATCCTGTTGTTTTTCGTTCGTCCACCCACCTATTTTTAGTATGTTAACTCTTATGAGTAGGGTCCTCCTTCCTCACGTACTCACCCTACCTCTTTACCTCACCTGTGCTCCTGTCCTGTTCTTCTCTTCCTCTACTTCATCTTCAGTCTCCTCGACAATTTTGACACCTACTTCTGAACTGATGCTGATTTTAGTTCTACCAGCTATACCCCTATTTATACTGTATTTTTCAACACACCCTGTACGTTACCTTGTCATTTGTTTTTTGTTTGCTATGTACGGCGCTGCGGACACTTTGCGGCGCCTTATAAATAAACGTACTACTACTACTTCATATTGACTAGTATAATAATAATAATAATAATAATAATAATAATAATAATAATGATGATGATAATACAGAACACTCTTAAAAAAGGAGAAAGTGACCACTAGGGGCGCTGTTCTATTGGAATCTATTTTATAAATATTGTATCTTGTTGTTTGTTTAGTATATTAAGCAAAACATGTCTAGAATATGCACCAGAAAAGCGCCTTTCAGTGTTGCCCAGAATATTACATTATAGAATGCGGAATGTAGATTTAGGGCTGGTTCTGAGGTGGCCACGTCTATTGCCGCATTCACATATTCATCTACATGGTAAGGTTCCTCTAAGGCAGGGGTGTCTAAACTTTTTGCGACGAGGGCCAGATTTGGTGGAGTGTATATGTGTGTGGGCCGACCATTCAGCCTGACATTCTTTGAATCATTCATCACATCAGGTCCCCCACTCTGCCCCCATTCACTCTATATCCCCCAGCCTGCCCCATCACTGTATTTCCCCCAGCCTGCCCCCATTCACTGTATGTTCCCCACTCTGCACCCATTCACTCTGTCCCCCAGCCTGCCCCCCTTCTCTTAATGTCCATCAGTGCCTCCATTCATTGTATGTCCCCAAGCCTGACCCTCCTTCACTGTATGACTCCCATTCACTGTATGACCCCCACTCTGCCCCCACTCACTGTATGTCCCCCAGCCTGCCCCTGCTCCCCCTTCTCTGATGGCCATCACTGCCTCCATTCACTGTATGTCCCCCAGCCTGACCCTCCTTCGCTGTATGTCCCCCACCTCTTCTCTGTATGTTTCCCAGCCCCTTGTGTGAGCCAGAGGAAGGAGAGGCAAAGCAGGCACTGCAAGGACAGGAGATGCTTGGGCTCCCGCTGCTGCCCTCCTCCGCTCTGCATGTTATGGGAGCAAGCTTCCCCTTTGCTGTCCCCCTCCCCAAACACTGCTGTCACTGTGATTGTGGAGTAGGGTGATACACAATTGCAGCAGCAGGGGTAGGACGTCAAACACATCTGACTGTGGCGGCCGGCACCTCCTCACCGCAGCAGACAGCAAGGTAAAGGTGCGCTCGCCGGGGCCCCACCTTGTGTCCTGTCCTGTGCTTCCCACATTTGATGCTCTGCCTTCTTCCAGCTGGAGGCTGCGGGCCGCTTGAAATGACAGCACGGGCCGCATTTGGCCCCCGGGCCTGACTTTGGGCATGCCTGCTCTAAGGGGACGGAGGCACTTAAACAGGGAGCACTTCATTAAGAAACCTGTCCGACAAGGTTGGGCGGCATTCAATGACTCCGACAAGGGGGTTTATATGGAGAGGATGTTTTTTTCTCGCCAAAAACAAGACATCCTCACCGTCAAACCCCCTCGCCGTATTCAATGTACAGCCCGAATCCTCATGAGAGGACGGTGAGGATCCCCCAAAACGGCGAGGTTTGCTGCAAATGCAGCGAGTCTGCCGCATTTTGTGACGAGCCCCGCTGTTGTAATGGCCACACTCGCCTTAGGGAAGAGACGAGGTGGAAACAGCGAGTGAAGGGGAGGTAGTTGAATACTCTGACGGCGAGCTACCGGCACTTCTCGCCGTCGATAGCTCACCGTCAGGGCATTGAATATACCCCGGTGTGTACATGGGGGAGGGGGTCTGGCAGTACCCTATGTAATTCCCTTCTAGGTAATACTGTACAGAATGCCTTCTACGTCAGTATAGAATATAGAGTATATGCTGGGAATTAGCTTATATTTTAGACAGCTGACATTTATACATATATATTTGTTGGCTGTTTAATAACTGGAAGATTATTTCCTATTAAAGACCCCAAATGAAGGCTTTCCATATTTAGTTATGCCCTTTATTACATCACAAGTCATCTGTGACATTGAACAGTCTATGACCACCGCTATGTACTTACCGTTTGGTTTAATTAGTGGAAGTAGCTCGTTACAAATGTCTCGGGTGCCATAGAAGTTTGTCCTCATTGTTACTTCGGCCTGGGTACCAAACGGGGTCGTGTCAGCCACTGGGGAAATAGAAGTTCATCGAAACATCACTAATCAAATAATAAACTAGATGTAATAACCTGGATGTATTTCAGCTTCACCACTCATTGGGGCACATGTATCGCGCGCCCCTGTCAGCAAGGCAGCGGGGACAGGGGGTGCTTCCCTGCCCATCTCCGCTTACGGGAGACAGGCAGGGAGCGGGCAGCATGCAGGGGAGAGCGGGCGAGACGAGCAGCAGTGGGAGTCGGCCGCAGGGGCTTCCGACTGAAGGGGGTGCGCGAGCGTCTTGTTCTGTCGGCGACTGGCAGGGGACAGTGCATGGCAATTCAATCGCCAGGAGATGCTCTAAGGAGAGTCGCTCCATCTGTACGCATGTGCAGTCTATTGATAACACCTGTAAATCACAGTTGTGAGAACAGATCTGAATCACCCCCTTAGTCTGTGGTTGTACTTGGTCCTGAAGAAGACCACATTTTTTGAAGACTGGGATGTAAAAAGCAGTAAACTTACTGTAGCAGAGATAAAGCCAATCAGCTCCTAACTGTCATGTTACAGACTGGGTGGAGATTTATTAAGCCTTAAAAAGAGATAAATGCGAGGGTGATAAAAAGGTACGGTTATACTGTTCCCTTCAGCTCCCTAGGGGACATAATGGCAGCTAGGCAGTGACTCGTATGGTGATCACGGGGGCATTTGTATCATTACCTCTTGGGACACTACACACTGAACACTGGCATTGGCCTAAGGTTTCTCCTGTGTAAGCAGATGAGCCTGGCACAAACTGTACTGTACTGTGTTCATCTGGGGCTCAATGAGTTTTCTTTTTGTGTTCTATGGTAGCAATGCAATTGCTTGTTTTTTTCTTTTATGTGAGGACCAATGTGATATTGTTTTTTTTCATGTGAGGGCCAATTTAATTTTATTTTTGTTACATGTGGGGACCAGTGTGATTGTTTTTTATTTTCATATGAGGGCCAATAAGATTGTTTTTTTTTTTTCCTGTGGGGGCCAATGTGTTTTTCCCTGTGGGGATCTGATGGTGTGTCTTGGAATTTTGAAATCTTGTTTGGTATGCCGTGAGTTAAAAAAGATGGATCGTCACTGCTCTAGTGTATTCTCTGTACAGCGCTGCGGTATATGTGTGTGTTACAGTATATAAATAAATACAATAATAAATGACTGGAACCAGCTACAGCGATACGTAACATCTGCTGCTTTAATATTTATAAAACAAACAAACAAACTGTATTTTCGTGCAGATGGTAACCAATCAGAAGGTATCAGGGATGACTTTCTGCAGGTTTCCTTTTAAACTAATAACAAAGAATGTAATTTCCCTTTATATCAGTTAAAAATGTTACCAAAATACAACTCCTGGGAAACCTAATGATAACATACACTGTATCTGTCCACTGGGATAAGACTAATTCCGCGCCTGGCAAGTTACAACACATACTGCACTGTAAATTAACTCAGTGACTGCCAGGCAGCGTGACAACACATGGCACAGTACAGTTGGTGGGGTAAGTTGCCAGACCCCAGGGAGGACATACCTTTAAATGCAATGCCAGCATTATTAATGAGGACATCCAGGCCTCCATACTTTTCTTTCATGAAGTTGCGCAGAGCCCGAATGCTGCCCAGGTCAATGATGTCCAGCTGGTGGAAGAGTGGGCACAGACCTTCATTTTCCTTCAGTGCCCTGATAGCTTCCTCCCCCAGCTGGGGGTTCCTGGCTGTCAGATACACGTCTCCCTGGAACTGCTGGCACAAAGCCCTCACTATAGCCAGGCCGAGCCCTTTGTTGCTCCCTGTGACTATTGCCACCCGTACCCCCGCCATGCTGCCAGTGCTGCAGACAATGTGTCAGATGAGACACTGGCAGAGCCACTAGACCTAATGAATGTTATGAAGCACTGACAGCTGTATGGGCTCACAGCTCCTCCCTACAAGGCTGGGACTAGAGGAACAATCACTCCTAAACATGCAGCAAGTAAATGTCCCCACAGACATGCTTCTCCTTCCCATAACAAACTGTGCAATGCTTCTGCCATCTAGTGGTCGCAAGAGTAACTGCTGCAACATACACTGGTGGGCAAATGCAGAATTGGGGGCAGAGCACAAAAAGGAGTAAAGGAATCTATCAGGGGCAAGTCTCCATTCTGCTGATGATTGTATCATATGGTTGGCAAAATCCAACATGCTAAACAATATTGTTTCCCTGGTTCTGGCCCAAAAGGGATCGGAATCGGCGAGTCAGGGATTTTTAACACGTTGATGTATGGGCTAACCATGCAGTGCTGCAGGCGGAGCAGATGTGACATGTGCAAAGATTTAGGTTTGGCATTGATGTGTCCTAGCTCTTATCTAAATTGCAGTGTTAATATAAAGCTGGTCAACACTTTTGAGCTACAGGCAAAAGAAGCCAGTATTTGCACTTCATGTAAACAAAATAATACCCCTTTTACAAAGTCCCAGATCCGACCCGACATTGATTCCCCCATTGATGTAAACGGGAGGTGGGGTGGATGACCGGGTGTACCCGTTTACACTGCCCTCTATCCAGGTCCAAGCCGTGTTCAACCCAGATCAGGACCTGGGTAGAAGTCAGGGGCGGATTTAGGGATGTTGGCGCCCCTAGGCACAACAATAACGGCTTCCCCCGCCTAATTCTATTATTTTTATTGATTACTTATAAGCCCTTATTTGATAATAGCCAATTTAATGGATTAATTAAAAAAAGCCACTAACTGTATTTTTTTTAATTATGTATACATATTTACTAAGTAGGACAGTTACAGGGGAAGTATCTGTCCTATCCATTTGCACTCTATTCGAAATGGAATATGGTACAGTACAGTGTATATTTTGCACTTACTGGTACATTTCAGGTTGATAGTACTATCACAAGCATCCAAGTGCCGCCCTCAAACACGTGCCGCCCCTAGGCACGTGCCTCACATGCCTAATGGGAAATTCGGCACTGGTAGAAGTCCCGTGTAAAGGGACACGAGGTGACCCATTTACACCGCCACTGACCCCGGGTCTTTGCGGTGGTGTAAAAGGGGTATTAACGTGCTTGCCCCCTTTGCACTTCAGCATCGGGTGTCACGGTTTTGCTACTTTTGTTGTTCCACGTGGCGTAAGAGAGTTCCGGCGATGGTATGGCAGCTATCATTACTTATATTTTTGTTTCCTACTTTTTATTTTTCAACCAGCTTTTCTTTGTTGCAGATGACCGGCAGGGTCAGACTAACACTGGGCGATTGTGAGCTGAAAGCAGCGGTGTGGACGGGCCAGTGGTGAGCGCTGATGTGCGGTCCTGCATTGTCACCGCCCATCGCTGCTTACCTGTTGCTATTACCAGCAGATGAGCAAGGGGGTGGATGGCTTTACATAGAGTCCTGCTATGGAGAGTCATCCACCCATGCATACCTCCCAACTGTCACGATTTTAGAGGGACAGTCCCGATTTTCGGGTCCTGTCGCGCTGTCCCACCCGCGGCAGGCATTGTCCCGCTGCGGGGGGTGGCAGTTGGGAGACCCCCCAATCTAGTAGAATAGACGCTGTGCGCATGCGCACAGCGTCTATTCTCGTATGAAAATGAGGTCGCGGCTAATTAGCATAAACCGCGCCCTCATTTGCATACGCCCCGCCCCCTTTTCGGGCGCACGCGCGGCTTCGCCGCGCGAGTGGCCCTATTTCTTCAAGTCAAAAGTTGGGAGGTATGCCCATGGGAAAATCGCTTAAACAGAAAATTGCTCAGTGTGTACGGGGCAGAGTGTATGCACTGATCAATTTTCAGCCCAGTGATTTTCCCCATCATCACTGTCCATACACGTTGGGCAAAATCATCCAGTGTCTATGGAAACTGGAAAAAACATTTGATGGTTTAGGATTTGCGGGCAGATATTGATCTGCGATAGGTTCACAGATAATTAGGGCATTTTCTCTTTCTAGGCCAGATGTACTAAGCTTCAAAAGTGATAAAATGGAGAGCGATAAACAGCCAGCCAATCAGCTCATACCTGACATTTTTCAAACACAGTCTGTGACATGGCAGGTAGGAGCTGATTGGCTGGTTGTTATTCACTTTCCATTTTATCACTTTTGAAGCTTAAGGTGCGTACACACGGGGCAATATGATCGCTGGCAATATATTGCTAGCAATATATTGCTCAGCAATCATATTGCCCCGTGTCCCGTTTTCATCTGCGACCAGAGATGGTCGCAGATGAAAATTTAAACACTGCTGGGTGAAGAGGCAATGGAAGTCGCTGGTCTGAGGAGCATGCTCCTCCGACCAGCGACCATTCAGGGGTTGAAAACGGGAGCACGCACCCGGCGATTTATCGCAGGTGCACACTCCAATCACTGGCAATATGGTCGCTCAGCGACCATATTCCCAGCGATTTCAGCCCCTATCGCCCCCGTGTGTACACAGCATTAGTACATCTGGCCCTCTGTCTGGGTGGAGGCTATCTACTCACTGTCATCTGCAACGTTGCAGATGAGCGATCAGCTCTGAATCAGGCCCTTTGTATGATTTCACGTACTGCACTAAAAGGATGAATACAGTGCCGCCTTATTGGCTGACTGGTGCATGGCCATTACAGAGACAACCGCTGTGTGTTTGCACGTGCCTGATAATCATTAGATACGTAGTTTACATGCGTCTGATATGAATTAAATATGGGAGTACACGGGTTTTCTTTAATATTTCACTATCCCGCTGATTTCAATGTGGCTTACAGCTTATGCAACTGTTCAAACGCTACTGAGATGAATTGGCCATTGAAGTCAATGGGAAAGCACCTTTAAAAAATAATTTCAAGAACAAGTTTAACTTTGCGTCCGATTTACTGGGTTCGTCCACACTAAAAAGACATGCCATATTATATAGGTCATATTATAATATTCTACAATACTTGATATACCACAAATATAGGAGGGTAATCCACTTTATGTGGCTGAGGTAGGATGGCCGTGGCTCTCAAACCTGTTGTGGAACTATAAGCCCCAGCATACCATGCCAATGGTACAGGCTGCATCAGAATGATCTATGGCTAGCACAGAAAATTTCTTAAACAGTTTCAATTTCAGTAAAAGTTCACAATATTTTGTATTTATTCCGCTCTGAAGGATTTATTTCGGGTTAAATTTAAATATATCTATTTACATAATGATAGTAAGCGACGCAATGATGGCGGCCTGCAGCGTCGCAGACAGACATTTCTAACAGCGCCTGTAGCAAGCAGTTCACGTTCGGGACACGCAGGTCAGTGACGTCACATGATACCCACCAGCAGCATTGTAGCTGGGCAGGCGCAAAGAAGAACCCGGAAGTTACAATGTGTCTCCCGCACGTGTGCCGCAGCTGGTCTCCGCCTGTGGATCAATGACTGTATTGACAAATGCCCGTTATGTGAATCACGCATTTAATTATGGTAGACGTCTGTCGTGCGTTGTATAAGCCGCAGGATAGTTTATGTCATTAGCAGCTTGTACCACTGCATGTGATAATAATGTATAGGAAAATGCTGGGAGATGGGCCAATTCTGGAACAAGAAGTTACACCATAGGTATGCAGCATATCATTGCATGCACAGAGCGACACAATATAAGACAGCCATTTTCTTTGTCTACATTTTTAAGGCAGATCCATTGTGCAAAAACAAACTCAAGTGATCAATATCTGAATTGAAGATGCTATATAAATGAAACCTAAAAGAGGGCGCACAGCCCGGCGGAGAGCAAGGAACGTCGGAGAGAGATCTGCAGGTACTGCGCATCTATGTTTCATTTCTTTGTCTATAAATGAATAGCTCAGTGTCTTTGTTTTAGTAGTAATGCCGCTTTCTTGCCGAAATCCCGGGAACGAGCCAGCATAAATAAACATGTTTCTAGTTCTACTGGTGTTAGAATCCCTGTCACATCTGGATAGGGTGACCAACTCATCCCTTAAATCCGGGACACATATTAATTACACAGGTTCTGTGGCTGGCTTTCACCTGGTTTTAAACTGCCACACCTCAAGACTCCATTTCACCTGGTTTTAAACTACCACAGAACCTGTGTAATTAATCAGGGTTGCCGACTTTCTTATTCTCCTCTCCGGGAGAATGAGGAGAGCTTCAGTAGCCGCTCAGGGGGCGGGGCTTAAGCGTGACATCACTAAGCCCCACCCACATGCTGGTAAACCAGCGAATTCAGGGATCTCCGTTAAGGGGGCGGAACTAAAATGACGCGATTGTGTCATTTTAGCTCCGCCCCCTCCTCTGAGACCCGAGGATTGCGGTATTTTATTGCCACGATCCGGGGGTCACCCTTCCGGGGGGCCGGGAGGGGGACCCGATTTTCGGGAGGCTCCCGGAAATTCCGGGAGGGTCGGCAACCCTGTAATTAATATGTGTCCCGGATTAAAGGGATGAGTTGGTCACCCTACATCTGGACCCCAACCTGCAAAATACCAGGTTGTGTGCTGGCGTAAATGGGGTCAACCTTCCTCCTTGACTATGGTCCACGATCTGTTGAAAAGAGGTATTCGTACTGTACTGTACTGTCCCTTTAAACTGGGACATTCATGGATCTGTGGCGGATTACAACCAATCAGGCTTAATGTCAGCCAGCCACAGGACCTGTGTAATCCATGAGTGTCTCTGTTAAAAGGGATAATATGGTAAGACTAGATACAGAAAAGGAGGCCGATTCGGACCCGCTCATAGTGGGCTGAATTTGTCACATGATGTCATCGCCCACCCTAAATTTGTCCATCTGCACCAGAATAACAGTCAGTCTAGACTGGTTTTTATTAGCCAAGGGCAGGAAATAAATTTTGAGCGAACATCGAATGATTTCGTTCAGCCGCATGACTCACCTGGTAGTTGAAATAAGCTCTGCTTCATTTGTATTAGCTAGTTCTGGCCAAACTGTGGCTCTCCAGCTTTTGTCAAACTACATATCCCAGCATGCCTTGGCACAGATTTAGCATTCCCTAATAGCCAAACTGTGTCATGGCATCTTGGGAATTGTAGTTTTACAACATCTGGAGAGCCAAAGGTCGGCCAGTCCTAGTATTAGCATTATATATTTATAGTAGAGATAACAATATGCAAAATCCCAAAAGATGCAAGCTAATTTTTTGTTCTGGTTCCCTCTAGTGAATTACACTAGGGAAAAGCAGTATATTCAGCTGAGGAGATGGCTGCAGGAGAGAGGCTTTCGGGATACACGGCTGAGGGAAGCACATTTTCCAGGTAAAAGACTCATTTCCTCTCAAAATGTCGCTCGCTGTGACAAGAAAAAGAAAAATCATAAAAAACTGTTTTTAAAGTAAAGCTGCTACGCGACAATATATACAGATGGAGTATGGCTCAGCCTTGCTGGCGGATCGCCAGAACGTCCCTGCTGGTGATCCGCCAGCAGCCTTGCCATCCAACATACTGAGACGCACGCGCGTCTCAGTCTCTGTCGCCAGCGCAACGGAAACCCTATCCGTCTCCGCCTCAGGGAGACGGACAGGGTTAGGGGGGCAGGCGGCGGGGACCCCGGGGGAACGGATGGAAGCGCCGTCGGAAGGTGACGCGCGCCTCTCGTGCGCACGCGTGTCCCCTTCTCGCCATTGATATGGCGCTGGCGGGGGATGGCGGCTGGCGTCGCCAGCGCCATCCCCTGCCAGGATGAGCCGTACTCCATCTGTACAGTGCATCTGGAAAATATTCACAGCGCTGTACTTTTTCCTCATTTTCTTATGTTGCAACCTTATTCCAAAATGGAATTAATTTATTTTCTCCCTCAAAATTCTACACACACACAAAAAAAAAAAAGAAATCCCATTTACAGAAGTATTCACGGCCTTCGCTCAATACTTTGTTGATGCGCCTTTGGCAGCAATTACAGCCTTAAGTCTTTTTGAATATGATGCCACAAGCTTGGCACACCTATCTTTGGGCAGTTTAGCCAAATCTTCTCTGCTTTGGTGCACAGCCATTTTCAGATCGGTAGAGACTAGATCCCCTTCAGTTTTGATTACAGGATGTGATGTTCAGTGAGGGCGGAAGCTGTTAGATGCCCTCACAACGTTTTTTATTTTATCTCTAATTCATGTAGGTGTAGGTTATTTTGTTTTATTGTAGCTGCATTGTACCCTCGCGAGCTGGCTACGTTTGCACGCTTCGGGCACTGTGGCTCGCTTCGCTCTCCACAGATTTATATCCCCCCTCCAGGTATACGTGGACCCAGGGCATGATGGGAAAATTGTCAAAACTGAAGGGGATCTAGATACTATCTTTTCAGATCTCTCCAGAGATGGTCAATCTGGGCTCTGGCTGGGCCACTCAGGGACATGAACACAGCCACTCCTTGGATATCTTGGCTGTGTGCTTAGGGCCGTTGTCCTGCTGATGGACCGTAGCCCCAGTCTAAGAATTGCAGCCTTGCCAGTCCACCAGACGCCGCCCTGTGCATGCCGGTACGCCCCCCCCGCATGCCGCGTACGTTCGCACGGGCTGAGAAAGGAGGTTTACCATAAACATCTATTCGCAGGCTGTGGGGGAACACCCACATCATTCGATGATCACCTTAGATCTGGGTGGACATTCGCCAGGAAGTGGGCAGGCAGCTGACATCCGGTGATGCCAGCTGCCATCCGGTGATGTCAGCTGCCCTCCCCAAGCACCCACTTCACGGGCTGATTTCCATGGGAACGCCCATGAAACGCTGGCCATTCCTATGTGCTCGACTATCCGCCGCCACTCCATGCGAACTGTTGGTCCCCGTGCGAACGGACTAGAATAACCCCCATAGTTTACAGAGGTTCTGTGGCTGATTAAAACCAAGTGGATGGCGGCTTGATGTCAGGCAGCCACAGAACCTGTGTAATCCATGAGTGTCCTGGGTAAAAGGGACAGTATGGTAACCTCTCTATATAATGTGCCTTATACGTTGTTCAGATGCAATATATATGGTGCCGAGCGAATATCGTATTTTATGATGATTTAAATAAATGGAGATTATAATCAGAGGGTAACACACCAGTATAGGGTCTGTTACTATTTGCTGGGATGCAGGAAACCGGCGGTTTGAAAAGTTTCTATTACTATTTATTAGCATATTACCCCTGTTTTAGTTGTGGTGGCCCCACTCTCAGTTGTTGTGCCCCCACTCTCAGTTGTTGTGCCCCCACTCTCAGTTGTTGTGCCCCCACTCTCAGTTTTTGTGCCTCCACTCTCAGTTTTTGTGCCTCCACTCTCAGTTTTTGTGCCTCCACTCTCAGTTTTTGTGCCCCCACTCTCAGTTGTTGTGCCCCCACTCTCAGTTGTTGTGCCCCCACTCTCAGTTGTTGTGCCCCCACTCTCAGTTGTTGTGCCCCCACTCTCAGTTTTTGTGCCCCCACTCTCAGTTTTTGTGCCTCCACTCTCTGCGAGCTGTGTCCCCCTGTATTTAACCTTGATTATTTATTTTTTAGATACAGGACGGGGACTGCTGACCACCCAATCTCTGCAGGTTTGTAGCTGGCCTATAGGCCACGTATAATCACAATTTTCTAAGGGTATTGGTCATCGTCGATCACTAAAGGTTATAGGGTCGGAAGGTCTACAGTCAAAAGGTTTATTTTTGTGCCGAATGTCCACGTTAGTCGACATGGAAATTGTGTACTGGGTATTAGTGTATCGCGTCCCCTCGCCGTGCTTCGCACCCTATTCTATTCTCCCTCCATGCCCTATTGGATGGTAGCGTATGAAATACCGCCTGTTTTTGACAAAAAAAGTGAAAAACTCATGTCAACCTTTGACCCACCCAAATCTAACTCTCTGCACATGTTACATCTGCCCCACCTGCAGTGCACATGGTTTTGTCCATTTGAGAAAAAGACTGCTTTATGATCAAGTCTGAATTAGGCCCATAGTTAAGATCACATTATGATAAGTAGTTTTGCGCCTAGACCAATGGCCATATTGGCCTATGAACTTGCCAGATGGGAGGCCATCTTGTCCTCTCCGCATTGGATAAACATACAGGAGCGCCTAATTCGTACATAAGTGATAAGCGCAGTATAGATTTCTTATCTAGTCAGATATTGGCTCGTTTACTGCCGAGATGCGCTCGTTAGGTCGACACGATGACGACTGACCACTAAAGGTCGATATGGCTAAGGTCGACAAAGGGAAGGTCGACATCAATGTCTCTCGTTTTTTTTAAACCGATGTGCTGACATGTGGTACAGTGTACATTTACTCATGTCGACCTTCCCATTATCGACCTTGTTAAACTCATACACTGATAAATAGCGGAGTGGGAAGCAGTGTGTACCTGAGGCCTAGTGCATCCGCAGTGCGCTCTACATCAGCTCACCCGCATTCTGTTTCCCTTTCCAGCCGGGGGAGCTGATCATCTCCTTACCAGAGTCCTGCCTGCTCACCACCAACGTTGTCCTCCAAAGTTACCTCGGGAAATATATTAAAGGGTGAGTGTTCCCGGCTTACGTCCTTCCTTGTACTCTGGGATACCACCTCAGCAGTGACCGCGCTCTGTCCTTCCTGGTGCTCCAGGATACTACCCCAGCAGTGACCGTGCTCTGTCCTTCCTGGTGCTCCGGGATATCACCCCAGCAGTGTCTGTGCTCTGTCCTTCCTGGTGCTCCAGGATACTACCCCAGCAGTGACCGCGCTCCATCCTTCCTGGTGCTCCGGGATATCACCCTAGCAGTGACCGCGCTCCGTCCTCCCTGGTGCTCTGGGATATCACCCCAGCAGTGACCGCGCTCTGTCCTTCCTGGTGCTGCAGGATACTACCCCAGCAGTGACCGCGCTCCGTCCTTCCTGCCGCTCCGGGATATCACCCCAGCAGTGACCGCACCCCGTCCTCTACTATATGGAATCAAACATAAAGCAAATCACTTGCCTGAGCTCAGAACCCTCCTGATGCATTATGTTCTGTCACATGATCCTTGGTTTATAATAATGGCTTCTATTGGGATGTCCTCGGTTGCCCTATATGGCAAGCGGACGTCCTCATTTCCAGTGCTATAATCCTCAGCAGATGCCACAGTACAGGGAGGAAATCACCCTTGTTACTCTAGTCACATATAGTGTGCATAGGGGCTAATTCAGTATGGTCTGCAGTTTCCCGAAAATCTTGCGCACCACCCGATACGCCGTGTGCCGAGCGGCCCCTTGCAAGCCTTCCATAGGGAGTCATTGGGCCCATAATCTTTACCCTTAAATAAATTACAGCAGAATCTCCCAGGATATCCATGCTTGAGCACATATGCCTTTATTAGTACCTCTGTCAATTTAATTTGGATGTCATTTAAACCTAGACTGTAATGTTGGCGTTTGGGAATCCATGGTCTGCAGTCTGATTAAGAACACATGAATGACCAAACTCCTAATTACTAAACTTAAACACAAAATGCTCCACCCTGTACCTGGAACTAGAGTAATACCCTCCTATCCCAACCACCGCCCCACCCCCAATCTAGCACAGTTCCTGTCTGGTATCACCACGTGTACTGAAGTACAACCCTTGGTACTTGTGTACTAGCACGTCGCCCGATTTTTGATCGCATCGCATGCCATACACCCAATGGCATGCGATGCGATGCGATTTTGCCCCATATACGATGTAAAATTGTATAAGCACCCTAATGGGTTCTTTTAAGCACCCTAATGGGTGCTTACAATGTTAAATGCACCCCCACGCCACCCCCCACTATAAACCTGAACCCGAAGCGTGGCGAGCGGTGGCGGTACGCGTCCTCCGACCTTTTCATACCCCCACTATCCACGTCGGCGTGGAGTTGACTTTATATAGTGTGGTGAGCGCAGCGAGCCACCGAGCCTGAAGCGTGGCGAGCGGACGCGTATACCTGTGAAGTTATGCACGTCCCCTCGCGGGGCTCGCTGCGCTCGCCACGCTTCGGGCTCGGTGGCTCGCTGCGCTCGCCACACTATATAAAATCAACTCCACGCCGACGTGGATAGTGGGGGTATGAAAAGGTTGTAGGGCGCGTAACGCCGCCCCTAGCGTGCTTGCCATGCTTCCGGTTCACGTTTATAGTGGGGGGGTAGCGTGGGGGTGCATTTAACATTGTAAGCACCCATTAGGGCGCTTATACAATGTTTAATCGCATCCCATCGCATAGTATGGCATTGTATGCCATATACAATGTCATACAATTTTTAAATTGTATGACATTGTACAACATTGCGCGATATCGCATACCATCGTATGCTTTATTGTATGCGATGCGATGGGCGCCGTGATAATACACAAGTACCCAACCCTCACCCGGGCTAGTGGCTATTGGCAAGTGGTTCTTGTGTCGGTCATCCAGTCAGAACAATTGGACCGCTGACAGTCCGTATTCACCCGCCAGCTCTGGGATGAGCGACCACCACTTTCCAACGCCACCAGAACCCCCAGCACTTTTCTTAAGAAGGTGGCGCTCGCCTTTATAGCACTTGAGCCAGAAAACAGTTGTAGCCATTTAATGCATTGAGTGAAATTAGGTGAAATAAATTCTTGTTGCTCATTTTTATTTTATATCTCAAAAAAAGAAAAATCGTATACGGTTAATTATATTGATTCATTGTTAAGTTAGCTTCTAACGGTATTGATATAGGCTAAATCTAGTCGCGGTCAACAACCCTGTTCCCACGGCCAGGCTGTAAAAGTTTGATTAACATTCTATGCTAAAATAAATTCTGCATTGCTCTAAATTGCAAAATACAATATTGTAAAATGTATTTTGTTGGGAATTTCGTGTGATTGAATTCTTTGTTTTTAAGTTGAATAATCCAGTGTTATTTGCACCCGTGACTAGGTGGCGTCCCCCCATTTCCCCTCTACTGGCCTTGTGCACGTTCCTAATCACCGAACGCTACGCTGGGGATCAGTCACCATGGCGTCCATACCTAGATGTGTTGCCCACCACCTATGACTGCCCAGTGTACTGGGAACCAGAAGCCGTGAACTTCCTGCCAGAACCAGCAAAGGCGCGAGCCGTAGAGCAGAGGACAACGGTCCGTGAGCTCTACTCCTCGGCTGTGCCGTTCTTCCAATCCCTACAGTCCCTATTTTCGGAGAACACGGAGAAGATTTTGCATTACGATGGCTCTGCGGTGGGCCTGGTGCACTGTGAACACCAGGACGGTGTACATGAAACATGCGCAGCGGGACTGCTTCTCTGCGGAGCAGGACGTGTACGCCCTGGCTCCGTTCTTAGATCTGCTGAACCACAGTCCAGGAGTACAGGTAATGGCTTAGAGGCGACCGTCAGGGGATCGGGCAATTACCCCAATATATTGTAAATGTATGGGCACCATGCGTTGTACTTGGATAAATGCTTAGCGGTCTGTAACTGTACATTATTGTGGTTGCTGTGACAACCGCCGTTTACACTGCTGAAAGACCGTTATGGAGGTGCCCAGGAAGTTCTGCAGTGTTGGGCTACCGTAATAATGGATAAAGCATGCTTGATTGACAGCTGCCTCAGCTCAAATTCAATGCTGCCTGTGTAATCTGACAACGCCACCTAGTTGCAGAACAAAGAATTGCAGGCGATGTCCTTATGCTTCGGGATCTAACCCAATGGAATGTAGAGTCTCTGCCTTCCCAAGATGCACTAAGCTTGAGCTGATTGGCTGCTTGTTTACCACTCTCCACTTTATCACTTTTTGAAGCTAAATACATCTGGCTCTCATTTCTAGAGGACTTACCTGTACTGTGGTTGTCTAGACCAATCCCGGCCAACCTTTGGCCCTCCAGCTGTTGTGAAACTACACGTCCCAGCATGCCTTGTCACAGTTTTAGCATTCACTAATAGCAAACCTGTGGCCTAGGCATGCTGGAACTTGTAGTTTCACACAGGTTGGCCAGACCTTGTCTAGGGTTTCTGACCATGTTATCAATGCTGAAATCACTAGTGGACCAGTGCAAATCATCTACTTGACTACACAGAAAACAATATACTACATACTCATATACTCATCTGTTGCTGTGTAGTGTGCATGAGCAACCATGTGTTTTATATTCTGTGTATATAGCTCACTAGTGTACTGTATAGCTGGGTTGGCCAAACCAGTCCTCGAGATCTACCAACAGTCCATGCAGGGGCGGATTTAGGGGTGATGGCACCCCTAGGCACAACAATAACGGCTGCCCCCGTTATTACTTATAAGCCCTCATTTGATAATAGCTAATTTAATGGATTAATTTAAAAAGCCACTAACTGTGACGTTCTTTTATTATGTATACATGTTTACTAAGTAGGACAGTTTACAGGGGCAGTATCTGCATGTCCTTTCCACTTACACTCTATTTAGGATGGAATATAGTACAGTACAGTGGATATTTTGCACTTACTGGTACATTTCAGGTTGATAGTACTATCACAAGCATCCAAGTGCCGCCCCCAAACATGTGCCGCCCCTAGGCACGTGCCTAATGGGAAATCGGCGCTGAGTCCACATTCCCCAGATCACCTAGCTTGTGCACAGCTGTAGTCATTACTAACTGTCACATTCCCCAGATCACCTAGCTGGTGCACAGCTGTAGTCATTACTAACTGTCACATTCCCCAGATCACCTAGCTGGTGCACAGCTGTAGTCATTACTAACTGTCACATTCCCCAGATCACCTAGCTGGTGCACAGCTGTAGTCATTACTAACTGTCACATTCCCCAGACCACCTAGCTGGTGCACAGCTGTAGTCATTACTAACTGTCACATTCCCCAGATCACCTAGCTGGTGCACAGCTGTAGTCATTACTAACTGTCATATTCCCCAGATCACCTAGCTGGTGCACAGCTGTAGTCATTACTAACTGTCATATATCCCAGATCGCCTAGCTGGTGCACAGCTGTAGTCATTACTAACTGTCACATTCCCCAGATCACCTAGCTGGTGCACAGCTGTAGTCATTACTAACTGTCACATTCCCCAGATCACCTAGCTGGTGCACAGCTGTAGTCATTACTAACTGTCACATTCTCCAGATCACCTAGCTGGTGCACAGCTGTAGTCATTACCAACTGTCACATTCCCCAGACCACCTAGCTGCTGCACAGCTGTAGTCATTACTAACTGTCACATTCTCCAGATCACCTAGCTGGTGCACAGCTGTAGTCATTTCTAACTGTCACATTCTACAGATCACCTAGCTGCTGCACAGCTGTAGTCATTACTAACTGTCACATTCCCCAGATCACCTAGCTGGTGCACGGCTGTAGTCATTACTAACTGTCACATTCCCCAGATCACCTAGCTGGTGCACGGCTGTAGTCATTACTAACTGTCACATTCCCCAGATCACCTAGCTGGTGCACGGCTGTAGTCATTACTAGCTGTCACAT
This sequence comes from Crinia signifera, assembly GCF_055691185.1. Lineage (NCBI taxonomy): Eukaryota > Metazoa > Chordata > Amphibia > Anura > Myobatrachidae > Crinia > Crinia signifera. Next base: position 23,044,485 of record NC_139218.1, read on the forward strand.
TCCCCAGATCACCTAGCTGGTGCACGGCTGTAGTCATTACTAGCTGTCACATTCCCCAGACCACCTAGCTGGAGCACAGCTGTAGTCATAACTAGCTGTCACATTCCCCAGATCACCTAGCTGGTGCACAGCTGTAGTCATTACTAGCTGTCACATTCCCCAGATCACCTAGCTGGTGCACAGCTGTAGTCATTACTAACTGTCACATTCCCCAGATCGCCTAGCTGGTGCACAGCTGTAGTCATTACTAACTGTCATATATCCCAGATCGCCTAGCTGGTGCACAGCTGTAGTCATTACTAACTGTCACATTTCCCAGATCACCTAGCTGGTGCACAGCTGTAGTCATTACTAACTGTCACATTTCCCAGATCACCTAGCTGGTGCACAGCTGTAGTCATTACTAACTGTCACATTCCCCAGATCACCTAGCTGGTGCACAGCTGTAGTCATTACTAACTGTCACATTCCCCAGATCACCTAGCTGGTGCACAGCTGTAATCATTACTAACTGTCACATTCCTCAGATCACCTAGCTGGTGCACAGCTGTAATCATTACTAACTGTCACATTCCTCAGATCACCTAGCTGGTGCACAGCTGTAATCATTACTAACTGTCACATTCCTCAGATCACCTAGCTGGTGCACAGCTGTAGTCATTACTAACTGTCACATTCTCCAGATCACCTAGCTGCTGCACAGCTGTAGTCATTACCAACTGTCACATTCCCCAGACCACCTAGCTGGTGCACAGCTGTAGTCATTACTAGCTGTCACATTCCCCAGACCACCTAGCTGGAGCACAGCTGTAGTCATAACTAGCTGTCACATTCCCCAGATCACCTAGCTGGTGCACAGCTGTAGTCATTACTAGCTGTCACATTCCCCAGATCGCCTAGCTGGTGCACAGCTGTAGTCATTACTAACTGTCATATATCCCAGATCGCCTAGCTGGTGCACAGCTGTAGTCATTACTAACTGTCACATTTCCCAGATCACCTAGCTGGTGCACAGCTGTAGTCATTACTAACTGTCACATTTCCCAGATCACCTAGCTGGTGCAAAGCTGTAGTCATTACTAACTGTCACATTCCCCAGATCACCTAGCTGGTGCACAGCTGTAATCATTACTAACTGTCACATTCCTCAGATCACCTAGCTGGTGCACAGCTGTAATCATTACTAACTGTCACATTCCTCAGATCACCTAGCTGGTGCACAGCTGTAATCATTACTAACTGTCACATTCCTCAGATCACCTAGCTGGTGCACAGCTGTAGTCATTACTAACTGTCACATTCTCCAGATCACCTAGCTGCTGCACAGCTGTAGTCATTACCAACTGTCACATTCTCCAGATCACCTAGCTGGTGCACATATTCTACAGATCCACAGGTGGTCTGGAAAACATGGACTGTTGGTAGATCTCCAGGACCGATCTGGCCACCCCTGCTGTACAGCCTAGGCTAGCAGAGTAGTATACCCGCTGTGTATATAGCTGTACCAGCTTACATTCGCCTTCTTATCTCTCCCTACAAGGTGGAAGCTGCATTCAGTGAGGAGACGCGCTGCTATGAGATCAGGACTAATGTCCACTACAAGAAATATGAGCAGGTGTTTATCTGCTATGGACATCATGACAACCAGCGCCTCCTGCTGGAGTATGGCTTTATGGCAGCCAGTAACCCTCACAGAAGCGTCTATGTGGCCAGAGGTTGGTATAGCCTAGCACTGTGCATTACTGCGCATGTGAGGTTGTATAGTAATGATACAGATCACCTACAGGAATAGATATAGATGTGCCACTTCATTCTTTCAGTACCATGATTAATATATATATAAAATCTTCTTTTTTTTCCCTTTGGAATCTCTCTAGATGTCATCCTTAGCAACGTGTCCAACACAGATAAACAGTTCAAGAAGAAATGGTCGCTGCTGGAGGAGAATGGGTTCTTAGAGTAAGTTCTTGTCCAATTTCTGTGGATTTTTAAGCCATTATTCATATTATTTTCTCCCCTCATTAAACTTTTGCTGTATGCCACTTTAAAGTTTATAAGATTAAAAGTTCCCCTAGCCAATCAGAGTTGTAGCAAATTCACAGGATTGGCCAATCAGAACATTACAACATTAATGGGATGGGCCAATAAGAATATTGGAACATTCACAGTACTGGCCAATCAGAAAGCTTGACCAGTTGGTAATTTACCAAAACAGTTACGGGGTGTTATAAGACTGATAACGCTGCTCTGAGTAATTGGTCTTCCTTTAGATCTGTCTATTACACAGCCCAACACGCGTTTTGGTGGTTTTTTTAGCTGATTTTGGGGGAAATTTACTAAGATGAGAGTTTTTTCACATGGGATGTTGCTATGGGCAACGAATCCGATACTATCTAGAAGGTGCTAAATATTTAACATCCTGTGTGAAATAAAACTCCCATCTTAGTAAATTTCCCACTTTTATGTATATTTGGTGTGCTGAGTTCAAATAGAACATACATTGTCACCTATCAGCCAGTGGCGTAACTATATATTTTGCGCCCCCGCGCCAAAAATTTTCGGCGCCCCCCCCCCCCCCCCATACTCTTACCTGACGGTCACTGTCCCGTCCAGTCTCCCTCAGTCACCGCTGCGCTGCTGCCCGGCTGCATCTGCGTCACTGTCCCGTCACTCGCTCCCGGCGCCGGCTCCTGCTGATAATGAAAAGTGACTCTTAGAAAATGGCTGCCAAAACTGTCTGCAATACAGGGGCAGCCATTTTCTAAGTGTCACTTTTCATTATCAGCAGGAGCCAGCGCCGGGAGCGAGTGACGGGACAGTGACCGCAGATGCGGCCGGGCAGCAGCGCAGCGGGTAACTATAGCACCGCAGCCCCCCAGGCGCCCATAGTTACTCTGCGCCTCCCCGCCATGGCGGGGGCTGCGGAGGCTTAGTTACGCCCCTGCTATCAGCTCTTATTTTTGAGATCTAAAGATTTGACTGATTTGTGTTACCCTATTTCTTATTTCCTAGTATATTTTAGTGACATGAATAAGACGTACTAACATTACAGTAACGTGATAGTGACTCAAATAACACTTTTTTGTGTGGTGATGATTTATACAGACTTCAGGGCATTAAATCTGGCCACACGCTGGAACAGTGGTTCTTAACCTCGGTCCCCAGGACAACCCAAGAGATCACATTTCTCAGCTCACCTTGCAGGTGCACTCATTGGGCCTTATTCAGATCTGATCGCAGTACAAATTTGTTTGGAAAATGGGAAAAATCATGTGCATTGCAGGTGGGGCAGATGTAACAGGTGCAGAGAGAGTTAGATTTGTGTGAGTTATTTTGTTTCTGTGAAGGGTAAATACTGTCTGCATTATTTTTTACACTGCAATTTAGATTTCAGTTTCAGCAAACCCCACCCAAATGTAACTCTCTTTGCACAGGTTACATCTGAGCCACCTGCAGTGCACATGGTTTTGCCCATTTTCCAATCAAATTTGTACTGAGCTCAGATCTGAATAAGGCCCTTTATTCACTGACACCTTTTAAAAGATCCACAGGTGGAGCTAATTACTTCACTTGTGATTCTTTGTGGAGACCTGGAAAACTTGAACTGTTGGTGGGGTTTCCTGAGGACTGAAGTTGAGAACCATTGCGCTAGAATGATATCTGGCCAATCTGCACGACTTCATCAGGTCGTGCGATCGATTGTGTGCACATTGTGAGGTATATTGGTATGATGCGCAGTCCCGCGGGTCCAGAGGTCACTCCTCAGATCATACGTGCTGCACTTATGATCTGTCGACTTTGCTTGTGGTTATAAGCATATCGTATGGGCTTTTAAAGCCCATACAATCGTTCTTTCATACTTATGACCTGCATGCGATCAGGTTGTATGCAGGTCGTTCTCGGGTATGGCCAGCTTTAGGTATACTGGACTGGAGTCTCTCCCCTTCCCCCATTTTCAGATTTCAGTACTTTTCCAGTATTCATCTCCCAGTTTTGATTGTTTTATCCATCTGTATTGTGAGTGTGAGCGGCAGTGAGTTGTAGCAATAAAGCTTTGCTTGTTACAGCTTCACTTTTTTTTTCCCCTTCAGTAACAAATTTGATTTACCACAAACAATCTCTTACAGTATATATTTGGCTACATCTGTCACTCAAAGTGTGTCTGGAGCTATAACGCTGGGTGGAGCCTCGGACTCACATGACTGACTCACATGACAAAGAACCAGCCCAGTGAGCCCACAGACAGTGCCAGACACCCTCTGCCTCTCCATGTTACACAACAAAGACACAGCTACTCACCAGACACACCAGGTGAGCGCCCCCCACCTCCATACCTCCCAACATGACCCTCTCCAGGAGGGACAGAATGCTATGTTTGTGGACTTCCATCTTAATTTATGATTGTCATCACCTGTCATTTTAAACAGGGTAATTGATAAGAAAGGTGTTTAAGCACAGGTGATGGTAATCCATAAATTAAGAAGAAAGTCCAGAAACAGAGCAATGTGTCCCTCCTGGAGAGGGTCATATTGGGTATGCACCTCCCTCCCTCCCCCCCCCCCCCCCATTCACGGCATCCCCACGATTAAATGGCACATGCAAAACACTGACATGGCTATGGTCGACAATGAAAAAGGTTGACAAGATTTATTTTTCACTTTTTCAATGTTTTCATATTCATTCTCATGTGTCGACATGGACACCAATGAAGTGCCACACTTATGTCAACACTTACATGTGTTGACCTTTCTGTGTTGATTTTTTTTCTTGTGGCGATTCGCGGCACCCCCGGGGACTCCCGCGATTCGCGGCCCCACCCCGTGGCACCTCCCCCCACTCCTGCAATTCGCGCCAACCCCTGGGCCCCCCCTCCCGCGGTTCACGGTGCCCCCCACGACCCCCCCTACCGCGGTTCACGGTGCCCCCCACGATCCCCCCCTACCGCGATTCCCCACCCCAGACCCCCCCTCCTGTCATTGCGGCAACCCCCCGCCCCCGCGACCCACCCTCCGCGATTTACTGCAACCCCCCGCCCCCCCATCCCACGATTCGCGGCACCCACACCCCCCCCCCACGACCCATCCTCCCGCAATTCACGGCATCCACCCACGACCCCTCCTCCCGTGATTCGCGGACACCCCTCTCCTCCCTCCCCCACCCCTGCGCGTGATTCACGGCAACCCCAGGATTAAATTGCACATGGAAAACACTGACATGGCTATGGTCGACAATGAAAAAGGTTGACATGAGTTTTTGAAGATTTATTTTTCTTTTTTTGAATGTTTTCATATTCATTCTCATGTGTCGACATGGACACCGATGAAGTGCCACACTTATGTCAACATTTACATGTGTTGAACTTTCTGTGTTGATTTTTTCTTGTGTATAATATATCTAATATGTGTGTAACCTACAACAATATAAACTTAATAGAAGGATGATTTATCATTTCAGAAGTTTATTTGCGTCTTATATGCTTAGGTAGCCTGTTTATTAAAAAGAAAAAAATAAATAAAGATCAATCAACATTGGTTGACATCGGTTTGACTGTACCAATGTTTAGGGTTAAACAATCTCTTGTAACCAATGTTGAATAACATAATTTAACTGACCTTTTTATTCAATGTCCCATACCTAGCTCAGGTCACCCAGACGGCAATGTGCCGCAGCCTGGACTGTGCAAAAAGTACAGCTGATAGAGAAAAACTGTTTTCGTATTTAGAATTAACACGCCCTATGTAACCAAAAACATTTGCAGCCCAGTGAGCGGAACTGAATTAGCCCCTTAGTGATAGGGGAATGATTTCAGAACCACCGATTAATCGGACCAAATCCGTTCTTCATGACATGGGGTCAGGTCCGATGCGCGGTCCCGTGCGTATCGGACCCGGCCCCAGGGGTCGGACCTGCGGGACATACGATGTCAGATCAGTCGGGGCGGCCGGCGGTGACAGTCAGCGCCGTAGCGGTGAGGAGCAGTGGGGGCGGGCGGCTGGGGAGGAAGCAGTGGGGCAGCAGCGTTACCAGATCAGTCGGGGGCGGGGCGGGCGACGGTGACAGTCAGCACCATAGCGGTGAGGAGCAGTGGGGGCGGGCGGCTGGGGAGGAAGCAGTGGGGCAGCAGCGTTACCAGATCAGTCGGGGGCGGGGCGGGCGGCGGTGACCATCAGTCTCCACTGTCCAGCGCTGTAGCGGGCGGGCGGCCGCGGCAATTACAACTTTAAAATAACATGTCAAATTACTGCCCGGCTAATGATTGGCTGAGATAGAGCACGCTCAGCCAATCAGTGGCCTCCCTCCGCAGCCGCTGATTGGCTGAGAGTGCTCTATCTCAGCCAATCAAAAGCCGGAGAGTCATTTGACGTAGATGTAATAGCCGCCGCTGCCCGCCCGCTACAGCGCTGGACAGTGGAGACTGATGGTCACCGTCGCCCTCCCCGACTGATTTGGTAACGCTGCTGCCCCACTGCTTCCTCCCCAGCCGCCCGCCCCCACTGCTCCTCACCGCCCTGCAGCTCCCTGTTATTTTTTTTACATGTGATAAATCGCATGCGATTTATCACATGTAAAAAATGGCCCATCAAAGTCCTAATCGTATGTGAGCCTCCCGGGGAGCTGCCGGGCGGCTCGGAGGAGAATTGAGTCCGACTTGTCCTTAGGACAAGTCGGCTCTATGTATGGGGGCCTTAACATTGCGCACCCGATATGTTACGTTACTAACATTTATTGTCCCTTTCCAGGAATTTGACGTTCGGACAGGATGGTCCCTCCTGGAAACTGTTGACGGCTGTCAAGCTACTGTCCCTCGGAGCCGATGAATTGTACGCCAATCGTCTGAATATAATTCATTGTTTTATTACGGATTTGCTGGTGATATTGTATATATGACACTGTGACATAGGTTAGGCCTGTTCATTTTTGGGGGAGGAGTCATGTCCACACCTCCTGATTAGGCCACACCCCCTCTTTGCCCAGGCTCTGCTGATGTCTCAAAGGCCCTGTACGTAGAACATATGGTCTGCCTTTATAAAAAAACAGAGACAAGAATTATTATCCAGATACGTTGCGATTGGAGTAACCGATTATAGGCACTTGTTGTAACAGGTATTAACCACTTAAGTTCACATGCGGCTGCAGAGAGGAGAAATTATTCAAAGGATTTCTCCTCCTCTGACCCAGCCGGGGGCGGGCGCATGATATTGCCGAACAGGCTTTTGCTGAGGCCCAATCCAGCGTTTCCATGTTTCTCATGCCCATGAAACGCTGGGGTCCACCCTGGGACACCCCCCCCCCCCCCACACCTGTCAGTCGCCCAGTGTACGGCAAGCTAAGGCTACCCTTCACGCGGTTGGTACACAAGGGGACCCCACGCATGCGCACAGCGTTCGGATGGGCTGCGGATTTAAAGACCCCAGTACGGGACTGGATAGGACACATGATTTCTGGGTTTCAACCCCAAATAAAAATCCCCCTACCATTCATGCCGGGTCTCAGTGGACAGATCTTGGAAACACAGTATATGGGGTCAGATGTAAGAGCATCCGAGTTCAGAGGCTGTGCGGGGTGCCGGCTGAATTCAGACAGTTTTTAAAGGGGACGCCATTTACAAAGCATGATTTTGCCTTGTAACTGATTGCCCCTTTAAAATATTCTGAGTTCGTCCGGCATCCCGCACGGCCGCTGAACTCGGACAGGATTACATCCAGTCCATTGAATTTAATGCTGACATAATGTTGGTGTCCAAACACTGCAAATTCCGGTTCACCAGTTCAAGAGTATGGGTTTAAAATTGGGGACACGGGACCCCTAACTCTGATTCTATTTATACCACTTGTTGACCAAAATCCTAGGTATGACCAGGGATCATCAAGCCGTGTTGATACCCGTTTCAGTCGGAGGAAAGGACCTGGGATTTGGGTCTGATGTTGCTGGGGCCCAGGTCATGTGTCGGAGTGAATTGGGTCAGTCCTGATTAATATTACACCGATATTAATGGAACTTGGGTGCTCCCTTTCACACCGCTGCCTATCTGGATTTGTCGTGACCAGGGGCAAGATCCTGGGACACACAACCCAGGTCAACTCTCACACCGAAGCACACAGGTTTTTTTCATGGTGGAACCTTGCGGCCCAGATTCTAAATCCTGCACTTAAAATGTTTCCCAGTCTGAAAATCCCCAGGATTTTACTGGTTTCAGAATTATAATTCTAATAGAACCCATTACGGTTGTTATTCCGCCATGTATAAATGTGTTGCTCATTGAGCGGACCCAGAACATGTAGAGGTTTCCGACTTAGGAACCTGTTTTCCAGTCAGAATAGATGTAATGAAAATAGATTCCACATATTCCTTCTGCCTGTGCAACACTCGTCTCCTTGTTACACATATAATCCTCTTATGTTTTACTTTCAGCAAATACTGGAAAAATGTTCTTCTGGGAAGTTATGTTTCCGAGTCCAATGAACGGAACAGCTTGGACCTGGTGGGAAAGATCTGTCTCCAGTTACTAGCACAGACCTCCCATGTTCTGCAGGCGGTGAGTCAGGGAAATGATGACATTCGGCTCCCAGAAAATAAATCGAATTGGTCTTTGGAAAGTTACTGTCATGTGAATGAAACAGTAAAATGTATTCTAGTGATGTTTCAGAGCATTGTATGATTCCGACTCCACCATATACTGGGCGGTATTCAATTGTTTTTCCCCAGCATTTCCACTCGCTATCCCTAGGGGTGCGGAGCTGAAATGTGTGGAGGCTAAACCTGACCGTAATGATAAGTGCAAAAAACAATAGATCAACTGAATTTTGGCCTACAATCTCCCATCTTTTCAGACGGATGTTCAGGGGCTATATAAGGGCTGTGGAGTCAGTAGATAAATGTTCTGACTCCTCGTACTTCTGACGCCGACTCCTCGACTCCGACTCCTCTGTATTAATATGCGAATGTATTTGATACATTCCTTGAAGGAAAGAAAGGCAACATACATATTATTACTACAGAAACTAGAGGCTGGGAAGCCAACAGTCTATTGTATTGAACAGTTTAAGCAAAGGACAAACACAATGAAAACAAAGTTATTTATTAATTAATTAAATGGCTGGATAGTAGCAGTAGGCATAAACATCAGGAACAGGAACTTTACCAGTTCAAAGCTAAAAACCACATTATTTGGTTGTTTTGGGAACAAAAACAATAGGAAAGGTTCAGAAGTGTGGAGCATGAGTTCCGCATGCTTTGTGACGACAACAAAAATCAACGAGCCACAATCTCCGCTGGTTTGCTTGCTCGTCGCCGTTCAATTCATGGACACAAGGAACGATTTCTTTACCGAATCGTTACTGGCGACGAAAAATGGTGCCTGTACATCAATATGAACCAGCGTAAGGAATGGCTTAGCCAAGGTAAACAAACGACCCCGCGCACGAAACCAGATCTTCATCCGCGTAAAAAGATGATGTGCGTATGGTGGGAGAGCTTGGTTGAATGAATTTTTCGAGTCTACACCAGGTGATTTCTACCAACGAGGTATTGAAAACCTTATTGAACGTTGGAAATAAGTTGTAAACTACAAGGGAGAATACATTTATAAGTATTGGTGCTCAGAATTGTGCGTTGCGGGCCATATAGTGAAGCACATGAAAAGCATGCTTTTTCACGGTCACTTAACGTGTTCGTTTTGCGGTTATGTGAGGAACTGCATGCATTGGTCTTTATTCTTACAGTAGAGAAGTCATTAATTATAATTGTCGGAGTCGGTGCATTGTTTGCCGACTCCAGGTACTCGAAATTTCCTCCAACTCCTCGACTCCGACTCCACAGCCCTGTATATAACAATTGAATACCACCAACTGTGTTTATTTTTTTTGTCCACCTTTTAAATATACACACTTAAGATCCAAGCAATGATTAATGGGATTTAGTGGGTGAATCAAGTTGGTTTGCAAAGCACGTTTGGTTTGCTAATGGACCAAACCATGTGCACTGCAGGTGGGGCAGATGTAACATACAGAGGCCCTTATTCTAGTTGACTCGGACGGATGCGTATTTTCGGACGGCCACCGAGTGTTCTTAGCCCCGCCTACCGTACGGATCGCTCACACCGTCAGAATGCGGTAAGACACAGAGCGAACGGACCGCAAACAACTCTGTCATCTGCGGGAACCTCCCCCATCCTCCGATGGTCGCCGACCATCGAATGCTGGACCGAGCGGTCAGACAGCTCCGAGTGCTCCAGACCACTCGGACATGTTTCCGTATGAAAGCAGGGATATGGGCGGGCAGTTGACATCCGGCTATGTCATATGTCCGCCCCCCACACGTGCGTCACGGTCAGATTACCATACGTACACCCAGCGTTTTCATGGGAACGCCCATGAAACGCGGGGCGTACGCATATGGTAATGAGCCCAAACAGCCCTTCACGCCACTCTCCACCCCCTGCTCGGATGGTTCTGACCGATCGTTTTCTGTACGGAATTCATGCTGTATTCGGACGTGCGCGGCGTTCGCACATGCGCAGAAACGCCTCTGCACATGCACAAACACAATACATCGGCCGTCCGACCGAACACGCAGCCGCCCGACTCAATCAGAATAAGGGCCAGAGATAGAATTAGATTTGTGTAAGTTATTTTGTTTCTGTGCAGGGTAAATACTGACTGCTTTATTTTTACACTGCAATATAGATATCAGTTTGAAGTACACACCCCACCCAAATCTATCTCTCTCTGCACATGTTACATCTGCTACACCTGCAGTGCACATGGTTCCATTGCAGCTATAGATCGTGTATTTTATATATGTGGCCTTTTAAATCTATGTGCAGAGCTTTTTATATATTTATCCTTGGACGAGCCCCCAGTCCAACATTTTATCCTCTTTCCCTCTGTTATAGTGTTGTAGAGGAAAGTTATCTCTTTTGTTCTTTCTTTGTGTTTTAACTGTATTTTACGTTTCCTTAAATGTGCAATTGAATGACAAAGTTGAACAAAGAACACTGCCATATTTCTGGTAAAGTCTGTCCCACATCCCTAGCACTGTACTTAATTTGATCTAGCAGATTGTGATACCTCCTTTTCCAGTTACAATATATTGCTTCAAAATTAGCCGATAAGAACAGGACGTCAATCCTAATATTTTGCGAAGTGTCTCTCCTCTGTGTCGCTCGTCATGCTGTGATTGGATGATGCCCAGAAGATGTGGGGAGGGGCTGCGAGTGGGTACAAAGGTCTCTGTGTCTCTGCGGCATGCCTCCCCTACACCTTGGTCTAGCTGCCCATTGCATTCCTCAGAAAATGTAACAGTACATGTATTCTAAATAAAGTGCCCGGGATATATGTTCTATTGCACTAATACAGGGGCTGGCTGGAAACTTTTAGCCTGGGGGGGCAATTCCAGAGCACTGGCCCATAAGTAGGACACCACAGACTGCTCCCCTGTATAATAATAGGACCCCACATATACTGTTCCCCCTGTATAATATCAGGACACCACAGGCTACTCCCCCTGTCTTATAATAATAACGGGACACCACAGGCTGCTCCCCTGTATAATAATAGCACCCCACAGACTGCTCCCCTGTATAATAATAGGACCCCACATATACTGTTCCCCCTGTATAATATCAGGACACCACAGGCTACTCCCCCTGTCTTATAATAATAACGGGACACCACAGGCTGCTCCCCTGTATAATAATAGCACCCCACAGACTGCTCCCCATGTATAATAATAGCACCCCACAGGCTGCTCCCCCTGTATAATAATAGCACCCCACAGGCTGCTCCCCCTGTATAATAATAGCATCCCACAGGCTGCCCCCCCTGTATAATAATAGCACCCCACATGCTGCTCCCCCTGTATAATAATAGCACCCCACAGGCTGCTCCCCCTGTATAATAATAGCATCCCACAGGCTGCTCTCCCTGTATAATAATAGCATCCCACAGGCTGCTCCCCCTGTATAATAATAGCATCCCACAGGCTGCTCCCCCTGTATAATATTAGCATCCCACAGGCTGCTCCCCCTGTATAATAATAGCACCCCACAGACTGCTCCCCCTGTATAATAATAGCATCCACAGATTGCTGCCTCTGTATAACAAAAGTACACCACAGGCTGCTCACCTTGTATAATAAGACACAACGGGCTGCTCCCCCTGTCTTATAATAACAGGACCCCACAGGCTGCTTCACTGTATATAACAGGTCCCCACAGGCTGCTCCCCCTGTATAATTGGACACAATGGGCTGATTCCCCTGTCTTATAATAATAACAGGACCCCACAGGCTGCTCCCCTGTATAATAACAGGACCCCACGGGCTGCTCCCCTGTATAATAACAGGACCCCACAGGTTGCTTCCCTGTATAAAAACAGGACCCCACAGTCTGCTCCCCCTTGTATAACAGGACCCCACAGGCTGCTCCCCCCTGTATAACAGGACCCCACAGGCTGCTCCCCCCTATATAACAGGACCCCATAGGCTGCTCCCCCCTATATAACAGGACCCCACAGGCTGCTCCCCGCTGTATAACAGGACCCCACAGGCTGCACCCCGCTGTATAACAGGACCCCACAGGCTTCTCCCCCCTGTATAACAGGACCCCACAGGCTGCACCCCGCTCTATAACAGGACCCCACAGGCTGCTCCCCCCTATATAACAGGACCCCACAGGCTGCTCCCCGCTGTATAACAGGACCCCACAGGCTGCACCCTGCTGTATAACAGGACCCCACAGGCTTGACCCTGCTGTATAACAGGACCCCACAGACTGCTCCCCCCTGTATAACAGGACCCCACAGACTGCTCCCCCCTGTATAACAGGACCCCACACAGGCTGCTCCCCCCTGTATAACAGGACCCCACACAGGCTGCTCCCCCCCTGTATAACAGGACCCCACAGGCTGCTCCCCCCTGTATAACAGGATCCCACAGGCTGCTCCTCCCTTGTATAATAACGGGAGTCCAGATTCTTACCTGATCTTTTCTGAGGCTGAGCTGCAGGCACTGGGAAGTAGGTGGAACTAGTTGGAATGCACACAGAAAGTGCACAATCTCACTCTCTCTAGCGGCCTCCTGCACTAGACATGTCCTCAGTGCAGGAGGCTGGCGGCCATGTTTCTGGAGACCAGTCAGTCAGAAGACTGTTCTGCCGTGGCTGCAGCAGCAGCCTCAGAACGTGCGGCCCGCATACACATCGATTGAGCAGCCCGGGGGGCACATGGCACCCTGCCCCCCGGCTCAGCCCGCCTCTGCACTAATATCATTTATAATATATAATACAGTACAATGTGTCTTTCAGATCTGCACCTTGAAAACCAAGAAGTCCAATGACCCCCACATCGCCTTGGTGGAAGCTTTAAGGCTGGAAGAAAAGAAACTGCTGCAAGATTCAGCAATCTGTCACCAGTATGGAAACACTGGAACACTCTGATAGAGTGCGCTTCTGTCTGTCCGTCGGCCAGGTTACATAGTTACATAGTTACATAGTAGGTAAGGCTGAAAAAAGACTTGCGTCCATCTAGTTCAACCTGGTATAGATATCCATTGCTGATTTGGTTGGTTCTGGTATTTTACAGACAAATTATATTTCTTATTTGTACCCATGGATGTTTTTCTCCAGTAAATGTTTGTCCAACTTTGCCTTGAACGCATTTAATGAGCCAGCCGTTACCACCTCCCCGGGAAGAGAGTTCCAGAGTTTGACTGTTCTGACCGTAAAGAAATTCTTTCTACTAGCTGAATGAAATCTTTTTTCTTCTAATTTATACTCATGCCCTCGTGTCCTAGATTCCTTTCTAGTAGAAAATAGGGTGTGTGACAGTTCCTTATATTGGCCCTTGATATACTTGTACATGTTGAGCATGTCCCCCCTTAAACGTCTCTTTTCTAATGTAAATAGTCCCAAATTGCTTAATCTCTCCCCGTAGCTTAAATTCTCCATTCCCCTAATAAGCTTTGTTGCTCGCCTTTGGACTTTTTCTAATTCTATGATGTCCTTTTTATAGTGTGGGGCCCAGAACTGTACTCCGTACTCTAGGTGAGGTCTCACCAATGCTTTATATAGTGGCATAATTACCCTTGAGTCCCTAGTTTCCATTCCCCTCTTAATACATGCCAGAATTTTGTTGGCCTTTTTTGTAGCTACATTACAATGGGCACTACATCCTAGATTGCTGTCTATTTGGACTCCTAGATCCTTTTCAAGTATGGAATTACCCAGTTCCTCTCCACTAAGGTTGTAACTTGCACACTGGTTGTGTCTCCCAAGGTGCATAACCTTACATTTATCTACATTGAACCTCATCTTCCATTTTTTTGCCCACTCATCTAGAATTGCAAGATCATTTTGAAGCATGGTGACATCTTCTGGTGATTTGATGACTTTGCTAAGTTTTGTATCGTCCGCAAAGATGGATACATTGCTGAGTAACCCTATCCCAATATCGTTAATAAAAATGTTAAACAAAATGGGCCCCAAAACCGAACCCTGGGGCACTCCACTTAGTACCGGTATCATATCTGATACGGCACCATTCACAACCACTCTTTGTTCTCTATTACATAGCCAATTCCCTACCCATCTGCAGATATTTTTACCCAATCCTAGGTTCTCCATTTTATTAATCAATCTCTTGTGTGGGACAGTATCAAATGCTTTAGCAAAATCTAGGAAAATCACATCTACAGCATTTCCATTATCGAGGTTTTTGCTAACCTCTTCATAGAACCCTAGTAGATTAGTTTGACATGAACGATTTTTCACGAACCCATGTTGGTTAGTACTGAGTAGAAGGTGATGATCTAAATATTCCTGGATACTATCCCTTAAAAATCCTTCAAATAGTTTACCCACAATTGAAGTTAAACTAACGGGTCTGTAATTAGCGGGATCTTCCTTTTTTCCTTTTTTGAATATTGGCACTACCTCTGCTATTCTCCAATCTTTTGGTACTATACCTGACGATAGGTTATCTAGTGTCCGGCAATGTGGAGCCCAACACTGTTCATCATTTATCCTATCCGCTTACTAGGAGGCTGTAACATCAGTGAGACGTGAGGTGCAAGGCACCATTGCTTCCTCGCTGATTACTGGGCCACCTTGTTAGCTTTGGGGAGCTGGAAACTACCAGAGAAGTGTTTTTTTAGCTTTATGGCCTTTTTCTAGATTTTGTTTTTAAACACGGAACCGTATCTGGTGACTAGAGGGGCTGATTCTGCGCTGGACGCACGTGTGATCTCTTTTCCGTACATCCGCAGCGCTCTGCTTTTATACGCAAATGTGAGAACCCGCTGACGTGTGCGGACATTCTGTGCCACTGAAAGTGGTAGCCTGTGCCGCCCGTCAGACGCAACCACCGCTATAAGCATCTGAGCTGGCGCACATCCCAATCCGTCAGAAATAGACTCCCCATCTCTGTCTGAACCCTACAGGATCACGCATGGGAGTTTGATTAACCACCCATGACAATCCCCAAAATGCTATACTGTCCCCGCAGAGGGGACTTGGATATCAGTCACGAGCTTTGCTATGTCACCTACATCTCAGATTTCCAACTCGGTCCTCTGTAAACATTGGGAGCGGAACTCCAGCGTTTTGTGGGAGTGCCCTCGGAAACTGCAGGCATTTCCCGGCAGTTGGGAGGGAGGTCCTCTGATGTCATCAGCCGCCGCCTCCTCCCCATGCTGATCGCAGCGCTGTGTAAGTCTTGACTGACTTGATGGCTGTGTATAGGGGCAAATCCATTCAATGGTGAGTGTTTCCGAACGCAATGGCAGCCGCGCACATGGGCCGGATTTTGAGGTGTGGGGTGACTTTTACCTGATCGCTGGGCTCAAAACGCGCGCAGACCAGCAATCGTGTCTGAATCGGGCCCTTTGCTCCAACCGGTCTGGTATTGATATGTACTATCGACCAGTTGCCACATGACACTTTGCTGTTCTCCCAGCGGTAACCGCTCAACAAGTCTTTACTAGTTGTTAAGATGTGTTCATGAAGTAGATTGATATTGGTGGGGTATAGGGTTCCGACGTCGGGATCCTGACTGGCCAGACTCACGGCGAGCACAACAAAGCCCCTTGCGGGCTCACTACGCTCACCACCTATTCTATTCTCTCTCTATGGGGGTCGTGGACCCCCACGAGGGAAAATAGCGGGTGGCCATCGGGCACCAGGCTATCGGCGTTTTGACAATCGGGATCCCGACTGTCGGGACCGCGTCCGGCACTCGATTGATATGTAGCTTATTTATGTATTTTATATATGTGATATAGATTGTATATTCATTCCTGGGAATATTAATGTGAATATTCATCTATTAAGATTTTTATTAAATCCGTTTATCTAAATCCTATTTCGGTGTGTTAAATGCGTCTACCAGCGCCACCTGGTTCTTTATATTGCTCCACCCCCCGGTTGACGGCTACAACCCAGCAATAAGCCCGGGTCACTGTGAGCAGCTAAACATCGCAAATGCCGGGTCGCTCCTGGGATGAACCCATTAGCAATTAGCACAGCTGTGTGATAAACTACACCCCATACAGATTAATGAGGCAGTTGTAAAAGCGCTGCTATAGTAATCCCCACACACATCAGATTGTGACAAATACTCTCTAGTGTCCTGGGGAATAATAATAACAAGGAACAGCAACAATACTGTCAGTTATAACGACAGATGTGTATAGAGCACTTTCTCCTATAGGGCGGGACGTGTATAAGTGGTTGTACATCACGCCACTTATGGAGAACGTACCGGTATGTACCAAAAAATTCACACATGGCAGCCAATCCCGATGAGAGCGGTCCTTTGTGTTAGAATGACTTCCGAGTTTAGAACTCTGAGTTTTGTGCGCATGCGTCTGTGGAAGGTGATGGTAGGGATCCATTTGGATCCCTCACCGGAAAAATCCGATGAGAAGCTCATAGGCTTCCGTTGGGTAATGTCAGCAATAGCTGGTGTCATCCGCCACATCCAAGGCCCGGAGAGCTTGGTACATATGGGAAATGCCTCCATATACGTAAAACAGCAGTTTCTGGGTTTTGTGCATCCCACCCATACCCATATTACAGTGGGATATGGCCACTAGGTTGACACTATGGTGGTCGACAAGGTTAAGGTCGACAACGAGAAGGTCAACAATCAAAAGGTATACATGAGTTTTTCACGTTTTTTTTGTTTTAGCCGACTTGTGCCGACAGGCTGTATCTCATACACTACCATCCACTACGGCACGGCGGGAGAATAGAATAGTGTGGCGAGTGCAGCGGTACAGTGATACGGTTTCCAATTACGGGGTAATTTGAGTAAAAAGGTCTGCCCCTGTCGACCTTAGCCATATTGACCTATTTCATGTGTCAACCTAATATATGTCAACTTTTATTGTGTCTACCCTATGACCCATACCCATTTAGAGCTATTAAATACACATGTGAAATATATCTAATTAATACTGCAGTGAAGACGTCCAAGTAGAGGAAAGTCCCCAGGGTCTACAGCATACTACTTATACAGTATTGTATACTATTGTAATATACGGCGCTTATCGCGCCGCTATAATACTTCCTTAGCGAGGCGAAGCAGGAAGGGACATCGACAAGATGTATTAACATCTTGTCCGCCAAAGCGGGGGAGCACTAACTCCCCCCTCCGGCGATGTCCCCTCCTGGAGATAGCGCATTAGTTTACACTGATGCGCTGTCTCCTGTCCCCCGGCAGGCTCGACGGCGCATGCGCGGGATCTCGCTGCTCACGTGAGATCCCCAAAATCCAAAACCGGCAGCAGGCGGAATGGTCAGCGAAACTGACCGTTCATACATCCGGCCTGCTATCATTTAGATAGCAGCGCCGATATGGACCGCACGCTGGCTCCGTAGTACATGGGGGAGAAGCGGTATCCGTGCACATAACGTGCGCTGAGACCCCTTCTCTCCCTTAACAACACTTCATACATCTGCCCCACAATTCTGTACAAGTATTCCCAGTGGGACAGATGTATGAAGTGTTGTTATGGGGGAGAAGGGGTATCAGCGCACATTATGTGGGCTGTGCTGGGGATCTTGCGTGAGCAGCGAGATCCCGTGCATGCGCCATCGAGCCGGCCAGGGGACATGAGACAGCACATCAGTGTAAAATAATGCGCTATCTCCAGGAGGGGTCATCGCCGGAGGGGGGAGTTAGCGCTCCCCGGCTTTGGCAGACAAGATGTTAATACATCTTTTCAATGTCCCTTCCTGCTTCGCCTCACTAATGAGGCGAAGCAGGAAGTATTATAGTGGCGCGATTAGCGCAGCTATAATACATCTGCCCCAGTGTCTCCTATTAATGTAGCCTTGTATATGTACTGTGCATACTGCTTCTCTCTGTATAGTTACAGTATAACCGTGTGACTGGGCTGTCCGCTCCAGCTTATACCAACATCGTTCTCACAGTAGCTAAGAATGGTGATAATTGTATAGAAATAATCAAAATATCCTAATAGTGGTGATATCCATTTGCAAGGTTATTTCATCTACATGAAAATGACGATGACACCGATACATACATTCTATGACATACTGATACTTTGAGATACAGTTGGTAACAGTGCCGTAGGTGGGGCTGTAGCACAATTCAGATAGTGGAGGTGCACTAACTGCCACCCCAACCACTGCCAAACATCTCCGCACGGGACTTGGTGGCAGTTGGCGCAGTTGCACTATTTAAATGTTGAACCATGTAGTGTGTGTGTGTAAATGCTGAATACAGTGGCACCCGGGAATCTGCATGCTACACACACTCCGAAACCAGCTCCCAGACTCCTGTAAAACTAGCCAATAGGAGTCCGGAGCAGACTCCTATTGTCCCTGTGACTGTTATTAATTTATTTACACAACACTTACACAATGAATCCCAAGGCTTAAATGATATCTCTACTCTCCGAATATACCTTATGGGAGTGACAAAATAAGTAATGTTTTACTCGATCACTGCTTATCAGGTAAAAATTGTACCTTCCAGGAGTTATCTCACCGAATAGGTTATGTTTTACAAATACTTTTACGCATAATTATTTCTTCTGCATTCTGGCAATCGTCCTGTAGATGGCGCTGCTGACTTACATTCCACCACTTCTCATACACACATTGGGAAACCTTTGAACTGCTGCAATTTATGAGCAATAGGGAGGAAATGGCTCACACATTATAAAGTATGTAACAGAGTATAAAGTGTTTCCCATGATGTCAGTTTGAAAGTAAAGTGTAGTGAATATTCCCGTACTTCATAGCCGGCTTTGGCAGCGGTAAGCCGTCAGCTTGGCCTGTAGCAGTAGCTTAGCTACTGTCTGTGGAGAGATGCGAGGTGGGTGCGGAGGTTACTGGTGCGATAGTATAGGAACAGATTTCAGGCTCTTTCTCCTTTCCCAGCAGGCTGTTATTAGTAATAATATTATTATTTCATTACAGTGACAATACTTTTATTTTTAGTGCTTTGGTTTATATTTATTATCATGGCAATAAATAAAAGTGCGCTCAGTCTTTGACTATTTTGTTCAGTAATACCCCTTTCACACCAAGCTAATTTCCCGGGTTATTGCCAGGTTGACCCGGGTTGGGCCTCAGTGTAACCGACCCCCTTAAATATAACCCGGGTCCTAAGACCCGGCAATCCAACTCAGGAAATGTTACGGGTTGAACACTGATGAGACTTGTGTTCAGGGGCAGTGTAAATGGGTAACCCGGGTCATCCTGCAGTCAGGACAGGGCATGCAGCCTCCACCGCTGTTTGCTGTACTATGCAGATGGCCTTGGTGCCGGGGAGGAGATGAATGGATACCTGTATGTGGGACAATTTACTGCACAGACGGAGGCCCAGCAGCAGCTTTCCTGAGTGCTGGGCTTGACCCCAGCATGATGTAGGCCATGCGTGCATCCCGACCAGTGGATTTCCCTGCACTTGGAGATGATGTCATTTCCAAGTGCCGGCTTTCAAGAGACTGCAGTGTGAACGGTGCCGTCCTGGGAATATCCCGGGTCAGCATTTCAGTGTAAATGCAGTAAATCCTGGAACTGTGTTCCAAATACCGGGTCTGATCCAGGACATTGGTGGAAAAGCAGTAATACTGGTTTAGTAATTGTTCCGTACAGGAGAAAATGGGGGCATGGCCTGTGACCATGAGTCCACGCCCCCTACAACATAGGCCATGCTCCCTTTTTGGGCACGCGTGGCTGAACCTCTAAGTCACGTCCCCAAAATTCCGGGCCTGCACCTTTCGCGCGCACAGGTTCCCACTTCCCACCCATCACTTGTTGGGAGGTACAGTATGCTTATCACTCTCCATTTTATCACTTTTCAAGCTTAATGCACCTGGCCCCCTAGACGGAGCGCCCAATGTTATACAGTAGTTCAGAAGGACTTGAACTAAAGTGAAGCTTGTTAGATTGTAAGCTTGCAGCAGGGCCCTCTTACCTCCAAGTCTGTCTGTTGTTACCCAGTTTGTTTTATCACTGTCTACAAATGTAAAGCGCAATGGAATCTGCTGCGCTATATAAGACACTGTAACGGAATCTGCTGCGCTATATAAGACACTGTAACGGAATCTGCTGCGCTATATAAGACACTGTAACGGAATCTGCTGCGGTATATAAGACACTGTAAATAAATAAATAAGTACAGTATGTTGCTGCCTGACTGGTTCTAGTAAATGCTGACCAATGAATAAAGTCTAGTTGCAATAGATTTGTAGAGTTGTTACTACATGTTACCACTAGATGGAGCTCTTGCTCTTCAAGAAGTATCTATATACAGTAGGGTTAGTCGTTGAATCACAGTAGTGACTGATGTACTGTACGTTGTTATTGGTTTCCATCCTTCAGACTTCAGCACCTTCCATAAAATCCAGTATTGCTGAGCAGCAAGGAATGAAAAGTCCTGCAGTATTATCATCTAAATTATTTTTATTACCAGTTGCTTTTATATAGCACCTACATAACCATAAGAATCTAGTTGAAATTGAACACACAACCGAAGAAGAAGCCTTTTAATGTCCCCTACAATAACCCTTTGTCCATTTAAAAAACATGCACTGGAAACACAATTGGTCATAAAGGTTACTAGATTGTAAGCTCCTCCGAGCAGGGCCCTCTTCCCTCCTTTTGTCAGAGCCCTCTTCTCTTCACATGTCACAGCTCTCCTATACTCCAACACTCAGTGACCATCTTCGTCCGCATACTCATCTCCATCTTTGACCACCAGCCCCTATTAGCACATTGGTCAAGTCCTCACTACCTACATTTAAGCTGTAATGTGTATTGAATTGTGTTGCTCTTATTATCTGTACTCTATTTTTGTTATTCATTTACTGTAATGCTAAGTTTTGTCGGTACTTGTGTACTTTCACGGCTCCCATCGCATGCCATATGTAGTGGCATGCGATGGGATGCGATTTTTGCAGTTTTTAAGCAATTTTTTTTAAATCGCATGCGATTTTTAACAGAAATGCATTGAAATGAGTATCAAACATGTTCAATGGCCCCCAAATGTCATTTTTCAGGCTGTACCACCCTCACTATCAACGCGAACCCGAAGCGTGGCAAGCGGCGGCGGTACGCGTCCTACGACCTTTTCATACCCCACTATCCACGTCGGCGTGGAGAATAGAAAGTGTGGCGAGGGGACGCGGACACCTGTGAAGCCCGCGAGGGGACGCGGATACCTGTGAAGGTATCCGTGTCTTCTCGCGGGGCTCGCTGCGCTCGCCACACTTTCTATTCTCAACTCCACGCCGACGTGGATAGTGGGGGTATGAAAAGGTCGTAGGACGCGTACCGCCGCCCCTCGCGGGCTCGCTGCGCTCGCCACGCTTCGGGTTCGCGTTGATAGTGGGGGTGGTACAGCCTCAAAAATGACATTTGGGGGCCATTGAACATGTTTGATACTAATTTCAATGCATTTGGATGCATTTCTGTTAAAAATCGCATGCGATTTTTGGCTATGCGATGGACATCGTGGGAGCCGTGATTGTACACAAGTACTGTTTTGTCTCCCTGTACTGTTCCTTTGTACAGTGCTGCCAAACACTTGTGGTGCCTTTTATAAATAAAATAATAATAATAATTTTATATGAGGAAGTCAAAGGAAAACATTAAACACATTGTAGCACATTTTTGAAAGCTGACACATGTGGAGACCCATAGCAACCATGAACTAACTACAGTTTTTGACCACTGGCCCTGTGAGGCCGCAGCCTAGATAGAAGGATGAAAGGGCCGCTTTAAAATGTTGCTTTAGGGCCCGTAAAGTTCTGGCTACACCCCTGGCTTACGTCTGGTGGCTCACCTCATTTCCATGAGCCCTAACTGTGTGGAGTTTGTATATTCTCCCCGTACTTGTGTGGGTTTCCTCTGGGTACTCCGGTTTCCTCCCACATTCCAAATATTTACTGGCTGTTTAAATGGCCCCCAACAAATTAACCCTAGAATGTCTGTGTGTGTGCGTGTACATGTGGTAGGGAATATAGATTGTAAGCTCCACTGGGGCAGGGACTGATGTGAATGTCTAAAATATGATAAATAGCAATAATAACCTCTGTATTCCAACTTTAAAAAAGCAATTAGCAGTGATAACCAGTTTTCACAGAGAATATGGGGGAAATGTAATCGGATGAGAGAATCAGAAAGTGAGAGATTTGGTAAGAGGCAGAGGCAATGGAGTCATCTGCCGCCGGGCTCCTGTTCCCAAGGGGGCACCTCTCCTCCTCTGTGAGTTTGAATCAGTTAATTGAAACCTGTTGATATCGCTTCTGTGGCTGACTCCTCCTTGTAACATCATTTTTGCTAGTGTCACATCCTGTATTAGAACCCATGACCTGTCGTACTGGAGACAGACACCTTACTGACTGAGCTATTGGGGGGCACCAATATTTATCTTGCGTCCGGGCAACTGGGACGAACTTAAGCCACTGGTAAGAGGGGTGCCCGCAAATTCTGGGAGGGGTGCCCGCGAATTGGGTGTGTGTGTGTCGAGGAGGGGCAACTCCTTGTGATCCATCTCTCAATGTGGCCCCTCTTCTTCCTTCTCTCTGTGATCCCTCTCTCTCTGCGATCTCTCTCTCGATCTCTCTCTCTCTGCGATCTCTATCTCTCTCTGCGATACCTCTATCTCTCTCTGCGATACCTCTATCTCTCTCTGCGATCCCTTTCTATCTCTCTCTGCGATCCCTCTCTATCTCTGCGATCCCTCTCTATCTCTGCGATCCCTCTCTATCTCTCTCTGCGATCCCTCTCTATCTCTGCGATCCCTCTCTATCTCTGCGATCCCTCTCTATCTCTCTCTGCGATCCCTCTCTATCTCTGCGATCCCTCTCTATCACTGCGATCCCCCTCTCTATCTCTCTCTGCGATCCCTCCCTCTCTTTCTCTCTCTCTGATCTCTCTCTCTGCAATACCTCTCTATCTCTCTCTGCAATCTCTCTGTGATCCCTCCCTCTCTGTGATCTCTCTCTATCACTCTCTGCAATCCCTCTCTCTCTCTGCGATCACTCTCTCTATCTCTCTCTCTGCAATACCTCTCTCTCTGCGGGGGAGTTTAAGATGTTGAGTTCAGGGGCAGCCTGACACTTAAATCTGGCACTGCCCATAATGCTCATCCTTGTCACCAGCCTGGCAGTCTCTCTCACACCTGCACCTGTTCCATCTCTCTCACGCCCGGCCCGGTCCTTCCTGTCACACCTCCCCCTTATTCCTCCTCTTACGCCACCCAGTATCCCACTTCTCACTCTTCTCCCCCTATCCATCTTATCAGTTTTCTCCCCCTATTCCTCCACTCATGGCTATCCAGTGAGGAGTCTATGCCATGTTGGCCTGTGTCAGGGCCACCACTAGAAATATTGGGGCCCGGGACTGACCCACAGTCCGGGCCCACAGCGGCACAGCACCATACCTCCGGCCGCACTCCCCCCCCCGTGAGCGCCCACTCCCGCCTATTCCTGCCAGCACTCCCCTACCCCGTCCCCCTCACTTGCCATCATGTCGCGGCATCGTCCTGTGGCTCCTTCAGTTTCCACTGTCAGGTCCAGAGCGCACACTGCACCGAACCCCTCTATGTCCTAGGCTGTGTGCAGCTGCCCGGGCCCCTCCAGAGCCTGGGGCCCGGGACAGCTGTACCCAGGGCACCCCCCTGTCGGCGGCCCTGGCCTGTGTGCTTTATATGGTAGGGACAATTTTTAGACCCAGCCCTATAGTGTGTCGTATAAGGCAAGAGGGGGTCACTCATAGGTGCCGATTTAACGTTTTGCTAGTGGGTGCTCAAGCCAAAACTACAGGGGAGTGGCTTCATGAAGAAGGGGCGTGGTCACAAAATAATACCAATTTATATTACATGGTGTAACTATGGAGGGTGCAG
Source organism: Crinia signifera (assembly GCF_055691185.1). Lineage (NCBI taxonomy): Eukaryota > Metazoa > Chordata > Amphibia > Anura > Myobatrachidae > Crinia > Crinia signifera. The sequence continues at coordinate 23,068,865 of NC_139218.1, forward strand.
GGGATGCAACTGCTTTGGGGCCCGGGGCTTGGGGGGGCCCGAGGACTATCAGGCAATCCCCTGCACCCTTAAGTATTGTTAAAAAAAAAATAAGACATCAGCTGAACCATCAGTGGAGGGGGATACAAGGGACATAAGCGGAGCCATGCCCTTAAGTGGCTGGTTTACATAATGTGGAAAGAGGAGGACCCGCTGATCCCACCTCTCCTAATGTTTTCTGGTGCTGCCCTGGAATATCCAGGCGCCGCTGACCTGCGGGAAGTCCCGGGACTGCTGAAGTGCATGGTGACCCTGCGCCACTGACTTGCAGCAAGTTCCAGTGCCACTGACCTGCTGGGAGACTAGGCACTGACCTGTGGCTGTGGGGTACCGGGACGGGTAAGCCGGGTGGCCAGTGGGTGCTCTTGAATTTCCGTGGGTGCTCAAGCTCTTGAGCACCCACAGAATCGGCGCCTATGGGGTCACTGCTTTTGAGAAGGGCTCCCATACCTTCCTTACCTTCTACACGGCCCTAAAAAGGCTCCACCCCCTTAATTGGCCCCACCTCTTTTGTAGGGCTGCTTTCCCAGATTTCTTGTCCTGGTTTTCCATCCCAATCCGCCCCTGTTTACGCTGCAGTACCAGTTTGATTTTGCAGTGTAAATGATTGCCGCTTTTCTTACCAAATCTCTCACTTTCTGAATCTCTCCACCTATTAAATTTCACCCTACAGTATGTGCTTTATCGCAGCTATTCAATTGCTCACATGCGATAACTCTCCATAGGGTTTATCGTGAATTTCTCTTCACCTATTCTGAGCAGGTGTAAAGTTGGGGGAAAGTTTGTGGTAAAAATGTCGGGACTTTTTTTTTTTAATCCAATAATGAGTTTTTGGGTGAAAAAGTGCAAAGTGATGGAAATAGGTATACAAGGTATGGGCAGGGCAGGGGACAGGGGGGGTCAAAGGGGACACCTGTACCGGGCCCCAAGCTTGTGAGGGGCCCCAAGGTTCTGATGGGCTCAGGGGCTGTAAGCATGGCTGCAGCAGTGCAATGCCTAGCAATGGGTTATAAAGGTCCCAAAATCTTTTTTTTTATTATGTCCTCTATTATACTTCCATTCTGTTATCCCATTTTGGGGGGCACAGGTCAATTTTTCCATTTTCTCCTGCACCTGTCACTGGTTAACACATCTCCGGTCACCCTATTCCGTGACTTTGTACTAAGATAGGATGAAAAACGGAAGCGCCCATTCCTACCATAAGCAATTTTCTTTGGGGTGATCGGTATGAAACCATACCTCCAAACTGTCCCGCTATTTAGAGACTGTCCCGCTGTCCCTCCCTCGGCTGGCAGTGTCCCGCTGGGGCAGTTGGGGGGAGCCGGAGGTCAATGCTGCTCACGGTCACCTCTTCAATGCAGGGAGGGAGGAAGTCAAAGGAGCTGGGGGCTGCCCAATCGCTAGGGGAGCACAGGGCATGCTAAAAACAGGTCACAGCATCAGACCACACCCCTTTACCCAAGGCCATGCCTAACTGCACCATAGCTCTGCCCCCTTTCCAGGCCTGCCCAGCAGGTCCAGATTCGGGGAATGAGCAGGGATGGCCATCGTTGCCGTTGCCATCGATGGCAATTCTGCAACTGGCCATCGATAGTGCTAAACTATGCAATGGATGACCATCGATATTTTTACATATCGATGGTCATCCATTGTGTTTGATTGATTGATCAATACACGGGGCGGGGCTTCACAGGTGTTGGGGGCGGAGCTATGCTCAGTGTCCCGGCAATTTGAAAGAAAAAAAAGCAAAACACCGTTTTGCTGTTCCATCGATGGAGTGAAACATCTTGTTGTCCCCCATCGATGGCAAAAGTATTTGACATCGGCCATGAACCATCGATTATTTCGAATCATCGATGGTCGATGGCCATCCCTAGGAATGGGAAAGTTGGGAGGTATGACGAAACTTCAGCTAACTGGATATTCCCCTTTGTCGTTACGCTTGTACCTTTGACTTTATACAACTCTTATGTTCTTTCTGTATTTTTATTTTACTCCTGGCAAGTGTGTGAGACTCTTCACTGTGATGCATTACAAGCCTGTCGGGTTCCACATAGATCTAGCATTAGGAGCATTGCCGTTACTTATACAATACACACCAGTATAATATCAGGCTACGCTCTGTGTGTAACACGTGGTAAGATATAATGGGCCTGTTGACATACAGTGCTGGTAGAAGGCTGTGTGCCGAGGGCCCGGCTAAAGTGTCCTGTGACTTGTTATTGGCCGAGTCTGGAGAAGTCATCTCTGATTCCGACAAGTCAGAGAGATTCAGTCCATCCAGCGCCTGGTGAGATCTCTGCGGGCTGTCTGCAGGGGGAACTGGGCTGATCGGCCCCTTTGATCTCCTATTATCACACCTCGCTATTGTTTTCACTTCTCTTTTCATCTTTAAACAGATCGGATCTTATTTATAGATTTCTGGACTTTTGCTGCCAAGGGAAAGTTTTACTAAGAAAATGGGAAGATGTGTTTATATGTGGGGAGCCAGGGCCTGCTGCTCGCAGGAAAGATTATTGATTGAAGCCAGATAACAGGATGTGGGGAGATATATCAAGTCCTGGAGACAGATAATGCACCGGCCAATCAGATTCTAACTGCCCTATTACAGGATGGGTTTGAAAAATAACAGGAGCTGATTGGTTGTTACGGGCGGGGGGGGGGGGCAGTTTTGGATTACCGCTGGTATGCCAAATCCTGATACATGCAGTTTTCAATTGAAAGAAATAGTTGTCAGCGCTGAAAACTACTTGGTACGTGAAAAAATTAAATAAAAATACCTTCCAGGAGGTCTCCAATGGCCCATGTGGCTCCTGGCAGTCTCACCTTCATCTGGCCACTTGGAAAGGGGCTGCTGAGAGTCCCAGGGGTTTCTGGGAAACTCTGAGGGTGTTTGAAGGTGTTATGGGCTGCTGAATATGTAGTTCACCCAGTGGCCGGCTATGGGTGGGGTTACTATATCTCCACAGCATAAAGGGGTGGGGCTGCAGGAGGAGGGGCGGAGACACATTTGCGCCATTTTAGAGGTCATGCCCAGCAGCTGGCCAGTCCCGGTTCCCTCCCCGCACTGAATAGATGCAGCAATGACTCCAACAACTTTCCCCTCCCCCCACAGGACACTGCGCAGTGCAACGTGGTCTTGCCCATATGTGTGCTTTTTTGCTTTGCTTACAAAGCTGAATCAGATCCAGGGTGATATTTAATAAGATGAGAGATTCAGAAAGAGAGAGATTTGGTAATCATTTACACAAAAAAACCTGGTTTTGCTGTGTAAATGATTGCCGTTTTAAAAAAACCTGGAGATTTCTCACCAAATCTCTCACTTTCTGAATCTCTCATCCTATTAAGTGTCATCCCCGATGTTCAAAAAAGCTCTGCGTATTACAAAATGTGGCCAATGACGATTGCAGATGCCACTTTGACAACAGGGCCGGCTTGATCGAATTTTGAGTCCGATGCTGCAAATACAAAATGACTTCTATAACGACAGTCTATAACTAGGGCCCCCTCCTTCATGTTACATTACAGCCGTCAATGACTGTCAAAAGTGGATAAACTTCTTAGTAAGTGTAACGTAGCGCACTTCTACCTCACAAAGTCCCACAAAGCTGCAGAGATTACAATGGAAGTGTTTAATAGACGCCTGCAGGTGACAGGCCTAATTCCTGTTAATGATACAGCGCTGACTGGAACGGAGAGCTGCGATGGGTGGTCTCTGCCGTAAGACAATTGCGGTTACTGGGACAAGAGTTTACGTGGTAAATAAATCACACTCGTCCTGGCAGCGATGAAACGTGTTGGGACGCATCGCTCTCCGTACAGCTGTATATACACAGTACGTGTGAGGAAGTCAGACGTCTATTACTTGCAGATGTAATGAGGTGACGGCACCTACGCTCGCAGGTGCTGAGACCCAGTGGCCATGCCGAGTGCCAGGACTGATGAGGTGAGGGGTTGAAGCGTGTCAGCTGGAGGCCTTTTATACATGGAGGGAAGAATTTTACACCGTCATGGTTCTGAAAAACAATTTCTTTTGGTGAACTTTACACTTTTCGGTACTGATGTATTAGCAGGGCGCCCAATTAGCATACGTACGGCACCGTAGGGAAATCACATCGCATGCGATTTTTTTGCATGCGATGCAATGCGATTTTCCTATGTCATTTATTCACTGCTCTCTGTCCTTGGGCGGTGCAATGCCATTTAATGTACTATACACTTGTATGACATACAGTATGATTTAGGATCCCCCCCTCCACTATCCACGCCACCCCGAAGTGTGGCAAGCGGCGGCAGAACGCGTCCTCCCGACCTTTTCATACCCCCACTATTCACGTCGGCGGTGTTCATTTTATATAGTGTGGCGAGCCCGAAGCGTGGTGAGGGGATGCGAAATACATGTACCGTAATCCGCGTCCGCTAGCCACGCTTCGGGCTCGGTGGCTCGCCACATTATTTAAAATCAACTCCACGTTGACATGGATAGTGGGGGTATGAAAAGGTCGAGAGGACGCGTTCCGCCGCCCCTCGCGGGGCTCGCTTCACTCGCCTTGCTTCGGGGTGGCGTGGATAGTTGGGGGGGGGGGGGGAACGGTGCCTAAATCCCATTGTATGTCATACAAGTGTATACTAAATTAAATAGCATAGCACCCTATAATAGCGATTTTATGTGCGGTGCGATCGCATGCGATGCGATGCAATTTTCTGCAATTACATAAGTACTCACTTTTCTTATAGATAAAACCAAAAAACTAACTTTTTTTTAATGCGTGTTACCTGGCTGTGAACTACTACCAGGTCGTTTTGAACTAAAAAGAATATTTCGGGGCACAAATGAAAACTGAGCACTGTTTGAACCTTCGAGACCTATGACGATAGTTTCAGGAAGTCTGCTATATAATCTGTCCTATCCCTGATGGTTTAGAACCTTTTTTTTAGATTTTATGTCTTGGAAAAATCTCCTACAGTAGATAACAAGGAACCTGTACAGACTGCAGGGGATTTTGCAGTGATGTCACAGTAAGCATAACTGACACTGCTGTGCTTTGCCACTTTAGCTTTTTGTCCTGCGTCGGGACATTTTGATTCGCTCCCAAAGGCCTCACAATCTTAGAGGAAGCTAAAATAGAGAGCGAGAATTCGTTAAAAGCAAAATTTGTTTGCTTGCAACCCAAAATAGGATGCAACAGAAATGGGTGTGAGTAATGTCATTTGGCCGAGGATGTCTGACCTATTAAAGTATTGGTTCAACGTGTTCCTAAATGTTCCCACTGATCAAAAAAAAACAAAAACAAACATGCAGCATTATTAGATAATCCTTCCTAATACCACAATATAAATCAGAGATACAACAATTTGCTTGCCTTCCTTTCCCACAATCCTCCCCTTTTGGGCTCATCGTACTCAATAATAGCGCCACTAATCTGTTTCCTGTGCAATAAACTGAAAGCTTGTCCCCTCTGCCTTGTGAGTGTGGCCCATGAATAGCGCCACTGTGTGACGAGCAGGCGTTATTGCTGGCTAGGACAATGTTGGTGACAGCTTTTCCCAGGCCATGCAGGAAATCTTGGCCTTATTAGTGGTTTATATAAGTGGCTGTTAGGTCAGACACTCACACTGTGGTCTAACACCAGCAGCCGCATCTCTGACCTCAGCACGCTGATCCTGAAAGGGAAAGCCAAACATGACATAACCTCATTACAGCTGAGCCAGGAGGGGAAGGCGCACACAACCACCGGGCCTGGACGCACATTAACCCTTTCCAAGCAGGAATCGCCACACAGGGAATTCAGATAAATTGTTACCTCTACCCCTTAATGAATAATTAGGCATTTGGAAGTTTTTTAATAATTACATGTCATCATACTTACACCGTCCGTACTGCCCCGTATATATAACACATGGTGGGGATAGAACCCATGACCTCAGTGCTGTGAGGCAGTAATGCTAACCATTACACCATCCGTACTGCCCCGTATATATAACACATGGTGGGGATAGAACCCATGACCTCAGTGCTGTGAGGCAGTAATGCTAACCATTACACTGTCCGTACTGCCCCGTATATATAACACATGGTGGGGATAGAACCCATGACCTCAGTGCTGTGAGGCAGTAATGCTAACCATTACACCATCCGTACTGCCCCGTATATATAACACATGGTGGGGATAGAACCCATGACCTCAGTGCTGTGAGGCAGTAATGCTAACCATTACACCATCCGTGCTGTCCTGTATATATAACACATGGTGGGGATAGAACCCATGACCTCAGTGCTGTGAGGCAGTAATGCTAACCATTACACCGTCCGTACTGCCCCGTATATATAACACATGGTGGGAATAGAACCCATGACCTCAGTGCTGTGAGGCAGTAATGCTAACCATTACACCATCCGTACTGCCCCGTATATATAACACATGGTGGGGATAGAACCCATGACCTCAGTGCTGTGATGCAGTAATGTAACCATTACACCATCCGTACTGCCCCGTATATATAACACATGGTGGGGATAGAACCCATGACCTCAGTGCTGTGAGGCAGTAATGCTAACCATTACACCATCCGTGCTGTCCTGTATATATAACACATGATGGGGATAGAACCCATGACCTCAGTGCTGTGAGGCAGTAATGCTACCCATTACACCATCCGTACTGCCCCGTATATATAACACATGGAGGGAATAGAACCCATGACCTCAGTGCTGTGAGGCAGCAATGCTAACCATTACACCGTCCGTACTGCCCTGACTAATAGAATTGTTTTAAAATAATTACAGATAAAATAAATATGGGGTGGATGTGGGGGGAGTTGGAAAAGCGCTGCGGCATTTTACGCTGCCATTATCGGTCACATGGAATCAACCAGCGACAACAGGCATAAATCCTGTCTTCTGAGGGAACATACAAGTTCCAGTCATTTCTCAGTCCACAGAAAAAGAATTCCTTTTATCCGGCTATCTCCGCTCACTCTGCCTTTTTTAACTCACAACCAAATGGTATTTGTCAGAAGTAATTGGCAAGAGCCTGAGGCGGTTTTCAAGGCTGTTTGATTGGAAATTCTCAAAGCGGTTTGTCTGCATTGAAAGAAAATATTACATTTGATCTTTTTTTTTGTCATTGTCTTTACAGACACGATGTATGTCTGCATTCTTTAGCATGAAGGCACTTATCCCCCGCCTCCACCCCCACCCTGAGGATTCTGAGCAGAAAAGGAGACTTACAGTACTTATAGGAAGTCCCATTTTACAATGAATTTACTGCAGGCCTGTGAAGTAACCGCAACGTACGGAGCGAAAACCCCTAAAACAACTGTTTATGAACATACTGTATGATTCAGTGATTCCTTCAATGACATTGTCACTTTAATTACAGTTGGGTAAGACCGTCGGTGGTGTAACGGGGTGGGGGACAGGCAAAAGGTTGTGACCTCCCTTACAAACTTTTTAGAGGCGCCAGTAAGTGTACTGGGTCGCTGGGCACAGTGAAGCTACCGTCTGGCCTTGATGGCTAACCTTGACACTCCAGCTGTTGTTGAACTACACATTCCAGCATGCTCTGCATCAGATTTAGCATGGCCAAATAGCAAAACGGAAGCATGCTGGGATATGTAGTTCAACAACAGCTGGAGTGTCAAGGTTAGCCATGAAGAGCCTAGAGTCACCACGGCAGTGCCAGGACAGAGATAATACCCTACACCATCCGCTCCACCTCCATTGAACCCACAGCCTTTTAACACCTACCTCCAGTGCCCTCCTCCACCCGGCCCCTAGCTCCAGCCACTACAGCATACTTATATACACTCCCGGAATGTTTGGGAGGCTCCCACAAATCTGGTGGCACTCCCGGACTCCCTGAGAAAGTGGGCAAGTCTCCCTCATCCGGCCTACTCAGCTGGCCCTCTGCTGGAAACATTGTGATTGTGTGCAGCTTTGCAAATACCTCTACTGCTGAATAAGGACCAGTGTATCCTGAGTTGACAATCTTCATTTATTTGGGAGAAGAGGACAAATGTGACATTATTTGCTGGCTATAAAGGCCGTAACTGTAACAAATTTAAATAGTCTGAAATCACTTCCATCCTGACCAATCAGGTGTGAGAGATAAGAACCAGCCCTCACCTCGCCCGATCTTTGGTGGTGAAGACAATGATTAAAGATGGGGTGAATAAACCCCCCGAAATATTCTGAAAACCAACAGTTTTCCGAATATTTCAGATAAGGGACCTACGGATAAGGGATGCTCTACCTGTATTGTGATGCTGTCACTGTATGGTATATGCAGCGATGGAAAATGCAACTTTGTCGAGTAGATCTTTAGTCAAATCCACACAGGGTTTACACAAAAGATATACTCAGACAGGAAGACATTCCTAAAGTAAATCATTTAAGAACTCATCTGCAGCGTGCGCTCTGCTTGTTCCAGGTGATGTGTCGGAGCCTGCAGCAGACAGTCTGTCACAGTTATCACCGCTCAGGTGAATGATCACATGATAATGGATAGGCGCTCTCCCTCACACTCACCTCCTGAGCCGATGTACAGCTCCGGGCACTACACAGTGCTTACAGTCTGCTGTCATGACTAAATGCACGGCAATGGTTCATACTGATCTCTATGGTAATAGATTGGGACAGTCCGGCCATGTTACTTATAGTTTTCGTTTTACCTGCAATAAAATTTTCAGAGGACTCCAGCTAGTGCTGCCGGCGACGCTAACTGTGTCTGGCAGCGCGTGTTGCTAGGCGTTAAGTCATTTGTGTTTAGTCATTGGGGACTGATTCAGAACTGATCGCTGATGGGTGATTTTGCAGAGCCCTGCAGTCAGATAGGCCCCACCCAGGCAGAGTGAGCTCCCGCCCTGTGCAGGTCTGCGAATGGATTGCTGATCGGCCTCTGCGTGCGACTCTATTTGCAAACCACTCACCATTGAATGCTTTTTCCTGTCTGTACAAATGTGCGTAACCCTGACCCGCAGCTCTGCAATAGAATCAGGGGATGTGTAATGAAGACCCCCCGCTCCCTGCATGCCTCCGCTGCAGGAGAAGTCATTCGATGGTCACCAACTATGAAATAATTTCTCCTGGCTTCGCTAATAGAAGTCTGTGGGAACTGAGTTTTATTTCTGAGCAACGAAGGAGGGGAGGGCGGCAGACTTCCTGTGATGTCAGCCACCCGCCCTTGGCACACATCATCCCACCCGCGTATCCATGGGATATCCAGTGTTTTCATGAGCCCTAAAACTTTGGGCGTTCCCATGGGCGACCAGTCCCTGCCGCCATCCTCCACCGCCCACCCTGATGCTTGCGAATAGCTCGGCGACTATGCAAGTCCCCGAAGCCGTTCGCAAAGGGGAGCCGATATTGGCGCCGAGAAGGGGGGGAGGGAGGGGGTACTTTTTTTTGGGGGCCCGAATCAGATGGAGGCACCTGGAGCCAAGGGCAGGCCCGGACATATCCACCTCCTGGCGCTCTGCTTGACTGCCCATCTTTTAGAAACATGTGGTCACTACTCAGCTCCTTGAGCTGTGACCCCGTCTCTAAGCTACTACGCCATCACCCTTGTACAGTGACAGTCTGCCCATTATAGGTGCCCAGATGATGGTATACCAGCCACTTGGCACCTACTTAAAATGCAGGCAGCCATTATGGGTTCAATTCAGTTGAATGCCATGTACCGCGGTGCTCTGGTGCTCTGCTGCGGTCATATCAGACAAATATGGCTACCCCTGAAATGGCAGGCTTTTCTACGCATCTGTATGAGTCATTTTGCGATGTTGATGGCCACAATGTTCTGTTCCAAAATAGCACCTCACTCACATTGCAGGGAATTGATTAGTCCTTTTTTGTGTGCTGAACTCATTTCTACCGGGTCGCGTTAAATAAGTGACATCACCGATACCACGAATTCTGAAACCGTCGATGAGCTGCATGCCGTTGGACTCCACAACGAAGAGGCATCAGGTGCAGTTCAAACATAACAGTAAATCTCCTTTGTTCTAGATCTGTACTGAACGTTTCCCATAGACTGCGTTGTTTACCAGTGACATCACTGCACCAATGCGTACAACAACCTGAACAGGGAGGTTAGCGGTCTGAAACGGAATCACCAGACAAGAGAGGATTAATTGTGCATGGATGGAAAAAATGGAGAAGAGACGGCACGGGCAGAAGTGGATGCCAAAGGAATTTCTGAGGATTAGAAGAACATTTATTTTGAAGAGTTGGAGATTTGGCAAGTCTCCACATCTGCACATTATAATTGTCTACAGAGTATAAACTTCTCTTTGTGAAGCGGTCGCTCTCTCTGCAGGGTATATTTGCATGGCACAGTTTCAGAAGTGTCTATAGAACATTTGCGGTTTAACCCTCTCGGCTTCCACTCTGTGTTTTTTTATTTTTTATTGATGATATACATAAGGGAAGTTTCCATGCCTAACATATATACTTCTATCACACAACAAGACGTGCGCATTTTGCTGTAAGCCGAAGTATCCAATCGGATATAAACAAACGCATCCAAGGACTGTGTCCACTGAAGAAATCTTCTCAAGATTGATACAAGAATGGATTAAAAAAAAAACAACTGTTGAAACCTACGCGTTTCATTAACAGATGAAACGCGTCAGTATTATCAACAGATGAAATGCGCCAGTTTCTACAAATTGGGAGGTTTTTTTTCTGGAGGGTCACTCTTGGGGATTCATGCCTGCCAGTCATAGAGTTTCCATTGGCAGAAGGGACATCGAGACTCCATGATCACTCTAGATACTTTTGAAAGTATGTGCAATATTTTTTAACAGCCTTGAACAAATATATCAATTATTCTATTGGAGAATTAGGGAAATCGTTAAGCTGGCCATACATCTACAGATCGATTGTCAGATCGGGCTGGTTGGAACAAAAACCTGGTAATATTTGAATGACAGTTTTTGGCAGTTTTCCAGCATTTCAAAGCAAATGGCCAACTGTCATTTGCTCTTATCCATTACCAGGATTTTGTTCCAACCAGCCAGATCTGACAATCTGTAGATGTATGGCCAGCTTTACCCTAAGGGTGGAATTCAATTGAGCATGTAGTTTTGCACAAAGGGTGGCTTATTGGGAGAGTTTCCCTTTGCGTTGGTCATTGCATATGTCAGTACCAGGGGCATAACTAGATATTCGTAGGTCCCAGAGACAAATGTATGTAAAACATATTACTTACACAGTGAAGATGGGCCCCCTTCAGCTCTGGACCCCATAGCAGCTGAACCCCTTGCTCCTATGGTAGTTGCGCCCTTGGTCAGTACATCGTAGCATCGGCACAATGTACCGTCGCTGGTTTATACATCCCGCTCCATGCATCTCCTGCTGGGAATTTTTAATTGCTTGTAATACGTTGTTTGTGTTTTTGAGACTTAAAAAACAATGTATCCCTTCTTTACCATATACTACATGGGTGACAAATGCATACCCTCCAACATGACCCATTCCATTAGGTACAAAATGCTCTGTTCCTGGACTTTCCTGCCAGTGGCAGTTACAGAGGTGGGTCTCCAACACAATCCAAAATTCAAAGAGGGGGTCACATCAACTGCCAGTGAGTCCAGGACAGTGATGTTTGGAGTGGCAGTAGGTGTGGCTCCCCTTTTTGAATAATGGACTGTGCTGCAGGCTCACATCTGTAACTGCCACTGGCAGGGAAGTCCAGGAACAGAGCATTTTGTACCTAATGGAATGGGTCATGTTGGAGGGTATGCAAATGAATGAAAGTCAAAACACGCCATTAGGGAAGTTCTGCCGTAAAACACGTTGTTGCGTCTTCTCCTCATTTTCCATGGAGTAACTTTACAAATGGAAATGTGTCTGTAGTTCTTTCTTAGGGAATTACTGTACATTAGCAGTAAAGAGGTCTAGTGTCTGGGAGCCTCTTGGGGCACAGACAAGTGCTTGGTTTCAGGGCACTCTTTGAAGTATTTTAATTGTTATCTTCTATCTACCAGGATATTGTTGCGCTGCATATTGACATGTAGCAAGTTCACGTGTTACCAGCATATTATGTACAGAATCATCATGCTGACCTCTGACCTTGCTGTTTAATGATCTGCACCTGTGTTTCATCATCCTGGCTCCCTGGTTCCTCCCAATTGGATTGTGACTATATACAGTAGGTCTGTAAATAAAACTGTAAACTCAGTGCTAGAAGTGAATACCCCCCCCCCCCCTAAATAAAGCAGAGCCCACTCAAACTTCTGGGATCCAATGGAATCTGAGAAGCAGTTTGGGTTCTCCTGCCTTGCATGGATTTCAAAATGATGCAAGATATCATAATCCAAGAGTCGGATTCTTGGGGGATTGGGAGTCTATATAAATCTTAAAAAAGTTTGGAAGAGAAAGTTAAGAGAAGTGTGTTTTTTTATACAAATTGTTGTGTGTGCTGTACCCCAGTGTGTTAGTTCATGTAAATATAAAAGGACTGTGACTCTATGCAGTGTCAGCTGAGCTGTCAATTAAAAAAAGTAGAAAAAATTTATATTGTTCTATTGTTTGTACTACTTCTGTGTGCACGTCAATATGGATATCAGTAGAGAGAAGGGCAGGTGCAGCAACCAAATAATAGCGCTGCAGCTGTTGTCAGTCATGAGAGCACAGCATCTACGAAAGGTGGTCTAGAAGGCAGAAAGTTTAGGAAAAGGATATCTGAAATTGAAATTTTTCACAATGTTAAAAAACAAGTGGCTGGTATACCATCATCTGGGCACCTATCGCAGGCATATTGTCACTGTACAAGGGTGATGGCATAGTAGCAGGTGGAAAGAGACGGGGTCACAGCTCAAGGGGCTGAGCAGTGACCATGTGTTTGTATAAGTTGGGCAGTCAAGCAGAGCACCAGGAGGTGGATATGCCCTTGTCTCCTGTTGCCTTCTCGGTGCCACTGAATTTCAATAAATATTCATTTCAGGGAGGGGATTTTGGACCTGCCCAGCTGTTCAGGGATGAAATCAGGGTTATCAGCCTTAGGCCACAACCTCCATCCTAGACCCGTCATGAGATCCCATACCCTTTTTGCCTGAGCAGGTACCGCTTCCCCCACTGGAAAAGTTGGGAAATGTCGGAAGGGAATCTAGACTGTAAGCTCCACTGAGGCAGGGACTGGTGTGAATGCGTTAAAGAGTATGTATGTATGTATGTATGATAGATAGATAGATACAGAAGTACCAACACACTCGCCACTTCCCAGGTTGGGGTGCACTGGCCTGTGACCACACACACTCTAGTAAATACAAACACAGGGGGCCCAGCACTCACTACAACAAACTAACTCACCTTAACATTCAAACATCAATTAAATAAATAATGGGGTTTTAGTTCATGAATTGATCAATGCATTTAAGCTTGCAGCCCATCGCCAAGGGACCCCATTTCACTGCAAGTCCTACACTAACAACTGGTTTTCATGGGAACCTGACAACTTCTTGCACATCATAGCTAAAATGAACATGTGTTTTTTCTTGGGTTAAAGCTTAACTGCCAAGTGCCTTATGGCTTTTAAAAGTGAGACAATCCCAAACACAGCACCTGAATTAGTATTAAAGGGGCAGCTGTCACAGGTTTCAGGTAAATGAGCTTATCTAGGGTGCATGAGAAAGCTATGATCACAGTAACAGAGGTTAATTAAAAATCAACCCAAATATCTAGATACAGAAGTACCAACACACTCGCCATTCCCACGAATGGGGTGCAAACAGCACCCACTTCCCAGGTTGGGGTGCAGTGGCCTGTGACCACACACTAGTAAATACAAATACAGGGGGCCCAGCCCTCATTACAACAAAATAACTCACCTTAACATTTAAATAATCAATTAAATAAATAATGTTTTTTTTGTAGGACTTGGGGTGTAGGACTTGCAGTGAAATGGGGTCCCTTGGCGATGGGCTGCAAGATTAAATGCATTGATCAATTCATAAACTAAAAACCCAATATTTATTTAATTGATTATTTGAATGTTAAGGTGAGTCCACCGTGGCCCTGACAATATTTGTGAAGGCATCTGCTCCATTTGTGAGGCCAACATTGGTAGATGTAGGGATGTTAGTTAGCCATCTAGGCACCACCTCCATGTTACGTCATTTACAAAATTATAATGTAATTAACACTTTCATCATCAACCTCATTAGTGATCAGAGGTAGAGGAACACTACAGATGTTATTATTGGCCATGAGGAAAGTCTCTGAGCTTTTTAGCTAAGGGTGGAACAATGATGGTAAGCAAGTGCTTTTTTTTTTAACCAAATTAAAGCCTCTGGAATATTTTGGGCTTCAGACAAATTGTCTATAATATGATTTTTAAGTTTAAAAAATATTGTGAAAAACATATAGTATAAAAAATTATTTGCCATCTATACTTTCCCCCCAAATATTTTTTTTTTATATTTTCCCTACTTTTTGCATTCTACCAGGTTGCACATTAAAATCCATGTACACTCCCATTGAAACCTGTGTTAACCAAGTGCTTCCGTAGAGATTTCAATTTATTCACAACCTGTTGTTGCGTGCGATGGATTCCTCTGGCTTTCAGTACCTCCGCAATATTGCGATACACCATCAGGTCCCTAACAGTGCCGGTCATCTGACGTCGAATCTCCTCATCTGCCCTGATTTGCAGGAGCTCACGTACCTCCTTATCGGACCAGTTGCTGGAAGAACATGATAGACATGGTAGTGCAGGTCAGGTTTGGTGTCTGCCAAACAGTCATGCTGATGGTGATGCTGTGGGACACACTGTGTGACAGCAGAGGCGTAACTACATTGATGTGGGCCCCATAGCAAAAACTTGGAAGGCCCCCCCCCCCCATTGTCACTACAGTGCCCATGAAGGGGGGGGGGGGGTGCAGAAGAAAGTGAGAGTGAAAGAGGCAAAGGGTGTCGGGGAGAGAGAAAGGGGTAGAAAATAGGGAGAAAGAGGGAAGGAGAGAGGGCGCTGACTGTACCTATTGTGAGTACACAATCTCATACCTATGCAGGAAGTAGCCACTAATTGACTGTACCCATGCAGTAGGGCTGGCAATGTGCCAATGCAGAGGGGCAGAATTTTACTCATGTAGGAAATAGAAAGTGTACCCACTACCCAGGCATGCAGAAAGCAGCCACTGATTTACTGTACACATAGAGGAGTGTGGGCAGTGTAACCTGTGGGAGGGCAGGGTGGGTACCCATGCAGATATAGGCACAACGACTGTTCCCTGTACCCAAATCCCTGCAGGATGACAGGAAGCGTACCCATGCAGGACTCAGACACTGCAGGAGGACGGGCACTGTAGCCAGCCTGTGTCCCTTGCATATGTATGCTCCGTGTGAGCCAGGGAGAGGGAGCGCAGCGGAGTGGACAACGCAGCATGCGGTATGCTCAGTGTGGAGCAAGCTGGTGAAGAAGCGTACTATAAGCAGGGGGAGGGAGCGGGGTGTCCTGTGTACTCTACGCTCCGTGGAGCAGAGCGGGTGGGGGAGCAGGGGGAAGGAGAGAGAAAAGAGCAAGAGAGGGGGATCAAGAGAGAACACCCCCCCCCCCTTCCCGGAAGGATGACGCTACCTCTGGCAGCACTGTCTCCTCTCCGTCAAATCTTCACACTGCCGGGTGCCGCGCCGGATGAGCCGGGTCACACACTGCACGCAGCACAGCACATAAGAGCCGGCAGTTGCTCCAGCGCTGGGTCTCCCACCGTGCTGCGTCTGCACAGTCACACCTCATAGAACCGGATGATCAGTGCTCAGGTCAGGCGCTTTGTATTTGGCGCTGGGGCTGGTCACAGTAGAGTGACGTTAAGCCCCAGGACACAGCGGGAGAGAGACAAGAATATGTGGACCGCCTCCAGCTTCAGTGCTGCCGCCAGTGGCGTAACTATAGCTCCGCAGCCCCCGCGGCGGGGGGGGGGGGGCGCAGAGAAATTGGGGGCGCCGCCGGGGGGGCTGCGGGGCTATAGTTACCCGCGGTCTGCGTCTCACCCGGCTCTCTGTCGGGACCTTCCTGACGTCATGGTCCCGGCCGGCTCCTGCTGCAATGAAAACTGACAATTAGAAAATGGCTGCCACCATACTGCAGACAGTTTTCTGTCTGCAGTATGGGGGCAGCCATTTTCTAAGAGTCCGTTTTCATTGTAGCAGCAGGAGCTGGCCGGGACGTGACGTCAGGAAGGTCCCGACAGAGAGCCGGGCGAGACGCAGACCGCGGGTAAGAAGGGGGGGCAGGTTAGGAGTGTGGGGGCGCAGAATAAACGTGCGGCGGGGGGCGCTAAATAGTTAGTTACGCCCCTGGCTGCCGCTGCGCTGTGACAGGGGACAATGGCACTGCCATCATGCCAAAAGGGTGCAGGGGATTGCTAGCTTCTCCTCGGCCCCCCCAGCTGCTGGGCACCATAGCAACTGCACCCCTTGCACCCTCTATTGTTACGCCACTGTGTGACAGCCAGCGTGTGTTGCTGCAGATGAGGCTGTAAACACAGTGTGGACAGTTCTTGCAGCACGGACTGTTGCTGTAGTGTAGGCTACAGGCTACAAACTGCCTGGTAATGCTGCTTCTGCTGCTGCTGCGATTAGGGCCGGATTTGTGCCTAGGCCTGGGAGGCACTGGCCTCAGGGCGGCACCAATTAAGGGCGGCAGGCAGGTTGACATTCTGTTAAATGGCACAGCAGGTGGGCAGCGGCGAGTGATGAGCGCCGCCGCCGCAGACATGAATTATCATATGTCGGCGGCAGCGCCGCTCGTCACCCGCCACTGCCCACCCACTCTGCCATGCACCTTACATCACCGCTTAGTGGCTGGGTCCGACGGTCCCCTTGCGCGTTCGGAAATGGCTCAGGCTAACTGCTGCCGGTTCCCGCCCATTGGCTACTCTACACACACACACACAGTCAATTGGCTGCTGTGTATCCAGCAGCTGAGCTGAGCGGCGCGCAGATCCTCCCTGTGCTCATCACAGTGTGTGAGCCGGAGAGAGACTGACAGAGACACTGTGCTAATCACTGTACTAATAAGTGCCTCCCTCCGGGTCCTCCGTGCAGTGAGCAGTCCAGAGTGCTTAAAAAAATATTAAGGTGGGCTACAGTTACATTTTTATGAACTATATAAATAACAATGTATATACATATATGATTACATTAAAATAGGGGGGGGGGGACAAAAATGTTGTGCCTAGGGGCGGCCTGACCCCTAAATTTGCCCCTGGCTGCGATGCTCCATGTGCTGTCATGTGCTCTGTGCGGGTCTCCCGCAGATGACATCACCTACCAGAGCCGCAGAAGCACCAATCAGCTCTGTGTGACGTTCTCCAGGTCAAATAACCCAGATAAGTACCATTTACACAGGCCCTAACCCCAGATAAGTACGATGTCAGACACTGAGCATTTCCTGTATCAGATTGCTGGGAACAGCCCATTTACACCAAACCCAGCCCGGACTGGAGCGGCAATAACCTGGGTCGGGGCTCTGGTGTAAAAGAGGTATAAGTGGATAGCTAAATGTTCTCTCACGTTCAGTGGCATAGAAAGTTCCTCCAGGCTGTTGTGACTTTCCAATATTGTAGCCTTCTCTGGCATTTATTTCCTGGGCACCTTGCTTGGCGCCTCAATGATAGAACAGTAATGCCTCCTGCAATAATGCATATCCAAAATCCTTGACGCGTTTCGCCACCCCTGGAAGTAGTCATATGTCTCTCTCTGTTCAATCTCTAGTTACGGCACTGTGTAAGCTCCACTGGGACATGAACTGATGTGAAATGACTCACTTCCCCTGATTGTATGATGTTACGATATATGTTGGTGCTACTCATATTAGCTTTTATGTATATGGTGCCAACATTACCATTTTCATGTCAGTAGAAGCTCAGTAAGGAGACTTATTCTTTCTACAGTCACTGAGAGGAGCACTGCAACACAATCTACAGGTAATCCTTGGGGCAATTGTTGTTCTTGAACCCTGCGGTCTAACCCACAGTGGTCACATGCAGCGGCGGTTCCAGCGGAGAGGCTGCAGCACAGACCAAAATTCAAATAGTAGAGCAACACCCACTGCCGGTGAAACCCCTTTCACACCAGCCAAAATTCCAGGGTTGGCCGGGAATAGTTCTGGTATGCAAGGTTCCCGGGCCAAATTCCAGATAAAATTTGCCGGTATTTCAACCCTGATAGCCAGTAGGGTTGCTCCCGCGACCCACAACTTACCCGGGCAGTGGGCAGCAGGGTCTGGGCAGCAAGCGTCAGGGTCCGGGCAATGGGTGGCGGTGTCCAGACTGAAGGGATTTGCCTGGCAGCCAGGCGGGAAGCGCTGCTGGATTTGAAAACATATTGAAAAGACTGGCCGGACGCTGTTAGCCAATCAGCATACGGCCAGTCTTTTTAAAATGTTTTTGAATACAGCAGCGCTTCCCGCCCTACTGCTCAGCAAATAGCGCTGCAAACGATCAGCCGCGGCTGGCCGGATCGCCACAGTCTGGACCCCGCTGGCCGCACCCTCCTGCCTAGATGCCGCTGCTCCCCTCACACTAGAAAATGCAGGGACCAGGGTGGTGTGAGAGGGGCCAACCCGGGAATGTCCCTACTTGATCCAGGGACCATTTTCCCGGGTAAATCCCTGCATTTTCTGGTGTGAAGCAGTATGAGTCAGTTTGGAATGGCAGTTGGTGAATCTCCCCTATTTGACTTTTGCACTGTGCTGTAGCCCCTCCTCCTCCGGACTCGCCACTGGTCACATGTCATTAGCTTGCTCGTACAGTCCGATACGCTGCAATGGGTTAAAGCAGGTAATTGCTATATATGTGTTACTAAATAAGCCCCATTATCTCTGCACTGTTTGCTCTGATAGCAGGTGCTGGCAGTAAAAGGCCCGTGTATGTGGTGGCTGGATATTTGCTTATCTCTGCGCTTGTTTGGAGACTGAAACCACAAGCATGTCGGGTAAAACAACTGAGGTCAGGCAGTAATAGCACACTTTAAAAAACACACAATTCTGTTTTACCACAAAAACCTCAAGCCCGTCCACACTTCCCCTTCTACAAATGAGCATGGCTGGCGAATCCTTCCTGGTGACACAAGTTTACCTCTTTGTGTCTGCGCTGGCAGCACACGACGGCTGAGATGTTCCGCAAACACATCTGCAACATGTAGCAACGCGTTTCTGGGAGAGCAGTCTCATACCTGGTGTAAGAGGTTACAAGAACTTGTCTGGCATCCAAAGACTCATCTATCAGCTCTCATCACTGGCTGTGTGTAATTGTGTTGTGGTCACATACTGTTACCTCTCCTCCCCACAGCGGCCTCCGCCAACGCGGACTCAGTTCTTCACTCAGCAGCTGCATCTACCAGCTCAGTGCGTTTACCAAAGAGCAACTAACAAAGTCAGACTCTTCCCCCCCCCCCCCAAAGTTCTGAAAAAAAGGTTTAAAGTATGCTGCAATATGACAAACTGGTTCTGACCCCTTAATATCGGCGGTTATTATAATATCGGCGGTTATTTGAACCAGTGGCGACTCCAGGGGGGGGTATCGGTGCCGCAGTACATTTGAAAGTCCAAATAGGGGAGAAATACCAACTGCCGGGAGTTTGGAATTGCAGTTTGTGGCAGTGGGTGTGGCTCCCCTGTTTGAATTTTGAACTGTGCTGCAGCCCGCAGTCTGGTGAGTACCCTAATTATAATATTACAGGCAGTGAGCAAAAGCAGATAGGACCAGTGCCACCACTGGGGTTATTGACGCAGTATGCCAAATAGCCTAATAAGGGTCACATGGGTCGTGCCCAGTACTCCTCAGTGACGGGAGACAGGGGCTGCATGATAATGTCACAGTCCTGCACCTGACTTCCGGTCACTGAGGAGGAGTGTGTAGTTTGGCGCCACCCCCTAGTATGGTGACACCTGCTGCGGTCCTCATCCCCCTACTGATGCCACCGGATAGGCTATCAGTTCGTGGTGTCTTGTCACCATTTGTCTATTCCAACCTAAAAGAAACACAATTTATCACAATAAATCTCATGTATTGGTATATATTTTACATTTACATCTCAATGTCAAAGGTCAAGATTTACACATGAAACATAAAGTATAAACATGCTTGCTATACACACACACACACACACACACACACACACACACAGAAACTGTGATTTCTACATGTTGTATAATCTCCATTCTGTAGAAATATAATCGCTGCCTTGTTGACATAGTATAGACGGTGCATTCTCTGGGAGCGGTGAGACCAGTTTCACAGTCTCTGTATAATCTCCACAGATAACAGATTCCTAATTCTCCACACAAAACAATAATAATGCCTCACAATACAGGTTCGATGAAAGACTATACACCCCCCCCCCCAACTATACAGCCCCCCCAAAAGAATAATAGGAAAACACAGCGTTAGATGTTTCCTTTGTGCTGTTTCAATATTAAAGAGAAAAAAAATCTTCACAAAAAGGTCGCAGTTGTGATTTTTCAAAGGATGTTTTTTTTTTTTTCATGTCAAACCGATATTTACTATAGAGTTACATTGTTCACAGTACAGAGAGCTTTTGATTTGTGTGGTTAAAAAAATGATACACTTAAGTATGTGGGCTGTTTGAGTATCTTGGCAGGAACCTCCTCTAAGCCGCATCGAAGTATTCAGTATAAAGCTCTTAAACTTTTGCAGGAAAGCAAATCCATTCCAAAAGTAGGAAACTGATTTCTGCTGTACGTGTTCAACATGCATCTAGTGTCTGCAGAGATAGATGATCTGTAGGGCAGTATAGGCTTTGGCCTAGGGGCCAGTGGGAACGGAGGGGCTCGCATTACCTTTATTAGGTGAATTTTTTTTTCTTTTCTTTTTGTAGGCATAAGTATGGTACCTTTGAATTCACCAGGAGTTTTTTTTACACCTGTTTTTTTTTTTTAATGCATAAAAAATAACAAAAATAAAGCACATGATTCATTATACACATACAGCACTTATCTGGGAATAGTGGCCGATGTAGAGAGCAGGGAGAATGTTGCGTATTTCTAGGCTCACCACCTTATCTGCCTACACCGGCACAAACAATAACCCATAGTTGCCTACACTCCTGCATCGTGCAGGAGGCTCCCATTTCAGTCATAACTCTCCTGCTGTCCTGCATTGTACTCCTAATCTCCCGGATTCCTGAGATTCTGCCAGGGGTGCCACTAAAGAGTTTCATTGCCAGGATAGTGATTTGCTGTAATCACTGTGATTTGCTCTAGCTGCTTAGGAAGTCTAGCAGACAGCTATCCTGGGACCTTATTCTAGCCCATGCGCAACAGTGAGCGATGTTTCCTAACTGCACATGCACCATGTGCGAGCGACTATGTCAAACAGAGTGTTCGCCGGGTGCTTGCACCCAGCAATGTGGGCGGTAGGCGTGGGGACGCAGGCCAGGGGATTCGGCCATGGGAACGCCCAGCATTTCATGACTGTTCCCATGAAAACGCTGGGTGTTTCCATGGTAATGAAGCAGTAATGCGGGTGCCGGGGGCAGGCAGCTGACATCACCGGATGTCAGCTGCCCGCCATGTTCCCCTCCAGAACACACGCAAACACCTGAGAGTGTCTTCCTGAGTGGAAGGCAGGCTTAAAAAGAAATGCAGCGCTGCGAACCTTGCAGCGCTGCATGCCAACTAGAATCACCTCCCTTATTCCTGGTGTGAATCCTTGAGCAGGAATACAGGGACTGTCAGAGAGAGAGAGAGAGAGAGAGAGAGAGAGAGAGAGAGAGAGAGAAGCGGTGATGCAGCTGTGGTCTGGGAATACAGGGACTATTAGTGAGAATGGGAATACAGGGACTGTCAGGGAGAGAGCAGAGGTGAGGAAGCTATGAGCAGGGAATACAGGGACTGTCAGAGAGAGAGAGAGAGAGAGAGAGAGAGAGAGAGAGAGAGAGAGAGAAGCGGTGATGCAGCTATGGTCTGGGAATACAGGGACTATTAGTGAGAATGGGAATAGAGGGACTGTCAGGGAGAGAGCAGAGGTGAGGCAGCTATGAGCAGGGAATACAGGGACTGTCATGGAGAGAGCAGAGGTGAGGCAGATATGAGCAGGGAATAGAGGGACTGTCTGGGAGAGAGCAGAGGTGAGGCAGCTGTGAGCAGGGAATACAGGGACTGTCAGGGAGAGAGAGAGAGGTGAGGCAGCTGTGAGCTGGGAATACAGGGAGCATCAGGGTGAGAGCTGAGGTGAGGCATCTGTGAGCTGGAATACAGGGACTGTCAGGGAGAGAGCAGAGGTGAGGCAGCTGTGAGCTGGGAATACAGGGACTGTCAGGGAGAGAGCAGAGGTGAGGCAGCTGTGAGCTGGGAATACAGGGACTGTCAGGGAGAGAGCAGAGGCGAGGCAGCTGTGAGCAGGGAATAGAGGGACTGTCAGGGAGAGAGCAGAGGTGAGGCAGCTATGAGCAGGGAATACAGGGACTGTCATGGAGAGAGCAGAGGTGAGGCAGATATGAGCAGGGAATAGAGGGACTGTCTGGGAGAGAGCAGAGGTGAGGCAGCTGTGAGCAGGGAATACAGGGACTGTCAGGGAGAGAGCAGAGGTGAGGCAGCTATGAGCAGGGAATACAGGGACTGTCATGGAGAGAGCAGAGGTGAGGCAGATATGAGCAGGGAATAGAGGGACTGTCTGGGAGAGAGCAGAGGTGAGGCAGCTGTGAGCAGGGAATACAGGGACTGTCAGGGAGAGAGAGAGAGGTGAGGCAGCTGTGAGCTGGGAATACAGGGAGCATCAGGGTGAGAGCTGAGGTGAGGCATCTGTGAGCTGGAATACAGGGACTGTCAGGGAGAGAGCAGAGGTGAGGCAGCTGTGAGCTGGGAATACAGGGACTGTCAGGGAGAGAGCAGAGGTGAGGCAGCTGTGAGCTGGGAATACAGGGACTGTCAGGGAGAGAGCAGAGGCGAGGCAGCTGTGAGCTGGGAATACAGGGACTGTCAGGGAGAGAGCAGAGGCGAGGCAGCTGTGAGCTGGGAATACAGGGACTGTCAGGGAGAGAGCAGAGGTGAGGCAGCTGTGAGCTGGGAATACAGGGACTGTCAGGGAGAGAGCAGAGGTGAGGCAGCTGTGAACTGGGAATACAGGGACTGTCAGGGAGTGAGCAGAGGTGAGGCAGCTATGAGCTGGGAATACAGGGACTGTCAGGGAGAGAGCAGAGATGAGGCAGCTGTGAGCTGGGAATACAGGGACTGTCAGGGAGAGAGCAGAGGTGAGGCAGCTGTGAGCTGGGAATACAGGGACTGTCAGGGAGAGAGCAGAGGTGAGGCAGCTATGAGCTGGGAATACAAGGACTGTCAGGGAGAGAGCAGAGGTGAGGAGGCTCTGAGCTGGGAATACAGGGACTGTCAGGGAGAGAGCAGAGGTGAGGCAGCTATGAGCTGGGAATACAGGGACTGTCAGGGAGAGAGCAGAGGTGAGGCAGCTATGAGCTGGGAATACAGCGAGTGTCAGGGAGAGAGCAGAGGTGAGGCAGCTGTGAGCTGGGAATACAGGGACTGTCAGGGAGAGAGCAGAGGTGAGGTAGCTGTGAGCTGGCAACACAGGGATTGTCTGGGAAAGAATAATATGAACTATTGGCTGCAGAATATGGGTTTATCATATTACATGTGAAGCACATACAAAATGTAAGTGTATATGCAGCTATACTGTATATGTCTCTGTTTCTCAGTAAGCAGAAATACCACACACATAGCAGCACACATTTGTTTAGCTGTTAGGATTTTTGCATATTACTCATTGGTTGTGAAAACACCTATTTTCCTGTCAGCCGCAGCAATGTTTCATTTTCCCAGTCAGTTGGAACACAAGAAAATCGTTTTGAGTTAAGAGAAAAGCAGTAAAATCATTATCACTGGCGTTACCAGTCTCTTACGTAGTGGAGTGACAGACATAGGTGCCGCGTCACCAGACTGTGAAATGTTACTTCAAGTTCAGCTGCTTATCTTTGAACTCTATATTTATCGAACAGGGGAAAAAAAGACTTGATAAACGTCATTTAAGAAAGCAGGTGCATTGCAAATGCCGTTTCACTTTTTTTGTCCCATGATCCCAGTTTTGCACGGTTGGGCTTACCTTTTATGGGAACATGTGGGGCTTAGCTTGTCAAGCTGGGGTGAACTGCGCGGGTGCAATTGTTTGCTCCTTCTTATGGCAGATGCCTACATGTTGTTAGGTGCAACGAGGTTAGTCCGCATATTGACTCTAAACCAAAGTAGGTTTAATTGAAGATAACAGGATACAGGTGATAGAAGATAAACAGCAGTCAATATTATATTTTTACAAATCTCTCCTGGGCTAAGTACTGTACAGCCGAACAGCACTGTGTCACTTCAATAACACAGTGACAGGTTTGTCTACATGCTGACCTTTTTATAGAGACAAGTAAACAACATGCGCCTGCAGTCTAATTAGCCTGACCACTAAGTGTGGTAACCCAGCCAATGAGCTCCAACTGCCATGTTGGATGTGTTTGGAAAATGACAGGAGCTGATTGGCTGATAAGTCTGCCTTTCTCTCTGGGCAGGATGTACTAACCAAAGGCCTTTGTGATCAGTGCCGGTCACTGGAGTTTCGCGTTCAAGACCCAGTAGTCCGCCTGTGCATGCATGTGGTGGACGTATGGTGCTAGGAGGGATCTGATTCGATCCCTCTCTGTGATAATTGCAGAAAGAAGCCCATAGGCTTCCACAGGGTAACCCTACACATACTATATATATATATATATATATATATATATATATATGTAAACACAGATCTCATCTGAGGTTAATAGCGATCACATTAATATATTTATAATTCTTGTAAGTGGTATACTTCTCTTTTTTGTTTGCTACGCAAATGACTTACTGAAGCTTTACATGTTTTTTTAAAATCAGCTTTTACTAACCACATAAAGAGCCCAGCGCTCATTATATTGTTCAGACGTATAATCCACACTGAAATCCTGCCATTTAGCCGGAGAAAGGAACCAGTTAAGTTTATCCCCCTATGCAGATGAACACAGCTCCTGGTATCTCAGTAACATTGGGGCCTGAGATCACGGGGCCTTTGGAGATGGTGAACGCCCTCTCTGTGTCAACGTGGCGCAGGTGGCCGGCCGTAATACCTAAATAAATATCACCAGTCACTTGTGAAACTTTCTTTGTATCAACATTTGTTGCCCATTGTCAGGCAAACACTTTGATTTAGTGCATGAAAAATAAAGAGACTTCGGGGAAGCGGCGAGGGAGCTGATAGCGTAATCTGCGTTACTGTTTCACGGCATTAATTATTTTATTTACTTTCAAAGCTCACATCAGCAAGTGTTCAAATAAAGCCGTCAGTGTGCCTTTGTGGTTGTGTTGTGTTTACAGTAGAACTATTGTTCATCGTATCTGATAGATGGCAGAATCGCTAAATGATTTTGTGTACATTTAAGCCGTGTGTTCAGAATAGCCATATTAATATAGACTTTCCTAATGACTGTAATCTCACTTATTATATACTGTAGACCTGGGATGGAAAGGTCGCTGGGTAGAGCGACTTATCAGGAGGTAGAGCGTATTATAAACGTCAGGCATCTGTAATCTTTTCTGCCGAACAAGGTAAATGCTATGCGGACATTGTGCTAGTGTAGGGTATGTGTGCGGGCGAGTGTACAATGTACCTGCACCCTATGCATGCAGTGATTGGAAACCGTCTGTAAATTGATAAAAAATTAATTCAAATGTCAACGTTTTCGCATGAGGACATTACAGGTCGGTAGAGGTCGGCTTTCATCTCATTTATCAATGCTACTATTTTTGTTCTAAGCTATATTTATGTACAGGTGTGTTTTTCCCAGTTCTGCCAGGCTGGCGCCTGACACTGGGGACTTGCGGGACCAATCGGATTCTCAGGTGTCATGTGACCAGCAAGTTAGTGGTGGCCATTGACCATAGATGGTTCATAACCATTCAGAGGTTCTTCCAGATGGTAGATAGTCCTGTCATTGATGGGGGAGGTCCAGCGGCAAATCTCCATCAGTTTTAAGTGCTGAGCATGTGTGGTGAACTCAGTGTCGCTTTGTGCATGTACAGAACTGAATCATCCCTACATTGGAGGAACCAAATCATCCCTACATTATTAAGATTGGAGTTCTATTTCACAAGGGATGTTGCTTTGGGAAACCAATCAGATGCTATCTATTATCTTTTAGAAGGTGCTAATTAAATAAGACATAGATTCTGATTGGTTGCCCATAGCAACATCTTATGTGAAATAGAACTCCCATCTTAATAAATATCCCCCACTGGTATCCAGATGACTCAAAGACCATGTCTAGGTAGACAGTCAAAAGGTTGACACCAAAGCCAGCCAGCCTGACACGTGCAGTGGCGGGACTGCGATAGGTGTATGAAGTAAAGGGGTACTACTGTGTGGCGTAACATGAATAAGGGACACCACTGTGTGACATTACATGAATAAGGGACACCACTGTGTGACATTACATGAATAAGGGACACTACTGTGTGGCGTAACATGAATAAGGGACACCACTGTTTGATATAACATGAATAAGGGACACCACTGTGTGACATTACATGAATAAGGGACACCACTGTGTGACATTACATGAATAAGGGACACCACTGTGTGACATTACATGAATAAGGGACACTACTGTGTGGCGTAACATGAATAAGGGACACCACTGTTTGATATAACATGAATAAGGGACACTATCATGTGACGGTATGTGAATAAGGTTGCACTATTTTGTGAAGTAATTTGATACGATTGCGTGGCCATGCCCTTTCCCAGTAAGACCACAACCTTTCTGGGGGGCAAGCACCTTTGACGAATGCTGTTTATATTTAAAATATCTAGTTGCGGCTCTGTGGGTAAGGGGTGATGGGTGTTGCTGACTGCTGTTGTGACCTGTGCTGCTGGGTGATGGCTGCTGTGCTGAGAGAGGGGTTCTTGGTCAGAGGCAGAACTAACAGCATTGCTTGAGGGAACCAGCCCAAATCATGCCTAGGTCTTTACTATTGCCTGTCTGTGAGCTAATCCACAGCGCCCCCCCCCCCCCGCCCTACATCTGCATATTTTTTGCTGCAACAGAATTCAATTTTCATGCGGAGAATATGGGTCCGTTTAGAGATTTTAGTTTTGTCGTAAGCAAATAATAAACTAAAACCAAAAAAATATGGCTCCAGTTGCAAACCAGCCTTGACGTGACCCATTCCCATTGTACAGCGGATCCTCTTCTGAGAAGCAGAGAATTACTGAAAAATTAATTTCTTCATATTTACTTTCATGTCTTAATGAATCCACAGAGAATTGCAACATCCTGACTACGTCATTCAGCATGTGTGCCAGTGCCATTGCGCAACACACAACATGACACATTGCAACAACACGCAAAAGTCACTTGGAATGAAAACACCATAGGCTATTCCCGGTACTGGATAATAAAAATAGGCAAAGTGTTTTCAACGTAGAGGTTGTTACAGCGTTGCAGGAAAGTCATTTTTTGTGGATGGATCTTTAGCAGGCTTGCCTACCCTCCCGGAATGGCTGGTAGTCTCCTGAAAATCGGTCCGCCTCCCGTGTAGGTGGCCAAGTCTGCCGCTTGCTGGGCGCTACCCCTTTCCCCAATGGGTCAATTACCGCAAATCGAGGTGTACTGCTGCAATGCTACCGCAGGTGGAGCACCACTGGTGGAGGGTTACCTGTGGGAATCTTTTCCATGTGATCTCCAGCTCTTTTATAAATAGTGACCTCAGTCTGGAATGACCACTACTATTGCAGTGACTTCGGAGGTCCCGTATGAGAGGTGTTACTATGGAGGTGTAGCCTACAGTGCATATATAGCCTGTATTATAGTATCAGCCTGCTGTGTATTTAGTCTGCAGCCTGGGTACAGTATTCCTCTGACCACAGGAATGTGCAGCAGAAACACAACAATAGGGAAATCACTGCTCCGTCCCTTACTGTCAGTTATAAGGCTTTTACTTTCTAGGATCGGTATGTGAATTATTTCTAGATTAAAGGACTGAAAACCGCCTGTTTGCAGTGTCAGCTGCATTTATGCCATTGCAACACCTCCATCTGTCCGCTTGTAAAGTCGTCATCACTAACAGTACACATTTCCACCACCCCGATATTGAATGCAAGAGACTCACTTGAGTAGAAGTGAAAGCTGCCCATTTCCACCAGCCCGATCTTTGGTGCAAGAGACCCATCTGAGTAAGAGTGTAGGTCGCGCATTTCCACCAGCCCTATCTTTGGTGTAAGAGACCAATATTAGTAATAGTGTAGGCAGTCCATTTCCACCAGCCTTATTTTTGGTGAAAGAGACCCACCTGAGTGATAGTGTAGACCACCCATTTCCACCAGCCTGATCCTTGGTGCATGAGACCATCTGAGTAAGTGTGTAGGTCACCCATATCCACCAACCCGATCTTTGCGGCAAAAGACCCATCTGAGTAATGGTGTAGGCCACTTATTTCCTCCAGCCCAATTCTTGGTGTAAGAGACCAATCTAAGGCCGTCCATTTTCCACCAGCCTGAACTTTTGTGCAAGAGACCCACCTGAGTGATAGTGTATGCCACTTATTTCCACCAGCCAAATCCTTGGGTGCAAGAGACCCACCTGAGTGATAATGTAGGCCACTAATTTCCACCAGCCCAAGCCTTGGGTGCAAGAGACCCACCTGAGTGATAGTGTAGGCCACTAATTTCCACCAGCCCAAGCCTTGAGTGCAAGAGACCCACCTGAGTGATAGTGTAGGCCTCTAATTTCCACCAGCCCGATCTTTGGTGCAAGAGACCCACCTGAGTGATATTGTAGTAGTGTAGGGTGGGCCGGTAGGTACCATCTTCCCAGTGACATATTCAGGAAATATATTCTGGAAAAATTGGCACCCGCACATTGAAAGCAAAGACTTTGGAGCTGTGCCAGTCTTCACTCTCTGGTGCGGGGGGAGCCAACTCCAGTCCTTGAGAGCTACCAAGAGTTAACATTTTCCAGGTCTCCTCACAGAATCACAAGTTAAGTAATTAGCTCCACCTGTGGATCTTTTAAAATGTGTCAGTCAGTAATGAGTGCACCTGTGTCCCTGTGAGGTGAGCTGGAAAATGTGCACTGTTGGTGGCTCTCTAGGACTGGAGTCGCCTGCCCCTGCTCTAGTGCATATAGGGCTTCTTGCTAAAGATAACTGGAAAGATGGTGCTGGCTGAGGAAGAGTAACCTGCTTCCCACAAGCACAGTAGGGCCCTCCCCCATGCCCTGCCTGTACCCCTGGATTAGCATTGGGGCCTGAATCTGCCACCATCACCATTCAATACAGGAGCCCGGCAAGGCTTTATATGCCTCTGGGTACAGTGGAATAATGCTTTTACAGGTTGAGTCTCTCATTTCTAAAATATTGGGACCATATACACCTTATACAACCCACCCCTCCTGTAGCCTAACCCTCCCCCTAGTGCCAGACCATAATTGTCCCACCCTAAAGACTAACTGTCCCCCTAGTACCTAACCTAAAGACCCCACACAGCCAAACCCTATCCCTATCCCTAGTGCCTAACCTAACACTTTAACCCTCCCCCTAGTGCTTAATCTAACCACTCCCTGGAGCCTAACCCTAGCCCTCCCGTTAGTGCCTAACCTAACCCCCCCCCACAGCCTAACCCTAGCCCCCTGTGCCTAACCTAACCACCCTCCACAGCATAACCATAGCCCTCCCCTAGTGCCTAATCTAACCACTCCATGCAGCCTAACCATAGCCCTTCACTTAGTGTTTAATATAACCACTCCCTCAGCCTAAACCTAGCTCTCTGGATTTTATACCCGATAATGAAATATCATTGGGATGTAGCACTGATCACATCTATCGGAACTTGTCTCTACAATGTGTAAAAATAAAGTGATCATGGTGGTGGGTGCTGGTGGCACTGTTGTGCGTCCACGGCCAGTAGACCACATATGAGTGCCCATGAATGGGTAATTATCGAAAACGGGGCCAGTTAACCTCAGGGGTGAGGAAAACTGTGTAGTGCAGCTGAAACGGCTGTCGGGCCGTGTTTGTACATTTTTTCCATGCCTTGAATAAAATCACGTTGGACTTATACAGTAAGTGCCGGTTCTTCAAACTTCTCTTTCTACAAAGAGGGTGAGTGTGAATACTCAAGTAGACAGAGATGAACTTCCAAACCAATTGGCTCCTAACTGTCATTTTAAACACATTATGCAACATGGCAGTTAGGTGCTCCTTGGCTGCTATCTCTCTCCAAGTCCTCTGTTGTGCATCTGATTTCCCCCCTATTTATTTACACTTCCCTCTGCAAGCGGCTTACCTTAGAATCGGGGCGTGACCGCCATTATCGCCCTATTCTTCAATCGTAAAAATTATCACCGTTCCTATTTACCCAGCTGTTGTCAGTTTACTGTGCTTTTACTCTGTTCTATAGAAAGATTTGCCTGAAACGTTTGCATATTCCAAGCGGCCACAATGGCTGAGCACACATTACAATGAGTAATCAGCACAAAATCAATGATAACCTCTCTGCATTATAAACGATAAAGTTTGTTCTTAATTGCTCCCGGCCAAAAGTGTGGGTGTGGCGGCTTACGGCGCAGGAGTCAAGGGGAGCTGTCACTTTGCGAAAGGCAGAAATTAATGGTGCGCTTAGCATGCAAATCTCAGTCCTGCCAATACAAATGTTCCCTATTTGTACAATAAAAAAAATAAGGCGAGCGAATGTTTTTTTTTTGCCTCTAGTCACAGCTTGGAGAAGGGCGCTGTGGACACAGCGCAGTGACACATGATCTCATGGGATAGAGATCGTTTTTCCTCATGCTGATAATGCCAACATGGACGGGGCAACATAATATACTGTTGCTATAGAAGCGTTACGCTGGGTCCTGGCAAGCCATTCAGCAAATATTAGGATTCCCAAGATCACCGGCCTCTGTTACGCAAGGACGTTACTTAATTTGTCTTCAAGAAGGATTAATGTAACATTAGCTGGACACATTTATTCCATAAAGTTTAAGTCGTTAGATTTTGCATCCTGCGACTTTCTTAGTATATTACTAGCTATATTTGTATTCCTTTAGAATGTAAGCTCCCACGAGCAGGGCCCTCTTCCCTCAAGTGGGGCTGATGTAACATGTGCTGAGAGACTTAGATTTGGGTGGGGGGTGTACTTCAAACTGATAGCTATACTGCAGTGTAAAAAAAGCAGCCAGTATTTACCCTGCACAGATACAATAAAACACCCAAATCTAACACTCTCTGAACCTGTTACATCTGCCCCACCTGCAGTGCACATGGTTTTGTCTGTTAGAGAGTGATTGTGCCTTTGCGAGTGAACCAGAATAACCCTCAAAGTGTATGCTGGTGAAGAGTCTGCTGGTGTGTGTTACGGATGCCGCCTGGGCGCTGGATGTAACTACCGGAGGCTGGAAGCTGGAGATCAGGCGTGAGCCCGTTGCCGGGACAGCTGGTTAGATCGGCCACAGCGAAACCTACACTGACTCTATTGAGTCCCCCGGGCAGATGTCAAACCCCTGCAGAAACTAGGCTTCACCTGTGGCTGCCGCGTTCGAAGGAGTGAGTTAGGCCCGCTCCAACCCCGATGCAGCCAGGTCTTATGTAAGGACAAAGAGTTAGTGATCGTCAGGGGGTACTCAAGAGGATAATCTAACTAACGGGCCTAACTGAAAGATCGGACCGGGCACAGGAACTGAAAACGGTGTGATGGCACACCAACCAAAGGCCAGACACTGATGCCAGGACTGGGACAGGATGAGTCCGGGGACTGGGCACAGACATGCAAGCAGGGACCGGGATTAGCTTGCAGGAAGCTATCACTGGCAGAGTATTGCAGGAGAGCCTGCCCTATAAAGGGCTCAGGTGATTAATTACACCTGAAGATCCAGGGAGCTCCCAGGCTAGTGCTTAACAAGCTAATTACCTCACAGCCTTGTGAATAATTGCTCACAGAATATTGAGCTGATGTGGCACAGACCTGCCACTGGAGGCCACCATTGAGTCAAATGCTGAACACAAAACTAAAGCAGACTGAATCACAAATTCAGATTCCCAACAGGTGTGTCCAAATAAAGTGACGCGTTTTGTTGTATAATAGACAATTGTATCAAAGGTAACCTTTGAAGAAGTTGGCTGTTATACAACGAAACGCATCAGTGTTGGGGACAGACACAGGGAAAGGGAAACACATGGGAAGAGACAGATGAAAAAATTCATTAATTGTTAAACGTAAACCCAAATATTTTGTACATTCCTTTTTGGAATATTACTCTCATATCAGGGATTAAGCCATGCACTGCACAGTGCTTTACTTTGGGAACAGGGCAATACGGCACCACTGAAATCATCCAATGGTATTTCCTGTCACTTCTCAATGTGTTTGGTCTTTACCAAAGATAATTAGGATTTTCTACCTCTAATTATTTCGTCGAGAAGTGATTCCACACCAGAGGCTCCAGTAAATGATTACTGGGACCAGCAGGGAGAGTGTTAACGTTTGTGCTCAGAAATGGTAAAACCAGAGTTAAGATTTGTCTACAGATGACATCACAGACACTGGGAGCATGCTTTGTACAGCTGATCCTGCGTCTCAATGGGTGGAGAGTTCCCGCCCGTATGTATTGTCTGCACTTCTTTTCAACCGTGTACAGGAAGATTATTCTCTCAGGAGGCATTGTAAGTATGTCATCATTTCATCTAAATCCTGGGACAGTCACCCGTCCCACTTGTTACACTCCACTTACAGGACTTAGCATATCGTATACATCTGCGGTGGAGGTAAGAAGAAGACTCAGACAGAAACATACAGCTACACGGCATCATCGGTGGACAAAGTATAAATACAATTTGTATTATTATTACATTTTATTCATAAGGCCCTACAAGTGGTTGGCAGCGCCGTACATAGGGCACACATTAGAACAATACAGGGTACACAGAAATAAACATAACAGTAACTGACAAACTACAAAAGATCACAGGTAACAATTATCTCCACAATCCTCAGTACCATAGGCCAATTTAGACTTCATGGGCCCCGAGGCAAGTTATCGGTTTGGGGCCTCCCTACCTCAAACAGCCCATTGCACTATATTTTTTGTTCCTGATTCATGCCCCCTACATTATTTGTCATTTTACCACCTCATAGAAATGTCCCTGACACATTATGCCACACACTATAATGCCCCTTACACATTATGCCACAAATTGCAATATTCCTTACACATTGCCCTACATGCCGGAGCCAGTGAATGCGTCCTTGGACACAGTCTCACTGGCCATCGGCAGCGCAGGTTTGGTGGACATCCTGAGTAATCTGGTGGGGCAAACACATGGTGCGATGTGAACTACTTAGTACATTTCGGTAGAATACATAGTACTTATCACACAACGTGTACATACAGACGTCACAGACCCTCCCTTAAAACGCCTGGGCACGCCTGCATTGTTCCTGACACTGACAGAAAACAGTCTGTTACCACCCTCAAACGCCGACTTCCTGGCGACGGGATTGCGCAGTCAATCGATAATTGATAGGATTGAGAATTCACACAACAGCGCTGCTTTATCTGTAGTCAATATCTGTGGTTCTGGGCTCCAGGGAGTTCAAGGGAAATTGCACCATGTGTATGCACTGTGAGACTTACTCAGATGTCGGATGGGCTGGCCGATATTTATGCTATGGACCCAGATGCAGACAGTGTATCTGAGAAGCCAGCAGTGGGGGTCTTTTTACAAACGATGCCCCCAGATCCATTAGCAATTACACTCAGGTCCTCTCCGACCTACTGTAAGACACAACACCGATCCCCGCTGCGTACACTTGTAAATCAGCACACAGCTCGGTACTTATCTCTAGGCCAGAGGCCAATGGCATAACTAACATTTGTGCACCTCCTACCGCTGCATCTGCCGCCACCGCCGTTGCTGATCTGCTGCCGGCCCGCCAGGACCAGCAGATCCTCCTGTCTGTGGTCCCGGCACTCCTGCTGTTAAAATGTCACTTGCACTTAATGTCACTTAATAACCGTCTGCTGTGAGGGGGCAGCCATTTTGTGAGGGGTATTATCATAGAAATGAGGAGCGCCGGGACTGCAGACAGGAAGCTCTGCTGGTCCCAACGTGTCAGCAGCAACAGATCTTACGCCACTGCCCTAGGTATGTGGGCAAATAAGCCCTGAGTTAGCCATTGTTGGCCTAAAGGATGCTGGGAAATTACAGTCTGTACAATTAGAAAACGTTTGGCTGCTTTATGCTATTAATCGCCTGAGATTAGTGTGAAATCTCCTCACAGGTGTCAGCGCAGCGTTTCCTGGCCTACATCACCTGAAAAATCACCTGTTTGAGGAGGTGTCATGAGGCGATAATGTTACGCAGGTAAGCGGTGATTTTCTGCAGCCGCAGGTGAGGATTCCGATACACAGTGATTAATTGTCTCATCTGCAGGATACAAGCTGCATGGAAATCTGCATTTGGTTGCTATAGACAACACCCCATCTTCAATAGAACTCCTATCTTAGTAAATGTGCCCATTGATGTCCTGTTTTGCACTTTTCTCTCTCTGTCAGAGCCACCTTAAGGCTTATAACCACTTGCAGACAAGAAACATACGCGCTGCGGAGCTTCATGGCAGCTGTCTGTCGGGAGTTATTTACCCAGGAGATTCTTACACTGACACTGTACACAGCCATATTATCTGGCCAAAGGCCTGCAGTCACCCTGACTGAACATGTCTGCGAGCCCAAGGGCTGAGCCTCTGAAGACGCAGATCCAGCTCTGAGGCGGCAGGTTTCACCCGTAAGCGCCAGAACGGGAGTTACATCTCTAAAATGATTTTTATCTTGATGAAAAACTCCATTGTTGGGTTATTTATCTGATTGGTAGATCTAGGAATGTTCATTTAAAAATATTATTGTGAAAAGACCTCACCCACTGGCCCTGAGTTTACAATAATAATAATAATAATAATAATAATAATAATAATAAAAAAAGTATATATATATATATATATATATATATATATATATATGGGTTTCCAGGGCAGAGTCACCTTGCTCTTGTTGGTGGAATATCTACCCAAGTGATAGGCAGGGGGCTGTGTGGGTTAGACTAGGGACAACTGGAGCCTGTTAAGAGTCTGCTATGCTGAGAGAGCCTGTATGCTACTGCCTGTAATACTGACTGCATGTGGATTGAAACTACTATGCTAAGCCTATAACCTGCTGTTGAGAATAAACAACAAAGTTGTCATCTGAGACCCTGCTTTGTGACCCTGGTGACTCTCTCTCTCTCTCTCTCTATTATATTTATCTGATGTCATCCAAATTGGAGAAGAATGACAGCAGGCACTGTAGCAGTGACTGGGGCATTTACAAGTATGTTCCAACCTGGCCTTTTGTGATTGGCTATTAAACGCTGAGACTCCTGGTTTTAATTTTTTTGCGGTGGTCGTTGCTAGGGTGGAGCATGTTTTTTAATCTTTTTAAGGGGATATGTATCTTTTCAAGGGGATATTTCTTTTTATTCTTTGGATTGTTTTTAATCAATAAAGAAAACATATAATTTCTGAACCTATCCTCTCTAAGGGCCTTATTTTGGTTCATTCTTTCTGACAAAATCCTTCTTAGATGGGCAAAACCATGTGCACTGCAGGTGGGGCAGATGTAACATGTGCAGAGAGAATTAGATTTGGGTGGGGTTTTACTTCAAAGTGAGATCTATATTGCAGTGTAAAAATAAAGCAGTCAGTATTTTCCCTGCACAGAAACAAAATTACTAACCCAAATCTAATTCTCTCTGCACATGTTACATCTGCCCCCCCTGCAGTGCACATGGTTTTGTCCATCTAAGAAGGATTTTGTCAAAAAGAATGAACCAAAATAAGGCCCTATACTATGTATAAGAATATCAATGCAATTCTGAAAGAACAAGCTGCACTACCACAAATGGCCAGTAGATGTCACCAGTTCCCTGTGCTTAGAGTCTGATATCATCAGGTATGAGAAATACACAGTAGTACACCTGCTGTACCAGTTACTGAGATTAATCCCAGTGTTTGATGTCTTGTGCTATTGTGCAGCTGTACAGTACATAGGAATCAAAGGCTGACAACCCCTCCTGCTGTACGCTTTATACAGATAAAATACTTAGATTGTCATATAATATAATCCCCTACCTGGCAGTGTGGTTAGCGATCAGCGCTTCGCATCATATCACACAGATCAGTGCAGTGTTATAGTCACCATGGGGTCTATTTACTAAACCTAAGCAGAAAAAGTGGAAGAAATTTAAATACCGGTCAATTGGCTCCTAACTGCCATGCCACAGTATGTGTTTGGATATTGGCAGTTAGGGGTTGATTTTGTACCTTATCTCCATCGTCCACTTTATCTCTCTTAGGGCGGGATGTAAACCCCTCCTCCCCCTAGCAAGGCAGCCGGACGTCCTTCTGACTGCAGGGGGGAGGAGGAGGTACTGGGGACAGCCACGCTGAGCTGTCCCGGCATGAGGGGAGGAGAGGTGACCGCACACCACATTACAGGTATCGCGGGGGGCCTCAGTCACTGCACTGCAATGCCAGACGCATATGTTAGTACATATGCGCTGGCATTGCGGCGGCCGGGCGGCGATGTATATTAAGGGCAGGATGTGGCTGTCCCCGGGGGCCTCTTTCTCCCCCTGCAGTCGGAAGGACGTCCGTCTGCCTTGCTAGGGGGAGGAGGGGTTTACCTTCCGGGTCCAGCAAGGTAAGCCGGAGGGAGGGGGAGAGGGGGGTTGGCAGAGGCGGCGAAAAGAAGCCCATAGGCTTCTATAGGGTATCGCCACCCAAAGATGCCGATATCCTGCTAAGCGGTAATGTGGCGGCCGGGGATTCATACATTAGGATATGCGGTAAAACCCTCGAAAATTGGGGTTTTATCGCATTTTTAACTTAGTACATCCCACCCATGGTCGCAGGCTGAATCTTAGCCAGACTGGCTGTCGAAACTCCTCTACCAGGTCCAGGAAGTCTGTGTTTGAAGACACACACCCTGGGCATACCTACAAATGGTCATGGGGACGGAAATTGGTAATGGGAGCACTAGGCCATATCTCCCAACTTTCCTCATCAAGGAGTAGGGACAGCTGCATTCACCGAAGGCGCGCTGCACGGAAATAGAGGCGTGGCTTACCGCAAGAGGGCGTGGCATAAAAATCGTGTCATTCAGCATCTATTTAACGGATTGCAGAGGGGACTCCCAACTGCCCCCCGCTGCAAGACACTGCCGGCCCCAGGAGGGACACGGGATGTGGGACAGTTGGGAGGTATGCTAGGCACATCCCAAAAATAACAAAAACTGAGCTTAGTGGTCCTCCAGCTGTTGCGAAACTACACATCTCAGCATGCCTTGCCATAGTTTAGCATTCCCTAATAGCAAAACTGTGGCAAGGCATGATGGGACATGTTGTTTCGCAACAGCTGGAGGACCATAGTTTGGACATGCCTGACTTAGTGCAATGAGGCCCCACCCCTTTTTATGCACACGCCCAAGGCATTTGAGGTTCTCGATCTACAAATATCAATTGTTGGGGGATATGGCACTGTGCTTAGCTGGTTAGTCCACTCCCTCTTTTAATTGGCCATCCAGTCAGGCTGTCCACACTCTATCCACCGCCTGTTCTCTGATTGGCCTTCTGCCCTCAGTGTATTACATTTAAATGGCCGGCAACTTAAGTTCTGATTTAGAGAGACGGATATGTTGCCAATAGCAACCAATCAGATTCTAGATATTATCTGCCAAAAGGTGCTACATAAATTATAAGTATAATCTCATTGGTTGCTATGGGCAACATCTACACTTAGTAAATATGCTCTTACTAGTGCTTGCTAATGCTAGAGAGAGGAGGGAGCTTGGATGGATACTGTACATGGAACCCTGCGCCCCTGACCCTATGGGCCCGTTTCAGACCTGCTCGCTGGGCTGCGAGTATTTGGACTTGCCGAATACTCGCCGCCCCGCCAAGGCTCCCTCCCCCCACCCCTGTGCACGGCTGCAAAAACACTCACCAAGGAATGTTTTTCCCCTGCTCGCAGCACTGTTTAAGTCTACCCTTACCCCCCATTGTCCTTAACCCTATCCACCCCTACTGCAGTCTATCCCCCCCAGTGCCTACCCTAACCTCTCCTCCTGTAGCCTAACCTCCCCAGTATCTACTTCTAACATCCCCTCATGCAGTCCAATGGGCCCTACACACATGCCGATGTGTGTAGGGCGACCTAGCTGTGCTATGTCGGGCCGTTCTGCTCAGCACACAGAGCTGACAGCCCACACACAGAGCGAGCTGTCAGCTCTGTGTGTTAAGCGAGCAGACAGCGCCAGTATTCTCCGGTGGGAGAACCCTGCCGATGCCGAGATTGATGGAACTGTTCATCAATCTCGGCCAGCGACAAAGAAGTGTGGGGACGCGCATTGCTGTTGGTATAGCCCCCCCACACACACCGATGTGAGGGCATTTTCTAAGCGACTTTGCCAAACTAAGCAAAATCGCTTAGAAAATGCCTTAATATCGGCATGTGTGTAGGCCGTATAACCCTAACCCCCCATAGTGCCTAACCCTAACCTCACCTCCTGTAGCCTACACCTAACCACCCCTAGTACCTAACCCTAACCACCCCTAGTACCTAACCCTAACCTCACCTCATGTAGCCTACACCTAACCACCCCTAGTACCTAACCCTAACCACCCCTAGTACCTAACCCTAACCTCACCTCGTGTAGCCTACACCTAACCACCCCTAGTACCTAACCCTCACCTCACCTGGTGTAGCCTACACTTAACCACCCCTAGTACCTAACCCTAACCACCCCCCTGTAGCCAACACCTAACCACCCCTAGTGCTTAACCACCCCTCCTGTAGCCTACACCTAACCCCCCTGGTATCAAACCATAACCTCCCCTCCTGTAGCCTAACCCCTCCTAGTGCCTAACCCTAACCACCCCTCCTGTAGCCTACACCTAACCACCCCTAGTGCCTAATAACCACCCCTCCTGTAGTCTACACCTAACCCTCCTAGTGCCTAACCATAACCTCCTCTCCTGTAACCTACACCTAACCCCCCTACTGCCTAACCCTAACCTCCCTCCTGTAGCCTACACCTAACCACCCCTATTACTTAACTCTAACCTCCCCTCCTGTAGCCTAACACTAACCACCCCTAGTACTTAACTCTAACCTCCCCTCCTGTAGCCTAACACTAACCACCCAGTACTTAACCCTAACACTAGTGCCTAACCCTAACCCCCCTCCTGTAGCTTACACCTAACCACCCCTAGTGTCTAACCCTAACCTCCCCTCCTGTAGCCTACACCTAACCACCCCTAGTACCTAACCCTAACCTCCCCTCCTGTAGCCTACACCTAACCACCCCTAGTACCTAACCCTA
Source organism: Crinia signifera (assembly GCF_055691185.1). Taxonomy (NCBI): domain Eukaryota; kingdom Metazoa; phylum Chordata; class Amphibia; order Anura; family Myobatrachidae; genus Crinia; species Crinia signifera. The sequence continues at coordinate 23,108,352 of NC_139218.1, forward strand.
ACCTCCCCTCCTGTAGCCTAACACTAAAACCCCCCCAGTACTTAACCCTAACCTCACCTTGTGTAGCCTACACCTAACCAACCCTAGTACCTAACCATAATCTCCCCTCCTGTAGCCAAACACTACCGCTCCCTTGCCCGTGCCTAACCCTGATTTGCTGTAGGTCCAAGAGCCCGGTGCTGGTTTCTTAAATACAGGGGATCCCTACGATTCTTTTCCCCATATTTGGGGAACTAGGACTGGCTCAATGAGCCCGGGGCTGGTTATGCTCGGGGTATTTACTAAACATCTCACATTCACGCTACTAAAAATCACCAGAAATTGCATGCAAATTCTGATTTTGGGAAAAAATTGCATATGTGATATGTGCGATTTTTTTAGATACTTAAAAAAAATCGCACCCTATTACATCTCGCCCAGGATTTTTCCCCTTATAACCATTCAGATTGTACCTATTATCTTCCAGAAGCTGCTAAATTCTGATTGGTTGATATGGCCAACATCCCAACTTCAATAGAACTCCCATCTTCATAAATTAACTCCACTGTCGTTATGGCCAAAATCAACCTTCTCTTATCCTGCTAGAATGTCCTGGGTCTTAAATGGGTCATCACAGGTTGCATAGTGCAGAGATAATGCATGTCATTGGTGCAGTGTCATTCAAGAGTAAATGACATTGGGATTGAGGGCGCGCTTCATGTCAATGTCCCTTGAAATATGCATTAACATGTATCTCCATTGAATGGGCCTTACGACTAATTGAATCTCCTTGGTATCATTATGTCATGATGGGAAGATGGTGCTACAGTATATGGGGAAATGATATGACATTATGGAGACATGGACCTTACCAGACTCTACATCTCCTCCCTTATCACCGCTTCATACATCTACCCCCGTGACAAAGGGGCAGGTGTATAATTAAGTCTGAAGAAGTGATAAAGTGGAAGGTGATAACACACAGAATCCACTCAGCTCCTAACTGCCATGTCACAGGCTGGGTTAAAAATGATAGTTAGGAGCAGAATGGCTGCTGCTTTATCACCTTTTAGAACATCTGCACCAATGTAGGTTTCATCACGGAGGCTCTGCTCAGCCGTGACCTCTCCCTCACACATTCCTCTTCCCTGACCTATACCTATGACCCCCCCCCCCCCCCGCATCATTTCTCTCCTTCATACTGTGTATACAGGTGACTATTCCCATATATCGCACATCTGCTGCTGTAGGGGATGTCTGTCAGTGATGGGACGAGATTTGTCTGATCATTAACACCTACGTCATCTTCTATATCTTGGGCGGCTAGTGTAAATGTTAAGGAATGCTAGACGCAGGGGAGATTCAGGTGACAGCCGTTAGTTTTAAACATTGGATGGAATAATCTAAGGAAAGAGGGATGTAGACTATCTGTGCTGGTGCCCAACCACTGCTGAGCTTCTTGGTAGCTGTAGGGATAGCCAGCGACCATCGATGACTCAAAATCATCGAGGGTTTATGGCCGATGTAGAATAGTTTTGCCGTTGATGGGGAGAAACAGATGAAACCATCTGTTTCTCCCCATCAATGGAAAAAATATTCTAGTATAATATACTTCTGGCTTCATCAGGAGAAAATACCACTTGCTCCTGATGAAGCCGGAGGTATATTATCCGGGGAAACGCGTTGAGCTGTAAAACCTACTGCTGACATCCACCATCCATTCTGCTGTGACCTGTCCATTCTCCCACTGGCGTCCCTCAAACCATCTGGACTTATTCAATCTCATCTTGGGATACCTGCATGATCCCTAACTAATCCAGTTTACAGAGGAAAATCGTCAAAACGGGAGGCTTGAGCCCTTGAAACCAGGACTATTGTGTCAACAACTTTCTGGATACAAATACCAGAAAAATTCAATTGAATGGTAATATACAATTCATCTTGTCAGCCATTTCCATTGGATGATTTCTATTATCACGCCCAATATCCCTGTGATATATTATTTTAATATTGCGCAATGACTTTTAATGTCTATTTTTTCACCTGAGTATTTTTAGTTAATAAATTGTTATTTTTGTTGAGAACCGTCTGGTCTAATTATTGGGACAGCTGGCGCTGGCATATTTTTTATTATTAAATTTTCCCCATTCTACTAGGGTTTGACAACCCTGTGCCAGCAGCTATTGGTTGCGTACCACACACCAAATATTTTCTTCAAATAATAGGGATGGCCATCGATAGTTAAAACCATCGATGGTCATACATCACATTGTATGCTACCGTCGATGGTTGGAAGTGGGGAGAGGGTTGTAGCTGGTAAGTTGTTATTCAGACGCATGGGCACGGCCCATCTCATAGGCAGGTTATGGGAGTGTTGTGGGCGGCCCACTGGGTAACCCTTGGTTCATGTTACTGTCTCCCATGAACGTTTTATCTATCCCAGAAGAAAATGCCCTCTGAAGTTTTAAACGATTTAAAACTCATTACATATGATAAATGGTGCCCCAACCAATCAGCTGCTGTCATTTTTCAAACACATGATAGTTGGGAGCTGATTTGCTGGAGCATCATTTATTATATGACATGAGTTTTAAATAGCTAATGCTGACTACACACTAGAGCAATGTGCACCCAGATGATAAGGGTCCGACATATTGTTATCACTGTTCATCAAAATGACATCATGAAGGACTTAATCAACCGTCAACGCGTTTTGTGGATTATTGACTTCTTCAGGGGGAATTTCTTAGGAAAATATAGGGTGTATTTTGATCTCAAAATTCATATTCAATATATTAAAATGTTATGTGATATTTAGTATTATATTATTAGCTGTACCGTTATTAACAGTAGTACATCCATTAATATAAATGCCCTCATTAATACATTAGTTAACTTACAATCGGCCAGATGTATCAACCTTCAAATAGTGATAAAATGGTGAGTATGAGTGATAAACAACCAGCCAATCAGCCCCTACCTGTCATTTTTCACATCCAGCCTGTAATATGTCAGTTAGGAGCTGAGTGGCTAGCTGTTTATCACTCTCCATTTTATCACTTTTTGAGGTGTGTACAGGGATGGATTAAAACAGAGGGGAACTGGCGCCACCACTAGGCAGCTTTAGGCATTTACCTAGGGCACCGGCCACTGGAGGGCGGTACTGAGCCGCCAAGGAGAGCAGGTGCCATAGAATGCTGCCAAGGATGGCAGCAGTACAACCCAGCAGGCTTCAGGAGCAGGGAGCAGGTGAGGGATACAACCCCAAAATGCCCCCCGTGGTCATCAGCGGCAACTCCGGGCAGTCCCCGTGCGGACTGTGCGGCATGGTCAGTGTGGCACCCCCCGGCAATCCCTGTGCATCATCCCCGACCCCCCCCCCGAGCGCGGGTAGTGCCCTGGGGCAGGGTGGGGGCTTGCACCGGCCCTGTACATATCTCCCAACATGACCTGTCCAGGAAAGACAAATGCTGTATACCTGGCCTTACCTCTTAATATGTGATTGGTGTCACCTGTGTTGAACTAAACAGGTGACACCAAATCACATATTAAGAGGTGACACCAATCACATATTGCAATCAGAATTTAAGAAGGACGTTTGGGTAGAGAGCATTTTTTCCTTCCTGTTATAGATTATGTTGGGATGTATTGGTTTTAAATTTAAACCCATGGTGTATATTACATAAAAACTAATAGTTTAATAATGCCCTGACACCCAGACGGAGAGTAGGAAACGCTGGGATCCTTGTGTCACTTACAGCTCTCTTACCCTCCTGTCCTCTGGTCAGGAAGCTCCATAAGTTCTGCTGCTGCATAAGAGGGACAGCTAGTGATGTCAGTGCGCTCTGACAAAGGGTGGCCCGGGCCAGGTTACAGTATTCCCTGAACCTCCCCAAACTGGCTATGTGTGTGTGTGTGTGTGTGTAGCTTACCCAATCGTCCCTTCTCCTGGTTGGTGGCAAATCTCCATAAGTCTATGTATAATTTTATTTAGAAATGATGTAAATATATTAATAAAATAAATATTTTCTGGGTGTATGTATGGCAATCCTGCAATCTGTAAGTCTTTTCCATCGTCTTCTCAAGTACATTGTTGACTTTTATTCGGCTACAAACCCCTGCAGGGGCTAATAATATAATATATATTTTTAAAGCATTAAAGAACAGACACATTCATTGCATTATGCCAAGTTCAGGCCCCTGGCTAAAAAAATCAGACGTGGTGTTGAAAAAGTGTTAAGTCCTCTTACAGTTAACAGCGTGTCACTTGGTGGGAAACCCCGTAATGAATGGGCTGCTTCGCCTCAACCTCTGACTTTGATTAATAGGAATTTAAGCCTTTGCAACTGGAACGCGTCCAGTGCATGCAGTAGCCTCTTATGTCTATACACAGTACACGGCGGAGATCACGGCGGATCCTGGCTGTCACGAGATGTCTTTATTGGGAATAGAGAGTTGCTACCGTCTCCTAAATATTTTTGTCCAAATAAAGTGGAAACAGTTTTCAAGAAGTTTTGAAATCCACTAAAATGAGGTCAGCTTATATACGGAGGGTGTAACGGATACTGTACGGACGAGGCTTATTTCCTAGGGGGGATTTACTAAATGGCGTCATTGAAAAAGTGCTGTTAATTCAGTTTATTTTTTCTGGCAGTGTGAAAACCACAAGCCCCTCTGCCGGACATATGATTCGGACTCGCTCGCAGGGATGCGAATTTGCAGCGTAGCAATTATCGAAGTCCGCCCATGTGCATGGAACACAGCTTGTCTGACCGGAGTCCGCGAGTGAAGGCTAGCTTCCTCTCGCTGCTCGTAGGGTGATTGACAACCTGCCGGCATTTGGGGGTGTGCCGCCAATGTTTTCTGGGCATCCCCAGAAAACGCAGGCTATCCACGGCTGTTCCCAGGCCTTTGCTGCACAGAGTGAGTCTAGTCCAATGGTCTCCAACGTTAATCGAGCGTGAGCTACGCAAGACAATATAAACCTCCTGAAGAGCTACTAAAATTTGCCCAATTCCCCTGATACTATGGCGATCACAGGTTAAGTTCTGATGGGGGCGGCAATGATGCTATGGGAGCAGCATTGGGTGGTTGTGGTGTGTGGGGGGGACGACAGCATTTTCTGAGAGGTCTGAATTATACAGGGTATAATTGTGTAAAGGTATCAGAATCGACATCATACTTGCCTGCCTTCCCGGAGGTCAGAAGCCTCCCGCCTTCCCCTGTACCAGTGCCAGATTAAGCCTTCGGGGGGCCCGGGGCACTTTAGAAAGGGGTGCCCCCTTGCACTTGTCATTACTGGCCGCAAACTGCATGGGAGAATATTACACTGTCAAAACACAGTGTAAACTTGGTCAATGGGTAACTGCAGGGGATATATAGATATATATTATATATATAGGTTTGTAACCTGATGAAAATTTTGTATATAAATTGAAACGTTGTTACCATATGGTGACTTTCTTGCTTTATTGAACTTTGGCTAAAAGTTGCAGCACCACCATGTTGCTGAATTGTGTTCCTGTGAAGGCATCGGCCCCTTGCTCCCCTGTTACAGGGAGTGCATAACCATTGCTATATATATATATATATATATATATATATATATATATATATATATATTATTGTAAGCAAATAACAGGCGTCACTCCGGGGCTTCGTGTAAAAGATATATTCAAAGCAGTGTAACGGTCAACGCCGTTTCGGATGAACCGTCTTCAGGACCACACAATGTGCAAATAAACATGAAATACATTTATACTTACAGAGTCAGATACAGCAGCGTGGCATCTCCCTCCGAGCGGCTTCCGCCGGTGACTCCTCCCTGACGTCATCAGGTGGTGTCCTGCCGCAAGGTACTGGCAGCGGAGGATGCCCATACTGCTGTAATAGAAAAAAGTGCAGCAAAACATTATAATATGCAATAAGAATAAAAAAGTGTATCATATGAGTGAGCACAAGTGAAAATTGATAAAAAAATGGAAATGTTAAAAACAAGCGCTGTGTGTTTCATGGCTAATGATATAATCCATAATGCAAATGTCCACCAGGTGTCAGTGTGGTCCCCTATCGTAAGAAAGGACCAGACTGTGAAAAATGTATAAAATAATCTGTAAATCTATTGGTAGACATAGTCATCAGTGATCATCATCAGTCGAACTGTGAGTTTACATTTGTGACATATATATATATTCAATTCATAATATTGATACAAAAAGCAATAATTTAAGAACAATTCATGTACGCTGAAATGTGGCCCCAAGAGTTATAATTAATAGGCCTCTACAAAAAACATCCTAGATTATAACATTCATTAAGACCCCCCGGGGCTATGGTTCCCAACCTGTGGATCCATTTGTTCTCTAATTGAAGGAGCCGTTTGCCCCTATTTCCACCCCTCAAATTTTCTGGGATATGGTCAATGAGTTGGAATTTTAAATTGGCCATAGTGTGACGGGCCATGACAAAATGCCTGGCCACTGTCTGATCACTCTGGCCCTTTTCAAGTGCCTTGCGTATGGCTGCCCTGTGGTTGGCCATTCGTTCCTTGATGGTACCTATGGTTTTGCCAATATAGCTCAAACCACAGGGACAGGTCACCATATATATAATGAACTTCGTTGAGCAAGTGAGTATATATTTAATGGGGATGTTTTTCCCTGATTGGGGGTGTCTAAAGGTGCGACCTGGAGTCATGTATCGACATGTCAGACATCCAGTGCATCGATAGCATCCATTAGGTCTGGACAAAAAATGATGAATGGGTGTACTTGAGGATAAACAACTTTTTGAACAGCCAATCTGGTTAGCAATTGTTGGACCCCGTAAGTAAGCGGTCTGCAACTTGGTATTGTTGAGACTGGGTAAAGCGGGATCTGTAGATACTATCGGCCAGAACTTTTTAACCCTTTTAACAATTCCCGGGGTTTTGTTAGTGAAATGAGTTACCCAGGTAAAGCACTTCTCTTGTTGACTCTCATTTTTTCTACTGGTTTTAAGGAGATCATCTCTGGACATGGTCTTGGCCTTCATCATGGCCTGCATTAGTAGATCATATGGGTACCCCCTTTGTAGAAATTTGTCACACATAGCTTCTAGTTGCAAATCTCGTGTGAGGCTATCATTGTTAATTCTACACACCCTTAAAAATTGGGAGTAGGGTAAACTCCTTACTGTAGCCCTTGGGTGGAAACTCTGGAAATGTAAAAGCATATTTCTATCGGTTTCCTTGGAAAACAATTCGGTGCTTAATTTATTGCCCTTTTTGGTTATTCTCACATCCAAGAAGTCTAATTGGCTATCACTAATGGTGAATGTGAATTTGGCTGGACACACCGAAGCATTGTGTTCAAGAAGTAAGTTTACCAGTTGGTCTCTTTCACCGGTCCAGAACAAAATCAAGTCATCGATATAACGATAATAGAATATGGCATGTTTCTTAAACAATTCATTATTCAGAAAGCAGTCAGTTTCCACCTGGAACATAAATGCGTTAGCATAGACCGGAGCAGCTGGAGATCCCATGGCACACCCAGAAGTTTGAACAAAAAACTTGTTATCGAACAAAAAAATATTGTGAGTAAGTACAAACTCCAGAAGTTTAAGAAAAAAACTGATGTCAGGACCAGTATATAATGGGTTGTGTGCCATGAGATCTGCAGCTGCCCTCAAGCCCAGTGCATGCGGAATGCATGTGTATAAACTCGAGACATCAATTCCAACCAGTAAAGTATGTTCTGGAATGTCTCCTAAAGCATTTAATTTTAATAGCAGAGATGTTGTGTCCTTCAAATAAGTAGAGGTCCCTTGAACACATGATTGGAGATAGAAATCAATATATCTTGCAACTTGTTCACATAAGGAGCCCTCTGCTGCTATAATCGGTCTTCCCGGTGGTTTTTGGGGATTCTTATGTAATTTAGGCAGTACATAAAAATAGGGTATGAGAGTGTCTTTCTTAAGTAGAGCAGGTTTGACCTCTGGAGCAATGATGTGGGACTCAATGGCACTGTCCAATAGTTGTTCCAATTCCTGCTGATGTTCCATAATGGGATTTCTTTCTAGTAGAGCATATGTGGATGTATCTGATAGAAGACGCTCACATTCCATCTTATAATCCTCTTTATTCAGGACCACAATGGCTCCTCCTTTATCAGCCTTAGAGATGATGATGGTATCTTTTTCTCTGTAGCTCTTTAAGGCCGCCAGCTCATGCTTGTTTAAATTAGGTTTAGAGGAACCTTGGACATGTTGGCTAGAGTCCTCCAAAATTCTTCCAAATGTCTTCAGGGAGGAATTGTTGCTTAACGGGTCAAATGTGCTTTTGGGTTTTAGCTGCTGTATGATAGGATCAATGGATGCTGTCTCATTTTGTGCAGGGGCCTTCTGGTCGAAATATTCTTTTAATCTGAGTTTACGATTTATTTTGAAAGTATCCACCATCCAGTCGAAATCGTCAAATTTTACATTGGGGACAAAATTGAGGCCCTTATTCAATAAGGTCAGTTCATCTTGACTTAGTGGGGTGTCAGAAAGGTTGAACACTACATCCTGTGTTCTCTTCCCTGCTGACGCCTTCCTCTCCCTTTCTTTTTGACGACCTCGGCGTGTGCGCTTTGTATGGTGTTGGCATCCCTTGCCCTTGTGCCCACTGCTAAAGGGACATGTACTTTGGGTTTTCTCTGTCTAGTGGCATTGGTCTGATCCGTCTCACTTGCTGATGTACTGGTATCATCTGCGACTGATGGATCGTATCGCCGCCCTTGTCTACGTGTCGGTCTCTGACGTTGACCTGTAGATGCTGATCCTTGTAGCCATCGATATACTCTATGATTGGCGTAATCTTCTTTAACTTTGGCCAGTTTAGTTTTTTTGAATTTTATTAGATCTTGCTTGTAAGCTTCCACCTGCTCCTGTAATTTCATCATGCTCTCCTTTTGATGCTCAGAGTTTAATGTACTGGTATTCTCTGTTTCCATTGTTTTAATTTTTTCACGTACAGAGATGAGTTCCCTGTTCGCCTCCTCCACTACCAGTACCATGAGATCAAGCGAGCATTTATTTAAAATGCTGATCCATTTGGAGCAAAAAGCGGGATTATATCTGCCAATAGTTGGGGTATTAGATACCCTGAAACCCCGTGGAATTAATTTGGACCTATGATATTCCGACAGAGTCACACAGTGAAGGAGAAAGTCCACTTCTCTTTTTTTGAGCTTAAGTAGCTCATTCCGAGTGTCCTCCACGGTGGGCTCTGTAGCATCAAACAATGGATCGGTGTGCAAAATGCTGCTGGTTTCACTATCAGAAAAACTGAACACATCTCTATTCTCACAAGAGAGAAATTGTGCCATTTGATCCATGGCTGCCGCATCCATACTGTAGATGATACTCCGGTGTCAGGGACACTGATACTCTGGAGAATTGTTGGCTTTATAAATGATGTAAACTTCCAGCACTAGTGATGAATCAAAGCTGAAACACAGCTTGTTGGAAACTGCCAGAGTGCATTTAACTGGCTGGTAGCGCTGCAAATACCGGCTGTATATGATGTTCTCACAACCGGGGTCTGGACTCTGTATGCATACGATAAATTCTGCTGGGTGCCTTGACCTTTTCACAGCGCTCCAAAGTTGCTTGGGTAGACTGGAAAATAAATAATGCTGGGATGGATTGTCCGGCACTCCTATCAAGGAGATATCTGTGCCCGGGTGCCTTCCTCCTCTGGGCTCGGCCCGTACATACAATTGTAAGCAAATAACAGGCGTCACTCCGGGGCTTCGTGCTCTACTAGAAAGAAATCCCATTATGGAACATCAGCAGGAATTGGAACAACTATTGGACAGTGCCATTGAGTCCCACATCATTGCTCCAGAGGTCAAACCTGCTCTACTTAAGAAAGACACTCTCATACCCTATTTTTATGTACTGCCTAAATTACATAAGAATCCCCAAAAACCACCGGGAAGACCGATTATAGCAGCAGAGGGCTCCTTATGTGAACAAGTTGCAAGATATATTGATTTCTATCTCCAATCATGTGTTCAAGGGACCTCTACTTATTTGAAGGACACAACATCTCTGCTATTAAAATTAAATGCTTTAGGAGACATTCCAGAACATACTTTACTGGTTGGAATTGATGTCTCGAGTTTATACACATGCATTCCGCATGCACTGGGCTTGAGGGCAGCTGCAGATCTCATGGCACACAACCCATTATATACTGGTCCTGACATCAGTTTTTTTCTTAAACTTCTGGAGTTTGTACTTACTCACAATATTTTTTTGTTCGATAACAAGTTTTTTGTTCAAACTTCTGGGTGTGCCATGGGATCTCCAGCTGCTCCGGTCTATGCTAACGCATTTATGTTCCAGGTGGAAACTGACTGCTTTCTGAATAATGAATTGTTTAAGAAACATGCCATATTCTATTATCGTTATATCGATGACTTGATTTTGTTCTGGACCGGTGAAAGAGACCAACTGGTAAACTTACTTCTTGAACACAATGCTTCGGTGTGTCCAGCCAAATTCACATTCACCATTAGTGATAGCCAATTAGACTTCTTGGATGTGAGAATAACCAAAAAGGGCAATAAATTAAGCACCGAATTGTTTTCCAAGGAAACCGATAGAAATATGCTTTTACATTTCCAGAGTTTCCACCCAAGGGCTACAGTAAGGAGTTTACCCTACTCCCAATTTTTAAGGGTGTGTAGAATTAACAATGATAGCCTCACACGAGATTTGCAACTAGAAGCTATGTGTGACAAATTTCTACAAAGGGGGTACCCATATGATCTACTAATGCAGGCCATGATGAAGGCCAAGACCATGTCCAGAGATGATCTCCTTAAAACCAGTAGAAAAAATGAGAGTCAACAAGAGAAGTGCTTTACCTGGGTAACTCATTTCACTAACAAAACCCCGGGAATTGTTAAAAGGGTTAAAAAGTTCTGGCCGATAGTATCTACAGATCCCGCTTTACCCAGTCTCAACAATACCAAGTTGCAGACCGCTTACTTACGGGGTCCAACAATTGCTAACCAGATTGGCTGTTCAAAAAGTTGTTTATCCTCAAGTACACCCATTCATCATTTTTTGTCCAGACCTAATGGATGCTATCGATGCACTGGATGTCTGACATGTCGATACATGACTCCAGGTCGCACCTTTAGACACCCCCAATCAGGGAAAAACATCCCCATTAAATATATACTCACTTGCTCAACGAAGTTCATTATATATATGGTGACCTGTCCCTGTGGTTTGAGCTATATTGGCAAAACCATAGGTACCATCAAGGAACGAATGGCCAACCACAGGGCAGCCATACGCAAGGCACTTGAAAAGGGCCAGAGTGATCAGACAGTGGCCAGGCATTTTGTCATGGCCCGTCACACTATGGCCAATTTAAAATTCCAACTCATTGACCATATCCCAGAAAATTTGAGGGGTGGAAATAGGGGCAAACGGCTCCTTCAATTAGAGAACAAATGGATCCACAGGTTGGGAACCATAGCCCCGGGGGGTCTTAATGAATGTTATAATCTAGGATGTTTTTTGTAGAGGCCTATTAATTATAACTCTTGGGGCCACATTTCAGCGTACATGAATTGTTCTTAAATTATTGCTTTTTGTATCAATATTATGAATTGAATATATATATATGTCACAAATGTAAACTCACAGTTCGACTGATGATGATCACTGATGACTATGTCTACCAATAGATTTACAGATTATTTTATACATTTTTCACAGTCTGGTCCTTTCTTACGATAGGGGACCACACTGACACCTGGTGGACATTTGCATTATGGATTATATCATTAGCCATGAAACACACAGCGCTTGTTTTTAACATTTCCATTTTTTTATCAATTTTCACTTGTGCTCACTCATATGATACACTTTTTTATTCTTATTGCATATTATAATGTTTTGCTGCACTTTTTTCTATTACAGCAGTATGGGCATCCTCCGCTGCCAGTACCTTGCGGCAGGACACCACCTGATGACGTCAGGGAGGAGTCACCGGCGGAAGCCGCTCGGAGGGAGATGCCACGCTGCTGTATCTGACTCTGTAAGTATAAATGTATTTCATGTTTATTTGCACATTGTGTGGTCCTGAAGACGGTTCATCCGAAACGGCGTTGACCGTTACACTGCTTTGAATATATCTTTTACACGAAGCCCCGGAGTGACGCCTGTTATTTGCTTACAATTGTATGTACGGGCCGAGCCCAGAGGAGGAAGGCACCCGGGCACAGATATCTCCTTGATAGGAGTGCCGGACAATCCATCCCAGCATTATATATATATATTGATATAACCACATGAAAAGCCTGTGTTTGTCCCTCTGCACTTTACTCTGTAGGAGACCTCACAGTCCCAGTGCTGCCTCTGATTAAAAACCCTCCCATGACTAGGCTGCTGCTGCTGTTCTCCATGGGCCTGAGAAGCATGTAATGAGCTCCACCAATCAGAGCTCAGCAGAAACGTCTCAGCCTCTAGTGCAAAGTGTCATGGGACTTAGTCAACTCCCAGTAGTGTACTGCACACTTGTGCAGTCAGTGTGCCTTGGCTCCCAATGCTCAGCACCATTAATCATTGTCACATTGGCAGATACTGTAGGTGAAGCTGCAGCACTACCCCACTCCCCTAGCTAGAGGGGGGCCCAGGGGTACTGACCCCTTGTGCCCCCATTATAATCCGGCCCTGCCCTGTACCCCAGCATTCCCCTAGCCTGCTGGTTAAATATCGGCATTCGCAGTTGTACATGGGGGAGTGGGGTGGGCTAAAATATGCAAATCACACACTTTTAGCCCTGCCCCTCCACATACACCTGCAAATCGCAGCATTTCTTAGGATTGGGGTGGGGCTCGATGTCATCAGGCTCTGGCCCCGCACCCAGAAGCACTGCAGGTGTAGTCAGCAAGTATGGTTTATAAACACAGTATTATTCTCTGTAAAGCTCTGCAGCCGAAACCCTTACCTCCCTCCCAGCCTAACCCTAACAACTCATAACTTTTTTCTGTTGACCATAACCACGCCAACCTTTTGCTTACGTTGGCCTGTTGACCATGTCAACCATATGTAAGATTTTTTTGCGGCACAGACTTTAGACTTACTAACGTACAGTTTGTGCCGCGTTTATTTAACAATTGTTTTTGACTAACAACAAGACATCGCTTTCATTTCTGGAGGAGCGTTCCATGATGAAAGGTGACGGGAAATTGAAGAGACGTTTCCCCACCCCCCCTCCACCACGGTTTTACCTGTGTCTATGGATGTAATTAGATTACTCATTGTTATAGGTGATGGATTGGTTCAGTCTGGGTTTTACGCCATTTAGTTTCTGTTGTCTCATGTCTTAGGAAGCTGCATCTCTGCCAGGAGGCCACGCCGGCCAAACAGATTTTCCGGTTGGCTAGCTTCATGAACCGTCTAGCCTCACATAGCTGTTTTCGGAAGTGTCCAGGTTTCGCCATAGTGATCAGCGGGGATCTAACTGCCAGCAGATGAATCCTGGATAACAGGTGGCTTCCGATTATTTGACTGTATCAGCTGCTGTATAAGGTGCAGAACTAGGATAAAATAGGAAACCACCTAATTTTCTTTTTTCACAATGTGGCGTAAGACAGCGCCATTATATGTGTTATCCCATGTGCCGCTCTCGTTTCTCTTATCACTTCTCATTTTCCTTCCTTTCTTTAGAAGTTTGGAAGTTTCAAATATACGCTGCCTAGCAAGTGGATATAATTCAATGAATCAGGCCCCAAAGTCAATGCTCGTATGTGGCCGCAGGCGGGGACAGATTAAGGGGTCAGGCTGCCCCTAGGCACCAAGTTTATGGCCACCCCCTGTAGCCGGAGGGAGTACCCCTTTGGGATTTTTAAAATAGGTCAGAGTGGAGGGAGGGAGATCAAGAGGGCTGCTCCCCGGAGTTACCTTTTACTCTTGTTCAGGCACCGCAGCAGTCACTGCGGGCAGGGAGAGGGCTGAGACACCCGGGCGGCAGCAGCAGCGGCAATAGCGGTGAGAGCTAGGAGCCGGGTCATGCACCCTGACAGGCTGAGGGAGGGAGCTGCAGCCCATAGTGCGCACAGGCGGACACTCGGGAAGCGGATGACAGTGGCAGTGTGTGTGCATGCAGGAGAAGGGTTGCGGCTTATAAGCTACAGCAGCCTTTGTGACGCGCATAATGCCGCCAGTGAGCTCTCACTTGTCCAGCTTCTGCTCCCTGGACATGTCAGTCAGGCTGCCGCCAGCTCCTTTCCTGTCCGCAGCAGCCCCGGATCCGGCGCAGCTCTTGGTCCAGGAGCAAGCAGCACCGCAGCCTGCTGACGCTGAGATGCCGTAGACCGGTGGGATGTTGCTGCTGTGGGATGAGCGCATCCCCACCTGTAAAAATGTGCCGCCCCTAGGCCGTGTCCAGGGCCGGCAACAGAAAACTTGGGGCCCTATACACTGATATTTCTGGGGCCCCCGCCGCCCCCCCGCCCCCATAATCCCAAATCGACACAACCTTCTTCTGCATGGGCTCGTTGCCGGCTCCTCTGTGCCCCCTTGTGGCTAACGCCTGTCGGCCAATTGCTTTCAGGAGTGCTCTTTAACTACAAGCAAGGGCATGATTCAGAACTGTTTTCTAGACTGCGGATAGCGGTGCCCGCCGCCCTGTGAATGCCCCCCTGAATTTGAACATTAGCATCCACGTAAATGCGTTTGCATACACATCGATGGTCTCTCCCTATCAAATAATTTTTTTCTTCCCTTCACTAATAAAAGTCAATCTAGACTGACTTATTCTGACCGCAGATGGCTGAATTCGAGGTGGTCACTGACCAAGCAGGCATCAACACTGTGTTCACAAGGGTATCCCAGCATTTCCACGGGCACGCCCACTGTTTTTTGTGGTCACGCCCACAAAACGCTGAACGGTCCCCCTGCGTCCGCCCCCTGCCGGCCCTCCCTAGAGTAACGCGTCCGGCGAGTGTGAATCTAGACGAAGGCATTTGCACATGCGCAATACCTAAACATCGGACGGGAGAGCAAATTCAGCCGCACTGAGCAGGTGTGAATTGCCCCTTAAGTTGGAATCGCAAATATCGCTATGAAAGACGACAGGGTCACACGCTGCCTGAATAATGCCACCACATTGTCACCGTGATGGGGATTTTTTTTCCGCCTCGCTTGAAGAAAACAGAAACTCAAAGTAATTTAGTAAAAATAATTTATCTTCCTCTGAGACTCTTATTGCACTTGATCAAATCATCTGTATTTATTGCTGCGACATTACTGAAACCCAATTTGCATTAGCAGAAATATCACAATGTGAGTTCTGGCCTCCTGCACCGGCTCCTTACTGCAGCTTCTCAGCGGTATTGGCGTAAGGCTCGGGACGCTTCCCACTGGAGATTAAATTATGCTGCTTCTAATTGAATTCTTTATGACATTTACAGAAAATCAGCCGATTCGCATGATTCGCCACACGGACACGAGAAATTAATGAATCGCTTCTGACCAAAGCCAAGGTGTATTTTCTGCGTGCAGTTTGAGATGGGTCAAATCATTGTGTTGTGTACATGCTAGGACAGGTCAGTTACTACGCTGCGTCTGACCTACCTACCTTATTATTGTTCTAGTTATTACGCTGCCTCTGACCTACCTTATTATTGCTATAGTTATTACGCTGCGTCTGACCTACCTTATTATTGCTATAGTTATTACGCTGCGTCTGACCTACCTTATTATTGTTCTAGTTATTACGCTGCGTCTGACCTACCTTATTACTGTTATAGTTATTACGCTGCCTCTGACCTACCTTATTATTGCTATAGTTATTACGCTGCGTCTGACCTACCTTATTATTGTTATAGTTATTACGCTGCCTCTGACCTACCTTATTATTGTTATAGTTATTACGCTGCATCTGACCTACCTTATTATTGTTCTAGTTACCACGCTGTGTCTGACCTACCTTATTATTGTTATAGTTATTACGCTGCCTCTGACCTACCTTATTATTGCTATAGTTATTACGCTGCATCTGACCTACCTTATTATTGTTATAGTTATTACGCTGCGTCTGACCTACCTTATTATTGTTATAGTTATTACGCTGTGTCTGACCTACCTTATTATTGTTATAGTTATTACGCTGCCTCTGACCTACCTTATTACTGTTATAGTTATTACGCTGAGTCTGACCTACCTTATTATTGTTATAGTTATTACGCTGTGTCTGACCTACCTTATTATTGCTATAGTTATTACGCTGCCTCTGACCTACCTTATTATTGTTATAGTTATTACGCTGCGTCTGACCTACCTTATTATTGTTATAGTTATTACGCTGCCTCTGACCTACCTTATTATTGTTATAGTTATTACGCTGCCTCTGACCTACCTTATTATTGTTATAGTTATTACGCTGCCTCTGACCTACCTTATTACTGTTATAGTTATTACGCTGCGTCTGACCTACCTTATTATTGTTCTAGTTATTACGCTGCATCTGACCTACCTTATTATTGTTATAGTTATTACGCTGCGACTGACCTACCTTATTATTGTTATAGTCATTACGCTGCCTCTGACCTACCTTATTATTGTTATAGTTATTACGCTGCGTCTGACCTACCTTATTATTGTTCTAGTTATTACACTGCGTCAGATCTACCGTATTATTGTTCTAGTTATTACGCTGCCTCTGACCTACCTTATTACTGTTATAGTTATTACGCTGCGTCTGACCTACCTTATTATTGTTATAGTTATTACGCTGTGTCTGACCTACCTTATTATTGTTATCGTTATTACGCTGTATCTGACCTACCTTATTACTGTTATAGTTATTACGCTGCGTCTGACCTACCTTATTATTGTTATAGTTATTACGCTGCCTCTGACCTACCTTATTATTGTTATAGTTATTACGCTGCCTCTGACCTACCTTATTACTGTTATAGTTATTACGCTGCGTCTGACCTACCTTATTATTGTTATAGTTATTACGCTGCCTCTGACCTACCTTATTACTGTTATAGTTATTACGCTGCGTCTAACCTACCTTATTATTGTTATAGTTATTACGCTGCCTCTGACCTACCTTATTACTGTTATAGTTATTACGCTGTGTCTGACCTACCTTTTTATTGTTAAAGTTATTACGCTGCGTCTGAACTACCTTATTATTGTTATAGTTATTACGCTGTGTCTGACCTACCTTATTATTGCTATAGTTACTACGCTGCGTCTGACCTACCTTATTACTGTTATAGTTATTACGCTGCATCTGACCTACCTTATTATTGCTATAGTTATTACGCTGCGTCTGACCTACCTTATTATTGTTATAGTTATTACGCTGTGTCTGACCTACCTTATTATTGCTATAGTTACTACGCTGCGTCTGACCTACCTTATTACTGTTATAGTTATTACGCTGCATCTGACCTACCTTATTATTGTTATAGTTATTACGCTGCCTCTGACCTACCTTGTTATAGTTATTACGCTGCCTCTGACCTACCTTATTATTGTTATAGTTATTACGCTGCCTCTGACCTACCTTATTATTGTTATAGTTATTACGCTGCCTCTGACCTACCTTATTACTGTTATAGTTATTACGCTGCGTCTGACCTACCTTATTATTGCTATAGTTATTACGCTGCCTCTGACCTACCTTATTATTGCTATAGTTATTACGCTGCCTCTGACCTACCTTATTATTGTTATAGTTATTACGCTGCCTCTGACCTACCTTATTATTGTTATAGTTATTACGCTGCCTCTGACCTACCTTATTATTGCTATAGTTATTACACTGCGTCTGACCTACCTTATTATTGTTATAGTTACTACGCTGCGTCTGACCTACCTTATTATTGTTATAGTTATTACTCTGCGTCTGACCTACCTTATTATTGTTATAGTTATTACGCTGCGTCTGACCTACCTTATTATTGTTATAGTTATTACGCTGCGTCTGACCTACCTTATTATTGTTATAGTCATTACGCTGCCTCTGACCTACCTTATTATTACTATAGTTATTACGCTGCGTCTGACCTACCATGGCCCTTATTCTGATTGACGCGTACTTTACCGCATACTTTCGGATCGCGTCTTTACGGCGTCTGCGCATGCGTGGAGAACGCAACGCGCATGTGCCACGCCTTGACTCCGTACCTGTTCGGCCAAATCCCGTCCAAAACTGTTCCCCGCAATCAGTCGGGAAATATGGGCGTATTATGGGCGTCATGCGGAATGACACATGGGCGTAGTTTCAAAGTGGGCAAAACGGGGCGGAAACATGGGCGGACACGGGGGAGTACACTTATGTTGGGGGGCGTACATTCGGATACCACTCCGAATGCACGCGATCAAAAAGGGAAGAAATGTGCGGTGTCCACAAGTGTACTATTGCTTTGCGGACACCACTCGTTCATGCGGTAGGCGAACGTACGCCTAATGACTACAAGCATTAACACCTGAACCCAATAGAATCGACTCCTTTACTCATTACTCACTAATAGGACGCTTGTCAGTGCTTTAATTGAAACCATTGCACTTCAATTGCTGTAAGGGTTAATGTGTGCAATGCATGTGTTAGGCATGCTTGTAAGGATATATTGGCATCTAATTGATTCCAATTCCAAATAAGAAGTTTTTTATGAGGATAGGTAATTGAATAAGTGGGTCATGTGATGTATTGCAGAAGATACATAATAGTGGGTTGTTTGGCGTAAATACTCCGCTTACGTGCGGTAGCACCGCTTGGCTCCCGTTCGGATGCGGTATTCCCGAGCATACTCTGTAATACTCTGTAATACCGTGCCGAATCGGAGTGTTTCTCCCGCACACGCATGGTTTGTATGTCGTCCGTAAACACGCCCTGTTCTTAAAGAGTGAGTCCGTCCGAATGCGGAGGACCCGTGGGCGTTTCTACGGACGATGGCCGCACGCGGCAGAACACCGTGGCGTGCGGACCGCTCCGTAAGAATGCGGGAATATCCGCACCAACCAGAATAAGGGCCCTTATTATTGTTAAAGTTATTACACTGTGTCCGACCTACCTTGTTATAGTTATTACGCTGTATCTGACCTACCTTATTATTGTTATAGTTACTACGCTGCCTCTGACCTACCTTATTACTGTTATAGTTATTACGCTGCCTCTGACCTACCTTATTATTGCTATAGTTATTACGCTGCCTCTGACCTACCTTATTATTGTTATAGTTATTACGCTGCGTCTGACCTACCTTATTATTGTTATAGTTATTACGCTGCTTCTGACCTACCTTATTATTACTATAGTTATTACGCTGCGTCTGACCTACCTTATTATTGTTATAGTTATTACGCTGCGTCTGACCTACCTTATTATTGTTATAGTTATTACGCTGCTTCTGACCTACCTTATTATTACTATAGTTATTACGCTGCGTCTGACCTACCTTATTATTGTTATAGTTATTACGCTGCGTCTGACCTACCTTATTATTGTTATAGTTATTACGCTGTGTCTGACTTACCTTATTATTGTTATAGTTATTACGCTGCATCTGACCCACCTTATTATTGTTATAGTTATTACGCTGCCTCTGACCTACCTTATTATTGTTATAGTTATTACGCTGTGTCTGACCTACCTTATTATTGTTCTAGTTATTACGCTGCGTCTGACCTACCTTATTATTGTTCTAGTTATTACGCTGCCTCTGACCTACCTTATTATTGTTATAGG
Organism: Crinia signifera; assembly: GCF_055691185.1. NCBI lineage: Eukaryota > Metazoa > Chordata > Amphibia > Anura > Myobatrachidae > Crinia > Crinia signifera. Next base: position 23,128,093 of record NC_139218.1, read on the forward strand.
TATTACGCTGCGTCTGACCTACCTTATTATTGTTATAGTTACTACGCTGCGTCTGACCTACCTTATTATTGCTATAGTTATTACGCTGCCTCTGACCTACCTTATTATTGTTATAGTTATTACGCTGCCTCTGACCTACCTTATTATTGCTATAGTTATTACGCTGCCTCTGACCTACCTTATTATTGTTCTAGTTACTACGCTGTGTCTGACCTACCTTATTACTGTTATAGTTATTACGCTGCCTCTGACCTACCTTATTATTGTTATAGTTATTACGCTGCCTCTGACCTACCTTATTATTGCTATAGTTATTACGCTGCCTCTGACCTACCTTATTATTGTTCTAGTTATTACGCTGCCTCTGACCTACCTTATTATTGCTATAGTTATTACGCTGCGTCTGACCTACCTTATTATTGCTATAGTTATTACGCTGCCTCTGACCTACCTTATTATTGTTATAGTTATTACGCTGCCTCTGACCTACCTTATTATTGTTATAGTTATTACGCTGCCTCTGACCTACCTTATTATTGTTATAGTTATTACGCTGCATCTGACCTACCTTATTATTGTTATAGTTATTACGCTGCCTCTGACCTACCTTATTACTGTTATAGTTATTACGCTGCCTCTGACCTACCTTATTATTGTTATAGTTATTACGCTGCCTCTGACCTACCTTATTATTGCTATAGTTATTACGCTGCCTCTGACCTACCTTATTATTGCTATAGTTATTACGCTGCCTCTGACCTACCTTATTATTGTTATAGTTATTACGCTGCCTCTGACCTACCTTATTATTACTATAGTTATTACACTGCGTCTGACCTACCTTATTACTGTTATAGTTATTACACTGCTTCTGACCTACCTTATTATTGTTATAGTTATTACGCTGCCTCAGACCTACCTTATTATTACTATAGTTATTACGCTGCGTCTGACCTACCTTATTATTGTTATAGTTATTACGCTGCCTCTGACCTACCTTATTATTGTTAAAGTTATTACACTGTGTCCGACCTACCTTGTTATAGTTATTATGCTGTATCTGACCTACCTTATTATTGTTATAGTTATTACGCTGCCTCTGACCTACCTTATTACTGTTATAGTTATTATGCTGCCTCTGACCTACCTTATTATTGTTATAGTTATTACGCTGCATCTGACCTACCTTATTATTGTTATAGTTATTACGCTGCCTCTGACCTACCTTATTATTGTTATAGTTACTACGCTGCCTCTGACCTACCTTATTATTGTTATAGTTATTACGCTGCGTCTGACCTACCTTATTATTGCTATAGTTATTACGCTGCGTCTGACCTACCTTATTATTGCTATAGTTACGCTGCGTCTGACCTACCTTATTACTGTTATAGTTATTACGCTGCCTCTGACCTACCTTATTATTACTATAGTTATTACGCTGCCTCTGACCTACCTTATTACTGTTATAGTTATTACGCTGCCTCTGACCTACCTTATTATTGCTATAGTTATTACGCTGCCTCTGACCTACCTTATTATTGTTATAGTTATTACGCTGCGTCTGACCTACCTTATTTATGTTATAGTTATTACGCTGCGTCTGACCTACCTTATTATTGTTATAGTTATTACGCTGCATCTGACCCACCTTATTATTGCTATAGTTATTACGCTGCCTCTGACCTACCTTATTATTGTTATAGTTATTACGCTGTGTCTGACCTACCTTATTATTGTTATAGTTATTACGCTGCCTCTGACCTACCTTATTATTGCTATAGTTATTACGCTGCGTCTGACCTACCTTATTATTGTTATAGTTATTACGCTGAGTCTGACCTACCTTATTATTGTTATAGTTATTACGCTGTGTCTGACCTACCTTATTACTGTTATAGTTATTATGCTGCGTCTGACCTACCTTATTATTGTTATAGTTATTACGCTGCGTCTGACCTACCTTATTATTGTTATAGTTATTACGCTGCGTCTGACCTACCTTATTATTGCTATAGTTATTACGCTGCGTCTGACCTACCTTATTATTGTTATAGTTATTACGCTGTGTCTGACCTACCTTATTATTGTTATAGTTATTACGCTGCATCTGACCTACCTTATTATTGCTATAGTTATTACGCTGCGTCTGACCTACCTTATTATTGCTATAGTTATTACGCTGCGTCTGACCTACCTTATTATTGTTATAGTTATTACGCTGCGTCTGACCTACCTTATTATTGCTATAGTTATTACGCTGTGTCTGACCTACCTTATTATTGTTATAGTCATTACGCTGCGTCTGACCTACCTTATTACTGTTATAGTTATTATGCTGCCTCTGACCTACCTTATTATTGTTATAGTTATTACGCTGCATCTAACCTACCTTATTATTGTTATAGTTATTACGCTGCGTCTGACCTACCTTATTATTGTTATAGTTATTACGCTGCGTCTGACCTACCTTATTATTGTTATAGTTATTACGCTGCGTCTGACCTACCTTATTATTACTATAGTTATTACGCTGCGTCTGACCTACCTTATTATTGTTATAGTTATTACGCTGCGTCTGACCTACCTTATTATTTTTATAGTTATTACGCTGTGTCTGACTTACCTTATTATTGTTATAGTTATTACGCTGCATCTGACCCACCTTATTATTGTTATAGTTATTACGCTGCCTCTGACCTACCTTATTATTGTTATAGTTACTACGCTGCCTCTGACCTACCTTATTATTGTTATAGTTACTACGCTGCCTCTGACCTACCTTATTATTGTTATAGGTATTACGCACCGTCTGACCTACCTTATTATTGTTATAGTTACTACGCTGCGTCTGACCTACCTTATTATTGCTATAGTTATTACGCTGCCTCTGACCTACCTTATTACTGTTATAGTTATTACGCTGCCTCTGACCTACCTTATTATTGGTATAGTTATTACGCTGTGTCTGACCTACCTTATTACTGTTATAGTTATTACGCTGCCTCTGACCTACCTTATTATTGTTATAGTTATTACGCTGCGTCTGACCTACCTTATTATTGTTAGTCATTACGCTGCCTCTGACCTACCTTATTATTGTTATAGTTATTACGCTGCGTCTGACCTACCTTATTATTGTTATAGTTATTACGCTGCCTCTGACCTACCTTATTATTGTTATAGTTATTACGCTGCCTCTGACCTACCTTATTACTGTTATAGTTATTACGCTGCCTCTGACCTACCTTATTATTGTTATAGTTATTACGCTGCCTCTGACCTACCTTATTATTGTTATAGTTATTACGCTGCGTCTGACCTACCTTATTATTGTTATAGTTATTACGCTGCCTCTGACCTACCTTATTATTGTTATAGTTATTACGCTGCCTCTGACCTACCTTATTATTGTTATAGTTATTACGCTGTGTCTGACCTACCTTATTATTGTTATAGTTATTACGCTGCGTCTGACCTACCTTATTATTGTTATAGTTATTACGCTGCATCTGACCTACCTTATTATTGTTATAGTTATTACGCTGCATCTGACCTACCTTATTATTGTTATAGTTACTACGCTGCATCTGACCTACCTTATTATTGTTTTAGTTATTACGCTGCGTCTGACCTACCTTATTACTGCTATAGTTATTACGCTGCATCTGACCTACCTTATTATTGTTATAGTTATTACGCTGCGTCTGACCTACCTTATTATTGCTATAGTTATTACGCTGCGTCTGAATTACCTTATTATTTTTATAGTTATTACGCTGCGTCTGACCTACCTTATTATTGCTATAGTTATTACGCTGCGTCTGACCTACCTTATTATTGCTATAGTTATTACGCTGCCTCTGACCTACCTTATTATTGTTATAGTTATTACGCTGCGTCTGACCTACCTTATTATTGTTAGTTATTATGCTGGGGGGGGGGGGGGGGGTTGTGGGGCTTCATGGCCAATGTGGGAGGATTGCCCACCTTCCCGGGGGGCCGGGAGGGGGACCCGATTTTTGGGAGCCTCCCGGCAATTCAGGTTCTATGTTAGTCTTTCACTGTGAAAATGTTTATGGAGTTAATAAAGCTTCCATTCTTTTGATCATAATTGCAATTATTAATAAATGCATGGTTATTTCATAAAGCCGGAGTTAATGTGTAACTAGATTACTGTCTGCAGAGTGTAGTCCAGACAAGAGCGAGTGCAAGACACAACATATTTCACACTTGAGTAACATGACTGACTTGGTAGCGCACAAAGAGAAAGTGTGTTAACATCTTTTGATGAAAGCATGATTACTCTGTGCTGATAAGGAATGCCAGTGAGCCAGCGCACTTCCTGCTGGGTCAGCAGTGACTGATGGGTAATGTACTCTTACAGTATGTCAAACACCAACCCGACTGGAAACCTTTGGTCAACAATGAAGCATTATGGGAATACTCCTAAGGTGCAGTGGTTGACACGTGAAAAGGTTGACGTGCGTTTTTCACAATTTTTATAGTTTAACATCCACGTGGACTGGAATCGGTAAAGTGTGCCTAGTGTCAGAGTTGGATTTAGAGCTTGTGGCGCTCTAGGCAAGATACCAAAACAATCCATAGCACTATATTTTTGCTGCTGAATGCACGTGGTATCGATAATACCTCCCAACTGTCCCGCTAAATGCGGGAGGAACGTCCCGGTTTTTGGGGACGGTCCCGCATGCCTTCCGCGGCCGTCAGTGTCCCACTGCGGTGGGGTAGTGGTGGGGGGGTGGTGGTGGGGGGTGTTAGTTGGGAGCCAATTATGAATGACTTTACCATCAGAAAATATGAATTCGTACAGGTATTTCTGGCTGATCAGGGCCAATCCCAGTCGTAACACCGGATCTGGAATGCGATAAATCCCAGAACTTAGATGCAGTGGGTAATGCTATCTTTAGATGGCATTACCCTCTAAAAGCCGATGTGTTTCTATCGCATTGCCTCCTGATCAAACTTCATCCCCTGCAGTACCAGACGGACTCCAAGGTCCTAAACCCGAAATTCCCAACACGGTCATCTCTCATCGCGGGCGCTGTCCTTTGCTAAATTCTTCCTGCGCACAGCGTTAGTGAACAGTGGGTGCGATGCTTTGTGCTACGTCTAGTGTTGGAATCAGATTTGTCTTTTTGGGAATGATATAAGAAGTGGATGATGAATCCAAAGGACTAGGACACTCAGATAAACCGCTGTAAGGAGAAGGGTACGGACATGAAAAATACTAAGTGGTAGGAAGTAGAGGTGGAATCCCGCACTACAGTATATTGCTCTATACGTTTATTATACTGGATGGGTCTATACCGACCGACCGAGTGGGGGTATTCTATATTCGTCACCCCACTGGTTCAAGGTGCTATCCACTGATTTTGTATATTGGATATGTGTTACAATGAAAGAGAAAAGAAAAATCTGTTTAGATTTGATGCACTATTCATCTGTAGAGTCAAATTAAACTTGAATTAAAATGTAATTCACTATTAATAATTTCATTAAAATCATACCATTGCTAGTTTCTTTACAATAACATGTATAAAGGTCCATACACACTGGGCGACTATGCCCAGCGTGTATGGACAGCGATGATGTGAATCACCGCTGCAGGGAAAGCCGCTCAGTGTATACACACTGAGCAGCTTTCCCCCTGCCCGGCGCCGACGGAGGGGGGAGGACGGCGTTGCATAGCGCAGAGCTATGCAAAGCCATCCTCAAAGCCGCTCATCTGCTGGTATTACCAGCAGATGAGCGGCTTTCCCAGCGATGATGTGGGAGCGCGCAGCAGCGCTCACCGCTCATCGCTGGGGCATACACACTGGGCAGCTTTGAGCTGAAAGCCGCTCAAACAGGCTGTTTTGAGCGGCTTTCAGCTCAAAGTCGCCCAGTGTGTATGGGCCTTAACCTTGTGATCAATAATATTAAAGAAATTATTAATAAAGAATTACATTTTAATTCACATTAAACTTGACTCTACAGATGAAGAGTGCATCAAATCTAAACTGATTTTTCTTTTATTATTCTTTGTAACACGATGGCCATGAAAAATGTTGACACGAGTTTTTCACGTTTTTTAGTTACTTGCCGATTTCTTTGTTTTTGAGAAAACAATGAACCTAATTGTGTTGCATACTGTATAGCAGGGGTGGCCAAACCGGTCCTCGAGGTCTACCAACGGTCCACATTTTTCCAAATCCACTAGCTGGTGCACAGCTGTAGTCATTACTAATACCCCTTTTACACCCAAATCCCAGATCTGACCCGGTATTTGGAACACAGTTCCAAGTCAGGACGGATCTTGGATTGCACTGTTTACGCTGCAGTGCCGACCCGCAGTGTAAACGGGGGCAGCGCTTGGAGATGACATCTTCTCCAAGCGTTGGGACCACAGACCGTCGCGCTGAGGGCGCACCCCCAGTCCCCATTCACGAGGTGAATGGATGCCACACACACTGGCAGCTATTCTCCTTCTCCCTGCCTCTGCTGCTGTCTGTGCAGTACAGCAGCGGAGGCTGTGTGTGCCCCCCCCGCCCAACCTCCATGTTGACCGCAGCACGCTGCAGTCCGGAGGTTGGGCTTCCCCCACTGCTTTAAACTGGAGCCGGGTCGGAAGACTCGGCGTACCAATATTCCCTGCCCGTGTTTTACCCTGGTCAGGACCTGGGTAGAAGTCCCGTGTAAAGGGACACGGGTTAACCCCTTTTACACTGCCGTTGACCCGGTTCCGCGACGGAAAAACCTGTGTTTTTGCGGCGATGTAAAAGGGGTATTACTGTCACATTTTCAATCATGCTGCATTCATTCCTACTATAGATCCGCAGGTTGCCTGAGATACATGACCTGTTGGTAGATCTTGAGGACAGGTTTGGCCACCCCTGCTGTATAGTATAGTGGTCCATTCCATAAATGGTATAGTCGTGCGTGCAACAGTTGTATGAGAATGGGTAATATATGTAATAGTTTAGATGTTGTAATGCTTTAATATTTCTCAGATTTGTCTGTTAATCTCATTTAGGCCTGATACAATCTCCAGCTACAACTTTCCAAATGCTTTAGAAAAAATATACAAGCTGAACTTTGCACACCAGTTGCTGCATGTTATTATATTTCGATTTACAGTCCTCGTAGTCAGGACCCCCGGTAAGAAATATGGGACCCCTGACATATTTTGATCCTGGGCTCACCTCCATGAGACATGGGTTGAACTTTTATTATTTAACAATGAATAAATAAAGTTTACAGCCACAATAAAGTGAAAACACATAAATGCAGCCAACATCCAATCCGGTATCCCCAGTGAGCGCAGATCACAATCTCAGCTATAGACTGTACATGGCCGTTGAACTAATCCACAGGTCTTCAACCTGTGGCCCTCCACATGTTGTGGAACTACATTTCCCATCATGCCCTGACAGTTTTGGCATGCTCTTATAGGAAAAAATGTGGCAATGCATGCTGGGACATGTAGTTTCACAACATCTGGAGGGCCACAGGTTGAAGACCCATGAACTAATCTATAGGAACTAATCTGATGCTCCCAGAGTCAGATTATATGTACAAAACAGAGTAGATAAGAAGACTTTTAGTTGGGGCATGAACAACTAAGCAGTTCCCCAACTAAAAGTCTTCTTTTCTACTCTGTTTTATACATTTTAAAAATCTACTGGCAAAATGGAAAAGGAAACTGTTCGGGGTCTTTGAGGACTGAGTTTGGGAACCATTGGGCTAATCCCATCCAATAAATAGAGTACATGTTTTACTGAAGACCACTTTTAAATCCACTCAAGTGGACTGGTGGTTTTCAACACAAGTTTCAGGATTTCTATCTGTGGAAACAGGTGGGATAATTATTGATCCACCAAAATAAGATACCCCGCTTGTAGAGGGCATTGTTTTGATCATTGAAAGGGTTCAAATATTACATTTTTTTTCTCCAGAAAACCAATATCACAGATACACACTATAAGATTATCTTTCCAATCTGACTGGTTGGAATTAAAATCCGGTAATTTCTGGGAGCAAATGAAAATTGATCGTTAGCTCCCAAACCTGCAAAACAGTCAAAAATGGTAATTTAAAATGGTTAAATCAATTTATGCAAATTACTGCTTTTGTCCATTTTCCAGCTTATGTGAGAAAATGGTTGATTGTCATTTGTACCCAGACATTACCAGATTTTCGTTCCAACCAGCCAGATTGGAAAAGATAATCTAATAGTGTATATCCAGATTAAGCTAATTGCTTCGTTCTTCATTCTCCTTAAGATGGCTTCCATCCACAAAATGGCTGCCCTGCTGTAGAGTGCATAATGTGACAGACACATAAGAGATGACGAAGTGCAGAGCAAACTTTTTATCCAGCTGTTGGTCAGGAATCTGTCTTAGCTCATTTTGCTGACAGGAGCAGAGTTATTAGTGCCGTCCTGAGAGCTCAGGATCAATTCTCAGTTTGCCTTAAGTTATACAGTTTATGCCATGTGAAAACAGCTTCTGTCATGAAGACATTGTGCTGGGAGTACAGACAGAAGCTATGTGGAGTGTAAAGACAGCTCATTTTCCCTGACTTCAACATATTTACATTATTTCATGGTTGCCGACTTTTAAATGCTCCTCTCTGGGAGAAGCTCGGAGAAGAGACTTTCCTTACCCGATCGGGGGCGTGGCTTGACAGTGATGTCATTAAGCCCCGCCCCCCATTACGGGTAATAGAAATGACTGATCTCCATGGAGGGGGCGGGGCTAAAATGACACGATTGTGCCATTTTAGCTTCGCCCCCTCCTCTGAGACCCGCGGATTGTGTCATTTACATGCCGCAATTCGGGGGGGGGGGGGGGGGGGGGTTCCCCCAGATTCCGGGAGGGTTGCCCACGCTTCCGGGGGGCCAGGGGGGGACCGATTTTTGGGAGACTCACGGGAATTCCGGGAGGGTCGGCAAACCTGCATTATTAAAAAAAAGAAATTGGGGGTGGGGGACTTCACCACAGAGTACATCCGTTGTACTACCTTGCTAAGTAAAGCAAAGTGTCCTATCAGTCCTACTCCAGATGCCTCGTCTATTTCGTTAGAGTTGAAAGTGTTAGCATACAGAGTAACAGCAGCTACAGGCTAGGTAGTACATTGGAGTGATAGTAGGTGGCGCTGTTTCGTAAGCTGTCACTGTGTTGTCTCTCTCTTTTTGTTTTTAATGCTCTATCTTCTAGAAACATCTTGATAACCCTCCATGTTGTGAAGTTTACCTTTTTATAGTCATGATAAAGTTTATCCAGGTGTTTGTTGGTTGAATAAAGAAGCACATTCTGCATATAAGAGTCTCAGGTGAACAGAATGTGTTGGGGTGGTTTATTTATAAAGAGTTGGGTTGTAAAACCCATCCCTTTGGATCACGTTTCAGCCCAATAATTTAAAGGGCAATGCTTTTACTAACCATGTCTTGCTACTACTAAAAGCATTCCTCTTTTAAATATCAGGAAGGAACCGGATGTTAAATGAATGGCATGAAAAAAACATACATCTACTGTCCTGGATGAACTTATACAAATATTTAACACAGTATTGTGTGAAATTATAGTAATCATTTATACAGTATACTTCATACTTGCCGACTTTTGAGCTGGGCTTTGCGGGAGAGAGCAGCTTGTTAGAGGAAATAGGGGGCGTGGGAGCTCTCAAACGTAATTTGGATAGCTCCGCCCATGGCCCCGCCTCATTTATGGCATGTAAATGGGGCGGGGCCATGGGCGGAGCTATGCAAAGTACATTTCAGAGTGTACTTTAGAGCTACATTTTGCAAATGTGAAAATCCTTCCTTCTTCCCTCCCTCCCTCCACGACGCTACTGCTTTATAAATATAAATGTTCCTCTCCTCCTGCACCTTATATTTTATAAGGCAGTGGGGAGGGGAGCAATTTTTATGAAGCTGCAGCAGCAGCGTGGGGTCTGTAGCGAGGGGGGGGGGGAGAGACAGCCTGAGCCCAAGCCCCAAGTCCTATTAAAGAAAACAGCGGGGAGCAGAGGGAGAGAAGCAGGAGGGAAGCCTGCCGCTAGCTTACCATGTCCTCTGCAGCGCTGCCCTCTGCTGCTCGTGCTGCTTCCTCTGCTGTTCCCGTGTCTGCCCCATGCTGTCACTGTGCTGCCGCTGCCAGGGCAATGACGGTGACATGACAACGTCCGGTGCTACAAAACACCGGCCGGCATGTAATAGCATGCGCAGTCACTGGGGTTTTTTTTTTTTTGACAGGCAGCCTAAAAGCCGGGAGGATCCCATATATTCCCGGGAGAAGGGATCAAAAAGCGGGATACTCCCGCTAAATGCGGGAGGGTCGGCAACCCTGGTATACTTAAAAAGAGAAGTCATAAATCTCACTTATACCCCTTTCACATCGCACCTAATTATTGGGTTCATGCCGGTTTCTTGTCCTTTTGAACCAGGAATCGGTGTGATGTGAGAGCATCCGGTCAGTCTTTCCAATATGTTTTCAAATCCAGCAGCGCTTCCCGGCAAATAGCGCTACAAGTGCCCAGCCGCCAATGCCCGGATCCCCGCAGTCTGGACCCTGCTGCCTGCCGCCCGAACCCAACTGCTCAGGTAAGTTCCTTTCACACCAGCCAGTAAACCGGGCTAGTCGCGGGAGCAACCCTGCTAGCTAGCAGGGTTGAAATCTCTGCAAATGTTCCCGGGAATTTGGCCCGGGAATCTTGCACACCAGCGCTAGGCCAACCTGGGAATTTTGGCTGGTGTGAAAGGGGTATTAGGAGGCCCAGTACTATTTACCCCAACCTATCATTCACATCTAAAGTTACATTTATTTGAAAGGATTAACCCTTTAAGTGCCAACATCTCTGAGCGATGTGCAAAATATCTGTGAAAAAGGCCAGCGCCCCTCACATTTGTTATAGAAATTAAACAAAACAATGTTAAAATGTGTAAAAAAAAATAAGATTAGATTTCCTATATAAGGTAACATTACAGGTCATTATGAAGAATAAAAGTGATAACTTGGCAATTTTCACACCTATTTTTTCACATACACCTGGAATGGTTAAATACAATCCCTGTACATGGGGCAGCACGGATGGTGTAATGGTTAGCATTACTGCCTCACAGCGCTGAGGTCATGGGTTCAATCCCCACCATGGCCAAACTGTGCGGAGTTTGTATATTCTCCCCGTGCTTGCGTGGGTTTACTCCGGGTACTCCGGTTTCCTCCCACAATCCAAAAATATACTGGTAGGTTAATTGGCTTCCAACAGAAAAATTAATCCTAGAATGTCTGTGTGTGCGTGTACATGTGGTAGCGAATATAGATTGTAAGCTCCACTGGGGCAGGGACTGATGTGAATGTTCAAATCTCTGTAAAGCGCTGCGGAATATGTGTGCGCTATATAAGAAACTGTTACTAAATAAATAAATGTACCTGACAGTCACTGAAGAATGGGTGTGTCGAATTCAAGTCTAGAAGGAAGATTGAGTTTAGAACTGGACAACTTGGCCAATTCAGTAAATTCCGCAGATTAGCAATGTGGGCCAACTCAGTAAATTCCGCACATGTGGTCGAATTACAGAAAATGCAACAGCAGTCTATGGTGCGATGGGGTGGCAACGGGGCACCAATTTGGTGTTTCAGGGGAGCGATTTGGACAACTCAGGTGGTTCTGCACCATTTTGGGGTAGGGGGCTGATTCCCAAAACGTGCCGGCCCTGAGGCCACTGGTCATAGGTGCCGATTTATGTTTTTGCTGGTGGGTGTTCAAGCCAAAAATATAGGGCAGTGTCTTCATGGGGAAGGGGCGTGGCGACAGAATAATACCAATTTATGTTACGCAGAACCATTGTCTCTAATATTCAAATGACAACAGCTCCCCTTTTTACATACAGTATAGGCTACATGGGGCCTATACTTTATCACACATTTTCATTCATCAACATTGTACATAACATGGGTTGCTTGCTTTACCTAAGCACGTTGGGCTCTGCAGGAGGACCAGAGTGAGAGATCGCACCGCTGGGAGCCAGGACAGGAGACCGCAGGATGCACACACGGCAGCAGCAGCGGCGGGCACGGCCATTCCTACACAACCACACCTGATCACCAGCGGCAGGCCTGCAGACAAAGACACACAAGATGATGACATCATCATCTCGCGAGTGAGTCTGGCATAGCAGTCAGCTCCGCGGCACACAGCACACAGCCTCCCTTTCCGGGCACGAGCCCGCCGCCGGACCGACCCCCCCCCCACCTAACGTTCATAGATGACGTCCCACCTGCCGGAGTTGCTGGCCCACAGAAGCCAGCAGGCCTGGCAGCACTGGCGCACAGTGGGAGGCTATGTGGAGTCCTTTTTAGACTCCCGAATTCCGGGAGAATCCCGGAATCCAGGAGACAGAAAAAGCCTCCCGGAGGGCCTGGTGGGTGCTTAACATTTTCTGTGGGTGCTCAGGCCTAAGAGCACCCACAGAATCGGCGCCTATGCCACTGGTAGTATGCAAGCGCTTTACTGTTTGTCAAAGCGCTCCCTTAGTAGTGATGCAATCGCTCCATTTTTCACAGTATCGGAGGGTGGGACCCAGCATGTGGGGTGACCTTGCCATGTACTGAATTAGCCCCAATGTGGTTTCTGCGCTATGTTTCAGTAGAACGTAACAAAGTATTAAGCAGGAAAGAATGGAGATACCGTCATTGAGTCGCGGCCAATGATGTTTGTCAGCCTTTGGGGTAGCAGTTGGTGCGTGTCCTCTATTTGGATTTTAGACTGTCCTGCAGCCTAACATGGGTCAGAATCATAATCTGCTGGCCCTCTTTGTGACCACCTTAAGGGCCTGATTCTGGTTGGGTTGTTAAGTAGCCCCCCTGTGTGAGCGCCATGGAGACTGTGTGTCTCTGAAGGCGCCCGCACAGAAACCCTGCACATGCGATTATGCGCAAAGCTTCAACATCAGTTCCCCTTGTGAAGAGGCAGGGGACTGATCAGACTAGAATTGAGCCCTAATGATGGGTACACACCAGGACGACATGGGTCGGATCCCATCAATCTAGATCCAATTCAGACCGATTGGATGTAGATTGTGTGGTGATTGGGCCCTTTTCTGTCCTGTTCTGATCCGATTCCGATCGGATGTGCGGCCCTGCGGGTCGGTTGGTCGTTATTCAGATCCTACCTGCAGCAGGTAGGATCTGGAAACGACCATACACCCGGGTGCGGGTCGCCATCAGATCGGAACCCGATCCGTGTGATCGTGAGCGGGTCGTCCTGGTGTGCACCCCGCATGAGTCTGTTTTGGAAAACATTGCCATTGACACAACAATGCCACCGTGAGTCACCAGCCTTGTTGGGGTTCACTGAAGCGCATGCACCGTGCTCCTAGAGACTGTATCAATAACAGACGTTGTGGGCGTTAAACCACAACAAGATAACTGCGCTGTAAATCGGGTTTAAGGCAGGAATCGCAGAACTGTTTATGTTACAATCCTGACATCTGGGTTCCCACATTTGTTTTTCATTTTACAGCTCGTTAGCTTAGTCAATTTTTTTGGCATGTTCGAAAAATAATAACGACATGTCCAACTCTGCTCCCTGGGTTGTAATGATAGAAAAACTGTGAGCGAGACGTCTTATTTATAGACAAACAAGATAAAACGGAAGACGCACAATTATTGCTGTAAATCCAGGATCCAGCTGTATGCTTACTCAGCGGAACTTTTATTGCACACTATCACTGACACTGACTTATATCACATATAGCACTCTCAGGGTCGTGACCCAAAAACTTGACATAATTCCACATAGGGTGGGGTCATCATTTTATTTTAATGTACTGCTAAGTAATATAACAAGTATTTATCATGTTTAATTCTTAGGGGTATGTTTTATTTTGTAAATTAACATGTATTTATATAGTGCCATCATATAAATCAGCAACTGTATTGCATTGTAATAAAATGAGACTGGGTCGTTACAGACTGAGAGGTAAAAGGGCCCTGCTCACCGGCTTACAATGTAAATATTATCAATGGTCAAAAAAGTCCGGGAGCCAGCAAAAGTGAGTGCTATGTTCTTAAAGCCCTTAAAGATTGCAGACAATTAGTGTCACACAGTTGCTATGGCAACGTCTTTTTAAATTAATTTTTATTTACAAGTCCCCCAAACCAATTTTGCTGTTGGTACAGGATTCATGGACTTTTGTGAGTACAAAATACACTGTTTTTAAAATAGTAGAGGTGGTTACATTTTAACTTAAATTCCTAAACCGCCTACTGACTAACGGTCTCAAAAAAACTTTATTGATTCAGTGTTATATAATCAAATTTCCAGGTGGCTGCCAAAACACTGAAGTCAGTTGGCCTGACAGAGCTTAACATAACATAATATACATGGGAGTGAAACATACGAACCAAAATTATTCTGGACTATGGAGGTGGTGGTAGGGGGATCTTTACTTATGTAACAGACTCAAGAACTAGCCCAGGTCCCCTCCCAAAAACGTTGCCTTAATTCAAATGGGGAGTTGCCACAAGAATAAACTTGTGAACTTGTGGCCAATAACAAACCCATATCACCAGCCAACCAGAGGTAGAACAGCTGGTCTAAAAACATACATTGCATAAATAAGCACAAAAGAGCCTCTACAATTACTGGCATCCTCAGCCCAATCCAGAGTGGGATGGACCACTACACCGCCTCCGTGGAACACTTAAGAACCACAGGATTAACTTGACGTTGCTCCTTGTTGATGTCAACTTACCCGTTGGGACATCTCAAAACAAGCTGGGGCACAATATCAGACCAGACTACTCGGAACAGATGCTGGACTTTGGCGGGTGTCTACATCGTCAGATCTCACCACCAGCCACCCAGAGCTGCCATTGAATTCATGCAAATTCATAAAACGTCCCAGCACAACCCACAAAACTAAGCGGGCTCCCAGTAGGGAGGACATTTAATGGCAGTTGGGAGCTGATTGGCTGGTGATAAAGTACCAACCTCTTTATCGCTTCACCGAGCTTAATAAATCTGTCCCAGAGAGAGGCGTAGGGAGGGCGGAGCTGGCAGAGCACATGCTCCGGACGCCGACATATCACAGGGCCCCTGCCCTGCTCGCCCGCTCTCCCACTCCCCGCTGCGCTTAAATTCTCAGCCACGGGTAGCGGCACAGCCTCTTGTCCAGGCTGACAGAGCTCTGGCGCTCCAGTCAGCCCGAGCCGCATCTCTGGTTGTCGGGCAACCAAAGACGCTAGTTCTCTTTCCATCTTCGGTGCCCACCGCCTCCTCCTTCCTCTATGAGCCACTGATCGGATGGTGCGCGCCGCCCCCTTCCCCCCTCCGCCCAGCAGCTGCAAATGTGTCCCTCCTAGCAGCATGAAGTCCTTCTCCCCTCCACCCCAGCACTTCCATCTGCCTGGCAGCGGCAGCTCCCCCTCTGCTCATCATCGGGAGCTCCATCCCCCCTCCGCTTCCTCACCTGACAGCGGCAGCTCTGTCCCCACACCCCGAGGCAGGCTCCAGGCAGCTCCGTACCATATAGACACCATTGCCCAGAGTATTACACACATTACATTACATTTACCACGCCCTCTGCCCAAGTGATCTGGGATCAGTACAATGGATTGACATATTCTTGCAAACAAGGGCCATTGTAGAAACTACTAATTTTCCAACATGGAAAGACCCCCAAAAATGGCCAAAGTAAAAGCAACATGGAACATTACTACTTCAACGCAATCAGAAGCAAACTGATCCAGGTCCAAAATCTGAGCCCTTGAGACACTAAAGATCAATGAACCGGTATTTATCCATTTTTTAAATATTGTGTACATGTGGTGGTATATTGCAGAGGTATGTACACACCAGTGGAATTTTTTGACCCAATTAGCATTCCAGTGGCTTAACTAATAGTGGTTTATTGAGGATAGTAGGTACAGCCATGTATGGTTACCCTGGTTAAGGCATGAAGCAGAGCAGTGTTGTGACCGCTCACCAGCGGTTATCGTACATGCAATGGGTGGAAGTGCAAGGTTGCAGGAACAGTGGTAAAAAGCAGGTAATACAGGATCTCTCTGGAGGTAAGGGGTAGATATCCTGTCATTGTGTTACTCAACACCAGTGGCCAGGCTGTATCTATATGTAATCTATATGCATGCCTGGCTGTGTCTCGGCCGCGCGATTGTCCATTACCCCCAGGATTTTCATTTCATTGCATATAGAATCTATATATAGACTCTATATGCATGTGCAGTGCATCAGGCCATTGTGTATAACACGCTTCCCTGCGTGATGCCCCGGGCCCCGCCTCCAAGTCCGCCTACTTCTGCAGTAGAGTCTACTAGTTTCTGCGCCATCTCAGCAGCGCGCAGTCTGTACTGCCGCTGTGTCGCTGAGTTTCTTTGCCTGGTAATAGGCTCCTGTCTGTATACCCAGAGGCGTAACTACTTTTTTTGCGCCCCCCCCCCCCGCCGGACATTTCGGGTGCCCCCCCCCGAAATATTAACCCCCTCCTTACCCGTCCCCATTGCCGCCGGTTCTTCTGCCTCTAACCCGACACGCAGATCTGTGTCGGGTGACGGGCGGTCCCCGGCTCCGGCTGCAATAACAGACACTCGGAAAATGGCTGCCCCCATACAGCATTATGGGGGCAGCCATTTTCCGAGTGTCTCTTATTGGTACTTATGTAGTATCTGGGCGTCCGATTTAAAAATCGGATCGGATCGCATCGTATGCGATGCGATGGTCAAGATTTTTCCATAGGATTCAATGTTAAAATGGTCTGAGTCCATTTTAACATAGAATTCAATGGGAAAAAGGGGTCCTTTTCCTTTCCCCACTATCCAAGTGGGCATGGAGTTGGATATAAACCTGTGGCGAGCGTAGCGAGCCACCGAGCCCGAAGCGTGGCCAGCGTAGCGAGCCCCGCGAGGGGACACAGAATACTTTTTAAGAAATATGCGTTCGCTCGCCACGCTTCGGGCTCGGTGGCTCGCTGCGCTCGCCACGCTATATAAAATCAACTCTATGCCCACTTGGATAGTGGGGAAATGAACAGGACCTTCTTAACATTGAATCCTATGCAAAATCGCATTGAATCGCATCGCATCGCATCTGATTGTATGCCTTAAGGTAAGGCATACAATCACAAAATCGGCAGCCCAGATACTACATAAGTACCCTCTTATTATATTAGCACTGCAGCCGGAGCCGGGGACCGCCCGTCACCCGACACAGATCTGCGTGTCGGGTTAGAGGCAGCGGCGCCGGCAGCAATGGGGTAAGGAGGGGGAGGGCAGGAGTCGGGAGCCGGGACCAGGTGCTAACTATAGTCCCGCAGACCCCCCAGGCGCCCACACCTGCCTAGCGCCTCCCCGCCACCGCGGGGGCTGCGGGACTATAGTTACGCCACTGTGTATACCTATCTCTAGTCTAGGGGAAAACATTGCACAGACTGTCACTATATCATCTTGTAATACTGACACTAATAGTTACCTGGACGTCACATTATCATATGACATATTTTGTACCACACACAGCCATACATGGTAATCATCATCATCAATGGCTGCCAGGCTGTCTACCGTACTAGCAAGAGATATCATCAATTTCTGGGGGGTACAGTGTGTATTACAATTATAGGATTTTTTCCTTTTAAAATCAAGTGATAACGTCGGCGTATCCAAATATATTTTAGGTAAAAAGTAAAAAAGTTCCCTGACCCCTGCTCTACACAGTAACAAGATGGCACCGCGAATGAATAGTACTATCTACAGTGGCCATCTTGGTTAAGGAATTAAGCTTCCCTGAGGAACCCTTCATACAACACAATACTGGCCTACAGAAAGGGGATGCCCAGGTGTCAATCAACTGCAACATCATGGGAAAGTGGGTGACTTGTTATTAATGCTCCACAAAACAATATTCCAGTCAAGAAGTTGACTGGCACAGCAATATAAATAAGCAGGAGATGAGGAGGGAGTCGAACCAGAAACCAAGGGTCAGTGATGACATGCAGCTGAAGCCAGAGTCATGGTGGAACTCATCTGGTAATGACATGGATTCAGCCAAGCCAAAGTGGGCCAGAAGGGATACTGGAAGGATAGATACAATAGAGGCCATATAAAAAGTAGGCAACAATAGAGGCTATAAAATAAAGGGGACAATGGGAAAATGAGCAACCATGGGAGACCAACAAAAGACTAATGTATTGGAGAGATTTATAGAGATTTACTAAACAAGAGGGTAGAAGTACAAGTGGGGTGACTGAGGAACAAGGGCTACTCAATGGGCACCTACAAACTGGCCCAGCAACCCCACTGATACCAGGGTCAGAACAAGGAAACTAAAGAGGTGGGAAAGTGGGTGCTTGGGGCTCTGGTCCACAACCCCTTGATATAGCATAGAGCATGGGGAGTGTAACACAGAGCACTGGGGCTAAGGGCCAGATGCACTAAGCTTCAAAAGTGATAAAATGGAGAGTGATAAACAGCCAGCCAATCAGCTCCTACCTGCCATGTCACAGGCTGTGTTGGAAAAATGTCAGGCAGGAGCTAATTGGTTGGTTGTTTATTATTCACCATTTTATCACTTTTGAAGCTTAGTGCATCTAACCCTAAAAGAGATGGCAAGAACAGATCCCACTGCAGTTGGGAAGGTGTCGGGACATGGAGAAGATTCAACCATCTGGTAGCTACAGAGGCCAAGAGCTTGGTGTGGAGATGCGATGGAGAGAGTCAGATATAGTCAACAGCAAAAAAGAGAACAGATGTGTGTCCACCCAGGTCGCACAGCATTGGAGAAGGCACATCCACACTGAACAGCCTGTACAAGGAGTGGAAAGAGAAGGGCATGAGAACAGCAAATACTACAGTCCCTGGCTTGTATCACACTATGGTCCTTATTCAGATCTGATCGCAGTACAAATTTGTTCTCAAAATGGGCAAAACCATGCTGCACTGCAGGTGGGGCAGTTGTAACAGGTGCAGAGAGAGTTAGATTTGGGTGGGGTGTGTTAAAACTGAAATCTAAATTGCAGTGTAAAAATAATGCAGCCAGTATTTACCCTGCACAGAAACAAAATAACACACACAAATGATAATATTATTTTAGGTGCTTTGCATACTGGATAAGCTTCACCCAACCACTAACCATGAGTGAAAGAAAAGTTTGAGTTATCATCATAGTTGCCTACACGCCTGTATTCTGCAGGAGACTCCCTGAAAAAGCAGCAATCTCCCTCTCTCCCTCATTAGTCTAGCAATCTCCCTCATGTCACCCAGCCCACATTACACTGTTACATCATAGTTACCTCCCCTCCTGCATTCTGCAGGAGACTCCCTGACATAGCACCAATCTCCCTCTCTCCCTCATTAGTCTAGCAATCTCCCTCATGTCACCTGGCCCACATTACACTGTTACATTTTTGGGGAAAAAAGGAATGAGAGACAGAAACATTTACATTGAATCATCAGCGCCATTTCCCAGCACATTACCAAGTATAGTATCTCTGACTAACTGCTTTGGGGCTCATCTACATTTGGATATAAGTCATTATAAAAGATTCCTCTCAGATGTAGCAGTACACACCCACGCTTCTAGGTGCCACGTTCACAATCTCTTTTCACAATCTCTCCATATATGGAACTAGAAACGCCCTTTGGGTGGAGCATGACACGCCCCCTCAATGGGGCGCTATGCAAAATTCTACTACCAACTATAATCTCCCTGAAACTAGTTTTCAAAAGTAGGAAAGTATGGCTATCATATTCTCTGACAAATGGCCAGAAAATCACAAATTCTGCTAGGGTATGTAAACTTAAGACCACAACTGTACAGTGTGTATATATATATATATATATATATATATATATATATATATATATATATATACACATGTGTGTGTGTGTCTTTATAGTACACTGCATAATGAGTCACTTGAATGCCATTATTATGACTGCATAGATGAGGTAAAACATACAAAACATTTTCATTAGTGGGAAGGGAAGGTGAGGACACCCATCCCAGAGGTGTCCACAACAGACTGCAGAGACATGACGAGGCCCTGTCAGGCCGACGGCCCACAGCGCGCGCTCATGTGAGACCATGGAGATGAAATCACTTCTGCTCACAGACATCTTACCTCACAGACTTCAAGTGCAACCACAACAAATGCTGCAGCAGGAAAGGTCAGACCTGTGAAGTGCTATTTGTTTTCACTGAAACTTTACCCTGCACTTACCACCAGCCTATCTAGCAGGGGAATCAATTACCACTTGTCAGGCCGAAACCTGACCTGAGAAACAAAGGAAGGACGTGACCTCCAGTGGGAAAAGGAGCTGAGATGGATCAGGCTCCCCAACTCTAAGGGTTAACTACGCTGAGCTGTAGCTGGATCAATATCATGGTCCTGTCATTTGCTCCTGCTGGTATCAGAGATGGTCAGTGGATTGTGGCGGGATCATGTTGCTTCCATGACTTCATTTAATAATTGAAGACGTGAAATATCCCCACTCATTCAGTAGTGTTGGTCGGGGCGGGAGCGCAGGGAGGAATACGGGTGAATCAGGGTTTGCCAGCTCTGTAACCCAGTTAGCTGCGGTTTCTGGAGACAATATTATTATACTGTAAGGCACTTAAAATAAAATGCAACCAAATGCCATCGGCGCCACAAATTAAAGGTTCGCTAATATACTTATCAGAGACACATTTTCCACCAGTGCATCTGGCACCAAGAATGAAAACTCATTTTCATGCACTTCCTATACAATAATCAATCCTTGTCATTATTACGCCATGGGGGCGGGTCCATGATTATATCACTTCCCCTACTCCCTCTTACCCCCCACTGTACCGATTTAGCCGGTACAGTACCGTTTTTAAATGGTCTGCACCGGCTAAATCTAACTGTACCAAATGTACCGATTTCTGAGGTGGCTTCTGGAACTCTGGGAAATGTAGTCTTCACCTGCCAACTGCCCTTTGTGTAGTATGAGGCTTAGACTACAGGATGCACTGCAGGGGGCCTCAGCCGGACTCCAGTCCTCGCCTTGATTAGAGATTTCTCCCTGGAACCCCTGCACCTCCTCTCCGTTCCCAGGGGATTGCAAAGCCAGTGCACCCCAGGCCCACAGTGCACAGGGGCGCCCCCTGATACCGTATTTGAGCTTATGGGCGGGCGGCTGAGGACGAGGAGGCCCCGGGGGGCACAGAAAGCAGGGTGAGTGCTACTATGATACCTGGGGCCCCGGGTATATGATCTTCTTAAATGACGCAAATACACCTTCGGAAAGGGGATTTGGCCACACCTCCCTTTTCCACTGAACACGCCCATTTGGCCACGCCCCCTTTCCGAATGTGCACCGATTTCGTCCCTCCAGATGTTGGAGGGTATGCTCCCTGCATTTGCCACTTTTAGGAGTGCATGACGCCATGTTCCTACATCTAACTTGTTCTTCCTCTCCTTGGCCCTTATTCTGATCGGTGCGGCCGGATCCGAATATGCGGCCAGGACCGTGCGTGCGAAACCCCGCCTTCCATACGGATCGCCAACTCCGTCCGTAGGCGGTAAGAAGCTGTCCGAACGGACCGCACGTGTATTTTTCAAGGAATACGCCTCCTCCATCTCAGGGAACCTCCCCCATCATTCGATGGTCGCAGACCATCGAATGCAGGACCGAGTGGTCCACCAGCTCCCGCAACCTCAGACCACACGGACATTTTTCCGTGCAAAAGCAGGGATCTGGGCGGGCAGCTGACATCCGGCGATGTCATATGTCCGCCCCCTACACGTGCATCACGGCCGCATTACCATAGGTACGCCCAGCGTTTGCATGGGAACGCCCATGAAACGCGGGGCGTATGCATATGGTAATGAGCCCAAATAGCCCTTCACGCCCCTCTCCACCCCCTGCTCGGCGTGTTCACATTTCATGCGGGATTTTACCGTACGCCCCGCTCGCACATGCGCAGAGATGCCTCTGCACATGCGCAGACACAAAACATCGGCGGTACGAACGCACGCAGGTATTACCACACCAACCAGAATAAGGGCCCTTGTGTGGATATGTCAGATATTTATGTGTGGAAATCTCCTAAAAATATATATTTTTCCAGAACTTTTTGGATTAAATCACTGGAGAGATCCAAAGCACCCGTCTCCATTTCCTGTGCCTTGAACATAAAAAAGGCTTCCCTTGTCATAGAGAGGTAGATATTGACATGAAGTAGACTCAACCACAATTCCATCACATGTCTAAGTCACCAGAAGTAAAGGTCATACTGTTCAGACTGCAAGTGCATTTGTTTACTTGGCTCTATAAAAGGGTCTGCATATGCCCAAACCTGTTTCTGTGTTATTGGAACATCTATATTTTTAGATTGTGCATACCTCCCACCATGACCCATTCCTGGAGGGACAGAATGCTCTCTATCTGGAAAGACAATTATTTGATAAAGTTTTCTTTATATGGAACAAAGACATCGTAACCCTTTGAGCGCCAGCAGCTCTGCGAGAGATGTGCAAAATATCCGCTAAAAATGCCGGCGTCGCGCACATTTGTTATATAAATTCAAATAAAAAAATGTTGTGTAAAAAAAAAGATTTTATTTCCTATATAAGCTATTATATTTGCCAATTTTCACACCTATTTTGACATGTTCACTTGGCACTCAAAGGGTTAAACAACCTTAAAATAATATGTTGCCACGTGTAAGAATAGCAGCAGCCTCTGTATGACTTTACACACTGGGACAGGAATCAGGAGTGCTAGTGATGTCACTGTGCTCAGGCTGAGGGGCCCCTGACAGATGGGGCCCAGGGTACAGTATCCCCTGGCTCCCCCCTTTATCTGTGCTTGCTTGTGGGTGATACCTAGTTAGTACGAGGCTCCTCCCCTTTTCACAAATGCCATACTGTTGGGAGTGATGCAGTTACGAAGAGGACTGTCGGTACCCTTCATAACACAATTTGCATTGAATAGCGTCATTGTGACCTCGCTCTCCCACCTCACCTCAACCTCTCCCACCGCTGTGCAATAATTCTTATAGCGACATTATCGAAACATCAATGAATCATTGAACAACACTGGTGCAGTGCACATACCCACTATAGCCTGCACCTCCGGACATGCCCCCTTGGCGTACTTCTCTGCAAAGTGACTGTAAGGAGCCTAACGCGGAGTGAAGAATGGAAATGTGCGGCCCATTCCTCCATATCTCCCTTGAGGGCCAATTAAGACATACTCGTTCAGGTCCAGTTTTGATCCCGTCTCCAATGGTGGGGGCAGGGTCATGCGCATATGCAAACCGCCGAAGTGAATGCCTTTTGCAAGTTTTTCATTCCGCAAAAATGATTGGCAGACAGGGGGCATTCTGGGTTGGACACTCAGCCTTTCATGGGCGTGCTCACAAAAAAACATAGAGCATGTCTGATTAGGGCCCATGGTACACGGAGCCCTTGGTTTATAATATATTCATATAATCTAGATGAGAGAGGAATAATATTTTTTCTTGACCAAACTATAAATTCTTCATGATAATATCCTCCAAGAGGTTTTGCGAGCACGGAATGTCCTGAAAATTAAAAAGATTATAGATTTCCCGAGTCAGGATTTTTCTACTGGGAAATGAGCGTCATAAATCTGTTGACAGGAACCACATTTTCCTTAATCTGAACACAGGACATGACTGGTCTGGTACTACTCGTCGAGCGCCGGCGCACGCCAGACCGCCCCTGCTGGCGAGGGGACGGGAACCCTGCCCATCTCTGCTTCAAGGAGACGGGCAGGGTTGGGGGGGGGAGATGGGGGAAGGTGGCGGGGACCGGTGGCAGGGGGGGGGGGGGGGGGTGTGCTTCGTTGTAAGGAGACGCACATAGTTCCCTTGTGAAGTCTGACGGTGGCTGGCGCGTGGTGAATTCACCGCCAGCCCCTACAATGATGGAGTCGGCTCCATCTGTAGCTGCAAGTATTGGCCACCACTATAGGCATAGTACAGTGGAATGTAATGTTACATCAATATGATTTAAATAACCAGAAGCAGAGTTTTAGCCTATTGTCCTATAATAGAAGTGTCATAAATGTTTTTCCAGTTCCAAAAGGTGTATGATCCACATTCTCCACCTTGGTTAAACGTATCACTCTCACCATACGTCATATCCAGCTCCCCATACATCATATCCAGGCCGTCATACGTCATATCCATCTCATCATACGCAGGGGCGGCTCTACCACTAGGCAGCTTTAGGCAGCTGCCTAGGGTGCCAGGATATGGGGGGGGGGGGGGGGGGGGTGGAGCCACAGAGTCTGAATCCTGGGATAAAGCCAGTTATCTCTGTGACTGCGCTGCAGAGCTCCAGTGGAAGAGCAGCGGCACACTTGGATCCTGCTGTGAACCGCACAGGTGCTGCTGTACATGCAGGTGTCCCTCCAGTGCTGGAGGATGGCATCTCCGTTGCCTCTGGGAATTATGTCCTTGAGGGGGCAGTAGGTTGGTGTTTTGCCTAGTGTGCCGAGAAATCGTACACCGGCCCTGATCATACGTCATAACCAGGCCATCATACAGTACATCATATCCAGGCCGTCATACGTCATATCCAGCTCCCCATACATCATATCCAGGCCGTCATACGTCATATCCAGCTCCTCATACGCAGGGGCGGCTCTACCACGAGGCAGCTTTAAGCAGCTGTCTAGGGTGCCAGGATCTGGGGGGGGGAGCCACAGAGTCTGAATCCTGGGATAAAGCCAGTTATCTCTGTGCCTGCGCTGCAGAGCTCCAGTGGAAGAGCAGCGGCACACTTGGATCCTGCTGTGAACCACACAGGTGCAGCTGTACATGCAGGTGTCCCTCCAGTGCTGGAGGATGGCATCTCCGTTGCCTCTGGGAATTATGTCCTTGAGGGGGCAGTAGGTTGGTGTTTTGCCTAGTGTGCCGAGAAATCTTACACCGGCCCTGATCATACGTCATATCCAGGCCATCATACAGTACATCATATCCAGGCCGTCATACGTCATATCGAGGCCGTAATAAGTCATATTCAGCTCGCCATACGTCATATCCATGCCATCATACGTCATATCCAGGCCATCATACGTCATATCTAGGCCGACATACATCATATCCAGGCCGACATACGTCATATCCAGGTCGACATACATCATATCCAGCTCGACATACGCCATATCCAGCTTGTCATACATCATATCCGGCTTTTCATACGTCAGATTCAGCGAGCGTCATACGTATACTTGAATCATTATAGGATAGTAAATCTGTCTGCCGTGGCACAACTACATCCACTGTGTACGACTCAGCCGCTTTGTGTGAGACTCTGCCCTGTAATCTCATCTTCACTGTATACAAATGGCAATAATAAGATCACAAGCTTACCATGCTATCTCTTTAAACCTGGACACAGAGCCGGTGCTACTTGCTCAGAAGAGGATGCTGAGCAGAGAGGTGCTGTGAAGGAAAGGCGCTTTACCCGCTCTGCATTCCGGCTGCTGCTGCGCCTGTCCCACTGGATGACAGGCCGCAGCACCGGCAGCGCCTCCCACCCTCATGTGACAGAGGCAGCGACCGTGGCCGAAAAGAGGGCAGAGCTTTACGGGAGCAATGGGTGGCGCTACACAGCAGTGTGGGGGCGGGGCTGCAAGGGAGTAAGGGGATGGAGCTACACAGACCAGGTCTGCAGAGGATGAGCTGCTACAGATGCATCAACCAGTTGCTACCACTGTGGGTGTTTTAAGCAGCACTACTCCTGTTGGCATAATGTGTGTAAGTGGAGCTATTCCCACAGGATGTGCATCAGCTGTGCCACTCGTGTGGTCGTTATCTGTAGATGAAGCATAAGTGGTGCTACTTGTGTAGTCATTATGTGTGTAATACCCCTTTCACACCAGAAAATGCAGGGACATTCCCAGGAATACAGGAATATTGTCCCTGGATGATGCAGGGACATTCCCGGGTTGGCCCCTTTCACACCGGTCTATTCCCTGCCTTTTCTGTTGTGTGAAGGGGGCGGGCAGAAGCAGAGCCGGCCCTAGCCTAAATGATGCCCTAGGCAAGATTTTGGCTGGTGCCCTCTAGCACCGCCACTAGTTCCGCCTCTGACCCTGCTCCCCTTTCCCAGCACCATCAACCTTCATCATAGCAGTCATCATTTTGGTGCTCCTACCCGCAATATTTTAAATAGAAACAGCGCACACATTCGGTGCGCAGCCCAAACAGGGGGTACTCTGCAGAGCAGTTGGGGGTACTTGAAAATAATATTGGTAATGGCGGAAGATGAAAAAAAGTATTTTGATGGCAGAAGACCCATTGCTGTGGAGAAGAACCATGTTGTGTTACTTATGGTTCTGTCTTCAGCATCATCAGCGTCTCATTGTGCTTTTGCCTGACCAGCAATCCAATGGGAGCTACTCGTGCTGCCCTCAGACATCAGCGATCATCTGCGCTGCACTGACACAGGTGGAAGAAGCAGTGGCATTAATCCTACAGGTGTTAGTGGGAACCCTGGAGACAATATATTGGCAGAGTGTCTATAAGTACGTGCAGTGTGGTTGTCAGACCTCACACTTAGAAGATATAACCAAATGAAGGCTTTATTCAAGTGGCAGGCTTGTAGGTTACAACAGTACTTTAGTAGTTAACTTCAAGCGGTAATACAAACTGGTACATTGGGAACGACAGTCTCTGGTTGTTACTTAGCTGTAGCGTTTTGGCGCGTGCAGGGTCAATGACAGTTTGCTGGTTTACGCTGCGGTATCTCTCCCAGTCTCGCTGCTGCCAATGATGACTGATCTCCCTGTGCAAAAGGTCACGCTGGTAACGGGATTACAGCGGGGACTTGCTCCTATGCGCTCCGGTGCACGTGGAGCTACAAACAGCATGGACGGAGTCACATACGCTCTGAGGCACACACTACGCGGGGACTTCCTCACAGGAAAGGGAACGCTGCCAGCAGGGTCAGGGGTCTCTGCCCTGCTATTCGCTTAAGCGAGCTGTCACTCAGGGTGACGCCTAGCTGCGTTGGCTGCAAGGGGACAAGGCAGACTGTAAGCCTTACACTAAACAGTGTATGGAGACAGGCGCTGAGCGCTGCAATCTAACACTCCCCCTCGCTCAAGGCTGTCTTCGGCTACATAAAAGAACTTAATACAATTCTCTGTCCTTTTGTGATACCTGTAACCGAAAATATGGTTAGAGAGAAAAGACATTCAGAACATCAGAACTTCAAATCAACATTTTGAACTTAGACAAGTCCACAGTCCTTCACGAACTTAATAAGCAAGTTTGTCGACAGTCCTTTAGTAAGCATGTCAGCGACATTCTGTTCACTTGCAATGTATTCAACATCGATGGACTTGTTCTCCACTAGTTCTCTGATGAAGTGGTGTCTTATCGCGATGTGCTTCGACCTTCCATGGTGCTTGGTAGTACAGGAAAGATCTATTGCTCCCCTGTTGTCACATGCGATACTGATAGTCTCTTCTTCATAAAGTAGACCTAACTCACACAAAGTCTCTTTGATCCAGAGTGCTTCTTTTGATGTCTCTGTAAGAGCCATGTATTCGGCCTCAGTTGTTGAGAGAGCAACTGTTGGTTGTTTTCTACTCGCCCAACTAACTGCTGCTCCGGCCAGTGTGAACAGGTAACCGGTGTGGGAACGACGATCATCTTCATCTGCTCCCCAGTCGGCATCGCAGAAGACTTTCAAATTTGAATTGCTTGTCTTGGCGAATTTTAACTTCAAAGAACTTGTACCTTTTAGGTATCTCAGAATCCTCTTCACCGCAATCCAATGTTGTCTTCCAGGATTTATTGCAAATTGGCTCACCCGACTGACTGCATGAGTGATGTCTGGACGGGTTCCAATACTTGCATACATAAGACTTCCAACCACGTTCTTGTAAGGAACATCTTGCATTTCCTCTGCTTCTTCTTGTGTGGTTGGTGACATACCTTTTGTAATCTTGATGCTTTTGTCAATTGGTGTATTCACTGACTTGGAGTCTGCCATCCCATACTTCAAGATTGTTGCCTCGATGTACATTTGTTGGTCGACTGTGACTGTTCCCTTTTGCAAGTTTTGAACAATTCTCATGCCCAACAGATGATTGGCTGGACCTAAGTCTTTCAACTTGAATCTCTGTTTCAGTTGATCTCTTACACTTGTGATGTGATCTTCATGACCTGCTATAAGTATATCATCCACATAGACTGCTATGATGAACAACTTTTCTCCCAGAGTTTTGTGATAAAGGCAGTGGTCAGTCTCTGATCTAATAAAATTCATTTCAAGTAGTACTGTGTCCAATTTTATGTACCAGCAACGACCACTCTGCTTTAGGCCATATATGGATTTCTTCAGAAGACACACTTTCTCTGTCTGAAGTTCATTCTCATCGCAATGATCTAGTGATTCCATATAGAGTTCTTCAAGTAGCTCTCCATTTAGGAACGCTGAGTCGAAGTCTAGTTGGTATAGCAGTAAGTCTTGTAAGGTGGCGACTGCAATTACTAACCTGAGAGTGTTATACCTCGCAACGGGTGAGTATATCTCCCCATAGTCAATTCCGGATCTCTGTGTGTATCCCTTAGCAACAAGACGGGCTTTGTAACGGGCAACTTCTCCGTCTGAATTTAACTTCTTGCAGAAGTCTCCGTCTGAATTTAACTTCTTGCAGAAGACCCACTTGTTCTTGACTGTCTTGCGGTTGCTTGGCCTATCTACTATGGTCCAAGTATCGTTCTCTCTCAGTGCTGATAGCTCTGTGTCTATTGCAGATTTCCATTTCGCCCAATCACTGCACGCTTTCGCTTCTTGAATACTCTGAGGTTCACTGAAAGCAATATTCGCATATTCTTCCTCATATCTCCTGGCTGGTATGCCCTTGTTTCTTCTTACAGAAGCTCTATTAGTTGGTTCGCTTCCTTCTTCAGTATTTTCTGTTGCAGGTATGCTCTCTATTTCACATACCTCTACTAGTGCTTGCTTTTCTTGCTCTTTTGCTTTTGTGGGTGATGCTGTCTCTTGAAATATCACATCTCTTGATTTTAGAAGACGTCTGTTCTCTGCATCCCAGAGCCTGTACCCTTTGCTCTCCTCACAATAGCCTAGCAATATGCACTGTCTTGATTTTGGGTCAAGTTTCTTCCTTTTCTCCTTTGGTATATGCGCATAAGCTCTGCTCCCAAAGACGCGGAGGTGACTGATGTCTGGCTTCTTCCCAGACCAGGCCTCTAAGGGGGTTTTTCCCTTCACGGCCACTGTAGGTGTTCTGTTTTTCAGGTATACTGCAGTAGATACAGCTTCTGCCCAAAAACTCTTCTCCAGGCCAGCATCGTTCACCATCGCTCGTGCTCTTTCAACGATTGTTCGGTTCGCCCTTTCACTTACGCCATTCTGTTCAGGCGTGTAGGCCATCGTCAGCTGATGCTTTATGCCATGTTTTCTGAGAAAGTCGGTTAGAACTTCATTTTCGTACTCTCCCCCATTGTCGGACCTCAGGACCTTTAGCTTTAGGCCCGTCTGAGTTTCCACTAGGTTCTTGTACTCCACAATTTTCTTGACCACCTCACTTTTCTTCCTTATGAAGTATACGTGTGTCATTCTTGTGGCGTCATCGATGAGAGTCATGAAGTATTTGTAACCACTGGTTGACTCCTCTTCCATTGGTCCGCACACATCTGTGTGCACCAGAGC
The DNA here is from genome assembly GCF_055691185.1 of Crinia signifera. NCBI lineage: Eukaryota > Metazoa > Chordata > Amphibia > Anura > Myobatrachidae > Crinia > Crinia signifera. The sequence continues at coordinate 23,157,797 of NC_139218.1, forward strand.
TAATTGTGTTTCTGCTCTGCCTGCTGACTTGGGAAATGGGTTGCGGGTCTGCTTGCCTTTTATGCAACTCTCGCACACAGGTCTTCCGGTGTCCTTCACTGTGATTCCTGTTGCCATTCCATCAGCTAATTTCTGGACATTATCATATCCTAAGTGTCCCAAACGTCTGTGCCAGAGTTCCATCGACTCATTTTCAGCAGAGGCTGCCAAAGCTACACATTCCTCTGTGTCTAGGACGTATAGTTGGTTGCATCGGGTTGCTGAAGCAATTACAGTCCCTCTTTCATTATGCACCATACACTTGCCCTTTGCAAACTGGACTCTGTAGCCTTTTGCCTCGAGTACGCTGATAGCGATGAGGTTACTTCCCAATTCTGGTACATACAGGACGTCTTGGATATCTGTGACTACTGTCTGTCCCTCAATTCTTAGTCTCACTGTGATTGTCCCAACATTTGAAGCAGTAAGGACCTTTTCACCAATCCCGGTAACTGTTGTGGGGTTACACTGTGTTAAAGAATTGAACCACTCCTTGTTGCAGCTGAAGTGTCTAGAGGCTCCCGAGTCCATGTACCAGAGATCCCTCCTTGGCTTGTCTGTTACATTCAGTGCTGACTCGTTCTTCTTATCATGCCGCTTGTGCATGCCACTAGTGTTCTTCAGCCTGCATTCTGAAGCCTTGTGCCCTACTTTGTGGCACGCATAACATTTGAATGTGCATTTCTTGGGTTTCGCACCCTTTGCTACTAAGGCAGAACCCTCAGCTATGGCATCCTTGTGGATTCTCTCTTGGAACTGTAGTAGTTTGGCTCTCACAACTTCAGTTGTAAGCTTGGTTTCATTTGACTCCAGTGCGACAACTAGGAAGTCAAATTCTTCTGTCAAGTTCTGCAGCATTACCATCGCCACTTCTTCCTCATCCACTTTTGCTCCTACACATGCCAATTGCTGAGCTATCGATAGTATCTTATCAATATAATCGTTCATGTCCTTGCATGCATTCAGCTTTGTTCCATACAGTGTGCGTCTCAGACTTATCCTTCTCATTAAGCCTTTATTCTCATAAGCACCTTGTAGAGTTGTCCACATGTCCTTAGCGGACTCCTTCCCACAGATAGTAGAATAAACATGCTGCTCCACAGCCAGGCCTATTGTGCCAATGGCCTTGTCTACCTCTTCTGGGTTTGGACTATCTCCTGGGGCTATTGTGACTTTCCATAGCTTCTCCCTCTTAAGCTGCATTTCCATAGCGAACTTCCATGTAGTATAATTCTCTGAGCCTTTGAGCTTTGGAAAGTTCATGCTATGCCCTGTACTGTGCATTCTCGTTAACTCTCCCACAAATGGCAATTTAGAAATAATTCCTTTGTGTTCTTTTATGTACTGCGCTAGCACTTTGTCTTCAGGGGGTTAATCTTCGCGCACGTGACGTGCTGGGCCCATAACCTATTGGCAGAGTGTCTATAAGTACGTGCAGTGTGGTTGTCAGACCTCACACTTAGAAGATATAACCAAATGAAGGCTTTATTCAAGTGGCAGGCTTGTAGGTTACAACAGTACTTTAGTAGTTAACTTCAAGCGGTAATACAAACTGGTACATTGGGAACGACAGTCTCTGGTTGTTACTTAGCTGTAGCGTTTTGGCGCGTGCAGGGTCAATGACAGTTTGCTGGTTTACGCTGCGGTATCTCTCCCAGTCTCGCTGCTGCCAATGATGACTGATCTCCCTGTGCAAAAGGTCACGCTGGTAACGGGATTACAGCGGGGACTTGCTCCTATGCGCTCCGGTGCACGTGGAGCTACAAACAGCATGGACAGAGTCACATACGCTCTGAGGCACACACTACGCGGGGACTTCCTCACAGGAAAGGGAACGCTGCCAGCAGGGTCAGGGGTCTCTGCCCTGCTATTCGCTTAAGCGAGCTGTCACTCAGGGTGACGCCTAGCTGCGTTGGCTGCAAGGGAACAAGGCAGACTGTAAGCCTTACACTAAACAGTGTATGGAGACAGGCGCTGAGCGCTGCAATCTAACACAATATACAGCCAGTGGCCAGACACAGAAGGGTACGATTCCTGTCCGCTACACTTCCACTCCACTCATAAGTACTGTCTATGTTTTAAATTGAGAGGAGGGGGTACTCATCAATGAAAAGCCTAATCAAGGGGTACGGGAGAGAAAAAAGGTTGGGAACCACTGCCAGGGGCGTAGCTAAGGGTTCATGGGCCCTGGTGCGAAAGGTCAGCTTGGGGCCCCCCTACATACAGCAAACGGGTGCTGTTCACTACCCTCATCCAGGACGGCCGGACAGTGGCGGGGGTTGGGCCCCCCTGGCTCAGGTGCGACCGCTGCGACCCCTGTAGCTACGCCACTGGCCCAGCCCCAGCTTTTGTGAAACTAGAAGTCCGATCATGCCTTGCCACAGTTTTGCTATTTGGGGTTTGCTAAAACTATGGCAATGCATGCTGGGAAATCTAGTTTCACAACAGCTGGGGGGGGGGCACAGTTTGGAGTGGACATGAGTGCAGGGGGATGGTGATTTGCAAGGTGTTGAGCATAGCAACCAAGCAATACATACCGGAATGTACAGACATTTTCTTACTGTCCTATAGAACTACACATACCAGCATGCTCTTCCGCAGTTTTAGCCTGTCCCAACAGGATAACTGTGGCAAGCCATGCTGGGAGGTGTGGTATCACCGCCACAGGTTTCCTACCCCTGTTTACCCTCTGCTATCACTCTCCATCATGTCCGTCAGGAGCAGCGGGAGTAAGCTACGTGGACATGACGTCACGACAGCGTGAACTGGCGGCATGGATCTGGTCACTTTCATGACAGTGACGTCCTTAGTTTCGGTTCTGCTCTCCTACCGCTGTCACTGTCAGTGCGAGAGAGCAGAACCGCCTCAGCCAGGGCCGCCCTGTATCAGCCGCTATGTCCGGTCTCAGCTGCCGGGAGAAGGAGGGCTGCTGGCGCTGTTCGACACCCAGGACCTGGTCTCCATAGCGGAGACCGTCACCAACCGCATGATCCATGTGCTGAGCAGGGAAGGTGAGCGGCGCCATACTGCAGCCTTATACCCAGGCTCACTGTCGGGCTCTGGCATTGCTCTGCTGGTGCTTGTCGTTCAACGCGGTAGCCGGACAGTGGCGGGGGTTGGGCCCCCCTGGCTCAGGGGCCCGGTCGCAGGTGCGACCGCTGCGACCCCTGTAGCTACGCCACTGACCACTGCTTTATATGATGCAATGATGTCCATTATTCACGTTACATCACACAGTAGTACCACTTTACCTTATGTACATTACTCCTCACATTATTCACATTATACCTGTAGAAAAAAATCCTGAGGAAATATTGTATTTTAAGCACCTCCATGGCCACACTGCAACCCAGCACAAAGAGGTGTGTGCTGGGCAGAGGAGAAGAGCTGCAGATGCTGCTGTCACTTAAGGGGAGGGGGCCCGGGGCCCCCACTGGGCCCTTCCATCAGACTTTGGCCTGGGTAATATGTACCCCCTACCCCTTTCTCTCGCCACCCCTGATAATACCACACAGTAATGCCCCTTACACATGACACACATTATTAATGTCCTTATAACCATAATGCCCCTTACACATTATGCCAACCTCTATTAATGCCCTTATACACATGACACACATAATGCCCATTACACATATGTTGCACATTATTAATGCATTTATACATGACACACATAATGCCTGTTACACATATGCCGAACACTATTGCACAACCATCCCACCCGCAGAGAGCACTCGCACAGCCACTAACACTGTGACCTCTGCCTCTGCTTGGATACAGATGTTTCCTCATACATCTTGTCTCAATAGGCCATGCAGCTCCTGGCCAGTTCTGCTAACGTTGGATGCCTTTTTTGCTGAAAATTCATCTTATTTGCATCGTTATGACCAGCACACACAAGGAGCTTCCAATGATAGGAGTGATATGCAGCATGCCTATATTCTGTGTGCGACTGTGGCTGTACCTGCATACGGAATGCTATGTTACAGTGATTTCCATGAATACACTATTTCATATGCAGATACAGCCTCACTCGCATGCAGAATATAGGCATGCTGCATATCATTTTAATCAGCAGAAGCTGCTGATGCCCCTAGGTATTCCAAATGCCCTAGGCAATTGCCTAGTTTGCCTATGCCTAAGGCCGGCTCTGGGCAGGAGGAGGCTGTCAGGATGCGAGGAGGAGGCGGGCAGACGGGCAGGCGATTACTCACTCCGGTTGCTGGTCCTCGATGCGGGCAGGGGATCCACACAGGCAGCGGGTGCTACTGGAGGTATAATGTGCGTAAACAGCACTACTCCTGTTGGCACTATGGGTCTAAGTTGCACTACAAGCTTATGTGTGTAAGTGGTACTAGTACTGTAAGCACTGTGGGGGTTATTTTGGTTCACTCTTTCTGACAAAATTCTTCTTAGATGGACAAATCCATGTGCACTGCAGGGGGGCAGATGTAACATGTGCAGAGAGATTTAGATTTGGGTGAGTTATTTTGTTTCTGTGCAGGGAAAATACTGGCTGCTTTATTTTTACACTGTAATATAGATCTCACTTTGAAGTAAAACCCCACCCAAATCTAATTCTTTCTGCACACATTACATCTGCCCCACCTGCAGTGCACATGGTTTTGTCCATCTAAGAAGGGTTTTGTCAGAAAGAGTGAACCAAAATAACCCCCTATGTGAGGAAGAGGCATTACTGTTTCCATTTTGTGTGTAAGTGGCGCTACTATGGGCATTATGTGTGTGATGTAGGTGATCATACTACTGTGGTCATTATGTGTTTAGGTGGCGCTACTACTGTGGACATTATGGGGTACATTTACGAAGATGGGAGTTTTATTGAAGATGGGATGTTGCCCATAGCAACCAATCCAATTCTTCTTCGTACTTATTTAGCATCCCCATGTCCAATAGAACTCCCATTTTAGTAAATATACCCCTATGTGTGTGTAGGCCGCACTAAATCTGTGGACAATATATGTAAAAGTATTGTGAATAAGGGGAACTTCTATGTGGTTTAATATGAATCAAGGGCACTACATGAGTTGAAATGTGTATTAGATTGTACAACTGTCTGGTGTAAGTTAAAATAGGAGTACTCTAGTGTGGTCACGCCCCCTTTGTATGCACATGCCCCCTTTCTAGCAGTGCACAATGTTACTTTGTAATGGAGGCGCCAAACACCCTAGCACCGACCTGGACACACATGAATAATTCCCCTTTTACACCACTGCAAAAACCCAGGTCATCGGCGGGTCAGTAACGGTGTAAATGGGTCACCCTGTGTCCTTTTACACAGGACTTCTACCCAGGTCCTGACCTGGGTAGGACACGGCCAGGACCTGGGTAGAGGGCGGTGTAAATGGGTACGCCGGGTCATCCGACCCGGCTCCCATTTACATCAATGGGGGAAGCCCAACCTGCGGGCTGCAGCGGCCGCAGGTTGGATGGGGGGCCACACACAGCCTCCACTGTGGTCTGCTGTACTCTGCAGACAGCAGCGGTGGCAGGGAGAAGGTGAATGGATGCCTGTGTGCAGCATCCAATCACCTCATCAGGGCCGTTTCTAGAGGCGGACAAGCCGTGCAGCAGCCCGGGGCGCCGCACGGCTTGTCCGCCTCTGTTTGACAGCCGGGGCGCCCTGCAGCTCTCCCAACGCCGCGGCCGCCGCAGCCTCCTCCCCGGCGTCTGACTCCACAGTCCACACACAACAAGCAGAGGGAGGGGAACGCATCATGCGTCTCTCCTTCCCCCTCGCTCAGTGTGTCACTGGGCTGTCAGCCTATCAGAGCTCGCGGGCTGGCAGCCATTAAGGAGCCAGCCCGCGGGGTATGAATGGCTGATGGGTGACAGGACAGACAGGTACAACTACACAGTGAAGGGGAAGGAAAGAAGCGCGATGCGCTCCGCTCCCCTCCCCATGGAAGCAGCGCTGCAGCAGCACTCCCGTAGGAAGCAGAGGCAGAGGCGATGGCACAGACACAGACACAGTGAGTTTGGCACTGTGGGGGCATAGATCTATGGCACTGTGGGGGCATATTTGGCACTGTGGGGGCATACATCTGTGGCGCTGTGGGGGCATATTGGGCACTGTGGGGGCATATATCTGTGGCACTGTGGGGGCATATGTTTGGCACTGTGGGGGCATATGTTTTGCACTATGGGGTCATAAGTGTGGCACTGTGGGGGCATATGTGGCGCTGTGGAGGCATGTCTGGCACTGTGGGGGCATATTTGGCACTGGTGGCATATGTGTGGCACTTTAGGGGCATATATGTGTGGCGCTGTGGGGGCATATCTGGCACTGTGGTGGCATATTAGTAAACGGCATCAGTTGTGCGTCAGCGGCGCGTGGGGCATAATTTGTAATGGCCATTACGGTGTGTGGTCTAATGGGCATCACGGTGTGCGACATAATGTGTAATTGTCATCACGGTGTGTGCGACATAATGTGTAAATGTCATCACGGTGTGTGCGACATAATGTGTAAATGTCATCACGGTGTGTGACATAATGTGTAATTGTCATCACGGTGTGCGGCGTAATGTATAATTGTCATCACGGATAAATAGTGTATATTGATTTAAGTAGCCTGTCATTGTTTGGCCTTGATCTGTGAGGTGTACTAAGTCCCTGTGTGGCCTTCAGCCGGCCAACTTAAGTGCGGGAGGACAATGACAATTCTGGTCATGCAGGATGCAAACGTGTGATGTAAGGCAATTGTTTTCCTGCTAGACCACGCCCTTATATTAAGCCACACCCTTTTTAAATGAAGCCACACCCCCTTTTTCAGCGCGCGCCTCCGGCGCGCGCAATTTCGCAGTACCATGTTATGTTTTTGGTTGGGGGGGGGGGGGCGCATTTTTTTTCCTTCGCCCTGGGTGCTAAATTGTCTAGAAACGGCCCTGCACCTCATGGATGGGTACGGGAGCTGGGGGCAGCCCAGCAGCTTGCCTTGGTGCAGGGCTGCCCCCAGCACTCCGATTGGCAGTCCCAGCAGGGGTGAACGCTGTCCCGGGGCTTGAAGATGATGTCATCTCCAAGTGCGGCCTCCGTCTGCACCGCAGTGTAAATGGTGACAATCCTGGATCCGACCTGGCTTGGATCCGTGTTCCAAATACCGGGTCGGATCTGAGATTTTTGGTGTAAAAGGGGTATTACACAGGTTCTATGGCTTAGTTTGGTAAGCCTAAGCAGTGGTCTAAATGGGCCTGGAGCTGAAAATTATCAAGGGCCTATTATGCTCAATAATAGGGGTTGTGGCCGGCACCTAACAATGTGGGGGGCGTGACGAGTATTCTGGTTGGGTGGTCTGCTCATGGGTGTGTCTCTATTTGTGTAACTACTTTCAACTAATTTTATTACTGCACTGACAGCATCGGATGATATATATGCACACTCCCTCCAGCCAAAGAGTGCAATATATATATATATAGCCAAGGTAGAGGTGCGGCACTCGGACTAACAAAACAGGTTGAATAAAGGAGATGACTACTCCATCTGATGAAGTTTCAGTTTTAACTGTTTTCAAGTCACTATATATATATATATATATATATATATATATATATATATATATATATATATGTGTATATATATATATATATATATATATATATATATATATATATATATATATATACACACACACACACACACATATATACATGCATACATACATATACACACAACCGCACACACAATATCTTCCCCGGCACTCCGGTGTCCCAAATCTGGGAGCACCCATAGAACGCCGATGTCCAAAGATACTTGCGGGGTGAGGTGGCACTCCAGTCATAAAAAAAATACTGAAAGCCAAAACTTGGTAGACAATATTTCAGCACCTTTCGTGTGGTCACCTAACTTTACCACACCATATACCCCTTATACAAATCATGCAACACAACAGTAACACCCTTATACTGTACTTGCCTCTTACACATTATGCCACATGGAATGAGCCAAAATTCACACTGACTAAACCAAAATTCAAACTATGGCACACGAATTTAGTCAAAATTCAATTTATGCCACATGGGTTGAGCCAAAATACACACTATACCAAATGGATTGAGAAAAAAATTCACACTATACCCCACCAACAGGGACAATACCTATTATTGCCTATTATAAATTATACTACATAAGTGCTGCTTACCTACTGTACATGCTTATTTCCAGAGGTTCCATGCTCATTGCCAAGGGTTCCATGCTCATTGCCATGTGGGATTACAAAATCATTGCTAAGGGGGAATACATGCTTGTGGTAACTGGGGGACAGCCGCTGCTGGGCAGAAGTGACAGCCATTGACAGCCGGGCAGAGAGCAGGGGGCTGCCAGGCTGTATTCGGAGCACTGCAGGTCCCGGCTATTTGAAATGATACCCCTATCACACCAGAAAATGCAGGAATATGGTCCCAGGATCATGCAGGGACATTCCCGGGCTGGCCCCTTTTACACCAGCCTAGTCCCTGCATTTTCTGGTGTGAGGGGGAGAGAAAACCACCCCCCTCTCCCCACCCCCATTTACCAACCAGCTATATCTTCGGAACCAACTGACCCATTTACATGAGACCAGTATCATATTGAATAACTTTTGAGTTGGCTTCGGATGATTTTGGTCTTGTGAAACTGGGCCGTTTAGTTCCAGAGATATCTGCCCTCAAACAACATGAACAGGCAGAAATTACATTTCAGAAATGAAAAATGCGGTTTACCGGCAATATCTCTGGAACCAATTAACCCATATGGACCAGCTTGGTATCAGATTGAAGGCCCAGCGATTTGGGTTTGGAACCAGTTGGGGGTCGGAATTAGCAGGTCCCATCAGGGCCATCTTAACAGCAGTGTGGGCCCCTGGGCAAAGCAATGCACTGGGGCCCTTACCCATTCTCCCCTCCTAGGGGTGGGGGCTGCTATCAGCAGCAGCTTTGATGTCCCACGGGTGGCAGAGGGTGCTCTATCTTCCACTCAACATGTAGGACCTGGAGCAGTAACTTCTGCTAATTACTCCTTTACTGCACAGGTGGTGGGAGGGAGAACACTAACGTGTGGAAGGGGACACTGAGCTGAATGAAGGGTCCCCTGTAAATGACTTCCATGGAGGTAGGGGGTGTTATATACGCAGGGGAGGGTTGGATAATGGAGTGGGCTTAATATTCGTCATTTTCCGGTGGAAGGGCAGCTTGTTTGACTGCAGATATCGCCATTATCTGGAAATAGATATCTTAGCCTTCAATAGTATAAAAACCTAGAGTCCCAACTTTCAGGAGGTGCTGGGGACTTGGGGATCAGAGATCAGGAGCCAGAGCAATCCATTGACAAAAATATAAAACTGTACACCAGACGTTTGGAGCTGGAGCAGGGACTGGCTACTGGAAGGCTGATATCTCTGGTTCTGGGCAAGATAGAGACAAGCCGCTAATGTCGACAGAAAGGAAAGTCCCAGCTTTTGGAATATACTTTCAGAAAAAGTCAGAGAGAACCTGAGAAATATGACTGGGAATTGCAATTGACAGGTCGGATGTGGACTGCTGCTTTGAAGTTGGATATCTCCAGTTCCCCAGGGCCGATTTTCAAAATTCTGGTATCCCTGGAAAAAGGGGATCCTCAGCTATCAGCTTAGGACCCTTATATACCTGGGGCCCCTGGGCAAGTGCCCATTAAGCCTATACGAAAAGACGGCCCTGGGTCCCATGTTATACTATGAGGAAAACGTTCCAGCTTTGCCTGGCAGTATCTTCGGAGCAGCCAGTCCTATTAATAAGTGGTTAAATTACAGAGCCTCTTCTTGCTACAGATTAGAGAAATGTGGCTGTAATATAACTTCACAAACTTGCAGTCTGTTAAGAGAGAAACTTTCTCACTTCCTCCAAGAAAACCCCATCAGGGTGGATAAAAATATCATAAACAGGATTGTAAATGCCACAAACTATATAAACAGTGTAATGTACATTGCAGTCCCTGAGAGCATTAATTGTACACGGCGTGCATTACTGTCTCCCGGCCAATGAGCGCACAGGAGCTACATCTGACAAATGGCCTGCAGAACGTAAAAACCTATTGTTCTATTACAGGATGAGCATCATACGATGCCAATAAAAATGGCTTAACATAAAGTGGGGGATTTAAAAGTCATTGCGCTGTTATAAGAAAGTGCAGCGGCTCTCCTCTAACACAGCGGTAATTGTATCTCTCCCTGTTACACTTCCAACTCAATATGAAAAACATTACAGGATTTACAACCACAGGCTTCCATTCAGCCAAGCTACCTGCGTTCTGCTATTACTACTGGTACAGACAATGCCGACCATACTGTCCAATATAATACATCAGTATTCCTATACGTTACTATAGTTACTGTCCAGCTCTCTCTCTCTCTCTCTCTCTCTCTATAAAAGCCTCACTTCTGAGGTGAAGTACCGCCAGTGACCACTAGAGGCCACTTGACAGACCAAGTTACTCCTTAACAGAAAGTGAAACCAAAACGATCTGTCGCAAACTTCCTGGATATGGACAAAGGAAGCTGTGAAGAAAGATTAGACAACCATCCGCGGGACCGTCCTGCTTTCATTTGGATGTTCCCGCGTCCCGGTCGGCGCTGGGAGTGTCCCATGGCAGGGCGGGGGCTGTTGGGAGTCCCTCCAGCCTGCCAGTAAAAGACGCTGTACCAATGCGCACAGCCTCTATTCAGAAAGGCAGAGGGCCTGGCAGCATGCCCATGCCTCCGTAGTGACAGGAAATGGGGGCGTGGCCTGTGAGGTCTTTCCCATAGATCACGCCCCCTGTCCCGCTAACCTTACAAGAAATGTTGGGAGGTATGGATTGGAGGTAGGAGCAGATAGGCACTAAGCTGTGAATTTGATGGGCTTTTAACTGGTATAATAAATTTAGCAAGAATATATGGAAGTAAATGACTAGTCGGGAATATAACTGGTAATTCCATACATTACATTAATCTGCACATTATAAAAACACCGGAGATGTCACTGGGTGGTTTCATAGGCGTGTGTGGTTCGACCCACAAAATGGTTGTAATTATTTGGGATGATGTTTAGGTGACCGTAGACCCATTTGCAGGGTGTAAATTTGCAAACTGCCTTAATCAGGTCCATTCAGGTCCATTCGCACGACCCCGTGCGTTTGCACAGGGCCAATGTTTTCGCTTTGTACAAACGCGGATTTCTGAGCATGCTCCAGGTGCATGCGTCCACACACCCATCCTTTTGAGCGGAGGGTGGGGGGGGGGGGAGGGGGCATTGGGTGGCGGGTTGGCCCATTAGTATATGGGAACACCCAGCATTTCATGGGTGTTCCAATGAGAACGCTCGGCGTTCTCATTCTAATGGGCCAATGACGTGGCTGCAGAGGGCGGCCAGCTGACATCACCGGCGACGATCAATGACCGGAGACCATTGAATGATGTGGGTGTTTCCCTGCAGGCAGCGAATGGATTTTTATGTAAAACATCCATTCGTAGCCAGTGCGAATGTACATGCCCTGCAAATGGTGGGCCGGGTGGTATCACCATTCGCAAGGCCGGGTTTGGTTGACTCGCAAGGATGCAAATTCGCATCCGAGTGAATCAAGCACAATGACCCCCTTTATGTGTGAAGTTTGTATGTGTTTCATGTGACTGTGTCGGTATCCTCAAATAATTCCAAAGTATAACAGAAGCTTTGTTTTGCCATTCGAGCACAAGTACTAACATATGTTCTCGGACCAGTACTTTGGGTCTGAATATAAATAAATTATAAATAATAATAATAATAATAATAATAATACAAATCGCCATATTAACTTTGTGTCTTTTAAATTCTAGGACGTAATTGAGAAAAGACCTACTGTAATCTGATTGGTTGCTATGGGAAACAACACCTATTTTCATTTTTAGAAGCCTTTGTAAATTTACCCCGGTACTTGTTTCCTAGCACGGCCACACCGATTTGCATCGGGGTGATCGTGTCGGAAAAATTTCGTCGGTCGCATCGCATGCGACCAAATCGCATGTGATGCGACCGACGCGATGGACCCGATTTTTACATTGAATCAAATGTGAATAGGGCCCCTGGGACCCTATTTTACGTTGGATTCAATGTAAAGTATTCCCCAGACCCCCAATTTTACCCCCTCAACGTCACCCCACGATTGACGCGAACCCGAAGCGTGGTGAGCGCAGAGAGCCCGCGAGGGGCGGCGATGCGCTTCCTCCGACCTTTTCATACCCCCACTATCCACGTCGGCGTGGAGTTGAGAATATAAAGTGTGGCGAGTGGACGCGTATAACTTCACAGGTATACGCGTCCCCTCGCGGGGCTAGCTGTGCTCGCCACGCTTCGGGCTCGGTGGTTTGCTGTGCTCGCCACACTTTATATTCTCAACTCCACGCCGACGTGGATAGTAGGGGTATGAAAAGGTCGGAGGACGCACACCGCCGCCCCTCCCGGGCTCGCTGCGCTCGCCACGCTTCGGGTTCGCGTCAATCGTGGGGTGACGCTCACAATGGGGTTGCGTAACCCATGACGGGGCCATATACAATGTGAAATGGGTCATATTGGCCCATTTCACATTGTTTCCTATGTAAAATGGACTTAATCAAGTCCATCTCATCTTGTGCCATTATAATGGCACAAGACCGACGCGATTCTCCCGATTTCAATGTTAAAAATATTTTAACATTGAAGCCTATGGCAAAATCGCGGGCATCGCGATGCCCCCGATTTTGCCTTTGCCGGCAAAATGGACCTGATTTCAAAGGAAATCGGGTCCATCGCGGGCATCGTGTACCTTAACTTTAAGCTACACGATGCCCGCGATTGTGGCCGTGCTAGGAAACAAGTACCTTTACCCCATAGGATTAAATGGGGGGCGTTGGGTCGGCGTTTACCTGCTAGACTGTGACCCTTTGAACAGATCTGAATTAGGCACATACTTTCACAGTGTATTACGTAGAAGTCACACACAAAGCTCCTCATTATATTCCATACTTATGGCCTCACTGAAGGCAACTTATTGAATTAGCTGAAAGCATTCTACAATATTCATCATTGTTAATTAAATAGAGTTAACAAAGTGAAAACAGACTATGGATGGAGAGGACTTGGAACTGATCTCAAAGACAGAGAGTGATAGTGAGGATTTCCCCGGGTGACGCTTCAATCCCAGGAGGGACCTTTGGAAATCTTTGGGGAGGCCTTAAAGGCCTCACGTTGGAGTATTAACGATAAGTGCATCCTATAGATCAGCATTGTAAGTGAGTCACTGCAGCAGCGCATTGAACATTAAGTGAAGCTTCTCTATTTATCAATGACGACCGATCGGCGCGCTCCTCCTCGCTGCAGTCCTGAACCGTGGCATGACAAATAATGTAATTTAATATTTTTGAATGTTTTTGTAAATTTTAAAAGCATCATGACTTATATATTTCAATCATTTATCGGGAACAAAAGATAAAATAAGGTACTTATGACGTAGCCGGGTGCCCAATTTGCATACGTACGTTAACTTAGGAAAATTGCATCGCATCACGTTGCATGGGCCATTTTAAGGGACATGCGATGCGATTTTCCTATGTAATTTATTCACTGCTCTCTTAGCCCCGGAGGATCGCATCGCACCTCCCTCAAAATCACATGCGATCGCATGCGATTTTATAGGGTGTACGATGCCATTACATTAGCTATACGATAATATCATTGTATGACATACAATGAGGTTTTAGGCACCCCCCCACTATCCACGCCACCCCGAAGCGTGGCGAATGCAGCGAGCCCCGCGAGGGGTGGCGGAACGCGTCCTCCGACCTTTTCATACCCCCACTATCCCGCTATTACTTTACATGTATTCCGGGTGCCCTTGCGGGGCTCACTGCGCTCGCCACGCTGCGCTCGCCACACTATATAAAATCAACTTCATGCCGACATGGATAGTGGGGGTATGAAAAGGTCGAAGGACGTGTTCTGCCACCCCTCGCTCGCCACGCTTCGGGGTGGCGTGGATAGTGGTGGGGGGGGGGTGCCTGTTTAGGATTCGCTGCACATTCGCCACTGCTCGCTGCGTTCCGGAGCCTCGCCGGCTCCGGTATTCAACGAGTCAGGGGCTCGCTGCCCCTGACTGGCGAATTTGAGCCTGAGGACGGCGGCAGGCAGGGAGATGGAAGTCTCCCTGCCTACCCCAGAACGTTTGTGGGGGGGAGGTGGGCTCCCCGGGTGCCAGGCAGCACAGGCTGCCCCCCGGGGGTGCCAGCAGGGGACCGGGTATATTCACTACACCCGATCATGCATATGTAATGATCGGGTGAAGTGAATATATGAATATCTAATGAGCGGCTTGGCTCCGGCCCCCTGCTGGCTGGTCTGTGTAAAAAAAATATATATATATATTTTTTTAATTAAATATATATTCGTGTGCTTACAGCACATGAATAAAAATAGCATGCCCCTCCTCAGAATAAAATTCCAGATTTTTTGACACCAATTGTAAAAAACAAAACACTTTATTTTAAAAGTTCACCTTCCACTTCACCATAAAAAGATAGCGATTGTTACTCGGTGAATCATGGCGAAAAAAAACTTGAAATGTATTCCCCATCTGGTCATTGAATAGGGTGATTCACCGTTTTAGTCAAAAATTCGCCTTACAGCACAAAATCGCCATAAAAACCTGGCGAATCAGCCTCATTGAATACCGCCCATTGTATGTCATACATTGATATCATTGTATAGCTATTGTAATTGCATCGTACAATCTATAAAATCGCATGAGATTTTGCGGGAGGTGTGATACGATCCCCCGGGGCTAAGAGAGCAGTGAATAAATTACATAGGAGAATCGCATCGCACCGCACGGCCCTTAAAATGGCCCATGCAATGCGATTTTCCTACGCCTATTTTGACAAATTCACTTGGCGCTGAAAGGGTTAATACTTCCTTTATAGATGGTCTTGTATGCGTTGTAGGGAAATGACTGGAGCGCCTAAAACAAATTAACTTTCTGTATCCAACATAATTATCCCATAAGCAATGCAAGTGGTCAGGAAAGGGTTAAGCCCCATACACACTACTGTAGATGAGATAATAAGAAGGTCCCTTCTGAGCGATAACTTTTACTATGTCGTCTAATGTGTACACTCAATATCATTAATGATGTGCACTCCCACACGTCATAAATGAAGATTGATGTCTTCTGGACATGCAGGTCAATTTGGTTCTATAGCCAAATGACCCACATGTTCAGCGGGTCCCGGTGACGTCACTGAACGATATCGATTACCGATATCGTTCAGTGTTGTATGCACAATATTGGCACCCGCGGACAATATTGTTCATCATATCGGCCGTGGTCCCTGTTGCCTAGTGTGTATAAAGCTTTAGATATCTCTTATATATTTGGCTACATCTGTCACTCAAAGTGTGTCTGACTCTCTAACGCTGGGTGGAGCCTCTGACTCACATGACTGACTCACATGACAGATTTCTTGTGGCAATTTTTATCCAGTGACAACTATGAACTATGTGCACGTCAACCTACACATCATCAACCAATTCTTTGTATAATATATAACACCTGTTCTGTTTTACTGTAGGTGTTTTAAGTCAGACCTTTTTTCTGCTACTATTACTGTTTATGTAAATGCATTCTGAATGACAGCAACATCCTACCATCCTTCTACAAGAATATATAACCAACTAGGTGATTCATTGCGCCCCGTGCCCCCCCCTCCCGCAATTCACGGACCCCCCGCGCACCCCCCCTCCCGCGATTCGCAACCCCCCTCGCGCAATTCACGCCCCCTCCCACGCTTTGCGGACCCCCGCCCTCTCCCGCGATTCGCCGACACCTGCGCCCCTCCCTCCCTTGATTCACGGCACCCCCCGCGCCCCTCCCGCAATTCACGGCACCCCTAAGCCCCTCTTTAGTCCCCCGTATACTCACACACCCCTATCACTACCCAGCTTCCTGCTCTCCTGAAACGTAACTTCCACCACTGGGGAGTCGCTGACGCTGTTTTGCCCACATGCCCCTATCATGCCTCATAGCCCAGCCTCCTGCTCTCATGCACCCGAACTCCCACCCAGTAGGAGGAGACACTGACTAAGGGCCACCATCCTGTACTCCTGTACTGCCACGCTGGACCCTCACCCACTGGCAGAAGCAGCACAGTATCTCCCACCCTCCTCTTTAGTCCCCCTTATTCCCACACACCCCTATCACTACCCAGCCTCCTGTTTTCCTGTGTCGTGACCTCCGCCAGTGGGGAGCCGCTGACCCAAAAACACCCTACTATACTATTGCACACACACACACACACACCTACCTAAACAACATGCACACACAGCCCCCCCCCCACACCCACAAATGTCACTGTACCATCCACACTATCAATGTACATCTTACTCTGTAACCGCTTTTTAATTAAACAAAACAATACACACCCCCTTCCACATCATATGCCCTCTATTCAACACATTTCACCTATAACTCAAGTTGCAATACAGGCATCTTTCATACAATTCTAACCATCTTTCTCATATACAAATGTTCACAAATTAAGGGGGTGCAGCCCCTTACGACGGTGTGAAGAGCGTCCGTAGGGCGCGATGAATCACCTAGTCCCCTAATAAATATACATACAGTACATAGGCACAGTAGGTCACAGAACAGAGCTTTCTAAGAACATATATTCCCACCTCATAGTAATGCGGGGTACACACCAGGACGACCCGCTCACGATGCACATCGTGAGCGGGTCGTCAGTGTCTCGTCCGACCCGCTCACGATGACGCGGGAGGGCACGACCCGCTCACGATGTGCACCGTGAGCGGGTCCGATCCGATGGCGACCCGCACCCGGTTCTATGGTCGTCATTGAGATCCTACCTGCAGCAGGTAGGATCTCAATAACGACCGACCGACCCGCGGGACCGCGCATCGGATCGGAATCGCTCCACACCAGGTCAGAAAAGGGCCCAATCAGCACACAATCTACATCCGATTGATCGGAATTGGATCTAGATTGTGCTGATCGGGCCCTAGTCGTCCTGGTGTGTACCTAGCATAAGACTCCTGTCTCTTCTTGCTGGCAGCTCCTCTCGGTCTCTCTGTTCTGCTGCACTGACTGAGCGCTCAGATCCACACATACAGCAGGGAAGCATGCACATGACTGAGAAGTTTCAGGTCAACTGGAAACCCCTCCCTGGATTTGCCAATGGATTAATTGCAGGACACTGTACAGACATGTCTTGTTTCTATAATATTAAGCCCACGGGGTACACTCATTGGGTCACCCCTATTTAGGGCAACGTGCACTGAGTCGACCACTGAAGGTCAACATGGCTTAGCTTGACACATGAAATTTTGACAGTGAAAGTTTGACATGCCTAAGGTCAACAGGGTGGAAGGTCGACACAAACACTAGGTCGACCATGGGAAGGTCAACAGTCAAAAGGTCGACATGAGTTTTTCATGTTTTTTTTTGCACATGTGCATTTATACACATGTGCAATCTCAAGGAGCGGTGGGGCGGTGGGCGGTGCTGCCTAGTCGCTAGGCTGTGAGTATACGCAGCCTAGCAAACAGGTCTGAATCAGACACAAGGTGATATCAGCACAGAAATAATGAACAAGCCAGGTACATCTGCTAGACAGATACACTGCTAGTCAGATACACTGCTAGACAGATACACTGCTGGTCAGATACACTGCTAGTCAGATACACTGCTAGTCAGATATACTGCTAGTCAGATACACTGCAGCTGGCAATAAAGAGAGCATTAAGACAGATACACTGTTATATAGATACACTGCTAGACAGATACACTGTTAGATACAATGGTAGACAGATACACTGCTAGTCAGATACACTGCAGCTGGCAATAAAGAGAGCATTAAGACAGATACACTGTTAGATAGATACACTGCTAGACAGATACACTGTTAGATACAATGGTAGACAGATACACTGCTAGACAGATACACTGCAGCTGGCAATAAAGAGCATTAAGACAGATACACTGTTAGATAGATACACTGCTAGACAGATACACTGTTAGATACAATGGTAGACAGATACACTGCTAGTCAGATACACTGCAGCTGGCAATAAAGAGAGCATTAAGACAGATACACTGCTACTCAGATACACTGCAGCTGGCAATAAAGAGAGCATTAAGACAGATACACTGTTAGATAGATACACTGCTAGACAGATACACTGTTAGATACAATGGTAGACAGATACACTGCTAGACAGATACACTGCAGCTGGCAATAAAGAGAGCATTAAGACAGATACACTGCTACTCAGATACACTGCAGCTGGCAATAAAGAGAGCATTAAGACAGATACACTGCTAGACAGATACACTGCAGCTGGCAATAAAGACAGATGGGTCCAGACTTACATTTTGCAAGCTTCTGTCCATGAAAATGAGAATTTTTTTTTTTTTTTTTTTTTATGGGATCAGCTTAAAGCAATTTATTGAAAGCTCTATGAACTCAGAAGAATGATATCTTTTGGCCTAATCCCACAGAGATACATTTTCCGCAAGTATTAACTAAATTCAGATCAGGGGACGACCTGCAGTTTTTTTTACACAATGACGATTGTTGCGATGATAAACCATACCTCCCAACTTTAGAGGCATGAAAAGAGGGACATTCGGAGGCGTGGCTTAGCAACAAGGGCGTGTGGCCTACAAGTTGCGTCACTACTGAGAGGCCACGCCCCCGGTTTGCGGCTGTGGGGGCATGGCCTGCGACTCTGTGAGTTGCTGGCCATGCCCCTCTGCCTGCAGGAATAAATGCTGTGCGCATGCACTCAGCATGTATTCACCAGGTGGCAGGGAGGGGACTCCACACTAACCCCCCCCCCCTGCTGGGACAGTTGGGAGGTATGGTTAATACTAGAGATGTGCGGCGGGCACTTTTTCGGGTTTTGGTTTTGGATCTGGATCTCCCTTCGGGTTTTGGATCTGGATTGGTTTTGGCAAAACCACCCTTGCGGGTTTTGGTTTTGGATCTGGATTTTTTTGGAAAAATGCTAAAAATTGCTAAAATAATAGATTTCGGGCCTGTTTTTGCCCCTAAAGTGTTATTAAGCTCAATAACATTAGTTTCCACTCATTTCTAGTCAATTTTGATCACTTCACAGCTCACAAAATCGTTTTCATTTACTGTAGTAGGGTCATAAGGTTATCCCGAGGTAGCTGGATGACTAAGCTAGGCGACAGCAGAGGGCATCACATACATGTGGACCTTACACTTCCAACCTGGCACATGTTGGAAGCAGAGCAGCACTACAGGGGCAGACAGGGTGGCAGTTTAATAACCCCCCCCCCCCCCCAAAAAAAAGAGCAAAGAATACAAAGATGTGCAAGTTGAAATTGTCCTTGTAGCTGCGCTCCTCTGTTAGAACCTCCACACAAGTACCAAGAGCCCAATGTGGATTGATTTTGCAGTTTGGCATGTGCAGCCAAGGAGCAGTGGGCGTTTGGTGCAGCATTGACTGTGTCTGCAAGGTAGTATCTGTTTGGATCAGTTTAATATCCAACAAGACCCCTATCTGGCGTGAGGTCACGTGGTTTGTGAACGCTGGGAGCATTACAAGTTACCTCCTTATCGAGTTTGATCAGACTGGCTAGGCGTGCGTTCCATTTCCTCCCTCACCACTTCACCACTTTACATGTGTTCCTCCCGAAGCCACACACTTGGTCTAGTACGCTGACCATCAGCAGCTGTTGGGACTTCTTCTTCCCAAACATTTATCAATCCATCCATACTATCCCAAAAGGAGGATAAATACTCTGGATGTCACTGATGACATATATTCTTCCCCAATAGAGAAGGACCGATCTTCATTCAAAGCTATACTAGTAGCTGCGCTCCTCTGGTAGAAGATCCAATCAAGTACCAAAACCCCTGTTTGGCTCGATTGTGCACTCTTCCTCGTGTTCAGCCAAGGAGCAGTGGGCGTTTCGTGCAGCACTTATTTAGTCTGCAAGGTAGTATCTGTTTAGATCAGTTTAATATCTAACAAGACCCCTATCTGGCGTGAGGTCACGTGGTTTCTGAACGCTGGGAGCATTACCAGTTGCCTCCTCATCCATCACCTAATGGGTGGAGGGGTTTGGGGTAATTGGTGGCAGGGGTGGGGTAATTGGTGGCCTCCACTTCTCTAGGACCCCAGGTTTGGGAATCCCTATATAGTCTACCCTTATAGACCGCTATCTAGGTAGTAGGGTCAATTTGTCTGCGACATCTGTCACCCAATTCACCGCTAAGGTTAATTTGTTTGAGCTGGCTGGCTAGGTGTGTTTTCCCTTACCTCCCTCTCCACTTCACCAAATCACGTGTGTTCCTCCCGAAGCCACGCACTCGGTCTAGGAATGGATAAGACCATGGATGTCCCTGAGGACATGTTTTCATCCATTATGGATGGGGTGGAGAGCGAATCACCCATCTCCCCACCATTCATCCATCAAAGATTAAAAAATGTATGATGCTACAAAGAGCCAACAAATGACGCAGAAAGAGGTGCAAGAAAAATATTTGCTGGGGCCCTCCCACCCAGCCATCCATCCATCCGGGACATCCCATCCAAAAAAAGAAGTACGATAGGATAGTGTTCACTCTAGAATTTTTTTAGGGCAGGGTGCTGCCCACGGGGAGGGCACATTTTTCAATTGTGAGGGCACATTTTTCAGTCAGGAAGGCACATTTTAATACTTACTTTAATCTAGCATCCCAGTTAGGATAAAAAAAAAGGTACTTATGTTAGTTGGGCGGCCACTAAGCTATTTGCGTAGTTTTACGCGTCCCCTTGCGGGGCTCGCCACGCTTCGGGCTCGGTCGCTCGCCACACTATATAAAATCAACTCCATGCTGAAATGGATAGTGGGGGTGTGAGCGTACTAACTATAGTGGGCGCCCAACTAACATATAAGCACTAAAAATAAATAAAAACCTCTTCACAAAAAGCTTATTATTGTCTAGATTGTGTGCTGCCAGATTAAAACTAAAAAAAGTGTAATGCCCATTTCACATAATGCCCATCACACATATTGCCACACAGTAATGCCCATTCCATATGATGCCACTCAATATAATGCCCATTACACATAATGCCACACACCATTATGTCCATTACACATGGCAGGGCACTACAAATTTTTGTGAAACAGGGATTATCGGGAATGTGCACGCCGAAGGCGCGCACCAAAAATTTACACCGTGATGTCCATCACACGTAACACACCCATTACATAGTATACCACATGCCGTTATGCCCAATACACATTATACCAAACACTGTAATGCCCATTACGCCACACACCATAATGCCCATTACTCGTTGTGCCTCATGCCGTGATGTACATTACACATTATGCCTCACACCGTGATGTCCATTACACCTCACACCATAATGCCCATTACACATTATGCCACACTGTAATGCATATTACATGTTATGCTGTGCTGCTTACCTACATGCTTGTTGCCAGGGGTTTCTTGCTTGATGCCATGGGTTTACATGTTTGTTGCCACGGGCTGAGGGAACATGTTCGTTATCCGCGGCTGCAGGTGCACAGCACACCAGTACTCTGCCTCTGCCTTTCCGCATAGTGGTGGGTGACCTGACAGACACTAGAGGTGCAGGAGGACCTTTAGTGTAGGTCTCCTTTAAGGTGGTGGCCACTTTTGAGTGGTGCAGGGTCTCTGAGGTGCTTCTCCCCCCACCCGCTTATACCGGCTCCTGTATTTATTTTTTATATGAACAGCAGGTGTGGGAGATAGACACACTGAGGCCACTTTCACATGCTCCAGCTCCTGTTGGGCAGCGAAACCCCTTACGGCCAAAAGCCGTGCCATACACAGAAGTTAATTATGGACATGATTGTGTCCATTCCCATGGGACGGCCACACTGTTGTAGCCAGATGTTACCACTGGAAGGTCCGGCTGCCAGTCTGTGGCCATCCCCACCATTCTAAACTTATGTGTGCGGCACGGCTTCTTGTCCCGTGCGGGGTTTTGCCGCCCGGCAGGAGCCAGAGTGTGGGTAAGGGGCCTGACACAGACTGTCACTGACACACAGACTGCCGCTGATACACAGACAATGACAAACGGACAGACAGATGCTGAAGCGCTGACACACATAGACAGATGCTGACACACTGTCATTGACACAAGGACAGATGGACGTTTATAGTATAAGCATCTCAAGCACACCGTACCCCATTTCACCTCCCACGCACCTCACAGTTGAGCTTATTATCACAAATCCCCTTTTGCCCGCACCTGACTGCCTTGAAGTACCCTTTACTTTCCCCCAACTCCACCACACACCATACTTGCCTACCTGACCCTCTCCATGCGGGATAAAATGCTCTGTTTCTGGACTTCCCTGGTAATGTATGATTGCCATCACCTGTGCTGAAATACCTTTACCTAGCTCCCCACAGGTGATGGCAATCATACATTACCAGGGAAGTCCAGAAACAGCATTTTCTTTCGCATGGAGAGGGTCAGGTAGGCAAGTGAGCCACACACCTCACAGCATCCACATTAGCAGCCCCCACACCCCATGCATTTCCCCACTTATCTGGGCATTATCACATATCCCCTTTTGCCCGCACCTGACTGCCTTGAAGTACCCTTTACTTTCCCCCAACTCCACCACACACCTCAAAGCGTCCACATTAGCAGCCCCCCACACCACAGGCATTTCCCCACTTATCTGGGCAGATGTACCCCTGTGCACCGCAACCGTTAGAATACAGGAGCAGGTGCCACTGAATAGCGCAGAGGAAAGCACTTCCCGCACTCCCAGCCCTGTTTCCACAGCCAGAACCGGTTCCAGCGGGCATATGCTGGCGTGGGGAATAGTCGGCAGAGGGTATCGTATCCCCAGCTTAGCCCCCCTCACTCACCCTCCAGGCTTTGCCGGGTAACGGTTTAACTTCCACTGACGCTGCAGGGCTGAGGGGCAGGACTACTACGCTGTCAGTCACCGCACCTCGGGCTGAGGAGGGCGGGACTGTCAGCACGGCTATGGAGACTGGGCTGAGGAGGGCAGGAGTAGTATGCTGTCAGTCACCGCGCCTCGGGCAAGACTGTCAGCGCGGCTGTGGAGGGCAGGAGACTGGGCTGAGGAGGGCAGGAGTAGTGCGCTGTCAGTCACCGCGCCTTGGGCTGAGGAGGGCGGGACTGTCAGCACGGCTATGGACGGAGACTGGAGGGAGAAGAGTCCACCACACGCTGCCGCGGTCAGCAGCGTACACTGTGAGTGCAGCGGTGGGCATAGACTAGTCACTGCGCCAGGGCTGAGGTGGGCGGGACTGTCAGCGTGGCTAGAGGCCGAGTGATGTAGCGTTATAGCAGCGTACACTGTCAGCGGCAATTAACTGTGCAGGGCGGGCAAAAACGGGCAGGGCGGAATTCAGCGGATTTTAAAGGGGCAGAGCGCAGCGCCCTGTGAAATAAGCCTAGCGGGAACACTATAGGAATGGATAAGACCATGGATGTCCATGAGGACATATTTTCATCCATAATGGATGATGTGGAGAGAAAAAATCACCCATCTCCCCTCCATTCATCCATCAAAGATTTAAAAATTTAGGACGCTACAAAGAGCCAACAAATGACGCAAAAAGAGGTGCAAGAAAAAGATTTGCTGGGGCCCTCCCACCCAGCCATCCATCCGGGACATCCCATCCAAAAAAAGAAGTACGATAGGAATGGATAAGACCATGGATGTCCATGAGGACATATTTTCATCCATCATAGATGATGTGGAGAGAGAAACCACCCATCTCCCCACCATTCATCTATCAAAGATTTATACATTTAGGACGCTACAAAGAGCCAACAAATGACGCAGAAAGTGGTGCAAGTAAAAGCATTGCTGGGGCCCCGCCACCCAGCCATCCATCCATCCGGGACATCCCATCCAAAAAGAAGTACGATAGGAATAGATGAGACCATGGATGTCCATGAGGACATATTTTCATCCATCATGGATGATGTGGAGAGAGAAACCACCCATCTCCCCGCCATTCATCCATCAAAGATTTATAAATTTAGGACACTACAAAGAGCCAACAAATGACGCAGAAAGAGGTGCAAGTAAAAGAATTGCTGGGGCCCTGCCACCCAGGCATACATCCGGGACATCCCATCCAAAAAAAAAGTACGATAGGAATGGTTGAGACCATGGATGTCCATGAGGACATATTTTCATCCATCACAGATAATGTGGAGAGAGAAATTACCCATCTCCCCACCATTCATCCATCAAAGATTTAAAAATTTAGGACGCTACAACAGCCAACAAAACGACACAGAAAGAGGTGCAAGATGACATTGTCCTTGGGCCCTCCCACCCACCCTTATGTTGTATACAGGACATGCACAGTTTAACAAACCAATCATTTCAGCGATAGGGACTTCAGCGGCAGGGACTGTCAACTGTGGCTGAAATGATTGGTTTGTTTGGGCCCCCACGAAAAATAAATGGCAATGGGCATTGCACAAACTGGCTTTACAAGATGTCATCCTCAGCATCAGATTCCTCAGCCTCATCCTCTTCTTCACATACAATTAATTCGTAGTCGCTGGAATCAACCAATACAGGAGGACTGTGTGTATTAGGAGGACGTAAGTGCTGGTGAAGGAGGTCAAGTTCGTGGAATTTGAAATTAATTTTTATGAACATCTTCTCCACGTTTTGTGGAAGTAAACACCAATCGCTAACACGGTTCCCAGCTGCGCTGAAGACTCTCTCAGAATATACACTGGAGGGTGGACAACTTAAGTAAAGAAAAGCCAGTTTGTGCAAAGGACGCCACATTGCCTTTTTTTCTTGCCAATAATGGAATGGACAATCTGACATACCTATATCGATGCTATCGGCAAAGTAGTCATCCACCATTCTTTCAATTGTGATAGCATCATAGTCAGTAGCAGTCGACATGTCCATTATGCTAGGAAGCTCCTTCAGTCCGGACCAGATGTCAAATATATTTCCAGACTGAAAAGCAGTGGGTCTCTTAGGAAAATTTAGCGGTACTTCCGGGTTACGCTCGCCACAAACTAAGTAAAATAAACGAAGTTAACGCCATGCCAATATGGATAGTTCATACCTCCACTATCCATGTTGGCATGGAGTTGATTTTAATTAGCGTGGCGAGCGTAGCGAGCCACCGAGCCCGCAGCGTGGGCGAGCGAAGCGAGCCCCGCAAGGGGACTCTGACACGTGGCGCCATGCTGGCGCCGTGAAAGTAAAGAAGTACCAATTTAGCTTTTTCCTCGCAACCCCAGTGGTAGAAATTGAAGGAGAAGTTGTGTGCCTGCCACTTTCCGCTTCAGCTGACAAATTTTGGAGCAAGAGGTCTTTGCATCTCTGCAGATTAGTTCCCATTGGTAACAAAGACACAATGTAAGACTTAAACCTAGGATCCAGTATTGTCGCCAAAATATAATGAACTAATTGTAAGAGATCGACGACCCTTGGATCCTTGCTAAGTGAACTAATAGCGTGATCCACTAGTCCTACATATTTAGCAGATTCACTCTGCTTCAACTCCTCCTTCAATTTCGCCAACTGCTTTTGCAAAAGGCCTATCAAGGGAATGACCTGGCTCAAGCTGGCAGTGTCAGAACTAACTTTGCGTGTAGCAGCCTCAAAGGGCTGCAGGATCTTGCACACCACGGAAATTATTCTCCACTGAGCTTGACTCAGGTGCATTCCCGTTCCTCTCCCTATGTCATAGGTCGAGGTGTAGGTTTGGATGGCCTTTTGCTGCTCCTCCATCTGCTGAAGCATATAGAGGGTGGAATTCCACCTCGTGACCACCTCTTGCTTCAGCTGATGGCAGGGCAAATTTAGCTTTTCTTGCAAGTCTTGCAATCTCCTGCACGCACTTGCAGAATGGCGAAAATGTCCACAAATTTTCCGAACAACTGACAACATCTCTTGAACACCCCTGTCCTTTTTCAAGAAATGGTGCACCACCAAATTTACTGTGTGAGCAAAACATGGGACATGTTGGAATTCGCCCACATGTAATGCACTCACAATATTGGTGGCATTGTCGGATACCACAAATCCCGAGGAGAGTCCAAGTGGGGTAAGCCATTGCGCAATGACTTCCCGTAGTTTTTCTAGGAGGTTTTCCGCTGTGTGCCTTTTACTGAAACCGGTGATACACAGTGTAGCCTGCCTCTGAATAGCAATGGGAGATGATGTTGCTGCTGCTGCTGTTGGTGCTGCTGCTGAAGGCAATACATCCACCCAGTGAGCAGTCACAGACGTAGTCTTTTGTTTGCCCTGTTCCGCTTGTCCACATATCCGTGGTTAAGTGGACAGTGGGTACAGAGGCATTTTTAAGGACAGTAACAACCCTTTTTTTAATGTCCGTGTACAGTCTGGGTATTGCCTTCCTGGAGAAGTGGAACCTAGATGGAATTTGGTAACGGGGACACAGGATCTCTAGCAACTGGGTAAAACCCACAGAATTAATTACGGATACTGGACGCACGTCTATTACGGTTATGGCGTCAGTAATACGCTGTGCAAAGGGGGTGACTGCTGGCATACTTCATCCCCCTTTCAAAGGATTGACTTACAGTCAGTTGCTTGGCTAAGTGATCAGGACTAGCATTCCTGGTCCCCTTCCTGGAAGCAGCAGCACTAGCAGCAGCAGCCGCAGAAGCAACAGGTGTAGCTGTTAAGGATACTTCTGAGGAATCCAGGATAGGAGAGGATTCAGTCAGGATCATGACATTGGGTGCAGGACTACTTCCCAATCCCATAATCTCTGAGGATGGGGATGATGCAGGTGTTTGAGGAGATTGCAGGACCTTGGATTCAACAGAGAAAGTAGAGCAGGACGGTGACGCTGGGCGGGCTGTTACATGTTTGTTCACAGTTTCTTTTGACAAAAACTTCTGATAGATGCGCTGCAAATGACGTAACAGTGAGGAGGTCCCAAGGTGCTGCACGTCCTTACCTCTACTTACAATAGCTTTGCAAACGCTACACACGGCTTGACAGTTGTTGTCCGGATTTGGGTAGAAATAATTCCATACATATGAGGTGGATTTTTTGGTCTTTTGCCCTGGCATGACAATGGGCTTTTCCACACCCCGGACAACAACTGTCTCCGTCGGTGCATTAAAACAAACAACATCATCCTCAACATCGTCATCATCCGCATCCCTCTGTGTGCCAGCTTCACCAACAGAATCCACATACTCATCCAATTCCTCAGAAGCATCCTCAATAACCAGGTCAAAATCTTGACTGGGGATGCTCTTGCACACACTTGCAGAGGGCATACAAATGGTGGAATGAACCTCCTCTTCACAAACAGTATTTGAAAGGTCCGGCTCACATATGGCATCCGCGGACACACTTAGACTCTCCTCTGGGATTTGTGACATTTGTGAACTCGCCTTTGTCTTAAAAACTTTCATTCTTTTTTTTGTAGTAGCAGAAGGGCTACCATCATTCTTTTGAGACGCTGTACCATCAGTCAGAAACAAAGGCCAAGGCCGTAGCCTTTCCTTCCCACTGCGTGTGGTGAACGGCATATTGCCAATTTTATTTTTCTCCGCACATGACTTAATTTTTTTTTTATGGACCATTGTAAAATGAGATTTCTGCTTTGCTTTTACATGGCCTCTAGGCCTTTGACCATCGGCCTTGCCATCATGAATCTGGCTGGTGGTAGCAGCTTCAGAAGTTCTATCAGGTTGCTGATCTCCCACTATTTCCTCCTCCATCATCCTCCAAAAATTTGTTTATTTTTTAAATACTTTTATTTATTTTTCTTATTTTTTACACTGGACACAGCCTGTGACACTGGACACTGCCCCTGGTCACTGGACACTGCCCCTGGACACAGCCCGTTACACTGGATATATGTCGTCACACTGGACACAGGATATATGTCGTCACACTGGACACAGGATATATGTCGTCACACTGGACACATGTCGTCACAGGGGACACAGGATATATGTCGTCACACTGGACACTGGATATATGTCGTCACACTGGACACTGGATATATGTCGTCACACTGGACACTGGATATATGTCGTCACACTGGACACTGGATATATGTCATCACACTGGACAATGGATATATGTCACGCTGGACACAGGATATATGTCGGCACACATTACATGTCACACTGGACACAGGATATATGTTGTGACTTGTGACACTGGACACAGGATATATTGTCGTCACACTGGCCACTGGATATATGTCGTCACACTGGACACAGGATATATGTCGTCACACTGGACACAGGATATATGTCATCACACTGGACACTGGATATATGTCGTCACAGTGGACACAGGATATATGTAGTCACACTGGACAATGGATATATGTCACGCTGGACACAGGATATATGCCGGCACACATTACATGTCACACTGGACACAGGATATATGTTGTGACTTGTGAGACTGGACACAGGATATATTGTCGTCACACTGGCCACTGGATATATGTCGTCACACTGGACACAGGATATATGTCGTCACACTGGACACAGGATATATGTCGTCACACTGGACACAGGATATATGTCGTCACACTGGACACTGGATATATGTCGTCACACTGGACACAGGATATATGTCGTCCCACTGGACACAGAATATATTTTGTCACACTGGACACAGGATATATGTCGTCACACTGGACACTGGATATATGTCGTCACACTGGACAGTGGATATATGTCGTCACACTGGACAATGGATATATGTCACGCTGGACACAGGATATATGCCGGCACACATTACATGTCACACTGGACACAGGATATATGCTGTGACTTGTGACACTGGACACAGGATATATTGTCGTCACACTGGACACTGGATAGATGTCGTCACACTGGACACAGGATATATGTCGTCACACTGGACACAGGATATGTCGTCACACAGGACACAGGATATATGTCGTGAGTGACTCGTGACACTGGACAATGGATAAGATATAGGCCGTCACAATGGACACAGCCCCTTGTATTACTGCAGCCCCTGTACACAGTGTACTACTCAGCAGCACTGCAGCCCCTGCGTGTGAGCACTGCAGCACTGAGTTAGTTAGTTAAATCACAAAAAACACAGGCTAAATAAATCACAACACAGGGCTTAGGGCTAAATAAATCACAACAGGGCACGGGCCACAGGACAGCCCCTGGACAGTGGACACTGCAGCCCCTGCGTGTGAGCACTGCAGCACCTAGTTAGTTAAATCACACTACAGGGCTCAGGCCTATAACATACCTCCCAACTGTCACGATTTTAGAGGGACAGTCCCAATTTTCGGGTCCTGTCCCGCTGTCCCACCCGCGGCAGGCATTGTCCCGCTGCGGGGGGGTGGCAGTTGGGAGACCCCCCAATCTAGTAGAATAGACGCTGTGCGCATGCGCACAGCGTCTATTCTCGTATGAAAATGAGGTTGCGGCTAATTAGCATAAGCTGCGCCCTCATTTGCATACGCCCCGCCGCGCGAGTGTCCCTATTTCCTCCGGGCAGAAGTTGGGAGGTATGCTATAAACAGTCACTGACTCTCAATACAAGTCTACAACACAGGGCAGTGAGGGCACAGGGCAGGTCACGGAGCACAGCACAGGGCAGTGAGGGCACAGGGCAGGTCATGGAGCACAGAACAGCACGGAGCACATGGCACGGAGCACAGCACAGGGCAGTGAGGGCCCAGGGCAGGTCACGGAGCACAGCACGGAGCACATGGCACAGGGCACAGAGCACAGCACAGGGCACACGGAGCTTCCCAACCACCCTCTTCCCTCTCCAAGATTGGAGTGAAGATGGCGGGGCGCGCGTGCGTCTTTTATAAGATCCCGCTCCCGCGAGAATCCGACAGCGCGATGATGACGTTCGACCTCGTTATTGGTCCGGAATTCAGGCGGGAACTCCCGAGCCGACTCGGATCTGACCCGGATCCCCGATATTCAGATCTGTCGGATCTCGGGGATCCGGACCCGCTCATCTCTAGTTAATACCTCCCTTAGTCTGCCCTAAGCACATGAACACACACACACTAGGGTTAATATTATGTTGGCAGCCAATAAACCTTACAGTATAATTTTGGATTGTGGGAGGAAACCAGAGTCCCCAGGGGAAACCCACGCAAGCACGGAGAGAACATACAAACTCCACACAGTTAGGGCCATAGTAAGAGTGGAACCCAAGACCTCAGTGCTGTGAGGCAGTAATGCTAAGCATTACACCATCTGCATTGCCCACACCATTTTTAGCACTGTTTTAAAACGTAGCCTCCTTTGCTAAACTTGTCTACATTGCAGATAATATTTGGATCAATGAAATCGCCACCTAGTGGTTTAGCCGGGCTAGTGCTTGGATTTAGACAACGGCGATAATTGTCAGCCCTCAGGAAGCTGAACTGCCATTTAAATCACTTCTGCATAAGTGACGCGCAATTACCCAATAAAACTGTCAGTCAAAATCACAACATTGGTAAAGAAATGATCCATCTTTCCGTTAATGAGGTCTAAAACACAACTGCAAAAGCCCTCTCTGGGGCTGTAAATTCTCACTTCCCTGTTTAAGTGGGAAGAGGAGCAGAATGTACATCTGTCAGGGTGTAACATGGATGCGGATGGCCCGTCTTTACGCATTACAGTGATAATCTGCTAGAGTAAATAACTTGAGGACAAATGCAGCAGACGCGATAAATGAATTCCTCTTGTAAAATGGCGGCAGTGTGCGCAGTCATAATGCAGCAATACCGGGCCTATAGGAGAATATCTGGTAAATACAGGAGAAGCATGATATCATCATTAGGAGTCTGACATGTTCTATGGGTCTGTTTCAAAACCATGCTGCACTGCAGTTGGGGCAGATGTAATGTGCAGAGAGAGTTAGTTTTGGGTGAGGTGTGTTCAAACTGATATCTATATCCCCATACACAATATTCAATATTGTTGACAATATCGCTCAGAAAGGGCTTTCTAGTGTGTCCGCTCCCCGTCGTTAACAATGCACACTCGCCTGTGTCATTAACGACCGCCTCCCTCCTCCAAGCTTGTCCGGACGAGGGAGGTCATTGTTAATGACGGCCATGCTGCAGCACGGCCTTCGCTCCACCCGCTGCCGCTGTGCCATTTCTCATTTGCAGATGCCTGCCCCCCCCCCCCCCCCCCCCCTGTCGGGTCCCCGATGCCGACAATAACTGCAGCGGAGTGCATTGGCTAATGTGCGTGGGGCTTAATTTACAGTGTAAAATAAAAATTAACTCACCCAAATCTAACTTTCTGCGCATGTTACATATGCCCCACCTGCAGTGCACATGGTTTTGCCCATTTGAGCACAATTTTGTCTGAATTAGGCCCTAAACATAGAACAATGGCTCCCCAGGATTTTAACTGCCCGAGACCACCTGATTTTATTTCCCAGTAGTGCAGTTACAGATGTCCCCAGTAGCGCCGGTTACATATCATGTCCAGAGGCGTAACTATAAATTTTGCTCCCCCCCTGCCAAAAATTTTACTGCCCCCCCCCTTCCCCCATGGCATTTCGGTAAGGCAAACACATGGAAAAAAAATACTTTTTTTTAATAGCACTGGTTTAAAAAAACAAACCTCTTTTATTCAGAAGTTTGTCACTGACTGGGTGGGACGGGCGACTTGTTCCCCTGTTCTTCCCTCTGCTGTTTTCCCGGCTCCTCTGGCTCTCCAGGCTCCAGCGTGTGACGTGATGACGTCACACGCATAGGAGCAATTGAAGCTGAGGCAGGGACCAGCAGACACTGCTGCTTCCCCTGCCTCAGTCTGACACGACTAGGCCACGCCCCCTGCCACCCACCCCCCTCCCATTGGCTCTCTTGCCCACAGTCATTTTTTTTTTTTTTTAAATGACATCCGGATTCACCATCATGGCCGCGCCCGTGCCGACTGAGCGAGCGCACGGGCAGCGGCAGGCGGCCTGGGGCCGGGCAGGTGGCACAAGTCAGCACACAGAAGCTGGCAAACTGTGGTCAGTGTGCCGCAGCCGGACATTGACTTGTCCGTCGGCGGCGCCCCCACTATGCTACCGCTGCCTGCGCTGCCCCATAAGTATTCTGGACTCTGTCCAGACTCCGTCCAGGACCAGCACACAGCGCCCACGCAGCCCCCGCTCCCCCAAGCAGCAGCGGGGGCTGCCTCACGATATCTCCGCCCCTGATCATGTCCCCAGTAGTGTCAGTTACATATCATGTTCCCAGTAGTGTCAGTTACATATCATGTTCCCAGTAATGGCAGTTACATATCATGTCCCCAGTAGTTCCAGTTACATATCATGTCCCCAGTAGTGTCAGTTACATATCATGTCCCCAGTAGTGTCAGTTACATATCATGTCCCCAGTAGTGTCAGTTACATATCATGTTCCCAGTAATGGCAGTTACATATTATGTTCCCAGTAGTGCCAGTTACATATCATGTTCCCAGTAATGCCAGTTACATATCATGTCCCCAGTAGTGCCAGTTACATATCATGTCCCCAGTAGTGCCAGTTACATATCATGTCCTCAGTAGTTCCAGTTACATATCATGTCCCCAGTAATGCCAGTTACATATCATGTCCCCAGTAGTGCCAGTTACATATCATATCCCCAGTAGTGCCAGTTACATATCAAGTCCTCAGTAGTTCCAGTTACATGTCATGTTCCCAGTAATGCCAGTTACATATCATGTCCCCAGTAGTGCCAGTTACATATCATGTCCCCAGTAATGCCAGTTACATATCATGTCCCCAGTGGTGCCAGTTACATATCATGTCCCCAGTGGTGCCAGTTATATATCATGTCCCTAGTAGTGCCAGTTACATATCATAATCCCAGTAATGCCAGTTACATATCATGTTCCCAGTAGTGTCAGTTACATATCATGTCCCCAGTAGTGTCAGTTACATATCATGTTCCCAGTAATGCCAGTTACATATCATGTCCCCAGTAGTGTCAGTTACATATCATGTCCCCAGTAGTGCCAGTTACATATCATGTTCCCAGTAATGCCAGTTACATATCATGTTCCCAGTAGTGCCAGTTACATATCATGTCCTCAGTAGTGGCAGTTACATATCATGTCCCCAGTAGTGCCAGTTACATATCATGTTCCCAGTAATGCCAGTTACATATCATGTCCCCAGTAGTGCCAGTTACATATCATGTCCTCAGTAGTGCCAGTTACATATCATGTCCCCAGTAGTGCCAGTTACATATCATGTCCCCAGTAGTGCCAGTTGCATATCATGTCCCCAGTAGTGCCAGTTACATATCATGTCCCCAGTAATGCCAGTTACATATCATGTCCCCAGTAGTGTCAGTTACATATCATGTCCCCAGTAATGCCAGTTACATCTCATGTCCCGAGTAATGCCAGTTACATCTCATGTCCCCAGTAATGCCAGTTACATATCATGTCCCCAGTAGTGCCAGTTACATCTCATGTCCCCAGTAGTGCCAGTTACACATCATGTCCCAAGTAGTGCCAGTTACACATCATGTCCCCAGTAGTGACAGTTACATCTCATGTCCCCAGTAATGCCTGTTACATCTCATGTCCCCAGTAATGCCAGTTACATATCATGTCCCCAGTAATGCCAGTTACATATCATGTCCCCAGTAGTGCCAGTTACATCTCATGTCCCCAGTAGTGCCAGTTACACATCATGTCCCCAGTAGTGCCAGTTACACATCATGTCCCCAGTAGTGACAGTTACATATCATGTCCCCAGTAATGCCAGTTACATCTCATGTCCCCAGTAGTGCCAGTTACACATCATGTCCCCAGTAGTGACAGTTACTTCTCATGTCCCCAGTAGTGCCAGTTACACATCATGTCCCCAGTAGTGCCAGTTACACATCATGTCCCCAGTAGTGACAGTTACATATCATGTCCCCAGTAGTTCCAGTTATAGATCATGTCCCCAGTAGTGCCAGTTACACATCATGTCCCCAGTAGTGACAGTTACATCTCATGTCCCCAGTAGTGCCAGTTACACATCATGTCCCCAGTAGTGCCAGTTACACATCATGTCCCCAGTAGTGACAGTTACATATCATGTCCCCAGTAGTGCCAGTTACACATCATGTCCCCAGTAATGCCAGTTACATATCATGTTCCCAGTAATGCCAGTTACATATCATGTCCCCAGTAGTGCCAGTTACATATCATGTCCTCAGTAGTGTCAGTTACAAATCATGTCCCCAGTAGTGCCGGTTACATATCATGTCCTCAGTAGTGCCGGTTACATATCATGTCCTCAGTAGTGCCAGTTACATATCATGTCCCCAGTAGTGCCAGTTACATATCATGTCCCCAGTAATGCCAGTTACATATCATGTCCCCAGTGGTGCCAGTTACATATCATGTCCCCAGTGGTGCCAGTTATATATCATGTCCCTAGTAGTGCCAGTTACATATCATAATCCCAGTAATGCCAGTTACATATCATGTTCCCAGTAGTGTCAGTTACATATCATGTCCCCAGTAGTGTCAGTTACATATCATGTTCCCAGTAATGCCAGTTACATATCATGTCCCCAGTAGTGTCAGTTACATATCATGTCCCCAGTAGTGCCAGTTACATATCATGTTCCCAGTAATGCCAGTTACATATCATGTTCCCAGTAGTGCCAGTTACATATCATGTCCTCAGTAGTGGCAGTTACATATCATGTCCCCAGTAGTGCCAGTTACATATCATGTTCCCAGTAATGCCAGTTACATATCATGTCCCCAGTAGTGCCAGTTACATATCATGTCCTCAGTAGTGCCAGTTACATATCATGTCCCCAGTAGTGCCAGTTACATATCATGTCCCCAGTAGTGCCAGTTGCATATCATGTCCCCAGTAGTGCCAGTTACATATCATGTCCCCAGTAATGCCAGTTACATATCATGTCCCCAGTAGTGTCAGTTACATATCATGTCCCCAGTAATGCCAGTTACATCTCATGTCCCGAGTAATGCCAGTTACATCTCATGTCCCCAGTAATGCCAGTTACATATCATGTCCCCAGTAGTGCCAGTTACATCTCATGTCCCCAGTAGTGCCAGTTACACATCATGTCCCAAGTAGTGCCAGTTACACATCATGTCCCCAGTAGTGACAGTTACATCTCATGTCCCCAGTAATGCCTGTTACATCTCATGTCCCCAGTAATGCCAGTTACATATCATGTCCCCAGTAATGCCAGTTACATATCATGTCCCCAGTAGTGCCAGTTACATCTCATGTCCCCAGTAGTGCCAGTTACACATCATGTCCCCAGTAGTGCCAGTTACACATCATGTCCCCAGTAGTGACAGTTACATATCATGTCCCCAGTAATGCCAGTTACATCTCATGTCCCCAGTAGTGCCAGTTACACATCATGTCCCCAGTAGTGACAGTTACTTCTCATGT
The DNA here is from genome assembly GCF_055691185.1 of Crinia signifera. Taxonomy (NCBI): domain Eukaryota; kingdom Metazoa; phylum Chordata; class Amphibia; order Anura; family Myobatrachidae; genus Crinia; species Crinia signifera. The sequence goes on from NC_139218.1 coordinate 23,193,297, forward strand.
CCCCAGTAGTGCCAGTTACACATCATGTCCCCAGTAGTGCCAGTTACACATCATGTCCCCAGTAGTGACAGTTACATATCATGTCCCCAGTAGTTCCAGTTATAGATCATGTCCCCAGTAGTGCCAGTTACACATCATGTCCCCAGTAGTGACAGTTACATCTCATGTCCCCAGTAGTGCCAGTTACACATCATGTCCCCAGTAGTGCCAGTTACACATCATGTCCCCAGTAGTGACAGTTACATATCATGTCCCCAGTAGTGCCAGTTACACATCATGTCCCCAGTAATGCCAGTTACATATCATGTTCCCAGTAATGCCAGTTACATATCATGTCCCCAGTAGTGCCAGTTACATATCATGTCCTCAGTAGTGTCAGTTACAAATCATGTCCCCAGTAGTGCCGGTTACATATCATGTCCTCAGTAGTGCCGGTTACATATCATGTCCTCAGTAGTGCCAGTTACATATCATGTCCCCAGTAGTGTCAGTTAGATATCATGTCCCCAGTAGTGCCAGTTACATATCATGTCCTCAGTAGTGCCAGTTACATATCATGTCCCCAGTAGTGCCAGTTACATATCATGTCCTCAGTAGTGCCAGTTACATATCATGTCCCCAGTAGTGTCAGTTACATATCATGTCCCCAGTAGTGCCGGTTACATATCATGTCCCCAGTAGTGCCAGTTACATATCATGTCCTCAGTAGTGTCAGTTACAAATCATGTCCCCAGTAGTGCCGGTTACATATCATGTCCTCAGTAGTGCCGGTTACATATCATGTCCTCAGTAGTGCCAGTTACATATCATGTCCCCAGTAGTGTCAGTTAGATATCATGTCCCCAGTAGTGCCAGTTACATATCATGTCCTCAGTAGTGCCAGTTACATATCATGTCCCCAGTAGTGCCAGTTACATATCATGTCCTCAGTAGTGCCAGTTACATATCATGTCCCCAGTAGTGTCAGTTACATATCATGTCCCCAGTAGTGCCGGTTACATATCATGTCCCTAGTAGTGCCAGTTACATATCATGTCCCTAGTAGTGCCAGTTACATATCATGTCCCCAGTAGTGCCGGTTACATATCATGTCCCCAGTAGTGCCGGTTACATATCGTGTCCCCAGTAGTGCCAGTTACAGAATTCCTCAGTAGTGTCAGTTACAGATGCCCTAAAAGTCATGTCAACCTTTTTTATGTCAACCTATTCCAAGTCGACCTAGTGTTTGTGTCAACCTTTCGACCCTGTCGACCTTTTTAATGTGTCAACCTATGGCCTGTCTATCTAATGAACGTGGACCTTCTTATTGGTGACCCTATGACCCGATTGGCCCAGCGTGCTGGTTCTCTGCCCTGTTTAGTAATATATATTGTTTTTATACATGAGGCATTTCCTTTTTCCTTTCACAAACATTCTGCGTCGGGCCGGTCACAAACTGCAGTAATCCATAACATTCCGGAAGGAGTAGAGTTAAACCTATACCATGGGCTCACTCCGGAGTCCAGTTTTCACCATTGTTAAAAGCATTTAATTGCCCCATTGCTAAGAAATGCACTTTGCAACAACACCAGCAGAGCCTATGAGCTTAAACAGCCCCATTAGGAAGGGAGGTGATAATTGTCTATAATGACTTGGACAGATATTCTGAGGTTTGTAATGGAACATTACCTGGGCCTGTGCATCTGCTAAGAAGGGTTTCCTGAACAGCGGATTACCTTTGCAGGAAGTGACATCAATTTTGTATGACAAGTGAAAAAAATCCACAGCTGTAATTGTAGCATTTACCGTGTGCATTATCTCCCTGATCCCGCTGCTGATATAGGGTTTTTTTTTTAGGAAATGATCACAGACAGGAGAAGCAGTTGTGTAGCATTGTGAGACACTAATGGGTGTCACGTCAATAAGGTGGTAATTGGATCATGTGTGTAACATGTCTTCGTGCTAACTGCTGAGCTTTTTCATGCAATCCATCACTATAGCACTCAGATGGATTCCCTCCTCTTGCTAAATATTTTATAGGCTCACACCCCCCCCCCCCATTACCACCGCCACCCCGCCTACTGTAAAACATTTCTTCAATTCTGGTTCTTTTGACCTATTTTATAGCTTAGCCCTTCTATAGTACTGCAAAGGGTAAAAATGATTGATGCCCAGGTTTGGCAGCTACGGCCCGGTCTCTTCAGCAAATTAATGACTTTTTTGTTTAAATGGAACCTGCCTGATCCAAAATTGTAATACATTTCTAAAAAACCCTAATGTTTTAGCTTTGTGTACATTGCAAAGTAGAGATATAGAGTGAGATTTAATAGGATGAGATATTCAGAAATTGAGAGATTTGGGAAGAAATCTCCAGTTTTTTAAAAGCGGCAATCATTTACACTGCAAAACCAGTTTGATTTTGAAGTGTAGATGATTGCCGCTTTAAAAAAAACTGGAGATTTCTTCCAAAATCTCTCACTTTCTGAATATCTCATCCTATTAAATCTCACCCGTGAAGTCTTCTCCCCCCCCCCCCCCCCCCTGGTGGCCACAGGTATAGCAGCGATGCAGTTGGTCGATGTGTAAATCTAAAAACTGGGTAAACTACACACTTGGCGACATGAAAAAAACTGTACAATGTCGCTAATATTTTCCTTTTAACTCCCTGGAGCTCCCAGACAAATGATATACTGTAGGTGGTTAGTCAGCATGGATCACCAAAGCAATATCTTTGTATAATGGAGAAAATCATGCTGCACTGCAGGTGGGGCATATGTAATGCGTGCAGCAATTCAATTGTCTGGATTTCTTAGCTGATTGGTGTATTTTAGGAACCTGGAAATGTTTTACGCTACATATCCACCAAATCCAGTATGCATTTTTAGTTCATCACTTTACAGTGGATATTAAGTGGGGGCGTGGACATGGGGATCAGAAAGCATCATTTCCATGATTAAGGCTTTTGATTGGCCTACCTGCTCATACTCCGCTCTGCAGTCTGTGAGCATAGTACACATTGGCGCCTTCATTGGGGAGAGTTTGTATTCAACATGGGAGTCTCTGTGGCTCAATGGGCAAATACGAGCTTCATGTTGAGCATCGTCTATATAATGTTGGCAGTGTTTTATATTCGCACATGTGTCCCAAGTTTTAGTGTCGGTGAGGGGGCAGAATGTACTCTGCAATGTGATACATTACAACTGGCCTATCTTGTGTACACAGTAATCACATATGTACTTACACATTAGTATCGCACAGGAAAGATCTCCAGGTAAGAACTGTCCATTACAATGTTGGAAGTTCCGGGTTTAGGATCCGCGAATCCGTCTGCACATGCGCAGACACGTGGGGAGTGCTGGGAGGTATCTGATTGGACCATCCTCAGGGGGACTTGGAAAAAAGTCCATAGGCTTTTATTGGGTGACAACACCCGAAGATGGCATTACCCAGCATTTGATGCATTCTGGACCTTCGTACATTTGGAAATGGGGTAAAAAAAATAAGAAATCAGAAAACAGTAGTTTGGGCAGTTTTATCTTTAGTACATCCAACCCAAGATAAGGAAAGGCAGTATTGTGGCTAATCACAACGATTTTACATGCAACTCTTGCACACTCTACATTTGTAAGTTCAGGGCTGGAAACTGAAATCATGGGGCCTGATACATCTTTTTCCCAGAGTGACTTTCCAGCCAGCCCCACAGTGTCTCTCCAGTCGGTCCTATGGTGTCTCTCCAGCCAGCCCTACAGTGTCTCTCCAGTCAGTCCTATGGTGTCTCTCCAGCCAGCCCCACAGTGTCTCTCCAGTCAGTGCTGTGGTGTCTCTCCAGCCAGCCCCACAGTGTCTCTCCAGTCAGTCCTATGGTATCTCTCCAGCCAGCCCCACAGTGTCTCTTCAGCTTTAGCCCCCACACCCTCCCTTTTGCCAGCCCCAGTGTCCCTCCATCCAACCCCAGTATACATCCATCCCAGACACTTACCCTTTTACCACAGAGTGACTTTCCAGCCAGCCCCACAGTGTCTCTCCAGTCAGTGCTGTGGTGTCTCTCCAGGCAGCCCCACAGTGTCTCTCCAGTCAGTGCTATGGTGTCTCTCCAGCCAGCCCTACAGTGTCTCTCCAGTCAGTGCTATGGTGTCTCTACAGTCAGCCCCACAGTGTCTCTCCTGTCAGTCCTATGGTGTCTCTCCAGCGATCCACACAATGTCTCTCCAGCTGCCTCCTCCCTTTTCAGCCTTAGCCCCCACAGCCTCCCACTAGCCTGCCCCAGTGTCCCTCCATCCTACCGAAGTATACATCCATCCCAGACACTTACCTTCTTCCATGTTTTCTGTTGCTCGCCCCAGCTCCTCTGCTGTCATTCAGTGATGCTATTGGATGTCATGATGTCATACATGTCACAATGAACAAAATAAAACTTTATTGTACTGGCGGTGGCTAACCAGTGCAAGTAGCGCAAGCAGTGATGTGAAGGATCTTGCTTTATGTGTGGGCCCCTTCTGTGAGCCCAGTTCAGTTGTGTTTATAGACCCCCCTGTCGCTGGGCCTGTGTAGGTTTCTCCTGGGCTGTCAGGTATTGGGCCTCTGTGTTAGTTCTCCTCTGTCACTCTGTGACATATACCTTTTACTCCTGATATGTGGAAAAGAGGTGTGGCCCAAATTAGTGGGACATACCACAATCATGAGCCACACAGAGGACTTGCCCACCATTTTGGAGGGCCACGACCAGTTTTGTAGGCTATACATGTATGGCCCCAAGTTTCCTGGGATTCGTTGCGGTAAGTGGGGCTGTTTGGTGCGGGTGAATCCACAGTGTAAAAGGACACATCTGTATGGTTTAGGGTCATCGATAATGTTTTAGATCATTTTTACCAGGGAAACAAATGGTCCTTGGAACGAGTGCATTTGCTAAGCCAATAAATAAATCATGTTTTATGGAAATGTGTTCTGTGTAAGTTATGATAAGCGATGCGAGGCGTATAGTCTGCAGTCCGAGGTGCATTCCTCACTGGCTCTCTATCATACACATTAGTGCTCCTTTATAGTTAGACCTCAGTGATTTAGTATAATGTCTAATCTGCACTCAAATGAAACTTACTGAAGCCGGGTTACTTATCATTTTCGACTGAAGATCTCCAGCAAGATTAGGAAAAGGGGAAACAAACAAAGGAACTGTCGGAAAGTGACACAGATGGGTCTCCCCGGTTGAGGTCTATAACTATATGGTTGGAAATCACTTGGAACCCATTTCAGAAAATTACTGTTTTATTGAGCCCCATTCGTCAAATCCCTAGAAAGCGGTTTTATATTATGTATACCTTATGTACTAAAGATCAGGGAGAGGGATGCGGAGGGAGATACTAACTCAATGAAAGAGGAATTCAGTTTGACATTCCAAACTGAATAACTGGCAGTGGGCGTGGCTCACCTATTTGAAATTTGATGGTACTCATGCACAACATTTAAACACGCCCGCACAGTTGCACTGTCAATCATTGCCATCTTGCAGCAGCTGTATGGGTGGTCAGTGGATTGCAAATTACATCATTGTAGCCCCTCCCCCCGCTGTGCAATGCCTGTAATATTGGCATTGCACTGTGGGGGCATTACCATGATAACGAGATAGCATTGGTCACGCCCCAAATCAGTAATTTGTTTGTCAGCCCCACCCTATTAGGTCCCACCGGTGGCCGCACACTTCAAAGTAGGCAATGTCTGAGGGTTATATGGAAACTATGAGGCCAACCTGCATGATGCCTGGCTATTATTCAGAGCTACTGCTTCCTATGGGGCCTACACAGGGGGTGACTGTGCTGAGCGATCTGAGCAATGTAGATCGCTCAGCACACAGCGCTGCACAGCGATGTGTCAGCGATGTGTGTTAAGCGATCTGTTAGGACCAGTGATCTCCGGTGGGAACACTGGCCCTGGCTGACGATCTGACTAGATTTATCCTGCATGCAGGATCTTAATTGCCCGGAAATATCAAGGTCTAGGCCCCATTACTGTAGACCAGGGCTATTTTTCAGCAGGCTCCAGCAGGAACTGAGGCCCTTATTCTAGTTCACTCTTTCTGACAAAATATTTCTTAGATGGACAAAACCATGTGCACTATAGGTGAGGCAGGTGTTACTTGTGCAGAGATAATTAGATTTGGGTGGGGTTTTACACCTGCCTCACCTGCAGTGCGCATGGTTTTGTCCATCTAAGAAATATTTTGTCAGAAAAGTGAACTAGAATAAGGGCCTCAGTTCCTGCTGGAGCCTGCTGAAAAATAGCCCTGCTGTAGACCATTGTAAGGCCAAATGCTCATGAATCATACTTACTGTTGATGCTTGCCTTTTGGGACTCTGGGGTTGAGAGCCAAGTCAGGAGGCATAACGGAAGTGACGCCATGATTTGAGTCTTCTTGGACCTGCCCAGGGCCGGCGCCACCACTAGGCAGCTCTAGGCATTTGCCTAGGGCGCCGGCACCTGGAGGGTGGCAGTTCGCCCCTCACCCCCAGCGAACTGTGTAAAAAACTTGCGGCCCCGGCGACCCTGCAGTGCTGGGGCGGTCAGGGGTGTCCGTGCCGTAGCGGTACCTGCGGCGCCGTCATGTGTGTAAAGCTGGCTGCGGCCGGCGGGGTCCCTGTAGTGAATAGAAAATAACTAGCACTATGCGCGCGGCGGCGCGGGAAGCGCTAGTTATTTTCTATTCACTACAGGGACCCCACCGGCCGCAGCCAGCTTTATACACATAACGGCGCCGCAGGTACCCCTACGGCACGGACACCCCTGACCGCCCCAGCACTGCAGGGACGCAAGTTTTTTCCACAGGTACCACCCCCCCTCCCCCCAGCACCGTGGCGCCCCCACCCCGACTCGCCTGGGGCGCTCCGGTGCCTTGCACCGGCCCTGGACCTGCCCCTTGTGCTTAAGGATAGTAATTGTAAAATCGACCCAGATGACACAGGGACATGGGACGGATTCTGCAGCAAAACATGTCATCCAGCCATCGGATATCCGTAATCCTGTCTATTCTCCTGGGAGCCCAGGAGAACACATAAAGTATGTATGTAATCTTGGTTCAGCCACAAAATGGCTGCCTCCATCGTACGTAAACCACATACAGTACCTACGTCCAGTGCATCAGAAAGAAATACCTCATCATTGCGCATGAAAAGTCCTTTGTCTAATTTCTGTTGCTTTTTTCTGCTTTCTGCTTAGTTTGTACTTAATTACTGTCCCTGCTGATCAATAGCTGCATTGTTCTTTTTATATTACATGTGAGCATAATGGCAGATAAGCATTACTAATGAATTCCCTGCAGCTTGATTGTATTGGAACGCTGTGTGCAGTGTGTGGGTGTTGTGTGTTTATGTGTAAGTATTGTATCACTGGTGTAACATTTCTTTCATTTCTGAGAGGAATTTGATGGGTGTTGGTTTTTCTGAGTTGTGCCAATAAAAATGCATTCTGTAACAAAGGTATCCCAGATTCATGTCTAACATTCTTTCTTTAGTGTTTCTTTTTATTTCATTATTTTTCACTGTATATGCCTAATTTAATTAAACAATTAACAAATCATTCCTAGTGTATTTACTTTTTTTTTTTTGTGTGGATGCTTTTTTTTTTTTTTTTTTTTTGTGGAAAACAATAATTAAAATGAACCTATTATATGTATACCCAAAAAAGAGACTTCCATTTTGTATGAATGTAGCCTATTCGGCACCTATTGAATTAAAATGATTGACATTTAACTTAAATTAACTCTATACTACTACTAGAAAAAAATCACACGGACACATCTTATCACTAAAACTAACGTCACGGACAACAACTGCATAAGTTAAAAGGTCATGGATATGTATTCAATGGTATGACCCTGTTTGTAAAGGGATGGCTAGGAAAGCTGTTGGAGACCAGCTCCGATCAAGAGGTGTTAGTAATGGAGGCGACTATAACGCCCTAACTTATAACATGGGCGATGAAACACCCCCATCTATTTAAAGGTACAGCCCGCACTGTGACAATCTCATAGCCCCTTCTATGGCATGGCGAGGACACTTTCAGGAAGTGACCAACTGCCCCCCCCCCCCCGCGGAGGCAGGACTCACCAGCCGTCCTGTCAAAGAGGGGCAACACCGCACAGTGACCATCTGTACCTCAAAATGGCCGCTTGTCAAGCGGGCCTTCCCGTCGATTTTAACTAAAGATTTGAAAAAGCCAAATTAGGTGATCGCCAACAGGCCAGGTCGCAATTGAGAGAGCAAGGGAAGGGAGGGTGGGATTCCAGACTGAGGGGTAGATTTATTAAGCTTGGTGAAGTGATGGGGGAAATTTACTAAAGGAAATTTGTAAAAAAAGGTGTATTTGTATCCAGAAATACACTTATTTTTGACATTTACTATCCCGAAAATACGGCAATTCGTATTCGTATTGATAGCACATCAATACGACTACGAATTGCCGTATTTTTGGGATAGTAAATGTCAAAAATAAGTGTATTTCTGGATACAAATACACCTACTTTTACACCGATTTTTTACAAATTTCCTTTAGTAAATTTCCCCCAAAGTGTCTGCTCATTATCACCGGCCAATCAGCTCCTACCTGTCATTTTTCAAACCAAGCCTGTAACTTCACAGTTAGGAGCTGATTGGCCGGTGATAAAGTACCAGCCACATTATGACTTCACTGAGCTTAATAAATCTTCCCCTTAAAGATCCCCTTAAAGAGGAAGCAGCATCATCTCACTCCTCCTAATATACCCCTGCACAAGCTACCACCCCTTGGCTACCTAACTGGCTGATCCACCTATCAATCACACACCTAAGCCTCTATGGGTAATCTATCCAGCCACAAAACTTTATTGAGACAATCACAAAAGTCACAGGCTCTTAAATGCCCTCAGCCCTCGCTTAATCTAATGCTCTTAGGAACCAGTTGAGTCACTTGGGAAATGCTTTAGCAATATTCATGAGGTACTGGATCCTAGCGAATATATAGGCTACAGCTAAATAAATATTCGATTACCCCACAAAATGGCTGCCATGACTGTGTAGCCATCTTGTGGCTACACAATCATTGCAGGTCCAATTTAACTCCTTCTTTTCTGCCTAACTCCCTTCCTTATCCCCCTCTGTAATATAATATAAGTGCCTATATGGTGTAATCTAGGCCCTAATATGGTCTCAAAGGCTCTAACCCAGGGCTGGTTATAGCCGTGGGGGGAACCCACACTGTTTTTTTATTATTATTTATTTTTTCATGGTTTTTTTTGCACTGCAGCCTGCAAGAATCTGACTGATCTGTGCAGGATTCAGCCAAATTACGCCTTGAAAATAAGTTGTATTTTCCAGGCATATTTTACCGGCATATTTTACCGGCAATTACCGGCAATTAGTGTCCGTAAATTAGGAATCACCATTCTTTTGAATGTTGATTCCTATTCGTATTTTTTTGATGGCGTATAAATTTGTAAATACGGATACCAATGTGCCATGAATACGAATACGAATTGCGGTATTTTCAGCATAGTAAATGCCGAAAATACGAATACGCATAAAATAGGCATTTTATTTATACGAATATGCCTATTTTATGCGTATTTGTGTTAGTAACTTTCCCCCACTGGGTTTTCGGTATCTGTGCTGGTGTGCACTCATCAATAGCATGCTGCTACTTATTTAGTTACTTGAGGTATGAAGTTTTATTTAGTTAAACACATTAGAGTATCTAGTGTGTATATTGATTTGGCCAATACTATAATGGTGTGGATAACAGCACACCCAATGAAGATAGGTAGCATCTATAAGATGCAGACACTCCAGTGTTCACAATAAAATAAAATCTAAAACACTGAAAATATGCTCTTATGCTGAGGTAGAAATTCACACAAGGTCAAATTGCATTTGGAATTTATTTAATTTTTTGCAATTATTGTATACTGTTCTGAGGGCAAAGAAAATACATATCGCAGCATATACAGAAATATAGTGGCAAACAAGAAACCAGATATTGCAGATAGCAATGTTAGTAGCAATATTTGAAAATATTTCCAAAATATATTGTTAGTAATGTTATATATAAATATTTCACAATAGCAAATATTTAAGCATAGACACACCCATATGTTGACTTATACACACCCCTTTGTGGAGAGTGTGACACACTCCCTCAAAGAGCGGCGCTTCCTACTGTAATGGCCCTGATATTAGTTTTCGAAAGTTTCTAGAAATCAGTCCACTAACTTATCAAAGAGAGTCTGCAACAGTGACAATTACTGTAACAGCGCCACCTACTGTCCTTCTAGTACAACTTCACCTCCAACTGGTATTCCAATTTCCCACTCAAAAACACCTTACTGCTCTCACTTGAAAGTACCACAAACCAACACACAAGGTCTGCAATTCAGTGTGGTATGTGTTAATGCTAATTGATGTTAGAAATTAATAACAAGTTAGACTGGCACCAATAGTTTTTCGGAGCAATTTGTAATAGCCTTTAAGCGAGTGAGAACTATGTACTAAGCCAGTCATGTCCAAACTATGACCCTCCAGCTGTTGTGAAATTACAAGTCCCATCATGCCTTGCCACAGTTTTGCTATTAGGGAATGCTAAAACTATGGCAAGGCAGGCTGGGATGTGTAGTTTCACCACAGCAGGAGGGCCACCGTTTGGACATGCCTGTACTAAGCCATGGAGAGTGATAAACTGAAGAAAAGATAAATTATTTGCCAAACAGCTCCTAACTGCCATGTTACCAAAACTTAATAAGGCCCGTATGTTTCATTTCCGCCCAACTTAATTGCATTAAGTGCTGGGAAATTAAAACAAAATAATAAAATCAATTCGTCCTTTTATGTAGAATAAAAGATTTACCCTGCTAGCCTCAGATCAACAAACAAATGGCTGTCAGTGCGTCTATCCAAAATGGAAGCCGAAGCTTGAACGAGCCTTTCAGAGAATGAAAAGTGAGTTCTATTTTTCAAGCCCAGTCACTTAAGGAGCCTCCGTCGCTCAGTGCATTATAAATGGATTGCGGCAGATAAAATACATTTTCATGAGTACTTTACGAGAACACTGGCATCAATTCAGCTTTTTTTTTTAAATAAAGAATAAAAAACTTTGCTTTAAATATTCATCCTTCATTATTTATATAGTGCCGCGTGATTGGTGTTTGCATCCTTGCAATATTAGAATTCATATTTCAAGCAGTAACAGATTTCCATACACTCTGGCGGCAGCCATTTACTTTAAAGCCAATTTTTAAGACAGTAACTTAGATCTCCTAGCAATACAATGCTCTTGTTTTATCACGTGCCAGCATCGTAATGCCCTCCATAATTTATATTTGATTTTTAATACAGTTATCTATCATGAATAATTATGCGGCCTCCTCTCAACATTCCATTCCCTGTTATGTGGTTTCTATCTGAAGACTGTGGTTAGTCTGCCTAACTGCTTAGGGTTATTACCTTGTGCTCCATTGTGCTGAGATATCAGATACTTCTTCTGAGAGCACTGTGCATTAGGATATTGTACTGATACATTCCTTTTATTCCTTTGTTTGGCTTTTCAAAACTAATTATTCCATCAACTCATGTCAAGAGACTGTACGTGACTTCATTGAAACACAACCCTTGTTTAAGAGATACATCAAGCCCACCTTTCTCGCTAATGTGTGGCCACTTTGACCCCCTGATCTATACCACTGATGATGTTATTTTTTTTTTTTACGATTGCAATAGCCAATGGGAGAGAACACGTTTGGCTGTGGTTGAACTGTGGTTAGCTGGATGTCCGCAATGACGACGGAAGCAAGAGCCTTTTAACCTCTGTCTTTATGTAACAAAATCCTTTAACACATTGTTTTTTCGCCGTAGGGTCATGTTTTATTGTATAAATATCACTACGTTTTAATTTGTGGTATCACACAAATGGGTCTGAACTGAGAGGCTGAAGATCTGTTTATAATACGCCAGCGATGCTAATGCATGTATATAAATTCCTGTGAATGATAGCTGTATAAATCGTTTGGTTGATGTCACTTTAGTGCTCATTAGAATAGTTTAGGTGATGTCCCTTTGATGCTCATTAGAATAGTTTAGGTGATGTCACGTAGGTGCTCATTACAATGGTTTAGGTGATGTCCCCTTGGAGCTCATAAGAATAGTTTAGGTGATGTCACTGGTGCTCATTAGAATAGTTTAGGTGATGTCACTTTGGAGCTCATTAAAATAGTTTAGGTGATGTTACTTTGGAGCTCATTAGAATCGTTTAGGTGATGTAACTTTGGTACTCATTAGAATTGTTTAGGTGATGTTACTTTGGAGTTCATTAGAATAGTTTTGGTGATGTCACTTTGGTGCTCATTTGAATAGTTTAGGTGATGTCACTGGTGCTCATTAGAATAGTTCAGGTGATGTCACTTTGGAGCTCATTAGAATAGTTTGGTTGATGTCACGTCAGTGCTCATTAGAAACAATTACAAATAATATGAAGTAATTAATGGTATGCAGTCAGGATGTCACCCTTCACGTCGACAGCAGAATGTAAAAATGTCAGCATCATTCATGTCAACACTGGAATAATGTTGATATTTTCAAGAGTTTTAGTTTTAGGATTAGTGTTAGGGATCAGGGGCAGATGTATCAAACTTGAAAAAGTAATAAAGTGGAAAGGGAAAAACAAACAGCCAGTCGGCTCCTAACTGTCATTTTTAACCAGCCTGTAACATTTTATCACTTTTTGAAGCTTGATACATCTGGCCATGAGTTAGGATAAGAGTTTAGCATTATGGTTAGTGAGAGAATGTCACGAAACAAAGGGCCCGATTCAGACCTGTTCACTAGGCAGCATATATTCGCTGCCTAGCAAACAGGTAAATGTCACCCCGCCGAGCGCATGCCCCTCCGCCGAGCAAATCCCTGCACTAGCACTAGTGTGAAACTCTCTGAAGGTGTTCACTCCCGGGGTTTGCACATATTCAGGCACAAACCTCAAACATTGGCCGTGGGAGCGAATTCAGATCTGAGCGATCAGGTCTGAATCGCCCCCAAAGTATGTGGACATTCTAACAATGCCGACATGCTATAACAAGATGTCAACATTCCTGTACTGACATGATGCCAACATTGTGATTGTTTAACAGGTATACCGAACCCCTGTACATTAAATGATCATATCATATATATTAATAAATTGGATTTGTAGAAACTGCATACCACCACCTGCCTGCATACCACCACCCCCTGCCTGCATACCACCCCCTGCCTGCACAACACCTCCTGCCTGCATACCACCCCCTGCCTGCATACCACCCCCTGCCTGCAGAGGCGTAGGGAGGGCGGAGCCACTGGAGCTCATGCTCCGGGCGCAGATTGGCTGAATGGCGCCGCCGGCCCGCCCCCCCTCCGCAAATGATGCCTGCACTAGAAGTGTCACGCCGCCGGGCAGTGTGCGCAGCGCCGGCTGCTGCCCTGCCCGGCTCCTGCTCTGCCCTGCTCGCCCGGTCCCTGCCGCCAAGCGTCACAGGCGGTAGGGCCAGGGGCGGGCTGACAGTGACACTCCGACCTCTCTGTCTGAATTGCTGCTGCTGCTCGGTCCGGCTTCCGAGCACCGCAGCTGCACACTACAGACTCCTCCCACTGCCCGAGTCACCTGTCTCTGACTGCCTCCCTCCTGCCAGGCTACAGCAGCGCCATCAGCCATCCTTCCCAAGCGCTGGCTGTAGCCTGGAGGATTAGAAGAAGGTGTGTTGCTGCCGCCCGCCCGCCCGTGCCTCTTTAACAAACATCCCCATTATTCAAGGTAACTTTTTTTGCGGTGCGGTGCGGTGGGGTGGGGGGGGGGGGTGGTTGATTTGTTTGTAGGGGCTGGGGGGGGGGTTGGGTTGTTTGTAGGGGCTTGGGGGGGGGGGGGGGGTTGTTTGTAGGGGCTGGGGGAGAGTGAATCTCTCTGGCTTCTGTTGCTGCCCTGGCCTACTGTGCTGTATATATCTTTATATGTATATTTATTTACAGCTGTCAGCATGTTATATAGCGCAGCAGATTCCGTTACAGTGTCATATATAGAGCAGCAGATTCCGTTACAGTGTCTTATATAGCGCAGCAGATTCCGTTACAGTGTCTTATATAGCGCAGCAGATTCCGTTACAGTGTCTTATATAGCGCAGCAGATTCCGTTACAGTGTCTTATATAGCGCAGGAGATTCCGTTACAGTGTCTTATATAGCGTAGCAGATTCCGTTACAGTGTCTTATATAGCGCAGCAGATTCCGTTACAGCGTCTTATATAGCGCAGCAGATTCCGTCACAGTGTCTTATATAGCGCAGCAGATTCCGTTACAGTGTCTTATATAGCGCAGCAGATTCCGTTACAGCGTCTTATATAGCGTAGCAGATTCCGTTACAGTGTCTTATATAGCGCAGCAGATTCCGTTACAGCGTCTTATATAGCGCAGTAGATTCCGTTACAGTGTCTTATATAGCGCAGCATATTCCGTTACAGCGTCTTATATAGCGCAGCAGATTCCGTCACAGTGTCTTATATAGCGCAGCAGATTCCGTTACAGTGTCTTATATAGCGCAGCAGATTCCGTCACAGTGTCTTATATAGCGCAGCAGATTCCGTCACAGTGTCTTATATAGCGCAGCAGATTCCGTCACAGTGTCTTATATAGCGCAGCAGATTCCGTCACAGTGTCTTATATAGCGCAGCAGATTCCGTCACAGTGTCTTATATAGCGCAGCAGATTCCGTTACAGTGTCTTATATAACGCAGCAGATTCCGTTACAGTGTCTTATATAGCGCAGCAGATTCCGTTACATCGTCTTATATAGTGCAGCAGATTACGTTACAGTGTCTTATATAGCGCAGCAGATTCCGTTACAGTGTCTTATATAGCGTGACAGATTCCGTTACAGTGTCTTATATAGCAGCATATTCCGTTACAGCGTCTTATATAGCGCAGCAGATTCCGTTACAGTGTCTTATATAGCGCAGCAGATTCCGTTACAGCGTCTTATATAGCGCAGCAGGTTCCGTTACAGTGTCTTATATAGCGCAGCAGATTCCGTCACAGCGTCTTATATAGCGCAGCAGATTCCGTCACAGCGTCTTATATAGCGCAGCAGATTCCGTTACAGCCAGGGCCGTCTTTTCGTATGGGCTGAATGGGCACTTGCCCAGGGGCCCCAGGTGTATAAGGGTCCTATTTTGATAGCTGAGGATCCCCTTTTTCCAGGGATACCAGAATTTCGAAAATCGGCCCTGGGGAACTGGAGATATCCAACTTCAAAACAGCAGTCCACATCTGACCTGTTAATTGCACTTCCCAGCATATTTCTCAGGTTCTCTCTGACAGTGTTTTTCTGAGAGTATATTCCAAAAATTGGGACTCTCCCCTTTCTGCCGACTGTAGCGGCTTGTCTCTATCATGCCCAGAACCAGAGATATCAGCCTTCCATCAGCCGGTCCCTGCTCCAGCTCCAAACATCTGGTGTACAGTTTTATATTTTTGTCAATGGATTGTTTTGGCTCCTGATCTCTGATCCCCAAGTTCCCAGCACCTCTTGAAAGTTGGGACTCTAGGTTTTTGTACTATTAAAGGCTAAGGGCCTTATTTTGGTTCATTCTTTCTGACAAAATTCTTCTTAGATGGGCAAAACCATGTGCACTGCAGGTGGGGCAGATGTAACATGTGCAGAGAGAATTAGATTTGGGTGGGGTTTTACTTCAAAGTGAGATCTATATTGCAGTGTAAAAATAAAGCAGTCAGTATTTTCCCTGCACAGAAACAAAATTACTCACCCAAATCTAATTCTCTCTGCACATGTTACATCTGCCCCCCCTGCAGTGCACATGGTTTTGTCCATCTAAGAAGGATTTTGTCAGAAAGAATGAACCAAAATAAGGCCCTAAGAAATCTATTTCCAGATAATGGCGATATCTGCATTCAAACAAGCTGCCCTTCCACCGGAAAATGATGAATATTAAGCCCACTCCATTATCCAACCCTCCCCTATGTATAAAACACCCCCTACCTCCCTGGAAGTCATTTACAAGGGACCCTTCATTCAGCTCAGTGCCCCCTTCCACACGTTAGTGTTCTCCCTCCCACCACCTGTGCAGCAGTCTTGCCTACCCTCCTGGAATGGCCGGGAGCCTCCCAGAAATCCGGTCCACCTCCCGCCCCCCCCCCCCCCTGAGAAGATAGGCAAGTGTCCCGAATTGTGATAATAGCCCCCGTCCCCCCCCATGCCCGCTGGTTTTATTACCGGAATTCGAGGGTCCGTGGAGAGGGGGCGGGGCAAAAAGACGAGATTGTGTCATTTAAGCCCCGCCCCCTCTCCGCGGCCCGCAAATCACTGAGTTTTCCGGCATGGGGGCGGGGTCAAGTGATGTCAGCCTTCCTCCCGCCCCCCTGACGTTTTGCCTCTCCGTGCTTCTCCCGGAGAGGTGAATTTGAAAGTAGGCAAGTATGCTGTGCAGTAAAGGAGTAATTAGCAGAAGTTACTGCTCCAGGTCCTCCTACATGTTGAGTGGAAGATAGAGCAACCCCTGCCACCCGTGGGACATTAAAGCTGCTGCTGATAGCACCCCCCACCCCTAGGAGGGGAGAATGGGTAAGGGCCCCAGTGCATTGCTTTGCCCAGGGGCCCACACTGCTGTTAAGATGGCCCTGGTTACAGCGTATTATATAGCGCAGCAGATTCCGTTACAGCGTATTATATAGCGCAGCAGATTCCGTTACTGCGTTTTTTAAGTTTTTTCTTTTCAAATGTGACATGCCAACACATGTTAGCCACGCCCCCAATTCATTACCGGGGGGGGGGGGGGGGCGCGAAATATGCCATTGCTCCGGGCACCATGGCGCCTAGCTACACCGCTGCCTGCCTGCATACCACCCCCTGCCTGCATACTACCCCCTGCCTGCATACCACCTTCTGCCTGCATACCACCCCCTGCCTGCATACCACCTCCTGCCTGCACAACACCTACTGCCTGCATACCACCTCCCCCTGCATGCATACCACCCCCTGCCTGCATACTACCCCCTGCCTGCATACCACCTTCTGCCTGCATACCACCTCCTGCCTGCACAACACCTCCTGCCTGCATACCACCTCCCCCTGCATGCATACCACCCCCTGCCTGCATACCACCCCTGCCTGCATACCGCCTCCTACCTGCACAACACCTCCTGCCTGCACACCACCCCCTGCCTGCATACAACCCCCTGCCTGCATACCACCCCCTGCCTGCATACAACCACTGCCTGCACAACACCTCCTGCCTGCACACCACCCCCTGCATGCATACAACCCCCTGCCTGCATACCACCCCATGCCTGCATACCGCCTCCTGCCTGCATACCACCTCCTGCCTGCACAACACCTCCTGCCTGCATACCACCTCCCCCTGCATGCATACCACCCCCTGCCTGCATACCACCCCTGCCTGCATACCATCTCCTGCCTACATACCACCTCCTGCCTGCATACCACCCCCTGCCTGCATACCGCCTCCTGCCTGCATACTGCCTCCTGCCTGCATACCACCCCCTGCCTGTTTAACAACCTCCTGCCTGCATACCGCCTCCTGCCTGCATACTGCCTCCTGCCTGCATACCACCCCCTGCCTGTTTAACAACCTCCTGCCTGCATACCACCCCCTGCCAGCATACCACCCCCTGCCAGCATACCACCCCCTGCCTGGGGTAGTAGACCTCACTCTGTAACCGCATCAAGAAAATATTCCCCAATAGCAACTCAATGCTTATGTGTTGTGTTAGGAAACTGCTGTTCAATAAACCCTGCAAAAAAATTCAGCTTCAGTTGTAGGTTTGCAGGGGGCCGCCCAGCACAGGGCGAGGCCTCATCACACACCAAGTCGACCCCAAAATTCATGTTGACCTTTCAATGTGTCAATCATAGCTATGCCGACCTTTTCCTTGTGTCAGCCCTCCCGATACTGTTAAATATACTATACTAAAATAACATACAGAAAAGTTTTAAAAAAATAATAATTATTACGTATATTGAATTTATTATGTCTTGTTGGCATCTTGATTATTTTTGGTTTATTTATCTTATTCTGAATACTTTTTCATGTTTTGCCCTGTATCATAACATAGAGGTTCTGGCATATGTTTGAAGTTTCCCGCATACAAGGCACCGTAGCAGATAGACTGGGCCTTCTTCATACCTGTCTCAGTGTACAGTTACAGATCACACCAAGAACAATACCTCCATAGATCACATACCCTCTGGCGAAAACACCATTGAATGGAGCCTCTCACGAAATACAGAGGTACTGTAAATTATTGCATGTTTTTTTTATTTGTTGTTCCCATTTTTCCTTTTCATACCTGTGTTGTGTTTGGCATACGCTATAGCCTTGAAGTTACGACTACAAAAGGATTCATCTCCTTTAGAGTTACCGGGTACATTGATCCACCCAGCGACAAATATGCATTTTATTAGAAGTCACATCCCAGCTCCTGTAAGACGTCCTGGCCTGGAATCTGATCCCAGACTGGCTGCGCTCGTCAATGAGCTCAGCATTACAGACTAATTCAAGAAGGCTCTCTGACACAGTCACAACTGCTCAATAACGTGGCAGCATTGCTCTGCATCTGGGGCCCTCATCACAAATTGGAGCTGACAGCTCCAAAGTGTTCACATAGATTTCATGTTTCTCCTTTAAGCTGTACATCTCGCTAAATCGGGTGATGTCTCAAGGCCATGTAGAACATGACATTCCAGTCTGGAGAAACCTGGCTGTCTGCGGAGATGAAGGGGCAGCGAGTGAAGGCAGCTCTACAAAGAATGGCTGGTGTTTGCCGTTTGCCTTGCTTATAGAAGAGCATTAAAGCTGAGCTACAGTATAGAGAGATAATCTAAAAACATCCCTTCCCTGCATCTAGTACATATGGCGGGGTCTGGTTCCCAATAACACTTGGTTTTGGCAGCTACTGTGGGCAGCGTTGTGGCATAAGAGCCTGGAGAGTCTATAGTGTGCACTGGACGGTTGTCACGAGTTGCTTCTCCCTCTGACCGACCAACACTAAGATGCCACCACCCTGACAACAATTATTATACTGGTCTGCAGCACACCCATGGCTCTCTACTCTGACCCACTTTATCCAAAAATAACCTCTCTCTTACACTGTCCGGCACCTCTTGGGAAAATTGTACTTTCTTTTCTCTATAAAATACATTCCATCTGCTGTGACATCTCCTCTTTGTAGACACCACTCCCCCCCAAAGACTACGGACCTTGCCTTGTCTCCCCGCCTATAACAGGGGCTAGAGTCCATGACCCTGTCTTCACTCTGCATCTGCCCTACTCAACCCTACCCTATCCTGCTGATGCTTGCTCCCTATTCCTTCAACTGTAACCTTGTTGACCCTGTTCTTAAGGAAGCTTCGATTGACCTTTCACCTAGCTCTATCTACCGTCCCATTTCACTTCTCCCATAAACCTCAAAATTACTAGAGTGAGTTATCTGCAACAAACTCCACTCTGCTTTTGTTCTCTCTGTTTCACTGAAACTGACCTAGTACCAAGGTCACTGCTGACTTTATGTCTGCCAAATACAAGAGTTTCTGTACATTAACCCAACAGATTTGTCCTCACATGCCTCAACCCCCCTTCCCGCTTTTCCTTTCAGTCAGTGTCCCCATGTACCTTTTTGGTTCCTTTCCTTGTTCTCCTTCTACACCTTTTCCCTCTGTTAATTACTTTAGGCCTCCAGTATCACCAGTTTGTTGCTTACACTTATCTCTCTTCCCCTGACCTCTGCCCTTCTGTCCTCTCCTGTACACCACCTGCCATCTATTCTAGGAGGACCTAGAGCTTCTTTCAACTCAACATCTCCTTCCTTTGTTAGCAATAACTTTCGCTCCTTGGTTCCCTAAGTCCCCACTCTGGATGTCACCCTTCAATTCTGCCCTTTCCTGCACTCCCCACATTCAGTTAATCTCTATCATCTCCAAGATCAAGTCCTTCTCTCCCTGAAGATACTAAAATGGTCATCCATGCACATCTCATCTCCTACTTACAGTGACTTACTCCTAACTACCCCCGAAACTCCCAACCCCTCTTCAGTCTACAGCAGCGGTTCTCAAACTGTGGGTTCTGACCCCAAAGTGGGTCCCGACCTTCTCACCTTGGGGTTGCGACCCCATGTTGCTGACCATCAGGCTGATGACTTTTCTAATCTCAGTCAGTGATTCAAGGAGTCTGAAAAATCTTTCGAATTGACTGTTACTTCAGACTCCTCACATCATTGTGTGCCTCCAAAGTGCTGCCATGTATGTGCTGTCTGCTGACTACACATGTGATGTGATGGGTTATAGTATATTTGACTCCTCCCATCACTCTGTGCATCCACAATGCTGCCATGTATGTGCTGTCTGCTGACTACACGTGTGATGTGATGGGTTATGGTATATCAGACTCCTCCCATCGCTCTGTGCCTCCACAATGCTGCCATGTATGTGCTGTCTGCTGACTACACATGTGATGTGATGGGTTATGGTATATCAGACTCCTCCCATCACTCTGTGCCTCCACAATGCTGCCATGTATGTTCTGTCTGATGACTACACGTGTGATGTGATGGGTTATGGTATATTAGACTCCTCCCATCACGGACACCCCGGCCCGCTCCAGCACTGCAGGGAAGCCGGCACCGGAAGTTTTTTACACAGGTACCACCACCACAGCCCCCCCGGCACCGGGGCGCCCCCACCCCGACTCGCCTGGGGCGCTCCGGTGCCTTGCACCGGCCCTGGTTACATGAAATATGTTATCCATTGTAGCTAATAATATAAACCATTATTATCAGTTGCTTTGTGCTGTTATGTCTTGGCTGTGATGTATGGCATGTTTTAATACATTGCAACATAATTGTAATGCATTGGAAAATACAGGAAAGCCACTGGGACAGATTTAAAATATGCATTGCTCACTTACATTATTTAACGTGGTTAATTCATGTTTTCTTTATGTGTAAATAACTATATGTACATACACATTAACAGTATTAATAATACAGCAATGCAGTGTCTTCTGTGTACAGGCTAATTGCAAGTAACAGGAACTGAAGATGTACGTTAGTTGGAACAGTGTCTGCTGTACACGTCTTGTGATCTAACAGCAGTGGTGTGGCCTTAATGGAAGGTTTTCTGTTATTATGGTTACGGTTACTGTTATTATTATTATTATTATTATTATCATCTATATATTAATAGCAGAATTACTTTTATGAGTGATATCGTATATCAGGTTACCTGTTATCCTGACATAGCAGCAATCTCCCTCTCTCCCTCATTAGTCTAGCAATCTCCCTCATTTCACTTAGCCCACATTACACTGTTACATCATAGTTACCTCCCCTCCTGAATTCTGCAGGAGACTCCCTGACATAGCAGCAATCTCCCTCTCTCCCTCATTAGTCTAGCAATCTCCCTCATGTCACCTAGCCCACATTACACTGTTACATCATAGTTATCTCCCCTACTGGATTCTGCAGGAGACTCCCTGACATAGCAGCAATCTCCCTTTCTACCTTATTAGTCTACCAATCTCCCTCATTTAACTTAGCCCACATTACACTGTTACATCATAGTTACCTACCTTCCTGCATTCTGCAGGAGACTCCCTGACATAGCAGCAATCTATCTCTCTCCCTCATTGGTCTAGCAATCTCCCTCAAGTCACCTAGCTCACATTAATTACACGGTTAAATTTTTTGGAAAAAAGGAATGAGAGATAGATACATTTACATTGAATCATCAGCACCATTTCCCAGCACTTTATCAAGGATTCAGTATTAAAACCCGGCGGTCGGGATCCCGGCGTTCAGAATCCCGACGCCGGAATCCCGACAGCCGAAATGCCGACAAGGGGGGGACGTGGATCGCCCCCCCTTGCGGGCTCGCTGCGCTCGCCACGCAGCGGGCCCGGTGCCTCGCTACGCTCGGCACGCTATTTTATTCTCCCTCCAGGGGTGTCGTGGACACCCCAGGAGGGAGAAAGTGTCGGCATTTCGGCGGTCGGGATTCCGGCGTCGGGATTCTGAACGCCGGGATCCCGACCGCCGGGATCTTAACTGCATCCCCTTTATCAAGTATAGTATCTCTTACTAACTGCTTTGGGGCTCATATACATTTGGATATAAGTCATTTTAGAAGATTCCTCTCAGATGTAGCAGCACACACCCACACTACTTCTAGGTGCCATGTTCACAATCTCTTTTCACAATCTCTCCATATATATATATATATATATATATATATATATATATATATATATATGGAACTAGACACGCCCTTTGGGTGGAGCATGACATGCCCCCTAAATGGGGAGCTGTGTAAAATTCTACTACCAACTATAATCTCCCTGAAACTAGTTTTCAAAAGTAGGCAAGTATGGGTTAAAGGTCTTGGTTTGTAGATTTGCAGTGTCAGCAATGTAATTAGTTGCTTCGTTTTGGAGTTATGTGTCAAAACGTCCACCTGCCATTTACAATGCATCACCATTGTGCTCTGGAAAAGGTGACCTTCTTGGTATTGTATTCTATAGTGTTTAAGTTTAAATAAGATGTGGGACCCTGTAATGCAATGTGATAAAGCATACTCTTCCGCTATGATGTCATACTACCGCATTATCGCATCAGACTCGGCAAGACAGGGCCTTGTCTTGATGTATCTCATACTGTAAACACCAACAAACTTAATGACAAATGTGCTGTTTGGTTTTTCGTTTTTGCTTTCACCAAAATGGATTGTTAGTAGGCCTTGTCCGAAGACACGCTGGCGTTTGATGTAACTGTTTTAAAATTATAATTACATTGATTTCATGGCACAAAACAAATGTTCCCTGTAATGCATTTTAAATCATTCTTTTGTTGCCTAAATAGAGTAGGGAGAATATATTTTGAGTTACAGTAAATGTCAATTTTAGATCTATTTTTTAATGGAATAGTGCTAATCGTTTTAAAGTAGAAGGGGGCTATTTTAATGCAACACAGACAAGTGTATTAATGTCACTGGTTTTCCCACCATTGGCAACCAGTGATTGTCACAACATTAACACTGTATGTACTGGTGGACTCTACCGTCACAGTCCAGGCGGCTCTCTCATTCAGGGCCGCCACTAGTAATGTTGGGGGCCAGGACTGACCTTCACCCCAGGCCCCCAGTGGCACCCCCCCCCTCGCACGCCGGCACCCCGCCCCCCCCCCCCCATTACTATTACTTACCAGCGGTGGCGGCGGCGCAGCATCTTCTCCTGCCGGGACTCGGGGCTTGGAGCACTCACTGCACAGTGCAGCCTGCAGAGCGCCGAGCCCCTCTGTATCTTAGGCTGTACCCAATGTATGTCGACCTAATAACCTTATTCCCAAACAGGCAGAGGTTGCTAGTGCAAATAGTTTGATCCACCAGGAAACGGACCAGACTTTCCAAAAAGTGGGCATTTCTCAGTGGTAACTGGGCCTCAACCATGCAATTCACATGGAACCTTCTTTTGCTGTGGGGGTATTAAGGGCAGGTAAGCCACTTACATGTATGATCATAGTATGTGGATGGAGACGGCAGTCCAGGTGTAATGAAGTCCGAGTTCTGTGCAAAACAAACCCTTGTAAATGATTGCCCTTTAAAGAAAATTAAAGTTTGGCCGGCATTCCTCACGGCCGCCAATCCCGCACTTCATTAATGCGGGCCCCGCGTGTCTATTTCCAATGGATCATTTGCAATAATGTGAGTGATAATGAAATCAGACATTGACATTTGCATGGCCCCCGCGTGTTTTCATTGTAATTCCTCCTCGCGTTTTGATTTTGGCAAACCGACCTCAAGTGTTTTTGTTCGGAATTGGTTAAAAATTTCATTTAAATAATGATTGATAAAAGAATGATGCAATCCAAAACCCAAAATTTTTTTAAAATCCAAATTCCCAACCATGTGAACATCGGAATCAGGACTCAGTTTAGAACAGATATCCCTGGAAGATCCAGTTTGGGTTGGGGTTTGGTTCAGATTCTGATTTTCGTAGATCCAAACCGCCCATTTCTAGTGATGAGTGATAGGTTCATGTGGCATTTATCCATTCAAAAACAGACTCAAGACTTTCCTGTTTAACGTAAATCCCTTCAGTATGAAAAGCTTTTATGTACTTCATTGTTCCTGTACTGTATTACATTTATTCTATCTGTTAAGTGCCTTGAGTCCTATTGGAGAAAGAGCTCTATATAAATAAAATTATTATTAAATTATTATTATTATTATTACACCTGTTTAGATTTTGTCCCCACCATCCCCCAGACCTATGTGTGCCTCTGGATGTTAAAGTCATCTCCAAAGACTGGAAAGTAGGTGGGCACTTTAAAATGCTACAGATTGGCGCAATCATACCAATAATAATAAAAAAAACATATGTGGTGCACCACCGACGCGTTTTACTGCGGCATTGTAAGAGAGGAGGAGGCCTGTGTGCAGCCTCCTCTGTTCAGGCCCCCTCCTCTCTTCCAGCTGCAGTTCCCAGGCAGCACCGCGCCGTAGAGTCTGGGCACTAGAGCGTTGACTCTACTTCGCATGCGCAGACCTCAGAAGAAATGGCGTGGTTGACATATTTTTGCTGATTCCGCCAGTGCTGCTGCCTTCATCGTGGGACTCTGGACAGGTAAATATGAAAAATGGGTGCAGTGTCTGGGTCTCAAGGGCCCTTGTACACAGTGCACATTGCTACCAATAAAAAATACGCCACTGGCATTTCGTAAATGACATTTTATTGACGTGTACATCTTGAACCCACAATTAATGACAATGTTACATTTTCAATCTTCATCAAGGTTTTGTATACAGTCACAATGGCTGGTGCTCCTCCAATTTCTGATCCATTCAGCAAAATTCTATTTTTTTTTCTTTTCAGTTTTAAAAAACATTTTTTTTTCTACATCTTTCCTAAATGCAATTACACAGTGAAAAATATGACGACATACAGTACTTGTGACTTACGCTGACTCAAATACAGTTGGAAAAATAATTCTCCACTGTCAAAACTTGTTACACTTTCCCTGGAAACAAAGCCATTACCCAGGACTTTGGCCGCGCTTTTGTAAAGATGCGTGCTTCGGATATTAGCAATCCAATTTTTTTTTCCTAATATAGTGATCTGTTCTCCAAATGTAATTATTGGGGAGGGGTGAAAGGTGGCCGGGCAGTGCTACAAGACAGTAGCCTAGTAAAAATGTTTAAACACCATTACTTGTGCTGTCGTTTCAGATCAATCCTCCCGCTAATGACAACCAATACCTTCATGTATGATTACCGATCAACTCCATCTTTTCAGAAGCCGAGACTCCTTGGAATCGCAGGTATTGATCTTCTTGATAGAAGCTTGGAAAAATGAAATTACAAGGGCGTCTTGTAGGGAAAAAAAACTATGATGAATGAAAACATACAAGTTGCAGATTTTTTTTCTTTTTTTACCCCTTTTTCCTAAAGACAACGATTTTAATCAGCAAAAATGATTGCATCGGAGATATTTAGTGTCATTCCATTACGCGTCGGTATTATATTCAGTTAATACGTATCTCTGGGAGTGCATAGCGTTATCCAGATACAGATCGTTGTAAGACGTTGTCTGTTCTACAGATACAGTATATTATTTTTCATTATGGCTGATTTGCGATAAGAACAAATGCTATTTTAAAAAAATAATAATAATCCGTTTGTATAAAAAGCTGCTCAGTAATAGTCGGAAGCAATGCCGAAGTTTGTGCAGTTGAGCCACTTTTGCTAATCCAGTAAATCAGGGGCGGCCAAACCTGTCCTCAAGATCTACAGTACCATACCCTCCAACATGTCCCATTCCATTAGGTACAAAATGCTCTGTTCCTGGACTTCCCTGCCAGTGGCAGTTACAGAGGTTGGACTTCAGCACAGTCCAAAATTCAAAGAGGGGGGGGGGTCACATCAACTGCCAGTGAGTCCAGGACAGTGATATTTGGAGTGGCATTAGGTGTAGCTCCCCTCTTTGAATATTGGACTGTGCTGGAGTCCCACCTCTGTAACTGCCACTGGCAGGGAAATCCAGGAACAGAGCATTTTGTACCTAATGGAATGGGCCATGTTGGAGGGTATGCAGTACCAACAGTTCATGTGTATCAGGCAACCTGTGGATCCAAGGGCATAACCAGGGGAATGGCCTAATTGCTGGAGGCGTGGTCACCTCCCGCGATTAGGCCATGCCTCAAAATGTTTCCAGGGGGAGTGAAAAAACCCTCTTAAATTGGAGGGGGAGTGTTATTGTCGTTGCCCACCTCCACACATATACAGCATTTGTTGTGCTGACAGCAGGCTCAGCATGAGCTCTCACACTGTTAGTGAGATGCGGACCACAGACCAGGGCCCCCGTTGGACCCCTCCAGCAAGCCAGTGTAATTTGTACCCCCCCCCCTCTCGGTGGCCCTGGGCATAGCTACCATAGGTGCAAGGGGTGCAGCTGCTATGGGCCCCAGAGCTGAAGGGGGCCCACCTTTACTGTCTAAGTAATATGTTTTACATACATTTATCACCATCAGGTGCTAAATAGGGGCCCTTAAAAACTTTTGCTATGGGGCCTATGAATATCTAGTTACGCCCCTGTGTGGATCTATAATAGGAATGAATGCAGCATGTTTGAAAATGTGACAGTTAGTAATGACTACAGATGTGTCCCAGCTAGGTGATCTGGGAAATGTGGCAGTAAGTAATGACTACAGCTGTGTACCAGCTAGGTGATCTGGGGAATGTGACAGTTAGTAATGACTACAGCTGTGCACCAGCTAGGTGATATGGGGAATGTGACAGTTAGTAATGACTACAGCTGTGCACCAGCGAGGTGATCTTGGGAATGTGACAGTTAGTAATGACAACAGATGTGCCCCAGCTAGGTGATCTGGGAAATGTGGCAGTTAGTAATGACTACAGCTGTGCACCAACTAGGTGATCTGGGGAATGTGACAGTTAGTAATGGCTACAGCTGTGCACAAACTAGGTGATCTGGGGAATGTGACAGTTAGTAATGACTACAGCTGTGCACCAACTAGGTGATCTGGGGAATGTGACAGTTAGTAATGACTACAGCTGTGCACCAGCTAGGTCAGGGGTGGCCAAACCTGTCCTCAAGGTCTACCAACAGTGCATGTTTTCCAGGCAACCTGTGGATCTATAGTAGGAATGAATGCAGCAGGTTTTAAAATGTGACAGCTAGTAACAGCTGTGCTCCAGCTAGGTAACCTTGAAAACATGGACCGTTGGTAGATCTCGAGGACCGGTTTGGCCAACCCTGAGCTAGGTGATGGGGAAAACGTGGACCGTTGGTAGATCTCAAGGACCGGTTTGGCCACACCTGCAGTAAACCATACTTCCTAACCTCTCCATGCATAGAGCCGGGACTTCTTATGCACCGAAGGTGTGCGCTCCAGAAAAGGTCACCGATGTCTTCACGGGAATGCTGTGGTCATGAGCCACGTCCCCATTCGCCATCAGATAGTAGAGAGTGACAGGTGGCTTCCCAACTATCCCACCACTGTGGGACACTGCGGCCCACAGGTAGGACAGTCCCCAAAAAATGGGACTGTCTAGCTGCTCTAATGCAAATCAGGACAATTGCGAGGTGTGAGTAAACCCCTAAGGGGCATGTGTTATACAGAGATCATTGTTGCGTGTGGGGTCATAAACCCCCTATCGTCACATGACAGCAGTTTTAAACCAGCAAAGCAACAATACAGTATAATTAGATAAACAGGGCAGCCAAGAGAAATCCTGGGCCCCAGTACAACAACTTCCTGGGGCCCCCACAGACGTAGCTCCCCGCTCACTCTGCAGACCTGTTGTTACGCCACTGCTTCCAAGGTGCTTCCAAAAATTTACACTGTAATGCCTATTACACATGTCACACACCCATTACATATTATACCACATGCCATAATGCTCATTACACGTTATGCCACACACCATAATGCTCATTGCATATTAGGGGGTCAACATGCTCGTTGCCATAGGATTAACCTGCTCTGCCAGTGGTTAACATTCTCTGCCAAGGGTTAACATGCTCTTTGCCATGAGATTAACCTACTCTGCCAGGGGTTACATTCTCTTTGCAAAGGATTTACACATACCCTCCAACATGGCCCATTCCATTAGGTACAGAATGCTCTGTTTCTGGACTTCCCTGCCAGTGGCAGTTGCAGAGGTGGGGCTGTCCAATATTCAAAAAGGGGAGCCACGCCTAATGCCACTCCAAACATCACTGTCCTGGACTCACTGGCAGTTGATGTGACCCCAACTCTTTGAATTTTGGACTGTGCTGGAGTTCCACCTCTGTAACTGCCACTGACAGGGAAGTCCAGGAATAGCATACCTCCCAACAGTCCCAAAAACAGCGGGAATGTCCCGGTTTTCGGGGACATTCCCACGTCCCTCCCGCGGCCGGCAGTGTCCCGCGGCGAGGGGGGGGGGGGCTGTTGGGAGTCCCCCCTGTCGGCTGGTGAGAATCGGGGAATAAATGCTGTGCGCATGCTCACAGCGTCTATTTCCGCAGCCAGGGCCATGACCCCATAGCGTCAAAATGGGGGCGTGGCCTCACGAGAGAGCCACAATTATAGACCACGCCCCCGAAATTAGGCCACACCCCCTGGAATTTTCCGACGCTCCTACGGCGTGCAGTGCCCTGTCCCTCCTCCGGCTCCCAAGAAGGGAGGTATGGAATACAGAATTTTGTACCTAATGGAAAGGGTCATGTTGGAGGGTATGTTTACATGCTCTGCCATTGGTTACATGCTTTGCCAGGGGTTAACACGCTCATTGCCATGGGGTTACAGTACATGCTCTGCCAGGGGTTACAACTTCCAGAGTTAGATCTCAGCCACAGCAGCAGGCAGGGAGGCAGCAGACACAGAGCAACCAGCCACCCACCTTCCACCTTGGTACACAGTGACCTGGACATGGGTGGGGAACCAGGTCTGGGACTGCTGGGCTGGGGACATGGCACCGGCACCTGCTGCTGCTGATGGCGGCAGGGATGGGGAGCGGGCGGGTTGGATTCTGCAGAGTGGGTGGTACTCCCGCGGGAGGTGGCTCTCTCTGACCCAGCTCCTCCCAGCACACAGGGACTACCTACCCTAAGTATCCTCCTGTCATCGAGCCACGGTAAACTCCAAAGTCACATGGCTGGCTCTCAGCAGGCCCTGGAGTCGGAGAGCGGAACGATGCTCAGAAGAACCTCTGTGATGCTGCTGCCCCCACGCCAGCCCACATCCGCACTACCAATGCCGTCGCTGAACAGCTGACTCTGGCGCACTCAGACCCGGTGCACTCGCCACAAAATAAAAAAAAACTGTGTGTCCAGACCAGGGCCCCCCTGACAGGCCTGGGCCTGGGTAAATTGTACCTGCTCCCCCCCCCCCTCCCCCCCCTCGGCACCCCTGTAGATAAATAACGACACAGGACAATAATATGCCAATAAAGATTAAGGGGGAAATTTACTAAGATGTGTATTCTACTTCACATGTGATGTTGCTATAGGCAACCAATCAGAATCTACTTCTTATTTATTTAGCACCCTCCAGAAGATAGTAGACAGGATCTGATTGGTTGCCCATAGCAACATCACTTGTGAAGTAGAATACACATCTTAGTAAATTTCCCCCTAAATGTCAGATTTATTTGTGACAACAGATGTATGGTCAGGGGGTTGGCCGTGGGGGCGTGGCTTCCAGTGGGGGATGTGGTCATGATCCTGTGGGGAAAAAAAAAACCTGTAATTTGTACTGGGTGGCCGGCGGGTGACTCCTCACACACAAAGGGGAGAGAGATGACTGACTGACACAGCAGCTGTGTCTCACCGAGCAGTGTGTACTGAGCTGGGGAGAGAAGCTGTGCTGCGGCGGCACCCTGTGTGAGTCTGACACATCCATGGAAACCTTTGATTGTGGACGTGGTGACCTCATTGCTAGGTTACACTAATTCTAGTATCCGCCAGTCTATAGGCCACTAAGCTTCAATAGTGATAAAATGGAGCGTGATAAACAGCCAGCCAATCAGCTCCTGCCTGACATGGCTGGGTTTGAAAAATGTCAGGCAGGAGCTGATTGGCTGGCTGTTTATCACTCTCCAATTGATCACTTTTGAAGCTTAGTGCATCTGGCCCCATGTGAGTGTGTGCGAATGATTGGTTTGGGGGTTAACATTCTCTTTGAATACGCCATATTAAGTTTTATATTCTTTGGAATGATGTTATCCTTTATCAGCAAACAACCCATAGCTGCTGCTGTCTAGATGGAAAGTCTATATTGATATAAGTCCCTGAACACAGTGTATGTTACAGCAGCAACTGTGGGCCTGATTCAGTCCTATTCGCTATCTTCCCCCGCCGCCCGAATCCCTGAATTTGCATGAGAAGGGATGTGTACACTTTCACACACCCTCGCATGCGGCCGAACCAGTGAAAAATCATTTGATGGTCGCCGACCATCTAATATTTTTTTTCCAGTTCGCAAATAAAAGTCAGCCAGATGTCCGAATTCGGGGTGGGCGCTGGCATCATGTGACATCAGCCGCTTGCCTTGATCAGGCATCGACCCACCTGGGTACCCAGCATTGTCATAGGGACACCCATAAAAAGCGGGCTGGAGAGTTCCCCTGCCACAGTCACTCTCTGCCTCCTCCCCTCCCCTGGCCCGCTCTCTGCCTCCTCCCCTCCCCTGGCCCGCTCTCTGCCTCCTCCCCTTCCCTACCACAGCCCGCTCTCTGCCTCCTCCCCTCCCCTGCCACAGCCTGCTCTCTGCCTCCTCCCCTCCCCTGCCACAGCCCGCTCTCTGCCTCCTCCCCTCCCCTGCCACAGCCCACTTTCTGCCTCCTCCCCTCCTCTGCCACAGCCCACTCTCTGCCTTCTCCCCTCCCCTGCCACAGCCCGCTCTCTGCCTCCTCCCCTCCCCTGCCACAGCCCGCTCTTTGCCTCCTCCCCTCCCCTGCCACAGCCCGCTCTCTGCCTCCTCCCCTGTCACTGCCCACTTTCTGCCTCCTCCCCTCTCCTGTCACTGCCCACTCTCTGCCTCCTCCCCTCCCCTGACCGAACGAATGCGCTGTGAGTGTGATACTCGCCCAAGGTGTTTGCATTGCGGGTCTACACATGCGTATATTCGCACATGCGCAGACCCGCAACATCGGAAATCTATCTATCTACCTACCTATCTATCTACCTACCTACCTATCTATACCTACCTACCTATCTGTATCTACCTACCTACCTATATATCTACCTATCTATATCTACCTACCTACCTATATGTATCTACCTACCTATCTACCTACCTATCTATCTATCTTCTCTACACCCCCCCCCCCCACCTCCAACATATGGGATACGGGATAAGGGCCGGTGTAAGGCTTCCCAGCACCTTAGGCGAAACTTCAACCTACTGCCCCCCATACTGCCACCAATACCCACTTTCCAACCCCAGCCCCCCAGGAAGGTGGTCAAGTCCCCTACTTTCTCTGGAGGCCTCCCTTTGCCACCCACAACAGAGTACAAGGAGGAAGGGGCAGCAATGGAGGTAAGTTTGCCTCAAGGGAAGTTATGGGGGTGAGGTCTTAGAGGTTCCACTGTCGCCACCTGCATTAAGTACAACAAGGATCCTCATAAACATCCTTGATTTTTTTTGTAGGCAGACTTGGTGCCCCCCACCCCCCCCCCAGATCCCTGCGCCCTAGGCAGCTGCCTAATGGTGGAGCCGGCCCTGTATGGGATATGGGAAGAGGGCCATTAAGTTTGGTCCCATTCCCATTTATGTCACTTTGGGGTGGGCTCAGTGCTCCCAAAGCAGTCGGGCTCCCCCATGCTCTGCCCAGCGCTGCTTAGATGCCAAGTGCATTGGGTACCCACTTCTCTGCTATCTTCCTTCACCCCTCCGTCCTCACCCACTATGGCTTGTATATGGTACACTGCCCTGAAAGACTGTCCTGAAAGAATCAGGACGGTTGGTTGAAATAGAGTATATCTAGGTATCCGATCTTTCTCACTCATGGAGAGAGATAAAGTACAAATGAACCAGCTCCTAGCTGCCATTTTCAAACCCAGGGCCAAATGTATTAGGGTGTAAGAATCAGAAAGTAAGAGATTTGGGGAGAATTTCCCTATTTTTTTTTTAAGTGGCAATCAATTACACTGCAAGACCGGGGTTGATTTGCCATGTACTGTAATTGATTGGCGCTTTAAAAAAAAAAGTGAAATCTCTCCCAAAATCTCTCACATTCTGATTCTCACACCCTATTACATCTGCCCCATAGTTTTTAACATTTTAGTTTGGAGCTGATTGTCCGATACTTTATCTCTCTAATTTATCTCTCTTCAAGGTGGATTTGTGCAATGGAAATGCTTTCCATCATATCAGCAACATGGTAACAATAAATAAAATCAACTATATCTAAAACAATTCTATCTATTATATGTTATGGTTCTGGAGACTCCGTTATTTTGTATAATACATGTGAAGGGTGTTTGGATTCTGGCACCCCCTAACGTTACCAGTCTAGAGTAAGGATAACTTAACAAACGTGAAAAAAAAAAAACGGTTGGCACAGAGATATTTTTCCTCGTGAGCTCTTAAAATAGATCTAATAGTACAGTGCTAACTTCCTTCCATGGCAGGCCCGCCATTAATCACCTCCACAGCAGCTTACACCCCAGCCTCAAATAAATCTACCGCCGTAATCAGCCACTTTTGTGAGGAAATTGGTCAGGTCGAGCCGTTTGAAGTACCGGGATGAATCACTTCATTTCTCTTAAGACAAATCTCTTTTCAAGGGCCATTTTCGTAAAGCATTTTTTCATACACTAGTGAAGACAGCTTCATAGGAAACAATAATAGTTTAATCTGTCGAAAAATTTCCTTCCTGAATCATTGCGGCCGGTTTCTTTTTTTCTAAGTCCGATAGAGCGAGCCAAAGAAAATTAGCCAAGGCCTACGCCAAGAACA
The DNA here is from genome assembly GCF_055691185.1 of Crinia signifera. NCBI lineage: Eukaryota > Metazoa > Chordata > Amphibia > Anura > Myobatrachidae > Crinia > Crinia signifera. The sequence continues at coordinate 23,226,295 of NC_139218.1, forward strand.
AGCTGTTATGTGGGATTTTTTTAGTTCAATACCCTCATCACCTATTAAAGCAGATCATACGAGACTGCTTATGTATCTTTATAGTGCTCGTAAAGTCTGTTTCCTCTGTTTGCTCTTTGTGTCCCTCCTGTAGGATGGTCCTGGGAGAGATGTCCTGGCAGGACTAGTAGTCTGGTCGGACCTTGCCGGGGATTTGGTTGTTCTACATGTCAGACGAATAGGCCACTTTCTAAACCGGTATATGATAGGGAAGAATTAAAGGTTATAGTAATTCAGGTGAAGAAGCTCAGAAGCTTGTAGAGATGACATACTTTGTGGTGGCAGCCATATTTGTGAGATGAGGCAAACATGTCGACTACTTAGTAGTAGGGACCAGGGCTGTCATCAGGGGGGTGCTATGGGTACAACTGTCCTGGACCCTGCCACTCTGGCAGAGAGGGGAGGGCCCAGGTGTTCTGTTGCACATTCCATCCCCAGGCCGATGGTCGCCCGCCACCCTTAACAGCAGTGGGCCGCGGGTCACCCGCAGCCTGCCGCGCACAGTCCACCACCCTCCTTAATTTAATAGCGGTGGGCCTCCCGCTGCGGCAGCAACCCGAACACCGCCAACCTCCATTTAATAGTGGCGAGCCATGGGTCACCCGCTGCTGCGTTCCGCCACACACCACCCGCCAGTTTCATTAATTTACCTGGCCATTGTTCATCTGCTGCCTGGCGCCCGGATGTGGGAGGTAGGAGAGGGGCCTGGGGCCCTGACTATTTTGTCAGTTCCGGGCCCCGCAATTTCTGATGGCGGCCCTGGTAGGAACTAGCGGCATCACCGGTGTAAATTTACTAAGATGGGAGTTCTATTGTAGATAGAATGTTGCTTATAGCAACCAATCAGATCCTATCTATTATCGGAAGACGCTTCTTATGCCATAAGGAGACTTCTTCTTCTTCCACCATTACCAATATTATTTTTAAGTACCCCCAACTGGTCTGTGGTTGGGACCCGCTGTTCTAGAAGGTGCTAAATACAGTAAGTATGAAGCAGAATCTGACTTAGCTTCAATAATGGTTCCTCACACCACAAAATGGCCGCCCCCGCTTGAAATGCTAATCAATAGGTACAGGTGATGTCAAAAGCCAAGTGGTTGCAATAGGCTAGCCACAGATCTTGTGTAAATCATATAAGTACTTTAAACAAAGGCATAATTACCACAAATAAGCGGAGTACCCAGCTTGGGATAGTTCCATACTTTTGTGCCAGTTTTTTTAGACCAAAATGTTTTCTGTTTACCCTAAGGTGCAAGGGCATATTAAGAAAGGAGGGGACCGTGTGAGGTCTCCGCTGTCTGGGACCCCCGAGTCCTACCTAACCAGCAGAGCAGCAGACTGTGAGCGCTAGGTGCATCAAAGTGTAATGTGCATTCAGCTCCTAACTGACATGCTACATTAAAGATGACATTTAGGTGCTACTTGGCTGGTACTTTATCACTTTTGAAGCTTAGTACACAGACAGAGTACTATGTATTCGTAGTTATGCCAGCCAGGGCAGCCGAGAGGAATGCTGGGCCCCATTAAATTTTTTGGGGCGTGGCCTTAGTGTGGGAGGTGTGGGCACCTCCCTCACTTAGGCCACGCCCCCCAAAAATGTTTAGAGGCGGGTGAAAGAAAACTGTAATCTCAGCAGCAGCACACACCTACAGCATGTGCTGTGCTGACAGCAGGCTCAGCATGACCTCTCACACTGTCAGTGAGACACTCATGCTGAGCCTGCTGTCAGCACAGCACATGCTGTAGATTTGTGTGCGAAGGGGGAAGTGTGGGCCGGGATAATGTGTGCGGGACCCCTCCAGCAAGCGTGGGCCCGGGTAATTAGTACCCTCTCCCCCCCTCTCGGCTGCCCTGAATTGCCAGCTGATGAACCTTTCCAGTGTAATACATGTCCCATCCCCCCCTAATATTTCTGGGCCGTATACTGCAGACCTGTACACTTTGTGGAAAGCTAGACATAAGAATGCGCTGAGGCTGCCAATACAAATGCATTCTTATGTGTATCTGTGGACAAAGACGAAGGAAATCTCATTTGTTCCATTCCCTGATCCAGGCTGCACAGACATAAACATTGTAAGTGAAATGTGAAGTGGGCACGTTTGCCAGCTCATGTACAAAGTAAGTGAGAGGCTTCCGAGTAACAGGCACCCGATGTACAGACGGGATTCTCACCTCCCTGATACAATGCTTGCTCTGCTATTGTGTTACACTGCACATGAAAACGATGCAGATTCGCAATATAATGAATCTTCATAGAGATCGCGGCAAAATCTGAAAGAGAACAAACAGCCTGCATTGCTCATTGGTGGTGCAGCTGTCCAATCAGCGGCTTTAACACAAGTTAATTGTACTGCAGCCTACCGGTGCAATCAAGGGTTCTGTAGATGCAGGAAGAGGCAGCTCCAGAGGAGGGGCTGTGGCACAGTTCAAAATTCAAATAGGGGAGCCACACCCACTGCCATTTCAAACGGACTCACTGGCAGCGGGTGTGGCTCCCCTATTTGAATTCTGAACTGTTCTGCCTCCTCCCCCTCTCCGGAGCCGCCAAATGATATGGCAACTGAGTCACTGCTCCTTGGCTAAATGGATATCAGTGGGTGGCAATGGGGCATCCGCACATGTTATAAGTGTGTCATGAGTGTGTATCTGGGGTTCTTATATAACTGTTGCTCCGGCCAGACATGGTATGCGGTCGTTAGGTCGACAGTGTGGACTAGCATTAGATTGCCCACTATTGGTCGACAGGCCTTATGTTGATACATGAAAATGGTCCACATGGTTTAGGTGGACAGGGTCAAAAGGTCGAAACAAGCAATAGGTCAACGGTCAAACATGAAGGTCAACATGAGTTTTTCATGATTTTTTTTCCCGGTAATGAAATTGTTCATATTTTAACATCCTTGTGGCATAGAGGGAGAATATATTAGTGTGCCCAGGCAGCAAAGCACCCTGCCCGGTGCACTATATGTCTCTAACTTGTCACACCTTATAATAACTTCTTGGGAGGCAATGGAGTCATCTGCCGCCGGGCTCCTGCTCCCAAGGGGGCACCTCTCCTTCCCTGCCAGTTTGAATCAGTTAATTGAAAGCCATCGATATCATTTCTGTGGCTGACTCTCCCATTTTTGCAGGTGTCTCACCCTGTATTAGAACCCATGACCTGTCTTACTGGAGACAGACACCTTACTGACTGAGCTATTTGGGGGGCACCAATATATATCTTGCCTCCAGGCAGCTGGGACTAACATTCGCCACTGACTTCTTTCAAGACCTTTTTCCCCCTTGGCCAACAGTACCACTCAGAGCTGCTCTCTCTAAAGGCCCCCATACACTAGCCGATTTTGGTCAGATTTCAGCCAGATCAGTCGGATCTGGCCGAAATCGGACCAAAATCGGCTAGTTTTGATGTCCCCTCAGATCCGATGCGCGGTCCCGTGCGCATCGGATCTGCGTCGGGTGGTCGGACCTGCTGCACGTCCGACCACCCGACTTGGGACCTAGTGGGGCGGCGAGGCGGTAGAGGGAGCAGGGGGGGCTGGGGACGCTGCGGGGGACACAGGCGGCATAGAGCCGGGCAGGGGGAGCCGGCGGGAGCTGTCAGTGATGAATAAAAAAAAAAAAGCCCATACAATGCATGGGCGGCCTGTGATTGGCTGAGCGCTCTCTCAGCCAGTCAGCAATTGGCTGAGAGAGCGCTCAGCCAATCACAGGCTGCCCATTCATTGTATAGGCTTTTTTTTTTCTAGCACTGACAGCTCCCGCCGGCTCCCCCTGCCCGGCTCTATGCCGCCTGTGTCCCCCGCAGCATCCCCAGCCCCCCCTGCTCCCTCTACCGCCTCGCCGCACAGACGCTGTCCCCCGCAGCGTCCCCAGCAGCGGGGGACACAGACGCTGTCCCCCGCAGCGGTGCACACAGACGCTGTCCCCCGCAGCGTCCTCAGCAGCGGGGCACACAGACGCTGTCCCCAGCAGCGGGGGACACAGACGTGTCCCCAGCAGCGGGGGACACAGACGTGTCCCCAGTAGCGTCCCCAGCCCCCCTGCTCCCACCTCTGTAGCCCCCCCCCCCCTGCTCCCCGGGTTTTTTACATGTGATAAATCGAGACGATTTATCACATGTAAAAAAATGGCACATCAAGTGCCAATCTAATCAAGCTCCCCGGGGAGCAGCCGGGGAAGCTCAGGGGGAAGTCGGGGGCGACTTGTCCTAAGGACATAGTGTATGGGGGCCTTAAGGGGCCTATTTATCATGGATTACATTTACAATGCGATCTGGGAGGAATGTTGCTTATTGTAAAATGCGATCCCATCGGTGGGATGTATCATATGTGAGGTGCAGGGACAGGGCTCTGAAAAGAGCTTGTCCCTGCGATATGCTGAGCCGGGCGGCGGGGGTTCTGCGCATGCACGGTTACCGCTGACCCCACTGAGCACACGGCCGCCGCGTTGCCCATAGGCTACAATGGGCTACCACCATCTCAGAATGGCGTTAGCCCAGGGATGCGAACTGCTGCTGCCCGATGTTGATACATCAGGCAGCTTCGCATCCTCCATAGAAACCTATAGGGGAGGCGGCCGGTGAAGATGCAGGGGGGATCACAGCAGGGGGATCACAGCAGGTATCACCTGATACATTCCAGTGATGCTTAATATTTGCGGCTAACCAGCATTTAGCTGCAAAAATTGATAGATAAGTATTGTCTGGTCTGTGGGATAGTGACATCAGTGCCATATCTAGGGCCGTGCGAGCTGTGGAATCGCACAGGTCACCTGCGGCTGCTGTCTGCAGCAGAGTTCCATACGGTCCGGTCGTCTCCATGGAAACTGCTGGAAGTCCCGGAACCCAAAATTCCTAGTGGCAGCCCTGGCAATGTGATCCTGGCAGCATTTACTGCCCAGGATCACATTGCAATGTGCGATCCTTTGTGCTGAATGTATCTCCCTGAAGACACAGGGGCAGGGGATTGGGCCACTTGTAATTGGGCAGTTACAAACCACCACACAACATAAATCCCCCATCCTAATAGTACCTTTAGTGGGGTCTCTATGTGCCCTCGTCAGCCGTGGACAACCATAGAAGATTATTTCCCCTGCATCATGATGTGCCTAAATTAACAAAATATTATGGGACTTCTGTAAATTATAGAATCCAGTATGAATGATGAACTGATAACTGGTGCTCCAGGTGAACAGCCCCCAACTGTCATTTTTTCAAACACACGGCAGTTAGGGACTGATTGGTTGGAGCACAAACATCTTGTGTTTGAAAAATGACAGTTGAGAGTTGATTGACTGGACCATCAATTGCCTTGTGTTTGAAAAATGTCAGTTGGGGGCTGATTAGCTGGATCACCAACTGCCTTGTGTTTGAAAAAAAGGCAGCTGAGAGCTGATTGGCTGGAACACCATCTGTCTTGTGTTTGAAAAATGACAGTTGGAGCTGATTGGATGGAACACTGTCTTGTGTCGGGGCTAATTGGATGGAGCACCAACTGTCTTCAGTTTGGAAAATGACAGATGGGAGATGATTGGCTGGAGACCCATCTATCATACACAACACGTTTTATCACTCACAATGCGTTTTATCACTCGTTGATAAATGGGCGCCTCTATAAAACTTTACTTTGCCCCCATAAAAAACTACAGGTGACAATTATAGACTGGAACATTCTGCAGATGGCTTTTATTTATTCCTTCTTCAGAATTAAGGCTCCCGACCCTTTACCTTTCATTTATGGCCAGTGACATGACTAGTCCTCATTACACAAGTGCTTTATTGTATGTTCCGTGAGATAACATGAAGCCGATGACCCAACCAGGGCTCGCATTGAGTGTCCGTATCGATATGTCAAATGAAGAGGTGTAATGAATAAGAAGAAAGGGCCAAATTCCATTCTGTGCAGATTACGCGCCCGAGCCCTGTACTCCGGCTGCTGTTTCCGCACCGTCTGCTGTTCTTCCCAGGCCTCAGCCAATACAATGATAAATGCAACGTGGCAGCTGTTGGCCTTCCGAAGTCTTCACACTGTAGTTTGACCAGTACCTGACGTGTACACGGCCTTTAAGACACAGATGTAATAAGCTGCCAGTTATGTGGCACGAGCATAGAAAATACCAGCAGGCCTTTATCCAGAGAGGGACGTACACGCAAAGATTTTCTCCATGAATTCAAATATTCTAAAGATGCCACCAAATATCAATAGAACAGGCCCAGTGATTATTACAATGCATTTTACTGAGCCTGGACGTACAGTTGGGTCAATGTGAAACAAAATCTTTTATTCTCTACTATTGAAGTACCTGAGTTTTTGTTATGTATCATTGTAGTGCCCTCCACATTGCAGTGATCAGATCCAGCGGCGGCTCTTACCATTGCGGGGGAGGGGGGCTGCCGTGATGCGCCCCCCCCTCAGCTGCTGCCACTGTGCTCCCCACTGCTGCCAGTCCCAGCCCAGCCTGCACGGGGCCAGCGCATGCAAAGTACCTTCATACTGCACATGCCCTGGCCCAAGCCTCCATGGGCTGCCTTTGCAGCAGCCCCCGGAGGCTTAATCAGGTTCCAGAGTCTGACGCATGCGCAGTGTCATCTGTGGTACTGAGCAATGCGCAGAACCCGGTTTTGGAGCTGCCCAACATTTGTGCAGAGAGGCATCCCGGAGGGAGAGACACGTCACAATGGGACTGCCTTAATTGACTGGCAGGTCGGACTTCCGTGAGAAAGTCACTCACAGACTACATCTGGCTTCATAAGCAGAGAACAGTGGCGGATTCTACCTGGGGGGCTGCAGCCCTGGGGCCCATAGATTAAAAACTGCCACTGATCAGATCAGATTATAATGAATTACAGTGGCCTCTAGTTCATATTGTAGCACATTACAGTGGCATCCAGATTATAATGTACCACATTGCAGTGCCCTCCAGTTCATATTGTGCCACATTACAGTGCTATTGTACCATTATAACATCCACTTCACACTCCTCTCACTGATAATATGATGTCACACAATTCAAGCTGGGCTATGGAATAGACTCAGTTGCTTAGCAGGCAAATATTGGTATGCAACTTTATAACCTGGGTCTGAGCCCCATAGCATTGCCCCCCCCCCCCTTGCACCCACTAAAGGCACACCCACGCTTGCCACCTTCCCATGGGACCTGCTGAATCTGGGGATCTTTAGCTTTATCACAGCTGAAGGAATTCCACCTAAGGAGTCACATGCAGCTCCCTGTGTGACCACCACTGCTGGATATCAGCAGGCCTACTGTACGCTTCTTTGTGTATCTGCAGGTGGTTCTGAGTCAGACAGGTCTCTGACTTTTCTCTCCAAACAGGATGTTTTCTTGGTGTGAACTTGGAATTTGCAGGGAGCAGATCTGTGTTGTGGGAGTTTGAAGGTAGAGCTGCGCGTGTGCAGTCATCTTATTCCGAGTCACACATATATTGTAGGGATACTCATCTCTTCGAGGCTGCACTACCACTATCAGTGGTGCGGCACAAACGTAGGCATGATGGTGTGTTTAATATTATGTAGATATTTTATTTATTGACTAGTTTAAAGCCCATTAAAATGACAACTTCTGCAATGTATTTTCACTTTGAGCGGTGACAGTTTTTACTTTCACTTTGAGCTGTGACAGTTTCTAGCCCACAAACTCTCCTCCCCATCCCCAGTCTCTATCTGCTCCTACCTCCAGTCTTCACAGCTCCCTCTCCCCATATCCAGCAAGTCTGAAACCATACTTGCCTACCTTGAGAGTCTACTCCCCAGGAGAATCCCGGAGAGGAGACTCTCCGCAGCTTTTCTTGGGGCAGGGCTTGTTGTTATTAAGCCCCGCCCCCATCATGGGAAATGCCGCTATTCATGGCTCTTCAGGGAGGGGGTGGCACTAAATGATATGATTTGAGTCATTTTAGCCACGCCCCCTCCTGAAATAGGCGAATGCCGGTATTTGACCAGCAGAGGTAGGGGTGATGCGGGGAGGGCCCTCACTAAATACTGGAGGCTTGCCCACCCTTCTGGAGGGCCAGGATTGGGACCCGATTTTGGGACCCTCCCACCCTTGTCGGGAGGGTAGGTAAGTACTGTACGTTTGAAACAGATTGGTGTCCCTGCAAAAATTGCTTTCACTTTCTGTTATGGCATCTTTTAGCACACTAAGAAGTAATTTGGTCCGTCAAGTGTCCTCTGGTGGTCATAGAGGTGAGGAGTAGTTAGGTTTTTTTTTGCTGACAAAATCCTAATTTCGGCCCTGCCAAAGGAGGATTATTATTTGAATCATTATCGCCCATTACAATATATGCATGTAAGACAACATTGCGGGATTACGTATTTTATTTGTGGGGTTCTAGGCACTGATGGAACCAGGCCTGAATACATTATATACAGTATACATCTTTCACCGCATGCAGTTATTGCAAAATATAACTGAAAAGGTTAAAACTGTTTTTTTTAAATCCTAAAGTAAAAGTACTGTATGTCCTGCTGTAAGTGAGGTGGACATTGTCCCCATTACAGTGACAGATGCCTGTAACCTCCGTCCAAGTCATGAAATCACTAGCAGCCATAATGAAGCTCTCCATTCTACTCTTTAAATGAACGATAAGGAGGGGGCTGACGGTAACATGGGTGATAATAGGGAGGATGACCTTAAATTAGATTTGAAGGTGCTTCTATCACTGGGATGTTTCATTGGCTTATCTCCAGCAGTGATTGGGAGACGGCCTCGTGGGTTTCACATTGTAATACTGCTGGCGACCGGCAGGAGAGAGACAGACCCTGTAACTCAGTTAGACGAACACAAAAAGAACAGGTTACAGTACAGTACATGCATGAACACATTAACCCTTTAAACGCCAAGCGAATTCGTCAAAATAGGCGTTAAAATTGCCAAGCAAACATTTGTATTCATCGTAATGACCGGTAATGTTACCTTATATAGGAAAATGTGTCATTTATTTACACAACATTTTTTTATTTGAATTTATTTAACAAAGGTGAGCGACGCAAATGTATTGTAAAACAAAGCAAAACTGCCGATACAGATATCTGTGTCTTGGAGAGGGAAAAGGTACCAGAACCACCCCCTGTAATTTTTCAAACACAGTCTGTAACATGGCAGTTAGGTGCTTATTGACTGCTTCTTAAGGCGCCTAGAGAATTATGCTGTTTTATCTTATATCTATTACTTAACGCTTAAGCCTAGAAATAACTCACACTGACACCTTAACTAATAAATAAGACACGGACACCAACTGCGTAAGTTTAAAGGTCATCTAGGATATTTATTTAAAGATGGTATGACCCTAATTGTTTAGGGATGGCAAGAAGAAGCACTTGAGACCAGCACCCTCAAAACGCGGATGCCCCTCATGGCGGCGACCAGGTCGCCCCACTCGCTGGCATCACTCAAATAACTTGTGCGTACAGCCCGCTCCGCAGCGGCATGCCACGCCCCTCCTAGGGCCAGACGCGGGCACTTCCAGGAAGTGTCCAGCGCCCCACCGCGTTGAGTCGGGACTCGCCTACCTTCTTGACAGAGGGGCGGGCCATACCCTACGGAGACCACCTGACACCACACCTGAGTGCTGGTCGAGAGCGCTCAACCGCCGATTGTAAATCAAACTAAATTCAAATTTGGTGAAGGCTCAAAAAGCCCATGTAGCACTTTAAAAGGGGAGGGAGGGTGGGAATCCAGACTCAAAGAGGAAGTCCTTCCTGCCTGCTTGCCTATAAGTACCCCTCTCTAAGCTGACGCCCCCCAGCTACCCCATAGGGCAGATCTACCTGCCACTCATTATTTGCCTCAGGCCTTATCTTGACATTCACAACTTTATTTAACTACTGCAAATTCACAGGCTCTTAATTACACTCGAGCCTATGCAGCCCTCGTTACATCTAAGGCGCCTAGAGAATTATGCTGTTTTATCTTATATCTATTACTTAACGCTTAAGCCTAGAAATAACTCACACTGACACCTTAACTAATAAATAAGACACGGACACCAACTGCGTAAGTTTAAAGGTCATCTAGGATATTTATTTAAAGATGGTATGACCCTAATTGTTTAGGGATGGCAAGAAGAAGCACTTGAGACCAGCACCCTCAAAACGCGGATGCCCCTCATGGCGGCGACCAGGTCGCCCCACTCGCTGGCATCACTCAAATAACTTGTGCGTACAGCCCGCTCCGCAGCGGCATGCCACGCCCCTCCTAGGGCCAGACGCGGGCACTTCCAGGAAGTGTCCAGCGCCCCACCGCGTTGAGTCGGGACTCGCCTACCTTCTTGACAGAGGGGCGGGCCATACCCTACGGAGACCACCTGACACCACACCTGAGTGCTGGTCGAGAGCGCTCAACCGCCACTGCCTTGGCACTCCTACCCCGCCGGGTTAAACTGTGCCACAAGGCCCGCCACCCTAAAACAACAACCTACGCCCTAACTACACTAAACTAGCGAGAATGTCCTGCAGAAAAATTGCCATACCGGGGTCCGATAGGTGAACCCCGTCTGGCCTATACAACTTGGGGTTAGTTTTCGAAATGGTGGGATGCCTGACTGCTTTACCACCCTTCGCCACTATGTACCTGGACACTGCATGGTTCACTTTCTTTCTGGCCTTCTCAACAGCCTCTATGCTCCGACACCCCCGCCATGTGAAACGGGGCACTATGTCTGACCATACCAGTAATACACCTGGCCAACGCTCCTGTATCCTCGCCATGTCATTCTCAATTTGTATGGTTAATGCAATGCCTGTCCGCTTGACCAGGTCATTGCCTCCCAGGTGTATTACTAAAACATCAGGTACGCCCAATCTCCTAGCTTTGGAGACTAGCAGGTCCCACAGGCCATCCCACTGAAAACCCCTAATGCCCAGCCAGTGCACCTCCTGTGCCCGAGACAGCACCGGGGCCGCGGCTGCCAATGGGTGCCTAGCAGCCCAATATATGTATGAGTGCCCCACTAACCAAACCCTGCCCAGAGTCCGTAAGGAAGGGGGAGGGGCTGAAAAAGAGAAAGCCTAAGGTTAGCATATAATATTATACTGTAAGGCACAACTGGAATGCATGACTATAGACCCGAGTGAAGGGGAAAAATCTTAAAAAACCTCTGGTGGACTGTTGGGGGAGGCCAATTGTAATTAAGTCCCCTGCAGAGGAAAAAGTAAAAAAAAAAATTCCCTTCACACCGTCGATTCCGGAACGCTAAAGTTCCAAAACCGATTGTAAACAATATGTTTTCGGGTCAGCGCAACAGGCGCTATCTACAACTTATCTAACCTTATATATTTCTTATAAGCGGCTGACTTCCACCTCCCCACCGCTTGAACTGAGGATGGTGGAAGCCCCGCTGCGGCTGCGCAAGTTGCCGCCCCAATTCTGAACGAATGCGTTCCATACTCTTTCTCGGGGAGACCCAAAGCCGCGACACACCTCCGAAACACAGCCGCAAACTGGAATCGGGTAAGTGGCCCCACCTCTTTGTGTGCCAGGAACTGTGCCGCGGTGCCTGGTCCGCCCGAGACATACTCCTTAGCCAGGGATACAGGGCATATCGCCTTATTGCAGTGCGCTCTCAATGTAATCCAGACGCCCTTACCCGCTTGGTCTGTCTTAGACCTCCCTATCTTGCAGAGTATCTTCCCCTCACGGAAAACTACATTTTCTTTGAGGAGCCCAGAAAGCGCGCGCTTGTTAGCTGCCACTAACTCGCTTACTCGAAAGGCCCCAAAGAATGCAAAGGAAAAAGCTACCCTGAAGAGCGCCGCCTCATAACCATTCTCCGCCACTCGATTCAGACACTGCATAAGGTCCCCCAGCATGCCCTCATCCACCGGGCGACGTGAGTCTGGAACCCCTGGCCGTGCCCTAGCCCACCCCTTTAGAGCTTTGGATAGTACAAAAGACCTGGTAGGGTCTGGCTCGCCTAGCAACTTGGCATGGAACGCTATCCCCGCCAAAGCCGCCGCCATAGCCGACTTTGACCTGCCATTTTTATAATGTTCCCAGACGAAGGCTAGTAACCGGTCCTCGACCGACTTACCCTCTGCCTCCGGTGAAACCCGAAAGGCTGACCAATCCCTCCAAGCCGCCCCATAAGCTCTACGTGTGGCCGGGGCCAAAGATAGCAGGGCCAGTGACTTCATGCCGACTCTATGACCTGCCATACAAGAGGGGGACATCTGAGCCCTGTGACAGCAGCCTCTGGTGCCAGCTCCCGAAATCTCTCGAACTGGAACCTCGAGAGTGCGTCTGCTATACTGTTATCGACGCCTGGGACGTGTCGGGCCCTAAAGTGTATATTGTGCTGCAGACAATGCAAAACTAGGTATCTTAGCAGGCGCAATGCCTCTGGCGATGTGGCCCTCTGGTTGTTGATCGCATGTACAACTCCCATGTTGTCGCACCAGAACACTATGTTCCTGTCCGCCAACTGGCTGGCCCACAGCTCGACTGCTACAATTATGGGAAAGAGCTCCAGCAGTAACAGATTTACCGTGAATCCACGGTCTATCCATGACTGTGGCCAAGGTGCGCAGCACCATTCCCCCTGCAAGTAGGCCCCAAATCCCGTCGAGCCCGCAGCATCCGTGTATAGCTGTAGTTCCACACTGGAGGCTGGGTCCGCCGGCCACAGCAGCTCCCTGTTAAACTGCTCCAGGAAACAGGACCAGACCGCTAGGTCACCTTTTATCTCCTGCCCTAGCCTGACTGTATGGTGTGGGTCTCTTACCCCCGCTGTGGCCCTCTCCAGCTTCCTGCAGAACACCCTACCCATAGGAATGATGCGGCAAGCGAAATTGAAAGATCCCAGCAGCGACTGGATGAGCCGCAACTGGACCCTCCCCTTCCGCCGGCACTCCTCGATCAGCGCCTGCAGCTTTGCCACTTTATCCTCTGGCAGCCTGCAACATCCACCCTCAGAGTCTATTTCGATACCCAAATATGATATCACCCTGGTGGGACCCTCTGTCTTGTCAGCTGCTATGGGAACCCCCATGGCTGTCAATATATCTTTGGCCCTTTCCAGAATGCGCTCACATGTGTCGTCATCTCCTGGTCCCACAAAAAGGAAATCGTCCAAATAGTGAGCCACCCCTTTGCAGCTCGCACTTTCCTGTATGCACCAATGCAGGAAAGTGCTGAATCTCTCAAAGTAGGAACAGGAGACCGAACATCCCATGGGCAGGCATTTGTCGATGAATATGCCCCCCTCTAACCTGAAACCCATAAAGCGGAATGAAGTGGGGTGCAATGGGAGCAGCCGGAAAGCGGACTCAATGTCCAGTTTCGCCATTAGTGCCCCTTGACCAAAACCCTTAACTATCTCCAGAACTTCATCAAAGAGCTGGTAATGCACACTACACTGTGATTCCGGTATGGCGTCATTGATCGACCTCCCGGGGGGGTAAGACAAGTGTTGTATTAACCTGTACTTCCCCGGCGTCTTCTTAGGGACTACGCCTAAAGGGGAGAAGCACATGTTGGGCAAGGGTTCGGCTGCAAAGGGGCCCGCCATCCTACCCAGCTCTATCTCTGCATACACCTTTTGCCTCACAACCCCTGGGAAATCCCTGGCCGATTTCAGGTTTTTATGGGATCTCACTAAAACTGACTCTGGTATGGGTAACTGGAAACCAAACTTAAAACCCTTAAATAAAAACTGTGCCGCCTCCCTATCGGGATAAAAGGCTAGGCGGCGAGCCAACTCGTCCAGGACTATGGGGGAGTGGGCCTTACTTGTTGCTAGGTCCTGCCTCACCCTGTTCCTGGGCCCTTCCAGACTTGCAGGTTTTCCCTGAGTGTCCTGCCCCACACCAACGGCACTCGTGTCTGTAGCGGCATTTTGCCCCTCTCTCACACTTCCCGTCGTTAAAGGCAAAACACCTGCCTTTGCCCGGGGTCTTCGCCCCGGGTTTCCCCCCGAGAAAAGGCTTCCTGCCTGTCTGCTCAGTGGATGGCTGGCCTTTCCCAATGACCTCCAGCCATATCTCTACATGTTTGCACCCCATGGGCATGGTTGTTGACCCCTCGTGAGCCCGACGAAACTTCTCGTCATAGTCCCGCCATGCCCCATTCCTGTAGCTGATGAATGTCTCGTTTACCAAAAATAAGTAGCGGAGAACATTCAAATGCTCATCTGGCCTGGTGCTCAGGTAGCACGAGGAAAAAATGAGGAAACCCCTGAGCCAATTGTGGAAGCTCTTGAATGCGAGCTCCCCATTGGCTGAGGATTTCTTGGCCTTGTCAAATTCCTTTTTCATATCGGCCGTCAAGGTGAAGAAATCCACAAACTTCCCCCTCTTGATCCTCTCTTTAACTCCCCTACGGAGCCCCCTGGCTATAGCTGTATTAGAGCAGTGGACCTTATCCCCAGCCGTATCTGTAACGGGGGGGGGTGGCGCCTCCCTTTGTTTGCGCTTTGTGCCTTTGACCCTCTTAGCCACGGCTCGCGCAACCAACTTTGCAAGCTTGCGCGGGCGCCCAGACTGCCCCTCATCCCCACTACTAGCTGTGGAGTGGTAAGATGATGATTCACATAACGAATTGTCAGTGTTCTCACCATCCGTGGATTCGGCCCCGTCCTCGGGTTCAGGCCCTGCTTCTGGGGCCGGCTTCTCTGAAGGCCTGGGCCTTGCTGATCCGCCAGACTGCCCTTCATCACCGGAGGCGCCCCCGGCGTCCCTGTCGCCTGTAACCGCCATGGCGACCGGGGTAGATGACCTTTGACCCGACCCGGAAACTTGCAGGATTCCTTGCGTGGCTCCCTGTGCCGAGCTCGAGGCCCTCCCGGCCCGGTCTGAACCTGTAGACATGTCGGGAGACAAATGCAATGTATTACCCCCAGAGCCTGAGGTTGCAGACAAAACAGCCTCTCCCCCGGGTGCCCTACCCCTTTCTGCACTCCCTGCAGGTGTATAGTGAGGGCGCGTAGGGGTAAAATTTGGCTGCTGCCCGTATGGGTGTGGCTGGACCCCACTCTGATAGGGATGCTGCCACCCTGATGCCCAGCTAGGGGTGGGCTGCTGCTGGAATGATGGCCAAGCCTCCCCATAAGGCCCCTGCCCCGCCCCACCTTGTTGGTGGAAATATGGGAAAGATGGCTGCTGTCCCCAGGTAGGCTGGTGTGACATCGGTTGCTGCACTGGTGCATACCCTGTGTGGCCGGTGGATACCGCCGTCGGGAAAGGCCAGGCCCCCTGCTGGTGTGCGGTGCCCGCGGGCTGGTGAAACTGCTGGAAACCTGGGTAAAATGCTGTTTGACCTAAACCCTGGTGTCCATGCTGCAAAGGAGCTGAGTGAGGGAACATGCCCTGTGGCGCCTGGTTCTGCCCAGGGCCCTGGTGCCACGCTGCCTGCTGCCCCTGGTAAAACTGAGCCGTGGTAGGCCCCGTGCTATCCCCGCTGCCCCGGGTTAATGCTGGTGGCCCCCCAGAAAAAACTCCCGTCTGCGGGACAAAACTGCCAGGCAGTATGGGCTCCCCAGTGTGTGCCAGGGAGGCCTGCAGCGTGACCAATGGTGGCCCCCTTAGCAACGCAGGTAGCCTTGCTGGGCCCCCTGTAATCACCTGCATGGGGCTGGAACTAGTTGTGTGTGGGGTAGATGGCCCCCCTCTGTCCCCATAAGGCAGCGCGTACACGGGGGCCCCAGGATCTGGGGGAGGTGTGCTCATCCCCCCTTGTCCCTCCTCGCGGTGGACCTGCACTCTGTGTACCCTAGCGCCTGGTGACCTAGTGTGGGCAGCCAGCGCCTCGGCCGAGGTGCCTGGCATGCCCCCGCGCGTTGGCGTGCTACCCGCCTCGCTAGACGCGGTCTGACGCTGTGCCCCGGCAGCCGCCGGGGACCGCGCGATCCCCGCGACTTGAGCTCCGCTGCTGGGACTGACTGCTGACAGGGGAACAATTCCGCGCTGCAGCGCCGGGGAGAGAGGGCGCGCAGCCTCGCGCTGGCGCTCTGTGGCCTCAGAGTACTGGGCCACGGCTGGTGTTTTACCACCCCCCCGCCCTGCTACAGTGATCAGGGGGCGAGCGGCGTCTGCCAACCAACGGGGGGGGGGAGCGCTGCGCTTGGGACGCCCTGACATCTTTAAGTAAAGCAACTAGCTGCAGAACAGAGAAAGTAGAAATACTTAGCTTCGTTTGTCCTTGCGCTTGGTCACACAGGATTGTCTCAGCAGAAATCCAGACTCAAAGAGGAAGTCCTTCCTGCCTGCTTGCCTATAAGTACCCCTCTCTAAGCTGACGCCCCCCAGCTACCCCATAGGGCAGATCTACCTGCCACTCATTATTTGCCTCAGGCCTTATCTTGACATTCACAACTTTATTTAACTACTGCAAATTCACAGGCTCTTAATTACACTCGAGCCTATGCAGCCCTCGTTACATCTTATCACTCTCTACTTTGTCTCTCTATGGGCCACAGCATCCTTGGTGCACAGAATAAATTTTTTTCATGTTTTCCATCCATGTGGCCTAAGATTAGGAATGGCAACCAGTGCTGAGTTGCACGGTAGGGGAGTGAGCAAGGGCGTAAGTTAGATGTGCTATATACATTTATTAGTATTGGCTGGTAAATAATGGCCCTTACAAACCTTTGCTATGGGGCCTATGAACATCTAGTTACGCCCCTGGGAGTGAGGCACCTTACCTGCGAGCCATGTGAGGTAACACGCACATTAATTAATGGGGGTTTCATCATGCGGTAACACATAAAATTGGACACTCTAAAAACATAAAAAAATTGTGTTCATGTGTGTGTGTGTGTGGGGGAAGGTTGCTGGCAACGGCAGCCCGGGGGGGGGGGGGGGGGGTGCTGGCGGAGGCAGTCTGGGGGGGGCGTGCTGATGTAATGCCGGGGGGAGCGAGGCGGCAGGCGGTGTTTGTTATGCGGGGCGGGGGGGCTCACCTGCTCTGCTGCCTCCATGTGGGGAACGGGAGTAGTGGGAGCCTCACTCGAAGTCCCATGGGAGGTGCTGTGTGCTATCGCGCATGCGCAGCAGCCCTCCTGTGGCCATTTTGGATGTGGGCAGACAGTCCAGGGGGAGCGCGGCCAGCCCATTTTTACGCCGTTTTGGGCCGGCCCACCGGGAAATGGCCCGGTTTCCCTGTGCGATAAAAGAACCAAGATCGCACTTATAATACAGTATTTGTATGTTTATAAAGAGTTTTTTATGTACAAAAAAATGTTTTTCCTGTATGGGCACGTTAAAGATTTATTCTTTATTTAAAGATTATTTTTCATATAAAGTACCTATTTTCACATTTGCACTTTAAATTGCATATAACTTTATAATGTGTATTATTGTTCATAGAGTTTTTTTATTAAGAAATATAACTTTAAACTAGTAATAGAATGCACAATATATTTGTATATTGTTTGTTTTAAATTTGTGAATATGTATGACATCCTTGTGTAATTATAATATGCCTGGCGGCACATGTGATATGGGTATATAAGAATGGGGATATCAGGAGATAGCCACACCCCCTGACGAAGTCCGTGTTGGTGACGAAACGCGTTGGCCGTGGCTAATCTGTTCTTCTTTTCACAAGCATACTGTGGGATTCGCGGTTGGATCCTGGGTGGAGTGGCACATGTTGGGACATTGTGGACCTTTATACACATAAGGACATTTGGACTTTTTTGCGATGGGTATATATATATATATATATATATATATATTATATATACGATCTATAATAATACTTACATGTCTTCTTGTTACATTGTGTACATACGTGCATGGCTATTAATTACCCTTAGTGACAAAGATTCCCTTGGTTGCATAATAATCACAAGGTCGAATCCTTGTTACTGTGGGAAATTAATAGAAGGTGGAGGTTAATTCACATCTCATCTCAGGACACGAGCAAGATAGTAATATAACACAATAATATATCCGAACCATAGCAAGGAATAATAATAATAACAATAATAATAATAATAACAACAAATGCATTGCTATGCCAGAAAATATGAAACACTAAAATTAAAAGTAAGGTACTTGTTTCCTAGCACGGCCACACCGATTTACATCGGGGTGGTCGTGTCGGAAAAATCGGGTCGATCGCATCGCATGCGATTTGGTCGCATGCGATGCGATCGATGCGACCGACCGATTGTGGACCCGATTTTTTTTTTAATGAAATGTAAATCGGGTCCCTGGGACCCGATTTTACATTGTATTCAATGTAAAAATATTCCCAACCCCCCCAAATTTAACGGCGTACACCGCACCCCACGATAGACGCCAACCCGAAGCGTGGCGAGCGCAGCGAGCCCGCGAGGGGCGGCGGTGCGCGTCCTCCGACCTTTTCATTCCCCTACTATCCACGTCGGCGTGGAGTTGAGAATAGAATAGTGTGGCGAGCGCAGCGAGCCACCGAGCCCGAAGCGTGGCGAGCGCAGCGAGCCCCGCGAGGGGACGCGTATACCTGTGAAGTTATACATGTCCCCTCGCGGGGCTCGCTGCGCTCGCCACGCTTCGGGCTCGGTGGCTCGCTGCGCTCGCCACACTATTCTATTCTCAACTCCACGCCGACGTGGATAGTAGGGGAATGAAAAGGTCGGAGGACGCGCACCGCCGACCCTCGCGGGCTCGCTGCGCTCACCACGCTTCGGGTTGGCGTCTATCGTGGGGTGACAACGGGGACATCTATAATGTGAAATGGGTCATATTGGCCCATTTCACATTTTTCACATTTTTTCACTATTTCAATGTCAAAAAATATTTTAACATTGAACCCGATGGAAAAATCGGGGGCATCGCGTCGTGACCATTGTTAATGGTCCCGACCGACGCGATGCCCCCGATATTTTACCTTTCCCGACACGATTTCAATGTTAAAATATTTTTTAACATTGAAGCCTATGGGGAAATCGCGGGCATCGCGTCGGTCGCGTCGGGACCATTGTTAACGGTCCCGACCGACGCGATGCCCCCGATATTTTGTCCTAGCCGGCCAAATGGACCTGATTTCAAAGGAAATCGGGTCCATCGTGTGGATCGTGTACCTTAACTTAAAGGTACACGATCCATAAGATTGTGGCCGTGCTAGGAAACAAGTACCAAAAGTAATAAACTTATGTCAAGAAATAATATCCAAAGACAATTAAACATCATTTAAACCACAGATAAATATTTTGTGGGCTGAACCAATATCTATGAAAATAGGGATTGTCTTTATAAACGAAACCCTCACATGAACGAACCATGCGAGTGTACACAATACAGTAATTGGAGGTCCATGTCGACAGGTGTCAACATGGGCACAACAATATTAAAACAACATATCGACCTTTTCATGTGTAGATTTATTTCAGGTTGGCGTTTTGCTTGTGTCAACATTTTGTCAAGGTTGATCTTTTGCAATGTTGACTTTTTAATGTCGGCTTACACACTGTAGTCTTTTCCATCCATACCCATCCTGTTTACACTATGTCTATCGTGCCAGGGAAGTTCCGTTCCAAAAGAGCTTACTGGGCCAAGAAGTTATTTCTTGGGATAGCTTAAATCAGGCTTTGCCAACCTCCATCCTCAAGGCAGACTAACGGTGCAGGTTTTTGTGATATCCAGACTTCAGCAATGATGGTTAAATCAAAATAACTGAGGTACTAATTACAGTAAGTCACCTGTGCTCAAGCATGGATATCACAAAAACCTGGACTGTAAGTGTGCCTTGAGGAATGAGCTTGGTTCTCAAGACAGCAGACAATAAGTTTCTGGATGCAGAGAATTCTATGCAAAGTCTCAAGCACTCAAAACATTTGGTGAAGCAGTTGGCTCAGTCTGAAGCAGGTAGAGATGAAGTTCTCCACTGCAGCTTCCATTGGCTCAAAATAAATCCCCCGCATCTTGCGCATGATTTGCAGGAACACAAAGAAGTTGCAGGGGGGCATGGACTGTGTTGCGCATGACCAAGCTCCTGGATACATTCACGGGCCAGAAAACCCATCACTTCTATGCAGGTCCATTGTCGTGATGGAGAAAGGTACCATGAGCCTGAGTTCTTGGACGGCAACAGGAAATGACCCCCAACACTTGAAGTAAGTATTGGTTGGCGTACTAGTCCCCAGCAACGGTGCACTGCTGCACGAGTGGTATGGTAGCAAATTGACCAGTCTTGGCCACAAAAACAGCCACCATCTGCTTGGCCGCTCGCCATTCACGACAGAACCTTTTTTGATGGTGCACCTCTGACTGGGGTGCACTTGCCGATGGTTTGTATGGTCTACGGGCCGAAACTGTAGATCCAGGATTCATCACCAATGATGATCTCCCAATCAGAGCTTGAGCAACAATCATCAAACCTGGCCAGCAAGTTACGGCACCAAGTCACCCAAAACTCCTCCAGGTCTCTAGCCAGTTGGCACTTCATGCCTTAATCAATGTATCCACAGTGAGTACGGCTGTGCCTACAACTCCCAATAAACCACACTACTGGTTAAGTCACTGGACTGGTTTTTGGGTCAGGAGCATTCTGGTGATGTGTACACTACTCAGCCATGTGCCATTGCATGTACAGTAGACACTTATTTCCAACAGGGATAACTTACCTATTACCAGGCCAATCTCAGGGGACCTGTGTATGCCTGACCGGGCTGGTCAGATCGATTTTTAAGATCCACTAATAAAAAAATAAAAATAGCATCTTAAACAGTTAAAAACGCATGTGTAAGGTCAAACACAGTGAGCCCCGCAATAACAACAGCTGAAGCTGGCATTATTATCACAGGGCTCACTGCGTTTTTTTCTCCCAACATTTTTATAGTAAATTTGTATTTGTCATTATTAGCATGGGAAATGCGATCTGTTGAATGAAAGTGTTTGGAGCAGTTTTTCACGATATCCCCTGAAAACACCAGATTCCTCAGCGTATCCATAAATATTAATTATTCCCTGCATCTTTCTCCTGTTGTTTTAATCACAAAGCAGCCCCCATACATAATAGCATTGGCCGGCTCCCAAAACTGAAAGCGATCGCACTAGCGATGAAACGAAATAATAACTTTAAGGGGTCTAAAACCCAATAATTAATAAACAGGCACGAAAATGCATTCTGTATCTCTGGGTAATACAATGATACTGGGCGCACCTGCTGCTATTAATGGTACATATGCCTTCATATTTCCAGCCCCTGTTATCTGGGCAAACGGTCGCCCAATAGCCGATACCACCACAACATACCCAGTAGCCACAATAATGGCTGCTCAAACCATGAGGCATCATATCACATAAAGCCCCATACACACTAGACTATATTGGTCAAAATATCGCTCAGAAATGGCTTTTCGAGTGATATTGTGTGTGCGCTCCTTTGTCCAAACATGTCCACATGAGAGAGGTCTTCATTAACGACGGCCATTCTGCAGTGGCAGCACGGCCGTACTCCCCAATCAAATTTTGGCATCTTCTAGAATGTGCTAATTAAATAAGTTGATTCCGATTGGTTGCACATAGCAACATCTAATGTGAATTACAATTCCCATCTTAGTAAATTACCCCCAAGATACTTCTAATAAGAAGCACGTATCAATTCTATGGGGTAAACTTACTAAGATGGGAGTTCTGCTGAAAACGCGATGTTGCCCGTAGCAACCAATATTATCTTCTAGAAGGTGCTAAATAAATAAGAATTATAATCTGTTTGCTTGCTAAGGGCAACGTCCCTTCTTCAGCTGTGTACACACGGGCAAATATTGCTGGCAATATGACCACTGAGCGACCATATTGCCAGCGATTGGAGCGTGCACCGGCGACAAATCGTCGGTTGCGCGCTCCCGTTTTTAGCCCCCTTAGGATCGAGGCTCCCCCGGCAGAGGTTCCCGTTCATCAGCGACCATCTCTGGTCGCTGATGAAAACGGGACACTGGGCGATATATTGCTCATCGATATATCGCCCAGTGTGTACGCACCTTTCAATAGACCTCCCATCGTCGTAAATTTACCCCTATACGTCTGGCAGGAGGAAACAGGTATTTCAAAAAATTGAATCACGCCTTCATTTCGTAGCTCTCTATAGATTGAAAAATAATAATCGTTAAAATTGCGGTATCGAGCGTCTATAATTAATAGCGCTTTGTGTTTCTTATCTACACCACGGTCGTACCTTCTTACGCAAGCAAAATGCTCTGCAATCTCATCGTTTTTTTTTTCTGCCGCAGCAAATTCTGCATACAGTCCCTCAGCGTCTCTGGCAGTCCTGCAAGTCCCAAACTCCTATTACCTGACTCCTGGTCTTACCCACAGCATTACATCCCTCCACCTATAGGACCCTGAGTAGAGGATTGTGCGTTAGAGGGAGAAAAAACCTTGGGAAAAAAAAGGTTTCACCTCAGCTGTTAACTAGTTCTGACCTTTGGTCACATTTCTTGGTGAAAGTAGCTTATAGGACCAATTAACATAAATTATTAACTTCCAGATTAATAATTTATTAACGGCCCAAATGCAATATCAGAAACATATTATAACAAGAGCAAATGAACAAAACAACACAGACCTAATTATACAGCTTTTAACGAGAAAGCCTGGAATTGGTTGGTGGATTTCAGTCACTCTAAATGCTTTCTGTTTCCTCTTTAAAACCACACAATGGGAAGATTGCAGTCGTTAAATGCAGATGATATTGTTTTTTAATGCATGATTTAAGGCAAAGAAGTGGAAGGAGGAACGGCTTACACAGATGTGGATTATTTTAGGGGTTATTGCAAATATCAACTCTGTACTATTATAATTAGTATTACTATCTTTATATGCTGGACGCCGGTAGAGTATAATGCTGGGTACACACTTTAACTATGGTACCACCAAATTACAGACCCCCTTGAGTGAGTGACCGGTTCTGGGAATCATATTCACTTGGCTGCATGATACTGTATGACTGGTTGACATCACAACTGAACAGTGTGATGTCATTGTTGGCGTTCCTGTTAGTTGGTGTACTTGCAAGATAAATCTGTATTTTGCATTCTGTACAGAAGGAGGGATAATGATAATGAGGAATGATGTTGATGATGAGAAATGATGATAATTATGATGAGGAGGAGGGTTTTTGCTGTGGCATGTATAAGGGTCTCCGATGTGTGGCATAACATCTATAAGGGGCACTGCTGTGTGGCGTAACATGTATAAAGAGCTCTGATGTGTGGCGTAACATGTATAAAGAGCTCTGATGTGTGGGGTAACATGTATAAGGTGCTTTGCTGTGTGGTGAATTATGGCTATTACTGTGTGATGTAATGTGAATAATGCTGTGCCGTCTAATGTGAGTTGATACCATTTTGACACACGGCTTCCTGCAAAGTCACACCTTTATTTTTCATGAGCCTTCAGCACACTGGGGGTGGGATGTACTAAGGGGAAAATGCGGTAAAACCCCCGGTTTACCGCATTTCCCTATGTACTATTACCCGGCCGCACCGATATCGCCGGGCAGGGTATCGCCACCCGCCGCCTCGTCAACCCCCCTCCCTTCCTCCCCCTAGCAATGCAGCCGGACGTCATTCCGGCTGTAGGGGGGGGGGGGAGGCGCTGGGGACAGCTACGCTGAGCTGTCCCGACTGCAGGGGAGAAGCAGTTTCCCAGGAGGTGATGGAGACCCCCTGCGGACCACATTACAGGTATCGCGGGGGGCCTCCGTCACCGCACCACAATGCCAGCCGCATATGTTAGTACATATGCACTGGAATCGCGGCGGGGGCATGGCGAAGGGCGGCGATGTATATCAATACACTCTCCCTGGGAGCCCACCCCTGGGGGGGGGGTTACAGGGCACCAAACAGGTCTGCTCACCAGTGTCCCGACGGGTGATGCTTACTACACTCAGTTGAAGAAAAGATTCCTCATTTCTGCAATATGCAATAAGGAATCTTTTTTTTGGGGACAGACAGCATTTTAGAACATGTCCCTTAGAGATGGTACAGTAACTGTCTAAAATAAAGCCTAAAACTGGGTATACACTGGAGCGATGGGGAATGAATCCCTGTCAGACTGGATTGATCATAAAACCATCAGAAACAATCCCCACAGTCAGCAATCAGAAATAATCATTGCCGATCTGGTAATAGTTAGCCTACGGTATTGGTGGCTATGGGTATGGCTTGCACATGTCCAATTTCTCACAAGAAATACTGTACAGTACCTGCTTACCAGGGAAGTCTTGAAATGTTCCACTTCTCCAAATTCAGACCTGTCATGATTAATATAAAGAAACGGGAGGCTATAACACCCAGACTTCAAAACTAGGTAGATTTACCTCTCACATACACGTTCAATACGACAATTTCGTGTTTTACATGAAAACTGACTTTTATTTATCAACTTTTTATATAACAAGTTGCAAAATGAATAGAACATATAGGGCGGGATGTACTAAGGGGAAAATGCGGTAAAACCCTGTTTTACCGCATTTTCCTATGTATTACCGCATTGTAGGGTATCGCCACCTTTGGGTGGCGGTACCCTATAGAAGCCTATGGGCTTCTTTTCGCCGCCTGACGCCTCCGCCGCAAACCCATAGACCCCCCCTCCCCCTCCCTCTGGCTTACCTTAGTCCAGGTCCTCCTGGACCCGGAAGGTAAGCCCTTCCTCCCCGTAGTAACGCAGCCGGACGTCCTTCCGGCTGCAGGAGGGAGGAGGAGGCACCGGGGACAGCCTGCTTAGCTGTTCTCGGCGTGAGGGGAGAAGCAGGTGGCAGGAATATGACGGAGACCCCCCGCACACCACAGTACAGGTATCGCGGGGGGTCTCCGTCACCGCACCGTGATGCCAGCCGCATATGTTAGTACAAATGCGCTGGCATCGCGGCGGGCAGGCGGCGATGTATTTTAATACATCCTGCCCATAGTCAAGACATTGGCAAGGTTAGAATTAATGATTTTTTATTTGCAATAATAATTTTGTCCTTCAAACTGCTTTCGTCAAAGAATGCTCCTTTTGCAGCAATTACAGCATTGCAGACCTTTGGCATTCTACTGTACCTGTTCATTTGTTGAGGTAATCTGCCTAAAAGTCCAGCATCCCAGAGTTGCCTTTTCACTGTAGATGTTGACACTGGCACTTTACAGGTACCATTTAATGAAGCTGCCAGTTAAGGACCTGCGAGGCATCTATTTCTCAAACTAGCGATCTAAAGTACTTGTCTTCTTGCTCATTTGTGCAAATAGGCCTCCCATTTCTCTTTCTACTCTGGTTAGAGCCTGTTTGTGCTGTTCTCTGAAGGGAGTAGTACACATTGTTGTAGGAAATGTTCCCTTTCTTGGCAATAGCCTTCATTTCGAAGAACAAGAATAGACTGTCGAGTTCTTTTTTTTCTGGCCATTTTGAGTATAATAGAACCCACAAACGTGTTGCTCCAGATACTCAAATATCTCATAGGAAGGCCAATTTTATAGCATCACTAACAAACAAACACGTTTTCAGCTGTGCTAACATAATTGCACAAGGGTTTTCTAATCATCCATTAGTCTTCTAATGTAATTAGTAAACACAATGTACCATAAGAACACTGGAGCGATGGTTGCAGCTAGTATAGTCATTTACCACATTAACAATGTATAGAGAGTATTTCCGATTAATGTAATGTTATCTTTATTTTTAAAAAAAAACAGTGCTTTTATTAGATTGTATATGTACATTTCTAAATAACCCCAAACTTTTGAATGGATTTGAATCAGATTGATTAAATGATGCTAGTATTGCAGTGATGGACTATGATCAGTCTATAGTTGGACATGTGTCCTTCCACATCTACCTAGAACTCTGATGTGACAAGAGAGATATGTGCTATCACTTTCCCACACGCATACATAAACATTCAGGCCGAGGCTGGCTCAGATAGGGAACAGAATAACAGTGCAGTAAGCAAACATACAGATGGCGCGCCTCTCAGCCAGCTCAGGGAATCGCCAGATTCCCTGAGGGCGCAGGCTGGCAGAGAGGCGCTCCATGTGACAGGGATGCGCAAGTGTCTCACACACTCACGCGTCCCCGTCACATGGCGGCAGCGGATTCCTTGCCCGTCTCTGCTTTAGGGAGATGGGCAGGGTTAGTGGGGGGTGCTGGCAGCTACGGGGGAGGACGGGGGAGCAGCGTGGAGGGCGGCGGTGGGATCTGATGGAATGGGCCACGAGAGCATCTTGTGCGTGTGCGCCCCCTTCTGGTGACTGCCGAACGGCGGCAGATGGCAATTCTATGGCCAGCTGTAATGAGAGCTGCTCATCTGCAGTTGGTGCACAGCAGTATGTAGATGAGCTTGGACAATTCCAGGTACATACTGTACATAATCCGATGCTCAGCTGCCAAGTTGCTGCATAGAGACCCACCTGAATGCAGGCACCTCTGATACAGGCGACATTATTGCAGGTGTTTTGTGAATCCTATTGGAGTGCTGGGGTGCTAGGATGAGGGTTCGGTGCCTTACTCACGGACTAATGGACAGTAGGGTGGCCATCAAAACCCATCCTATGAGGAACCCTGATCACCAGCAGCTCTTGAATACCCACTAACTTCAATGCCCTTATGCAGGAAGGCAGATGTTACTAAGCAGTGTTCACCTCTCTAATAGCAAGTTGGAAACAGGAATCATTGGGGAAACCATTGTAGGATCCCCATGGCTCTGTGCCCTCGATGTAGGGTTACCACCTCATCACTTTAATTCCGGACACATATTAATTACACAGGTTCTGTGGCTGGCTGACTTCAAGACTCCATTTCAAGTGTTTTTTTTTTTAATCAGCCACAGAACCTGTGTAATTAATATGTGTCTGGAATTAAAGGGGTGAGGTGGTCACCCTACCTGGATGGCATCACCAGCCACACATTCCTAGCTACGGCTCTGCTTACACAACCATCCCCGTTTACGTGCTGCCCTGTAAATTTCGACCCCGGAAATGTGGGTGAAATTGGCACAAGCAGGGACATATTGCAGGTCTTAGTACAACAGCTATTAGGTCAGACATGTGGGGAGTGGTCTTATCCCATTATGAATACCGGAACCAGATTTCCTTGGGGAATTAATGCTCTTGCCGAGATCATCGCCTGTCAATGGTCAATGGCAACGTGTTCTACAGTAGCACGGTCAACACAAGTTTTTCATGTTTTTTTGGTGCCGAAGGTCACGGTATATGTGCACAGTGTGCTCTCTCTACGGGCACGGGGGGACTCTCAACTGCACCCCGCCGCGGGACACTGCAGGCCCACACAGTTACATACCTCCCAACTGTCCTGATTCCTGGGGACAGTCCCATATATTGGAGACTATTCTTGCTGTCCCTCCCATGGGTGGCAGTGTCCCACGGGTAGGGGGGCAGTTGGAGAGAGCTGGAAATCACTGCTGGGGGGAGCCGGAGATCACTGAAGTGCAGGGAAGGAGCTTGGGTGCTGGCCAGTCTAAGAGCAGATACGGCAACCTTCAGTACAACAACTCCTGATTTTAAATATGCTAAAGTTGGGGGGTATGCAGTTTTACCTATGCCCTTCCTGGATGTTCTGGGTTACAGATCATGCAAACTATTTAATCTGAACAAGGTGACATGTTTATTTATCAACTCAATGAGGGAAATTTACTAATATAGGAATTCTGTTTCAGATGGGATGTTGCTATGGGCAACCAATCAGATCCTCTCTATTATCTTCTAGAAGGTGCTAAATAAATAAGAAGTACATTCTGATTGGTTGCCCATAGCAACATCCCATGTGAATAGAACTCCCATCTTAGTACATTTACCCCAATGCATCTTTTACTTTCTTTTGACTCAAGTGGTTATATGTACTAAAGTGTGGGTGTTTAGAACTGGAGATGTTACCCCTAGCAACCAATTATATTCTAGTTATCATTTGTTTAGCAACTTCTACAAGATAATAACTAGAATCTCATTGGTTGCTATCGGCAACATCTCCACTTCTAAAAACCCACACTTAAGGAAATATACCGCCAGAAATCTATGCAAATCAGGAAACAGAAAAAGACGACATTTAAATGTCGACACCTTCTTGTAAACATTTTCTGAATATCATTCTGATTGTTCAGATTGTCGGTTGATGACATGTTGACACTGACAGAATGTTTTTAAAATGTCAATATTGTTTAAAAATAAAATATCAGTGTCAACTTTGTGACTGTCCTCATTTACAAAGCTGGCATTTTGAAAATGTCGACGTTATGTTTTGCAAGGTGGATGCTGACATGCCAGTTGTCAACATTCTAATCATGTCAACATGTTGTCATGATGGTGTGAATGGAATGAACGTCGTACTGAACGTCGACATTCCACAAGTCGACATATTAATCAACATTCTAATAGTTTTAAAAGATGTCGACCTTCCCATTGACAACCTAATGCTTGTGTCAACCTTCCAACCCTGTCGACATTTAGCCATATCGACCTATTTTATGTGTTGACCTAAGCCCTGTCGACATTTAGAGGGTCAACCTAATGTACAGATGGAGCCCCTCTCATTCAATGCTGGTGCCTGGCAGAATTTCCCCGCTGGCGAGCGCTGGCTGAGAGGGACTCCATTAGACAGGGACGCGTGAGCGTCTCACACTCGGCGGCTGGGCGGCGGTACCCTGCCCGTCTCCGCTTCAGAGAGATGGACAGGGTTTGGGGGGGGGGGTTGCAGGGAGGTGGTAGCAACTGACGGGTGGCAAGGTGGCAGGGACTGACGGGGAGCGTCTCGTGCATGTGCACCACCTCCCGACGCGTGGCAGGACCTGGCGGCTGGCGACCAGCGCTCCATCAGCGACCCTATACCTAATAAGCAATCTGTACATTTATATATATATCTGTTATGTAGGGGGTCTATGAGGAGGATGCAGATAGCAGGATTACTTAACACTTCCCGTTATTTACTTATGATATGCTGTATAAATGTTCCACTCCCAGCTATTTGGCAGGACATACTGTAGTTTTGGCCGCGGTGCTTCGTGTAGTAAGACAAACAGCCGGGATCATCAATCCAGCAGTAAATAATCAGCTCCACCTTCTCGGTCACTTATAGACTGTATGGGGATAACAGCGCTAAACACAGAATAATCCACCTCCTGCACATAAAGCAGGACATGCCTGGGAGAACTGCGCCCGACCATAAACCACTGCGGCCGACCATAAACCCCTGAGGACCAATACACATTTATTTTGTAGGAAGACAAAAATGTTAATGCTTTTAACTGACACGGGGAGGAACATGGAAGCGTGTCCTGGATGTCTGCTGACTGTGCCGGTTCTGTGTCCAGCATTGTATAATAAAACTTTATTTTTGGAAGAGAAGTAACATTAGGGAAACATATGCAGCTCGATGTCCTGAGATCGCTCTTCCGGATATGATGCGCTGCGAGCAGCAAACATATTATGGAGCTCTTGTATATTATTGTCGGCATCCGGATGATAGAAACAGGCTGATCCGGGCCGGAGCTGACGTCACACACCCGCCTTGGAAATGCTTCGAGGACGCCTGCGTTTTTCCTGACACTCTCAGAAGAAGGGATACGGTCAGTTGGTCATTAGGTCGACACCACTAGGTCGACATACTGCATGCTCGACATGTGTTTTGGTCGACATGGGACAATGTTGACACAAGCATTAGGTCGACATGGTCTAGGTCGACAGTCACAAGGTCGACATAGGGCTTTTCACTGCCTTTTGAGCCGACATGTGCGACAGGCGGTATTTCATACCCTACCATCCACTAGGGCATGGAGGGAGAATAAAATAGTGTGCTGAGCACAGCAAGCCATGCGAGGGGACGCGGTGCACTTAATCCTGTGTCCATGTCGACTGTGTCGACATTCGGGTAATAAAAACTGTGAAAACTCCCATGTTGACCTTTTGACTGTTGACCTAGACCATGTTGACCTAGACCCATGTCAACCTTGCAGTATGTCGACCTAATGACTGTCGACCATCTTCAGGGGCAAACGCAGGATTTTCAGAAGGGGGTTTCCAGAGCCGGGTCTGTTAAAGTATTATGGATAGACCAAATGTATATACATAATAATAATAATAATAATAATAATAATAATAATAATAATAATAATAATAATAAACTTATATAGTGGAGTGGGCTTACTATTCATAATTTTCTGGTGGGAGGACAGCTTGCTTGACTGCAGATATCTCCAGTTCCGGAAATAGATTTCTTAGAGAATCCCACCTACCAAATGGTATTGGGGACTAGGGGATCAGAGTTCAGGAGACAGAGCAATCTGCCAACGAGTATATAAAACTACATACCAGGTTTGTGGAGCTGGAGCAGTAACCAGCTGCTGGAAGGCTGATATCTCTGGTTCTGGGAACAGTAGAGACTAGTTTCCATCAAAGGGGGAGAGTCCCAGTTTTTGGAATGTACCCTCTGAAAAACTCTAAGTCATGGTTGCCGACTCTCCCGGAATGGCCGGGAGTCTCCCAAAAATCGGGACCCCCTCCCGGCCCCCCGGAAGGGTGGGCAACCCTCCCGGATTCAGGGGGGACCCCCCCTGGGCCCCGGATCGCGGCATTAATATGCCGCAATCTTAGGGTCTCAGAGGAGGGGGCGGGGCTAAAATGACACAATCGCGTCATTTTAGCCCCGCCCCCTCCACGTAGTTCCGCGAATTCGTCAGTTTGTCATCATGGGGGCGGGGCTTAGTGATGTCACACTTAATCCACGCCCCCTGAACGGCTGCGGGAACTCTCCTCTCCGGGCTTCTCCCGGAGACGAGAATTATAAAGTCGGCAACCCTGCTCTAAGTCAGACAGAACCTGAAATATCTGACTGGGAATAACAATTAACAGGCTTGGATGGGGACCACTGCTTTGAAGTCAGATATCTCCGGTTCCCAAGGGCCGATTTTTAAAATTATTGTACCCATGGAAAGAGGGAACCCTCAGCTTTTAGACTCCTGGGGGGGTTTCTGGGTACTCAGAACCCCCCCTGCGTGCGCTACTGATCTTTAGGCTGACCATATGATCCATACTCACACAAACGGTGACCTCCTGTCAATCAACATGGATACGGGCAGCGATCAAAACAATACGCTGGATTTTATCGCTGTTTGGCCTCGCGCATGCACGCTATGATCTGTACGCAAGAGCAGTCATTCGATAATGGGCCGCGGTGCAAATTCGCCGCAGGTCTGAATAAGCCCCCCATACGCTGTACATCAGGGATCACCTAGCCAAGGCCCATCCCAGGCTGACATTATATGTGTCTGGCAATCTACTAATCTATCCTCTCCGGGATGTTCATTTAAATGAGGTAATTTGCTGTTATTGCTGACAAACGAACCTGTTCAGTCCAGCATCAAAAGACAAGATGAACATTAAATTAATCAGCATGTACTGGTGGCGGCAGAGACTCCTAACTTCACATTTATCACCTCCGGCAAATCAATTATTGTTATTTGTATTGACATTATATCTGTCATTATTGCGCTATTTCCCCAGGGCCTCACATAAAGCCATTTCCATACTGCTATGGGGAACTCTGTCGGTTCCTACTTAATATATTACTAGTAAGCCCACTCAAAGCAAAAGCTTCGTAAGCTAGTCTGCTACCTTCTGTGTTTGTGCATGTGTGAGAAAGAGATGTAGTTTCACTCTCTGCCAGCAGATGGCAGTGTTACGGAGACTCACGGACACTAGACATATATATAGATGATATATAACATTACTACAATGATAAATTATGGCATGCACATATTATCAGTACATTTTATAACTAAAGTATGTATAGTAATGGCATTGGATGGGGGGGGGGGGGGGGCGGCTGGGGTCCCATCCAATGCAGCACTCAGCCTCCAGCCTGTTCCCCCATACTGTACACAGTACAATCTGTCTGGCATTAACAATGCCTCTGAGATGGAGAAGTCATGAACTACTGTACATCCATAGCAACGACGTAAGCAGAACTTAGGGGGGAGGGGGGGGGGGGGGGTTGATGCAGCACTCAGCCAGCCTGCTCCTCCATACTGTACACAGCTGATGCCACCACCAGGGGCAGAATGGAGGAAAATCACAGACAGAACAGATACCCGGGGGCGACAGACTTGGGGGCAGTTCGGACACATCTGGAAACTATAATAATGCAAACTGGATAAGAATTAATAAATCATTCTGTTGTCTACTTTACTTTGGCTCCTTATTGTCCGATTGTTCTTAGAAAGTTGAACCCAATAAATATCAACCATTGTCCCTGAGCACATGTATACGTCACATGACCTGTGCTCAGTGGTAGTCGGCACAGGGATACTCTATGTCGACACTATGAAGCTTGACATACATTAGGTCAACCATTAAAGGTCTATAGTGCGTAGGTCGACACATGGTTGACATGGCTAAGGTCGGCAGGGACGGAAGTTTGACACAAGCTTTAGGTCGACAACAGGAAGGTTGACAGTGAAATGATTTCTCCAGCGCTCGCAGGGAGATCAGAGACACCTCTGTGGTGATGTCAGCTACCCGCACACTCTCCCCCACAGGTTTACTGGAATTCCCATGAGAAGTAATTTCGTTATTTAGACGGGAATTGAGGAAATCTACTAAAGAGGAGAAGTAGATATGTTTCCTATAGATTATCGCTATTAATCAGATTCTAGCTATCATGTTATAGAAAGTACTAGATAAATGATAACCGGAAGCTGATTGGCTGCTCTGTGTGTCCTCTTTGGAAGGTTTGATAATTCTCTCCCGAAGTCACTAATTTAAAGCCCCAAACACACTAGCCGCACTCGCTGTGGCCGATATAGTTAACCACATCAGCAGCGGCCGCGACCGCTAATATTGTGCGTAGACACTGAGCGATACCACCCGCCGATATAATTTAGTGATGTCACCAGGACTCGCTGAACATGCAGGTTATTTGGCTAAATAGCAAAACTGACCTGCAAGTTCAGTAGACATCAACCATCGATAATGACATTAACGATATTGAGTGTCAACAATAGACAATATTGTGAACAATATCGCTCAGAAGCCCCGTACTGAGCGATATTGTTTGCAATATCCTCTAGTGTGTATTCAACCTAAAAATTCATGGCAATCAACTAATGCCAGGCGTTGTATAAAGATGCCCATAATTGGAGTTTTTAATACACCAGTAAAACCTATAAGCTGAGAAGCCCTCTAGCCACCCAGCATGGCCGTGTGAAGGGAGATGCCAGTTAAATTCTGACACCCTGCTCAGCAGTAGGACTGCACTGGCTTCATTGCCTATTGGAAGTCCTACCTGTCAGTCACCCACATGACAAGCAGTCCTATTGGGAGGTGTTCCCTCCCTCTGGGACTGCCAGTCCAGACTGCCATAAGCAAAGAGCTAATCCATCTCCCTGTCCCCCTAGCCCAATGGTCAGGGAACTCAGTCCTCATTACCCCACGCAGTGCATGTTTTGCAGGTCTCCTCACAGAATCACAAGTGAAATAATTAACTCCACCTGCGGACCTTATAAAATGTGTCTGTGAGTAATTAGTACACCTGTGCACTTGCTGGGTTACCAGCAAAACATGCACTGTGGGGGGTAATGAGGACCGAGTTCCCTGACCACTGCCCTAGCCAGCCCAACATATTGGGCCCGGAACCTGTCAATCGTATTGTCCAGGTGTTGGGATCCTTGGGCTGCAGAGACCCAGCAGCTCAGCGGGGACCCTGGATGGGAGAGATAGCGAGACAATGACAGCCCCCTCCTACGCCCAGGTCATGACTCACTTGTGTTTTTGCCGTCACTACTCTGTAACTCAGACCTCTGATAATAACTCAACTGCAAAATAAAACCAGCTTTGCGTAAATCTCTCGAATCACGCCCCAAGACCCTTAATTCACATCTCGTGAACCATTAAGGCAACTGTCAGTGTTCTCCACCGTAATGTTCCGTTTTACCGCCTGTTCCTAGTCTTACGACGCAGATTGTTACATTATATCACTATAATATTAACAGTATAAGACGGTGTCATTCATTTGGTAAATTTCAGCTTTTGTTATTCGCGTACCTTGATAATCATTTACACTTGCACTCATCCTAGCGTAAAATTTATATAAACCGCCTTTTTTGTGTATTTTGCTCGCATGAGACTAATAAGAATTCAAGAGAATGTTTTAATACATTTCCCCATGAATACTTGGAAGTCTTTATTGAATTTTAATCCATCATTGCAAAGGAATCCATTCACCATAGGGAAGAACTTTTAAACATGGCCATACTTAGTCAATACATCTTAAATTCCTAATTTATTGCTTGATAAACATGTCAGGGGCCTTGTCAGCGTGAGTACATTGCTGCTGATGTGGAATATTTTATCATTAATGAAAAACAAATGGAAAACTGCAGGAACAATACCACTTTTCTCAGGGAAAGACAACGGGTGCATTTTAATCTTGGCCACATTTTATTTTGAAGTTGGTATCTCGGTGCATGAAATCTCCGAAGACGTTGCTCACACCCCCGAACCGCAGACGAAACGAAGAAGATAATTGATGCCGCATTTTTGCGGTGAGAACTTTCCTTTTGCAAATGCAGCATTTTAGATTTCCCTTTGTCAACACAAATATTTTGGCCACGTTTGGAAAGGCATCGTAAAACGATGTCTCCAAACTCCGTAGAAAGAAGATAAAAATGAAAGTTAGGGAACCGGCAAAATGAAAACGTAAACTTTAAAAAATGTTGAACTTTGGGGAACTCTGGAGTGTTTTCGAGGCTTCACACCAGATGTATAGTTTTATTAAGGATCGGGATGAAAACATCTCAACATTATAAAGTCAACTTCAAAGCTGATGGTATAAATTCAATAGCAATGTAATGTAATGTGCATTGGGGATATGGTAATTCATATGTGGCTGGAGTTGCTATCACTGCTGCTTCTGGTATACATACGAAATCCTGGGGTCAGGATGCGGAAGTCAAAAGTAACCTAACCCTGTCCCCCTATCCCCCTAAACCCCCCTCCCCCTGCAGCCTGCCCTAACTCTCCCCCCTCCAGCCTGACACCAACCCTCCCTGCCAGTGCCTAGTCCTAACCCAAGTGCCCACCACCTAAACCTAAGCCCCCTGCCCTGAAGCCTAACCCTATACACCCCTTGTAAGTGCCTTAACCTAACCTCCAAATCCCCGCAGCCCAACCCCCCCCCCCCCAATTTATCCCTAAGCACCCCCCATCCCCCACTGCTGCCCCTTCCCCGACCGCGCACTAGCCCATCTCACATACTCACATACCATCAGGGTGTCAGCTTCGGTCTTCCAGGGTCATCATCTTAATCCTCTATGAAGTTTCCACATCAATTTTCTGACGGCAGCCGGGATCTGTTTGTCTGTGGTCCCGGCACCTGCTAATGAAAAATGACCCTCACAAAATGGCTGCCCCTAACAGCAGACCATTTTAAAGGATGCTAGAGGAATCCTCTAGTGGCAGGTTTTAATGATGCAATTAATCCTTAGTAAACCTTAAAGTAAGTAGAGTACAGTAGGTGTTATATGAAAGCCTTTGGAGATGTGGACAAATGGAGAAGTTCCAAACAATCAGCTTCTAACAATCTATAAAATGTATGTGATAAATGATAACTAAAAGCTGAATTTGCATAAATTATTATTAGTTATTTCAATAGCGCACACATATTCACAGGGCCGTAATTGGGAGGGGGGATCTCGCAGGAGGGGGGGAGTGTTTTGCCGTGAATCGCGGGAGGGGGGGGTTGCGGGGGGGGGGTGGTGCCGCGAATTGCGAGGGGGGGTGCCGCGAATCGCAGGAGGGGGGGTGCCGCGAATCGCGGGAGGGGGTCCGGGGGGTGTTTTGGTGCGAATCGCGGGAGGGGGGGCGGCAGGGGGCGCTCACCTGGTGGCTGTGGAGTAGGTTCCTGGGCAGCATGGGGAGGCAGAGGGTGTCTGGCACTGTGGGCTCACTGGGCTGGTTCTCTGTCATGTGAGTCAGTCATGTGAGTCAGAGGCTCCACCCAGCGTTAGAGACACACTCACACACTTTGAGTGACAGATGTAGCCAAATATATAAGAGATATATATGTGGGGGTTTTTTTTACCAAAGGACTTGCTTGCCCCAGGTGCCGGAGATCCTAGTTTCGGCCCTGATATACCACAGCGGTTCACAGAGAGTATTTGAACATTCACATCAGTCCCTGCCCCAGTGGAGCTTACAAACTATATTGCCTACCACATTTACTAAGACGGGATTCTATTTAAGCTGGGATGTTGCTCCTAGCAACCAGTCAGATTCTACTTATTTATTTTGCGCCTACTAGAAGATAATAGATAGAATCTATTTGGTTGCTATGGCAACGTCCCATCTTCAATAGAACTCCCATCTAAGCAAATTGACCCCACAGTGTCTAGATAGACAGTCAATAGGTCTACACCAAAAGCTCGACATGCAATAGGTTGATAGGGCTAAAATGTCGATGTGGTCAGAAGGTTGACATAGAAAACGTTGACAGGGTTAAAGTGTCAACATAAAAAAGTCAAAGGTCGACTCTGTTGACCTTTTGGGGTAGACCTATTGACTGTCTATCTAGACACTGAACGTCCCAATACGAACGCAGACGGACCTTCCATTAGGGGGGGGGGGGGCTAATGTCACAGAATGTCACCCGTGCGCCCCATTCTCGGACTCGGACGCCGCAAGACTAGATCAGTCCAATCTCACTTAGAATTGTGAACAGGGTAAAATGGTCGGCGACCATCAAATTCTTTTGGCCCTGCTCTGTGAATAGGTGGATATGCAAAACATCCAACATCTGGTTGCACAGAAACCCCCCTCCTCTCGGCAAGTGTGTCTTAAATGATGACAACAACAGCGCTGGTATATAATATGATCAGTAGAGCCGCCACCACACCATGCAGTGTAAGGGACAGAGCAGAGCTGCTGCACATGCCCAGTGGGAGCAGCTTCTTCTACCACATTTACTGTATGTGTGGATCTGAGCCCTCAAACATCACACTGGACCAGAGAGCAGCTGTCAGGAGGAAGCGACAGGAGCCTTACCATGAGGTGGGAGATTGTGAGCTTAGAAAGTGCAGTACTGGTTCTATTATGTTTGTGTATTAATTTATTATGATATATTTAACCTTTTCCTGATCACTTACAGGTATCTTATTTAAATGTTTGAAACAGCCTATACTATAGACCATCTGTACTGTTACATATTAATACTGTATTCCATACAGTATCCAGTGTATAAACAGACAAATTTTTAGGGCGGTTACTCCCCCAGACTCCCGTACTTACTCCAATGTGCTGTAGAGTAGGAGATTTTGGATTAATTTGGAACCCCCCCTGCTAAAAATCCTGCGTTTGCCACTGGGTTAGTTACTGACTCGTCAGTTGTTAAATACAAGTCCCAACACTTTGCCTTTCTAACAAAGTAAAAGTTCTTGCACACTGTAAAACGGGTTGTTCCACAAATCTTTTTTTTTTTTTGGAAGCTTCTGCATTACCCTCGTCCCCGGAGATCAGCGAGAGACGGGCAATAAATTTATGGCACAATTTTCTAAATGAACCAAAGCTTCAAGGGGCAATCCGATCCTCATATCCAAGCCTCCTGACATGTTGAAATTTATAATACAAATAGGATTTCTGTGGTATTAAGTATACAGCCAAACATAACAGCACAGTATATCTTCATTAACAAGAAACATTTCTATTGATTTCATTCTCCAATGTTTCATATTACACATAACAAATATGTATGGTCACCAAAATGAATTATTGCAACTCAATTTGGAACGAATGGGCGAGGTTATTGTATTAACTCTAAGATGTCTTTCTCCCTGGGTGTCAAAACATTTCTTTTATTTAATGGAATAATAAGGAAAGTTAATCAGAGCGGGTTGACCTCTGGGGAAATGAGGGTCACTTCCTGTGACTGGGTTAAAGGCAGGAAAAATCGCATCTCATGCCAAAGCTTTTAGGGAGGATAGTAAGATGTAGAGAGGAGACTGACAAGGGGAGGGAAGAAAAACGGTATACGTCACTTGGTAGACCCATATTAGGTTGACATGTCTTACGTAGGTCAACCGGGTTGGAAGGTCTACAAAACCATTAAGGGCAGTGCGGACGGTGTAATGGTTAGCATAACTGCCTGCCTCACAGCGCTGAGGTCATGGGTTCCATTCCCACCATGGCCCTAACTGTACGGAGTTTGTTCATTCTCCCTGTAAATCGAGTGGGTTTCCTCTGGGTACTCCGGTTTCCTCCCACAATCCAAAAATATACTGGTAGGCTAATTGGCTCCCAACGAATTAACCCTAGAATGTCTGTGTGTGTGTACATGTGGCAGGGAACATAGAGTCTTATTCAGATCACATCGGTCCTGCGTGCATTCGCACGCAGCACCGATGTTGGCTGTCTGTGCATGCGCAGGCAGGTATCTGCGCATGTGCAGGTGTATGGTGCACGCACCCATGGCGGCGTGGGGGGAGGCGGAGATGGGCGGGGGGCGCCGGGCTGCCCCATTACCATGGGCGTTCCCATGAGATCTCATGGTAATGAGGCAGTGATGCGGGTGTGGGGGGCAGGTAGCTGCCCGCCCATATCAACGCCAGCGTGCACGCAAATGTAAGTAAAGTTCCCGGACCATCCGTTCTGTACTATGAGATGCCCGCTCCCGCACGTATGTGCTGCACATACTTTTTGTACTAGCTGTTAATCGCATCGCATCGCATTGCATGCACACTGCATGCACAAGGCATGCAATGCGATGTGATGTGTACTATTTAAGGCCGGAACGGATCCATTAAACAGACCGTGTATGGGCAGCTTTACTGAAAAGTCACTTTTATGGGCATGCACGATAAACATCATTCGATGGTCGGTGACCATCGAAAGATGTGGGCGGTTACCCGAGCCATGCAAATAGTTGTTTTTGCAAAACGACCATTCGCAGCTGTTCGGGTGAAGTCGCACTTTGAGGGGGCGGCGGGGGGGGGGGTGTTCATTCGCCGGGGCGGGGTTTGATGGACTCGCAAGGCTGTGAATCCGCAGCCTTGCGACTCGACCAGAATAACCCCCATAGATTGTACCATGCCCAAAGCAAGGCGAGCGCAACAAGCCAAGAGAGGATATGTCGACATTCAAGACAAAAAAAGTGAAAAACTCATGTCGACCTTTTGTCTGATGACCTATCCATTGTTGACCTAATGCTTGTGTTGACCTAAGCCGTCGAGCATCTGTGGTTGAACCAACGCACGTCAGTCTTTCAGCACACAAAATCCATTTTCATACTGGGGCGGACATTTGCATGGCGGTGGTGGGGTGTGCGGCATTTAAGTGCTCGGTAAGCTGCTAATTTCGTCATCCTGAATCACCCCCATTGTGTAGGGTGCACCCAGCACTACTGTGGTTTCCCCAAGAAAGATACAACATGAAAGGAGAAGTAACACAACATGCGATCTGCGAGTTGCAGCTCTTCCTCGTATTCAGCTCATCCTGGTTTCTCTGTAAATGTAAATATTTATTTGTAGCAATAGCAAATATAGAAAGTAACGGAAACGCGATGAAACATAAGTGTTCTCATCCTTTCCCAGTGTGAGTTAATCATTGTAAAATGTGCACGCAATACATTTCCCGGAACAATCGACATTAATTTATGCCGTGTTTGGCTGCGGTCTAAGCTGTTGGTTAGTTAATCTTATCGCCCCATCGATATGTTATTCGGATGACGGATTTGTCATTACACTATTTAAGATTTACCCTTTGTCTAAAGTCTGTGGATTTGTTACAGATGATTCGGAATAACAGAAAGAAAAACCCAACTTGTTCACGCTGCCAAAATGTCTGACCGCAGCCAGTCTGCCATCACCTCGCAGCCACAAAGTTTCAGGTAACGGTACAAACATGGTCTGCGAGGCTGGCTCCGGTGCGCCAGTGTTATACAGCAAGTCCCATCTACTGCAATGACAGAGTCACTTTGTACTGTCCACCTGATCGCTTTCAATGAGCTATATAGAACTTTTACCTCCAGGTCTAGTCACCGGGAACTTTCACACTGCAACATCCCCTACATCTGATACTATGGTAGGAGAGAGTCTGCCCTGAAGCTTAAAGTAGAATAAAAGCAGTAATTCTCAATAATATACTATAAATGTCTATGAATCTTCAGCGCACTGTAGATTTCGTCAACTAAGGACATAGAGGCATCACAAGGGTGTGCAAGGTGCTCCTGGTTGGCACCCTCAGAGGAGGTAACACCAAAAATGCTGGCTCCTCCGCAGTGATAGGAGCCAGGTGCTGCAATGTGACATCCTGCAGCAACTGGCTTCTGTCACTGGGAAGGAGACATAGAAACATAGAAACATAGAATTTGACGGCAGATAAGAACCATTTGGCCCATCTAGTCTGCCCCTTTTTTACCCTTCAGGTAAACTCAACCCTTTTTAATCCTTATTTCTTTGTAAGGATATTCATATGCCTATCCCAAGCATGTTTAAATTGTTCTACTGTCTTAGCCTCTACCACCTCTGATGGGAGGCTATTCCACTTATCCACTACCCTTTCTGTGAAGTAATTCTTTCTAACATTTCCCCTGAACCTACCTCCCTCCAGTTTCAGTGCATGTCCTCGTGTTTTATTACTTGTTTTCCTTTGAAGAAAATTTCCCACCTGTACTATGTTAAAACCCTTGATATATTTGAAGATTTCTATCATGTCCCCCCTTTCCCTTCTCTGCTCCAAACTATACATGTTAAGATCTTTTAGTCTATCCAGGTAAGTTTTGTGATGTAGGCCATGAACCATTTTAGTTGCCCTTCTTTGTACACTCTCCAATGTATTCATATCCTTCTGAAGATATGGCCTCCAGAACTGGACACAGTATTCCAGATGAGGTCGTACCAATGACCTATAAAGTGGCATTATTACGTCTTTTTTTCTGCTACTGATTCCTCTCCCTATGCAACCAAGCATCTGACTAGCCTTCCTCATTGCTTTGTTACATTGCCTCCCTGCCTTTAAGTCACTTGAAATAGTGACTCCTAGATCTCTTTCCTCCTCAGTAGTTTCCATTATAGTACCCTTGATACTATATTGAGCCTTTGGGTTTTTGAGTCCCAAGTGCATAATTTTGCATTTTTTAGCATTAAACTGTAGTTGCCATTCTCTTGACCAATTCTCAAGTTTACTTAGATCATCAGTCATTTGATTTACCCCTCCTGGTGTGTCTACTCTGTTGCATATCTTTGTATCATCTGCAAAAAGGCATACTTTCCCTTCAATACCATTTGCAATGTCACTGACAAAGATATTAAAGAGCACTGGTCCAAGTACAGATCCCTGGGGTACTCCACTGGTAACATGTCCCTCCATAGAATGCACTCCATTTACGACAACTGTCTGTTTCCTATCCTGCAACCAGGTTCTTATCCATTTAATTGTTTTATAATCCAATCCCACACTTTCAAGTTTATTTAGCAGCCTGCGATGTGGGACAGTGTCAAATGCCTTACTAAAGTCTAGATATGCCACATCTACAGCCCCCCCTTCATCTAGTATTTTGGTCACGGAGTCAAAAAAGTCAATGAGACTTGTTTGGCATGATCTCCCTGCAGTAAAACCATGCTGTTTTGGATCCTGTAAGTTGTTTAATTTAAGATATTCCACTATTCTTTCTTTTAATAGTGTTTCCATTATTTTCCCTACTACTGATGTAAGGCTCACTGGTCTGTAGTTACTTGCTTCTTCTTTGCTTCCGCTTTTGTGCAGTGGAACTACATTTGCTTTTCTCCAGTCCTCTGGAACTGCACCTGTATCTAGTGACTGGTTGAATAAATCTGTTAATGGCGCTACCAACACATCTTTTAGTTCTTTTAGTATCCTTGGATGCACTCCGTCTGGCCCCATTGATTTATCCACTTTCAGTCTTGAAAGTTCTGTTAGGACTTTCTCCCTAGTAAATGTACCTCCATCTACCTTATTTTTATAAATGTCCTTGCAACTTAACTGTGGTCCCTTCCCTTCTCCTTCTATAGTGAATACAGAGCAAAAGTAATTATTTAGCTGATCTGCAATTGCCTTGTCTCCCTCCACCAAATTCTCAGTGTCTGTCCGCAGTCTTATTATTCCTCCATTTGATTTTCTCCTTTCATTTATATACTTAAAAAAAGTTTTGTTTCCTTTATCTACCGACTGAGCCATTTTCTCCTCAGCTTGTGCCTTGGCACGCCTGATCACTTTATTAGCCTCTTTGCGTCTGGCAAGATACACTTCTTTGTCATTATTATTTTGAGTCTGCTTGTATGTCCTAAAGGCCATCTTTTTTGCTTTTACACTAGTTGATACCTCTTTTGTAAACCACACTGGCTTCCTTTTCCTGGTACTTTTCTTAACCCTTTTGATACAAAGGTCCGTTGCCTTTAGTATTGCACTTTTTAATTTTCTCCACCTCTCCTGCACTCCTTTCAAGTTCGTCCAATCCGCTAATGAGTCGCTTAAACATCTCCCCATTTTTGCAAAGTCAGCCTTCCTAAAATCCAACACCTTAGTTTTTGTGTGACTGGAGTTGGACCCTGACTTGATACTAAACCATACTGCTTGATGATCACTGGATCCCAGGTTCTCACCCACATATATGTCTGATATCCTGTCACCATTTGTGAGTATTAAATCTAATATTGAGTCTTTGCGAGTAGGCTCCCTCACCAATTGCTTGAGAGAGGCTCCCTGTAGGGAATTTAGAAATTTGCCACTTGTAGATGATCTTGCAAAAGACTCCTCCCAATTCACATCAGGTA
The DNA here is from genome assembly GCF_055691185.1 of Crinia signifera. Classification (NCBI taxonomy): domain Eukaryota; kingdom Metazoa; phylum Chordata; class Amphibia; order Anura; family Myobatrachidae; genus Crinia; species Crinia signifera. The sequence continues at coordinate 23,269,036 of NC_139218.1, forward strand.
GATTAAAGTCTCCCATGATTATGACTTCTCCCTTTAAAGCCATTTTAGTGACATCAAGCAATAGGCTCCTGTCCAAATCCTGCCCCTGGCCTGGTGGCCTATAGATGACCCCAGTACGAATAATGTCCTTCTCCCCCATTTCTATGGTCACCCAAAGGGCCTCAGTTTTTTCTTCAATATTTTGTATTAAAGTAGCATTTATGTTTTTCTTTACATACATTGCTACCCCTCCTCCGATTCTTCCCATTCTGTCCTTCCTAAATAAATTGTATCCTGGTATAGCTACGTCCCAGCCATGGTTCTCATTCCACCATGTCTCTGTGATAGCCACAATGTCTAGGTCATCCCTTGTCATTATTGCTATTAGATCAGGAATTTTGTCTCCTAGGCTTCTAGCATTTGCACACATAGTTTTAAACATTTTGCCTGTGCATCTGTTATTCCTAGCCATGTTCATACAGTACAAAATCGAAATCTAAAGTTGAAATTACCTGTTTGATGATGTTGTTCAATGTCTGTTTTTATTTTTTTTTACTGTTCAGAAAAGCTGCAGGTCACTAATTCTAAGAATATAGTGAGTCTGTTCAGGTCAGGTTTCACCTGAACACTAATGGCCAAATGGTCAAAGGAGATAATTTGCACTGTGTTTGAGTAGACATCAGGCAGAATGCAACACTAAACTATGCTTCACTGAACAACTTCACCAAACAAGTAATAACAATTACAATCAATTCATTAAATCAGAACTTTTCAAATCATACAAGAGTTTGCATAACACAGAAATAAAGAGAGCATATTGGAGATGAATTACATACTCTTGAGGTATCAATGCAGTCCATGTGTGTTTTTGTTGATTTGTAGTAGTTTGCCTTCAGTTTTCCTTCGGTGTAACGCAGGTATAACGCTTGTAGTTATGACTCTGTTTTCCCACTTTAAAACGGTCCACTTCAATACAGGGCCACAGCTAAACTATGGCCACAGCCGTATGCAATGAGAACTAATATACTCTAACAATGCCTTCTTCCCAATTTCCAATAATTGGAAGAATCTACACCCTCAGTCCCCACCCCCTGCTATACAGAGCAATAAAAGTGGCTTACAAAAACAGTTCTGGCATTCCAGGATACTATATCTCTTTTAGAATAAAAAATACATGCCTCACTACACACAGGCAAGGTACTGTTGTTATTTACACAGATCAGATATTTGGTTGAATTTACCTATAAGACAATCCCACACACAAGGGATGCAATGTTCTGCAGTGAAGACACTTGCTTGCAAATGTACCCAATAGAGTTCAAAAGCATGTGGATGTTACAGCAGAGAGAGATAGTCTGCACGTATGCCTGTGACAAAGTTGAATTTACCTATAAGACAATCCCACACACAAGGGATGCAATGTTCTGCAGTGAAGACACTTGCTTGCAAATGTACCCAATAGAGTTCAAAAGCATGTGGATGTTACAGCAGAGAGAGATAGTCTGCACGTATGCCTGTGACAAAGTTGAATTTACCTATAAGACAATCCCACACACAAGGGATGCAATGTTCTGCAGTGAAGACACTTGCTTGCAAATGTACCCAATAGAGTTCAAAAGCATGTGGATGTTACAGCAGAGAGAGATAGTCTGCACGTATGCCTGTGACAAAGTTGAATTTACCTATAAGACAATCCCACACACAAGGGATGCAATGTTCTGCAGTGAAGACACTTGCTTGCAAATGTACCCAATAGAGTTCAAAAGCATGTGGATGTTACAGCAGAGAGAGATAGTCTGCACGTATGCCTGTGACAAAGTTGAATTTACCTATAAGACAATCCCACACACAAGGGATGCAATGTTCTGCAGTGAAGACACTTGCTTGCAAATGTACCCAATAGAGTTCAAAAGCATGTGGATGTTACAGCAGAGAGAGATAGTCTGCACGTATGCCTGTGACAAAGTTGAATTTACCTATAAGACAATCCCACACACAAGGGATGCAATGTTCTGCAGTGAAGACACTTGCTTGCAAATGTACCCAATAGAGTTCAAAAGCATGTGGATGTTACAGCAGAGAGAGATAGTCTGCACGTATGCCTGTGACAAAGTTGAATTTACCTATAAATTAAGACAGCAATGTAGGCACAGGTTTCTGGAGATTATGTAGTTAAGTAGCCAAAGGAGGAGATACTGATTGACAGAATCCCCACAACCAAATACCGACAGACAAAATACCGTCAGGTACAGAACATGGACAATCGAAATAATGACATCAAAATACCGACAATGAAAACACCAAGGAACCACAATGCTGATAGCCAAAATAATGACACAAATAATATCGAATACAGTTTTTCGTGATTTTTCCACAAAATCCGACTTTTTCATACTTTTCCATCCCAGTGCGCATAGAGGGAGAATATACAGTAATAGTGCCCAAAGGATGGTGAGCACAGCCACGGTGTCCATGTCAACATTACAACTTTGTCTGCATTTTAATGTTCGGCATTATTAACATGTCAGTATATTGCGTGTCAGCATTTCAACTGTTGGTATAACAGTATGTACCTGTCTGGATATTGACCATCGGTAGTTACACCCTGCCAGTATAACAGTGTCGACCAAGTGATTGTCGGTATTTAGTGGTTGGTAAATCATACTGAACCTCTCTGGAGGCAGCCCAGCATCTCCGGGGATGATGGGAATGGCCATGGAGTCATGTGACCAGGGGCATTTTCTTCCCATTAGGCCACACCCTCTCAACGACCGCAGTGAGGGAACTTTGCAAGGACACATAACTTTATAGAGGCACACCATTTTCCAGGTGTGTGCACCTTCTACTTGTGAGGGGGTACTATTGGCCACACCAGCTGGCACCAACACTGCATTGAAATATCATTCATTTTGACTAACGGGGGTTCCGCTGTTCGTCACCCTTTGCTGGTGCGGGCGAGCCCCTAGTATTTCAGGAACGATGGTGTTCAACTGTCCACTTTTGGGTTGGGGGTTTTCTTGGGGGACATTTTTTCTAGTATAGCTTAGTTAGCGGGCAGTTAGATTTATCTTCGTTCTGGGTGGCATCCGGCGGCTCTTAGAGCCTTTTAGGGTCACCTCTTAGAGCCTAGCGGTGGCAGTACGGCATCACGGTCCAGCGTCACTTGTGGCATAAGTGGGCGTTAGGAAGCACTGTCCCTTGGAAGACGGCGGGTGTGTCCTGCCGTTGCGGGCATGGGAGTGCCCACAGCAGCCAGATAAGGGGAGACTGTCCCTGCGTGAGGTTATGCTTTAGTTAGATGGGGCGTTTTAGTTGCTGCCATATTTAGTAGTTGGGGTGTTTAAATCACCGCCATTTTATGTGACTAGAGCTGGACATTACGGCACCTTACCCTTTACAAAGAGGGGTCATAACAAATAATAAATAACAATGACCTTTTTAAATCTAATGCTATAGTGTCCGAGTCATTGTTGTGTCAGTGTGTTTTATATTAGATAAGCTAGATTAAGGTTATTAAAGTACAAATAGTGGCGTAACTATAGTCCCACAGCCCCCGCGGTGGCGGGGAGGCGCTGAGAGTGTGTGGGTGTCGGGGGGAGGGGGGGTCTGCTGGACTATAGTTACGCCACTGCCTTCTTCTGCTGCCGGTGCTTCTGTCTGCGCTGGGTCTTGGCTCTCCCGACTACTGCTGCTAATGAGAAGTGACACTCAGAAAATGGCCCAAGGGCGTAACTATCATAGGTGCAAGGGGTGCAGCTGCTATGGGGCCCAGAGCTGAAGGGGGCCCATCTTTGCTGTCTAAGTAATATGTTTTACATCCATTCATCACTATCTGTTGCTAAATAGGGGGCCATTACAAACTTTTGCTATGGGGCCCACAAATATCTAGGCAGCGGCCTCCTCTAGCAACCTTAAAAATGGTCTGCTGTATGGGGGCAGCCATTTTCCGAGTGTCACTTCTCATTAGCAGCAGTAGCTGGGAGAGCCGGGACCCGGCGCAGACGGATGCGGCAGGACTCGGAGGTAACGGCCGCACGAGGGTGGGGGTGGGGTGGTGGTATGTTTACCCTACAGGGGGGGCAGGGGGGCGCTGACAACATTTTCGGCAGTGGGGCGCCAAATTAATAGTTACGCCACTGGGTACAAACACAAATGTATAGACGCCTTATCACCCACAGTCCCACATACATATACAGTATACACTCATGCATTTGTGAGTGTTATGCAGTTCTTATTAAGTCATCTGGATCTCATTTACTTGCCCTAGTCTATGTATATATACAGTTTCCACATATACAGTAATTGTGTGAAATCCTGAGGCGGGGCACCGTGCAAATGTTTCAGCAATCAATGCTAATATATCCTATAGCCATTATATTCAGCAGTGTTGAGGTATTATCACGTTGGCTTGGGAATTCAGCAGTTTAATCGGATTTGCTGAGCAGTGATAGCGAAAGCTCCGGAGATCCAGCTGAACCCAGGGACCGCGGTGGTAACAGAAGGTTGTCTGTGGTAACTTCCAGCAGGGCCATTGATTTTGGTAGGATTGTGGTTATGTTTTTGATACTCAAACAGACCAAATCATGTTAGCTATCTGTCTGAGGAACAGCATAAACAGCCTGTCAATAAAACCACAGCAGGAAACCAACATTGAAACATAGAAGTTATCAAAAGATAAGAACCACTTGGCCCATCTTATCGGCCCATTTTTTTTAACCTTATAATAACATGGAAAACGACGGCATCCTTAACTATAAAACTTTTTAAAAGATTTACACAATAACGACATTGTTAACAATATTATCGTGTACATTGTCTATTGTGTTTGCACAATCGTTAACGATGTGCGCTCCTTTGGGTTGTTAATGACCCCCCCTTGTCAGCTGTTCATTACGTCAAATCCTGACTATTCAGCATGGATCGCTAATTTAAAAAATAAAGGCCGCCCAAGAGAAAGAATTAACGGCCGTTGCAATATTTTGAATGCATCGTAAAATTGTGGTGCATTCACAGATCCCTTCTCAAAATCCGGGAACATCGAAGAGTACTTTCCGTCTGAGCAAGTCTGAGGGTTCCACTAATCTGAGATAGAGTCGGACTGGAAGTGGTCAGCGATGACGCCAGAGACTCAACCTAAAAACTCCTGGGCACGCCTGCATTTTTTCAAATTGCCAGAATGTTTCTGCCCAGAAATGCTGGCTTCCTGTCAGTCCAACTGCGACTCGCACTGTGGATGCGGCATGTTCACAGTGTGCTTGATTTGCATTTTCTTTAATAAGCGATTCATGCTGAATTAGGCCTAATATCATATATGTGTGTATATATATATATATATATATATATATATATATATATATATATATACACACACAGGTTGAGTATCCCTTATCCAAAATGCTCAGGATCAGAAGAATTATTATTCCGTGTTTTGGAATATTTTTATATTTGAATGAGGTATCCTGCATTTATGTTGTAGAAACACATGAAATGCACACAAGCATATTTTATTTGCGCATGAAACAAGTTTTTAAAACATGAATGAAAGTTTGTGTCCTATATCAGAAACTGAATTTGAAGGCAAAGCAATAATTTTTTTGCACAAATTTTGTGCCAGTTACATATTATTTCCTCAGTAGTGCCGGTTACAGATTTCCCCAGTAGTGCCAGTTACAGATTTCCCCAATAGAGCCAGTGACATGTCATGTCCCCAGTAGTGCCAGTTACATATCATGTCCCCAGTAGTGCCAGTTACATATCATGTCCCCAGTAGTGCCAGTTACATATCATGTCCCCAGTAGTGCCAGTTACATATCATGTCCCCAGTAGTCCCAGTTGCATATGATCTCCCCAGTAGTGCCAGTTACATATCATGTCCTTATTAGTGCCAGTTACATATGATGTCCCTAGTAGTGCCAGTTATATATCATGTCCCCAGTAGTGCCAGTTGCATATGATGTCCCACATAGTGCCAGTTACATATCATGTCCCCAGTAGTGCCAGTTACACATCAGATCCCCAGTAGTGCCAGCTACACATCATATCCCCCATAGTGAGAGTTACAGATGTCCCCAACAGTGCCAGTTTCCTATCATGTCCCTGGTAGTGCCAGTTACCTATCATGTCCCCGGTAGTGCCAGTTACCTATCATGTCCCCAGTAGTGCCAGTTACCTATCATGTCCCCAGTAGTGCCAGTTTCCTATCATGTCCCTGGTAGTGCCAGTTACCTATCATGTCCCCAGTAGTGCCAGTTTCCTATCATGTCCCTGGTAGTGCCAGTTACCTATCATGTCCCCAGTAGTGCCAGTTTCCTATCATGTCCCCAGTAGTGCCAGTTACATATCATGTCCGCAGTAGTGCCAGTTACCCATCATGTCCCCAGTAGTGCCAGTTATCTATCATGTCCCCAGTAGTGCCAGTTACCTATCAAGTCCCCAGTAGTGCCGGTTACATATCATGTCCCCAGTAGTGCCAGTTACCTATCATGTCCCCGGTAGTGCCAGTTACCTATCATGTCCCCAGTAGTGCCAGTTTTCTATCATGTCCCCAGTAGTGCCAGTTACATATCATGTCCGCAGTAGTGCCAGTTATCTATCATGTCCCCAGTAGTGCCAGTTATCTATCATGTCCCCAGTAGTGCCAGTTACCTATCATGTCCCCAGTAGTGCCGGTTACATATCATGTCCCCAGTAGTGCCAGTTACCTATCATGTCCCCGGTAGTGCCAGTTACCTATCATGTCCCCAGTAGTGCCAGTTTTCTATCATGTCCCCAGTAGTGCCAGTTACATATCATGTCCGCAGTAGTGCCAGTTACCTATCATGTCCCCAGTAGTGCCAGTTACCTATCATGTCCCCAGTAGTGCCAGTTATCTATCATGTTCCCAGTAGTGCCAGTTACCTATCATGTCCCCAGTAGTGCCAGTTACCTATCATGTCCCCAGTAGTGCCAGTTGCATATCATACAATTGAGTGATTTGGTCCCCGCACCCAATGCTGCGAATTGATGTTAATGCAGGTGGATGTACGAGCGGCGTTAAAACCACACGCAACACTGCGAAATTTGCAAAAATTAGCAAAACAACAGTAGCAGAACATTCAGCGAGGAATATGACCCTAAGCTCTGCAATAAAAACTGGAGGTGAAGAAGTTTTATATATATATATATTATAGTAGTATATAATATAGTATATATTGCTAAGGAGGAGATACATCAAACCTTCTAAAGAGGAAAAAAGATGTTTCCCATAGCAACCAGTCAGACTTTTTCATTCATCTAGTACAGTGGCTCCCAACCTTTTCTTTCTCCTGTACCCATTGATTAGGCTTTTAATTTATGAGTACCCCTCATCTCATTTTGAAATATCCACAGTACTTAGGAGTGGAGTGGAGTGGAAGTGAGCGGTATGTGTGTCCTTATATTAAGGAAGAGCGGAGGAGCAGTGTGCGGTCAATAATCGGGTCCCTCTGTACTGTCTCTGGGGTTCCCCGCTAATGCCTGTAGGATTAATGCCGCTGCTTCCTCCACCCGTGTCAGCGCGGAGCAGATAAACGTTGTCTCAGGGCAGACGGAACCGGAAGTGATGCGACATGGTTCATCCCCACGGCAATGGGAGTCTTCATCCACCATCGGGAGAATTCTTCCTCTTCTTCCACCATTACCAATAGTATTTTCAAGTAGCCCAGGTTGGGAACCGCTGATCTAGTACATCCAATCAAATAAAAACTAGAATATGATTGGCTGTTCAGGTCAATGTATCCTTCTGTCGTCTTTGGAAGGTTTGCAACATCTCCCCCTAAGTCTGTTGGGTCTACGCAGCATGCAAATTGACATAAGCTGAAATACAGCGAACCATGAACAATGTACATGTAGATGGCTTCTGTCCTGTCTATGCGGAGTAAATGTTATTGACTCATGAAGATAAATGATCTGATTGGTTCAATGTAAAATACATTTTCATTTCACTTACCTTGGTATTCGTGTCTTTGCGAGCCCACAATATAATTGATAGCTCAAACTTTTGAAATATATTTACATTTGATATCCCCAGTTGCATTTAATGATATGTGGAGTATTCCTTTACCTTTTAGAGGATGCTTAATGTACGGTATTAATCTCGCCCATATCACTGCTGACTCCAAGCTGTGCTTTGTGATCAATTTAAATACCATATAGTATACTAATGGAAGCAGAGAGGTCTGGCTACAAGTTTCTCAACAGTGCTAAAGTGGGAGGGGGGCAACACCTCAAATATTTCTCAGAAGAACCCCAAGGGAATTGCTTAAAGGGCTATTACAGTGAAAAAGACTTTATATATAATAGTTTTCAAAATGTGTTTAAACACATCTTTTCTAAAGGAAAATAAAATCCAAAAATATAATTAATGTTTTTATTGGTGTTATTGCCCAGTTGCTTTGTCTTTTTATTAGTGGTTGTCAGGCTCATACTCAGGGTTTGAAGTGGTCCCGGAAAGGTGGGGGAACTCCCTTCACTCTGCCACTTAATTATCCCCCCTCCTCTCCCCCTTTAAGCAGAGCCAGGGCCAGTGGTCGGGTTTTTGGCACCCCCCTGCAGACCAGAAAGATTTTCTGCTAGAATTACTGTGCAGGACCAAGGTGGAGGTTGAACTAGTTCTACCTCACCATTACAGATGGCCTACCATTCCCCTCACTTTAACCCCTGCTCCTACTGGCCTGGCGGGGGACCGGGGGATTCATTGGTAGCACCGGTGATTTCAACCATGCCCACTTTTTTATATGGGCGGGGCCTGACAAAAACTTTTATCCCCGCTCCTCTGCTGGGTCAGTTCGATCAGGCTCCCAGTGAATGGCCAGTCCCATCCTTGGTGGCCATGCTCTGGGACCCACATAGGGTTTATCACTTTTCTGCTGGTTAGGGAACAGCTGGATGGGCAGCTGAGGACATCCTAGAGCAGGCTCCTCTCCTCCTCCCTGCGGTGGGAGAGTGGCCAGGCGGCATTCAGAGCCGACACAACGACTAGTGCAGGAGGAAGTGGTGCTCCGGGCTGCAGCTGCAAGAGGCAGCGTGCATGAGCGGCCGGGGCCCAATATGGACCAAGTCCGACACTGGTGGTTATGCAATAAAAAATTGCGCTAGGACAGGAGGCATTAAGCAGGGGAGGAAAGTCCATCTCTTGGCATATTTTTCAAGTGGAGGAGAACCATAAACATGTCAGAGCCATCTCTGTGATATTTGTCATACATGTGCTATGCATTTGGTCTACAGCATGATGGTAGACAGTCATTAGGTCGACATGGGTCTAGGTCGACATAGAAAAAGGTCGACATGTTTCTAGGTTGACAGGTCATTAGTTCGACAGGTCATTAGTGCGACAGGTCATTAGTTCGACAGTCAAAATGCCGACCATTTGACTGTCGAACTAATGACCTGTCGAACTAAAGGCCTGCCGAACTAACGACCTGTCGATCTAGAACCACGGTGACCTTTTCCCGTGTCGACCTAGACCCATGTTGACCTTTTCCCATGTCGACCTAATGGTGTTGACCTAATGACTGTCAACCATCATGCTGTAGACCAAATGGTCCCAACCCCTTCCTACCAGTCCGTTGGATTGTAGATCACGAGGACATCTGGTGACGTGAGATGTCTGGAACTCTCCACTCATGAACTGCATGGTTTTTTTTTTCAAAACAATTTTCCTTTATTTTGTCAAATTTCAGTCTTACATGACATTGTTTCATTACAGACTTCCACAATAGTAATGGACATTCCATGTTCGACAATTTTGAAAAAGATTAGATGAGTGTATATCTATGTTTAACTTCAGCATTAGTTATGATCTGGTATTGATCTTACAATTTCTCATCTCTTCCCTAATGGATGGGTTATTGCCATTACTTAGATTGTCAGTTTAATTCAAATTTGGTCATTTGTCACGTTTCAAACATATTAGCATACTATTAATTATCCTACTGCAACTACCTATCCCTCCCCAACTTTTAACCCCCTCCCCCTCCCTTCCCCTCCCCTTTCCCCGAAAGGCTACTTGGTATGATTAATCAATTCGAGAGTGATCTATGTAGGTACCATGTGGTGTCTGTAAATAATTTATATATGTGTGTCTGTGTGGGTTGTGGTAGGTAGTCAACATATACCCCCCATTTCTCAAAGAATTTCTTTGCCCCGTTTTCCACATCTGGGAGCGTGTCTCTTCTGTCCATATACAGGGTCTGTATTAGCGTCTGTTTTACTGCTGACAAAAATGGGGGGGATGATACTGTCCAATTTCTGAGAATTACTTTCTTTGCCACCGTTATGACCATAACCACAAAAGGGGTCAGGGCCCGTTTTCTGCCCTGAAAATCCCAGTTGCGGAAGTTCGCCAAAAGCATGGCCGATGGGTCCTTGACTAACTTCAGGTGACATACCTCATTAATAAAACACATAACTTTGTCCCAGAATTTCCTGAGTCTGCCACAGTCCCACATATTGTGAAAGAATGAAGCGCATGAGCTTTTGCATTTTAAACATAACCCCAGATCCCCTGGTATGAAGTGTCTCCTTTGAGATTGTGAAATGTACGCCTGGTGGATCGTTTTGAGATGCACCTCTTGCAGCATAGCAGATTTCAGCGTCTTAAGCGTTTTTTCTATGGGTTTCACTAAGTACTCTGCTGAAGTAACTTGTGGGATGTCTTTTTCCCATCTTGCCGCTATTTTAGACCAGATATTTTCGTTAGACATAGGTAATAGCTCCGCATAAATATACCTGATTTTAAATGGTCCTGTCTGGCTCAGCACAAATATGGAATGTAGAGGGTCGGGGGTATCTGGGGCCTTCATAATTGGTGGCAAAGTTTGGGCATAATGCCTAGCTTGCAAATACATAAAGAATTCTCCTCTATTTATCTCAAATTTTCCAGCTAGTTCTTGAAAAGATAATATATTTCCCCCTGGGTCAAAGATGTCTCGTATTGCCAAAATTCCCTTCGCCTTCCATCGTAGGAAGCCTGAGTTCATCAAGCTAGGTTGGAAAGTTGGATTACCCCATAGGGGGGCATGTTTTGTCGTTCGGTGTTCCCTTCCCAGTTTTTTGTTAACCGCTAACCATGCCAAGTAGGCATCTCTGAATAAGATGTTATTAATTATCTGCGGGGGTAGGTCTGAGCGTGGAGCATGCAAGAGGGCCGCCGGTGAATAAGGGGCAAATATCGCCTCTTCCGTGTTTCTGTGGGTGTAGCTTTCCGTGCCCAATAACCAGTCTAGGTTGTATCTCATTAGTACTGACTGTGTGAATGCTAGGATATTTGGTATACCCAGGCCTCCTTCACTTTTTTTAGAATATAGCTTGTGTCTCGAGATTCTCGGTTTCTTCCCCTGCCATAAAAAGGTGAAGAAAGCTGCAGTGAGTTTTTTCATATCTGCCTTAGAAAGGCTAATTGGCAACATTTGAATCCCATAGGATATTTTGGGAAATATAATTGCTTGCAGTACTGCTGCCCTTCCCAGTAGCGATAGGGGGAGAGACCTCCATGCCTCCAGCTGCGTCCCCACCTTGTTTATAATAGGTTTGTAATTAAGAGGGTAAAGGTCCTCTATGGAGCCAGGAATGAATACTCCCAAGTATTTCACGGATTGAGACTTAACTTTAAATTGGCTTAGCAATTGTTGCGGAACCGACGCAAGGGAGCAGCCCGACACCTTCAACAACTCTGACTTGTGTATATTTACCCTGTATCCTGCAAAGGAGCCAAACATCTCTAGCGTGTCTAAAATGCTCGGTAATGAGTGGGCTAGGTTGGAAACAAAAAGCATCATGTCATCTGCAAATAGGCAGATTTTTAGCGTTGTTGGACCAATATTGATGCCTGAGAAGGATTTTTCGGATCGCAGTGCAATAGCCAGTGGCTCCAAGGCCAAAGCAAACAGGAGAGGCGAGAGTGGGCATCCCTGGCGTGTGCCTTTTTGAATCGGAAAGGTCTGAGAGAGGTGTCCATTGCATGCGATTTGGGTGAGAGGATTTCGGTATAGATTTTGCAATAGGCCCGTAAAGGTCTCCGGTAGACCAAATCTATGTATTGTTTCAAATAGATGGTCCCAGATGACCAGGTCAAACGCCTTTTCTGCGTCCATGGATATTATTGCCTGGTCATCCGGGGTCATCCCTCCCTCTATGT